>NC_136061.1:524806798-525406798 GCF_964261635.1 Lissotriton helveticus
ATTCCTTCTTGTCTGTGATGTTTTCTCAGACTAGATCACCAAGCTTTGGGATCCAGACAGGCTTTGCTGGTGACAGTTGGTTTTTCCACAGTGGTGGTTGGCATCAGGAACACGTTGCTTTGTTTTATTCTTAGTTCATGTAAGTCCTGTAAAACAGTCAAACGATCTTTGATATCAAATTTCTTAGTTTCCACCACTACTGTATGACAATCAAGTTCCGGAATCAACATTCTTGTCCCAAATAACACCTCATATGGAGTGAAACCTCCTAAAGAACTTCTTGGAAAGTTGTTAAGAGCACTTTGAACCCCAATTAGATGTTTGACCCACCTGTCACCCGAACCTAATACCCTAGCTGTTATAGACTACTTTATGTCCCGTTTTTTTCTTTCCACAACAGAATTTCCCTCAGGATGGAATAGAGAAGAGTACAGCAATTCAACGCCTAAACTGGCCAGGGCTTCTTTATAAGCTCGAGAGCTAAACACTGGGCCCTGGTCAGAGTGTAGTGTGCCTATTGTGTATGTGCCGATAAAGACTCGCAAATCTTTTATAACAGTTTGAGCGTCAGCCAAGCACTGGGGCCACATCCAAAGGAACCTTTATTTAGTATTCGTGGGACTGCATTCGTCCATAAGGACGCCTGCATGCACATAGTCTAATGCTGTCTAACAATGGTGTCTGTACTGGGCTGGCTATGGTATAGTAAGGTATCTGGAGGCCTTCTGTGCTGCGATCTCTATTGCAGTCTATGCAGTTAATGACAAATATCTGAATGTGTGCATTCATTCCTGGCCACCAGCACATCTCTTTTACAGTTAATATTGTTTTAGAGATCCCCTGATGTATCAGACCCCCTCCCAAATGCGCTTTGTAAATCAAAGCTGCTCTTCGTTCCCTGTTTGGAATTACTCTATCCCCCACTCTAGGAATTCAAACAAACGGAACGCTGTTCGCATCAATTCTATATGAGTGGACATTTTTTAGGTAACGCTGCACCCCTGCCTTTGCTTGTAGCATTGACAGCCATTATTAGTTCACTGTCTATTTTAGTTTTTGAACAAGTGATTTCAGCTACTTAATCCGATTGCACAGCCTCCTTCGCAGCTTCATCAGCCAATGAATTCCCTTCAAAGTGAACGCCATCACGTTGATGACTCAGCATGTGTATCACGTGAGTGTTTTGTAGTCTGTTTCGCAACTGAACTACTTGTTCCCAAACCGTTTTATGCTTGATTGTGCCACCCTTTGCATCTTTGAAACAATTTTCAAGCCAATTCTGTAAATATTTATTGTAAGATTGTACACAGCAGAAGGAATCGCACACTATGAGTGTGGGGAATTTGTGAACTGTATTTTCAAGTGCCATTATGAATGCTTGTAGTTCAGCTCACTGAGGTGTACAATCTCCTGGAGATTGCGTTTTTGTGAATAGGTCTAAATTTGCCATCACGCATACGACCTTTAATGCTCGCGCATGCAGCACTATAAGCTTGTTTACCCCCATAACAAGTTGTGCTGATCCATCAGTATAAATTATACATTCATACTCTTCTAGAGGTAGGATTTCAGTAGGCAGAGGTCATTCTTGTTCGTATTGCAAGAATGCTTGTGTTTTCAAATAAGGATCAAAAACGCATTCAAAATCAGTTCCAGCAAGAGAATTAACCCATTGTATCCATCTCAAATGGAAAGCTTTAGCATTTGGAATGCTCGCTATTGTCACTGCCTCTAAGGCAGGTACAGGAGTAGCGACCATTATGCGTTTCCCCTGTGCTAGGGCTCTTTCTTTCGCTCCAGCGGTTTGAACTGCTGCCACAATTATTTTTGTAGAAGAAAATTTCATTTCTGCTTGTGTGTAGAAATATGATTTGTATGCGATTGGTACTTTTTCACCTTTGTTAAAAGTTAAGTAGGTGAATCCACATTGACCCGGAATGATTTGGATCACTAAGTTGCCTATGTTTACGCGTGTTTGTAAATGTTTGGTTGCTAACATGTCTGTTTGTAGTGAACCCAAAATTTCTGTGTGTTTTTGTGTCCAATTTACTGTTTTAAAAACAGGTCTGATTAGTTTGTTAAGAGGTTTAACCCTTTCTGCGTAGTTTAGAATGTAAGTTCTTCCAAAATTCAGGAAACCTAGAATCGATTGTGAATTCTTCAGCAAATTTGGTGCTTGGAGCAGCGCACACTTTTCTAAAAGGTTGTCTGCCAGGCTTTCACTTGATAGTTCATATCCTAGAAAAAGGATGTTGAGATGGGCAATTCTTGATTATTTAAAATTGAATTTGTACCATTCAGAGGCGAAGCCCAGTATAATGGTGTTCACACTGTTCAAGTGCCTATCCAGGTCATCGTCTGTCAGATAGATATCATCGACATATGACAATGCCTCATCATCATAAGTTTGTAGTAACTCTGTTACCCTTGCTGAGAATAACCTAGGACTATTCTTAAATCCTTGAGGGAGACGACAGTAGTGACGATGTGTCCCCATTATTGAGAAAGCGGTCGAATACCTACTTTCAGGTGCAATGTTTTGACAAAAGAAACCGTTAGAAATATCTAATGTGGTTTTATATTTTTTAAGCACAATGTTATTCATTAATGCTGTACTGTGTGCATTTTGCACTGCAAATGTTTTGCAACAAGAGTTTAAGGGGCCCATTAGGATGGCGGGCCGACTTTGTCCGCCCGCCATCCAGACATAAAACGGGACCTTCCGCCATAAGGACGGTGGTCCCATGGGGGCCATTAGGATGTGCCTGCCACACTAGCAGGCGCATCCCGCCTTTTTAACTGAAAGCACCGCCCACCGCAATGCTAAAAATGCACATTCTGCACTTCAATGCACATCATGACAGGTGCCGCGTGGTGCCTGCCACGTTGTACAGTGAAGGGCAGGGGGGTTCCATAGGTACCCCCCATGTGCACCCCCACATCCCCGGAGTCTCCGGGGGCCCGAAATGGGCCCCCACAAGACATTCCTTTCAGTGGCGGCAACAGCATGTCCCCGCACCTACCCTAATATGGATGGCGGTGTCTAACAGACACCGCCACCATATGAAACGCTCTTCTGCCCAGGCAACTCCTTGACCGGGTGGAAAAGCGGCAGACGGTCTTTCCGTCTGCCGCAGTCCCCCCCACCATAGTAATATGGTGGGGAAAATGGATGGCGGACGGGGAAGGATGTTGGGCGGATCGCCACCGCCCTCATGGCGGTGGCGATCTGCCCGACATCCTAATGGGGCCCTAAGTGTCTGTAATCCAAAACTAGACGATATGTACTGTCTGGTTTGGAAACAGGAAACAAAGGTTTGTTCATTGATGAGGTGCATGTTTCAATCACCCCTTGGTATTCAAGTTGATCTAAGATCTCTCTGACCTGTTTTTTAGCTTCTTGCTTTACTGTATACTGCCTTTGTGCATTTGGTTGATTTTTTAAGTGGATTTTATGGTGAGGTGAGTCATCATCCCATCCTACATGATTTCTGTATAATGCTGGGGCTTGGGCAACTGCCCATTGCCTGGCATAAGTATATTTTAAATGCACTGGAATATGGTTGGAGAAGGCTGGCATAATGATGGCTTTGCCATGTGGGTACTCCCTGAAAAATTCTGGTGCCCAGTCATGTTCTGCTAGAAGTATATCATAGCCCTTGGAAAGTCGCTCCCAAAAGAGTGCTTTCACTTTTCTTTGTATGTCTCCCTCCATCCGGAGTGTTATTTCATATAACCCATGTGGAGAGCTAACCCTGGTGTCTGCAGTTTCAACTTCAATGTCTTCATTCAAGTCCACTGTTTCCAGAAGTCTCTTCAGGTTCTGGTGAGCTATTGTTACTTCTGCTGCGCTGTCCAACATTGTCTGAGTCCATTCTCTGTTCTTGAGTTGTACCTTCAAGATCCTCAGCATGTCTGATTTGGTGAATTGAGGTTTTGGTTTACTTTTCTGAACGTGTTGATCGTCTTTGGACTTCACGCGTTCTTCCTTGTTTTCTGACCGTCCTCATCTTTACGATGTCTGTGACGATACCTGAAATGTGCGAGAGGAAGAAGTATCAGTATCTTGATACTTGGAAGGTTTTCTTAAATTATCCCTATACCTAAGAGTATACCTCATTTCAGAGTGCTCCTTTTGAGGAGACCTACCTCTGGAATGAGAACTTTTCTCTTTGGAAGGTTGTTTGCTATTTTCCCACTTCTTTTTAGAAGAGGTTGGAGTGTTTTTAGAAAAGACCTTTTCAGGACTTACGGACAGTTGTGGTTTTACTGGTTTCACACCCGAACTGTCTCTGCCTAATTCTTCATAGAATGTTTCAATTATTCTGGCTAGTTCTTGTGGTTGTTCTGTTACATCAAATTCCCTTAATTTCTAGCTGATTGCCACTGATGCTGCTTCTCCTTTAATATTAGACAATATTATTGATGAGACCTGGTTGAAATTTTTCAGTAGTTTCATACCTGTATTCAGAGCAGGCTCTGCCCTGTATTAGTTTTGAATCTGTTTCAGGACGTCAGGTATTACCGCCATAGACTGAACACCATGTGTTTTAGTGTAGATTGCAGCGAAGACTGTACCCCAAGTGGTGCAGTCTTCCAGATGTGGTGTGAGCCCCATTGGTAAACAGATTGTCAAAATTCAGTGTTTCTCATGAGGGCTAATGTTAGGAAATACTGCTCTGATTTGAGTAATTTTTTGAGCTGTCCAGAATGCAATTTGTTCACGTTTTGTGCGTAATTTACCCTTGACCACGTGTAAAGTCTGTGGTGTAATTTTTAGTGTACTCCCCTGGTGAGAGGTTTCTTGTGGAATAACTATTGGAGGTTGGACTGTGAAAGTCTGCCTGACATATTGGACCAATTGTCAGCACATTATAATGAACTCTTTGAGTTGGGTAAGTAATTCTACATCTGTCATGTCTTCGATTTCAGGATGAGGTGTATAACCTGCTAAAACTGGCCATGTTGCTCCTGGTCTACCTAGTAAACCGAGCCTGGTAATGTGATTTAAATGTTTTAGGGCGCCTTTAAACAAGAGCTCAGGCTCCTGGTATGTGAGTGGAATTTTAATATCCTCGAAGGGAATATGTTCCTCTGTTAGATCATCTTCTTTGTAGAAGTGAAACAAATGTGTTACTGGATTTGATTCTGGGAATACTATCCATGAATAGAATACCTCTGTCTGGTGATATTCATGTGCCTCTATCACAAAAACTTCTCTACCACCTCTTGATGTTAGGCCATGTTTTATAAGTTTTAGAGTGATGGCTCTCCTTAAATTTGAAGGAATCATTACAGAATTCTCATCGGTTTCAGTAAAACCTGTTCAATTAAAAGCTGCTTCGACTGGATCAGCCGCAGCTCCACCGGTTTCGGTGTTGTTGCCATGTTCCGTCATTGTGAAATGAAAATTGAAGAGCACGTTTCAAAGGAACAAAGATAAGGTGCACAATATTTTGGAACACTGTATCCTTCAACGTTGAACAAACGAAGAAGCTAATACATACGATTTTCGTCCTACTCAGCTTTGGCGGATATTATCCCTACCCACTCCAGACGTCTATTGGAGTATTTATGAGTGGGGATCTCTGAAAAAAGCACAACTGAGTTACTACAGTATCCAGCATTAAATTAGTGCCTTACCAAACCGTTGGGCGCCATGTAGTGTAGTTCCTATATCCCTGATAGGCTCTGCGCATTGGAATAATATACACTATAGTTTTGACATAGGACTAAGGTCGTTTCTGACAACCGCATAAACATGACAACTTTGTTTCCCTTAGAGTTGGAACAATTTCTTCAGAGGCGTGGAAACAATAGATAACTGTTTCACTCAGTCAATCGTGCATGCTTCGCTTCTACAGAGTTGTTACACTGAAATAGGGAGACGGGCGTTTCAATAAAAAAGGTTTATTGAACAGTCTTCTTTCTCATGCAAGAGATATGAACTGGTACAATCGCAAGACAGAATGCGAAGTATAATGCGTTCAGCGATAACAGTAATATAAAATAATACTGTAATAGCATGGTCTGTAGCTATGATATATATATAAATAGATGCATAAATAACACAGGCTAAAATACTTAAATGTTGCTTCTAAAATAATCCTACCCCAGTGTACCTAACCTAAGTCTATTACGATGGAAGAAGTAGGAGCTGTTTTAGCTATAGTTTAGTTTAGTTTAGTTGTGCCAAGAATTGCCAAAGGTTTCTCTAGGTTCTAATGAGCTCCATACCTTAGAATGAGAGAGGTTGGTATCTCTTTCCTGGGACTCGATCTCCAACACCCCGTGAGGGGAGTCAGAAACACTGTAACTGGATTCTCGGCAAGGAGGATGACAGCGTCTGGTCAGTGTGTCAATTGGGGACTTAACTTCCTTCGGGACTTGCTCTGGTGAGCCACTTCGTGCACGTTGGTAGCCAAACTGCACCATGCCTTGCCATAGCAAGTGAAGATATATTTATACTTTGAAGGTGTTTAGGAATGACAGTATTGACGTAAAAGTCGGGCATAAGAATGTCATGGATGAACACCTAAGGAATAGATGTTCATGCATAATAAATCAGTTCTTGGAGAAATCAATATTCTCGCAAGGGAAAGTCCTAAAGGCTTAAGAGTTAGGAACTTGTTGTGACGTAGATGAACGGATGTAAGTAGCCATGCCTGTATTTGGGTAGCATGGACTAGGCCTAAATAAGGGCTGGATTTCTATGTCTAAATAAGAGCAATGTGAATTTTACCTACATAAGGGCATGAATCGAGAAATTCATACAGAATATAAATCAATACAGAACAAGGTCTCATGCATCCCTCTTTGGCTATACAATGCATTCTTGCCTTGCAGGAGGAATTCAAGCTACTTGGCGAGGGAACTTTCCTGGGTGCAAAATTCAAATTTCTTCTGGCCACTAAGTTATGAAATGGCTGCAAATCCTGCTGTCAGTTCTTAAAGAATTGCCAGGAACTGCAGTCATGTCCGTTTGTGGCAATGCTTTCTTCAGTTTGACTCAAGGCTTTGTCAAGTATTATGGAGCCACACAGCAAACAGTTTGTTTCTTTTTTTTTCAAAAATAAATTTTAGAAGCAGGATTTCCTTTTCAAACATAAGCAAGCCAATGCTCCCCTTACCATGAGAGTCCTCTCCCAATACAAGCAGGTCATTTTGTAGTTTTCATTGCTCCTTACTGCCAGGGTTTTCCAGGAGCTGACGGGCAGCAAAAACTGACCTCTAATTCCGCCCATCAAAATCTGGTGGGTGGATTAAGAAGTCAACCTCCGACAGCCCTATCCTCTATCCGGCCATCGCTGAGATGTAATCACTGCGGTGACGTAGTAGTCTCCACTATGATAAAACCAAAGGTCCTCCTGAATTTAAATCGGGTGGGCAGACCCCAGTCTTTGCCATTGCGACAGAGTATCCAGCCCACCTAGTCATAAATCAGGCCCTTAGTCCTAAATTCAATCCTTCAACAGGGTTCAACCTGGTCCCTCTATCCTACCTAGGCTTTTTTGTGGTATCTCTCAAATCGTGTCTAGTTCCAGGTCTTCCACAACCAGTAGACCATGGTTGGCACTTAATGCATTATGATGCCAGTTTCATTTAAATTGTAGAAAATGCAGATCTCTAGTTCCCCCCATTAGACCGTTGTAGTGTTAGTGTCATTTTATTTATTAAAATGTACTCAAAATTTCTAAATTGGTTTGGGATTTTATGGTGTTTTTTTAACCTTATTACTGTTTTGTTTCTGCATAAATATGTTACATATTCTCTTCAAATTTGGCCTGCCTTCTCTGTGACATAGCAATCAGGGGATTCATCTCAGGTTGATTTAGTGACCTTTAGTGGTTCACCCCGAGTCAGAATGTATTTGTTGTTTAATGTGGGTCGTCATCTCCTTGACTGACAACCCACTCTCTTCTTAAATGTATGAGGGAAATCTGGTGCAGTTTGGGAGGGTGTCTAAGACTGCCTTTGCGGGACGAGAAGGTTGGGGGGCCTCTGGGGCATGAATGCTCTACTCCCCATATGGTGAAGGAGGAGGCAGGCAGTATGAGGGCTGTCCCCTGCTCCTCAGCCCATATTGCTTTGTTGGATGAGGCTCAGCGCCCAGTAAAATGTGGTCCAGACGATAATTATGGGTCCAGAAACATCAGACAACTCACAGTTTACTGGAGCAGTATTCACTCTCAGCGATGGCTACTACCTGGAAGCAGCAGTGGGGTGTGTGGAAGGAGCGGGGGATCGGGTTAAAAAGAAATAACTTACTTCAGGACTGGATGGCTGGGCGGCCGCCACCGCCTCTTCATGACACGGTGCTCAGCCAAGGGCTGAAGGGGTAGGCATGTTCTCCACGCAGGCTGTAATGTAACCTGGATGGAGATCATGCTATGTGCGCATTACTGTTTGGTCGGCCCAAAAGGGCGGGACAATCATTCATGCTCACATAGGGAGTGCAAACTCCTCCTCCTTCTCTGAGAACAGACCCGCCCCACGAAGAAGCCGCAACAGGAAAAAATAAAATGATAATAACCTCGAGTTATCATTTTATTTTTCCTTGTTTTACACTGCAAAAAGCAGTGGGGCTATGGTCCTCCACCTCAGCGGAGGAGCCACCACTGTCCACTGTAGGTGTACCGCTCCAGGCAATACATATGAGGGCTTAAATGTTTCAAATATACTATGTAAGCAATCAGGCTAAAATGTCTAAGATTAATGTTTCCTTATGCAGTCATCTTCCGACTATCATATTTCTGGGCGAACATCTGGCTTCCCATCTGCTGCAGTGCTGGTTGAGCACGGGGAACTCGTTGTATATACTTAGAAGAATGTAGTGAAAAAAATCAGTTGACATTGAAGTTATAGTTACCTTTTTATATACCACATAAAGATGTGTAAAAAATGTACAACGTTACTGAAAAAAGACAGTTAAAGTGGAGTTATCGTTACAAATTGAAAGTGAGAAAACCATTAAAATTGGAAAGTTCTGGTTAGCACCACAATCCATAACTGACAAACAGAAATGCAAACTATAACTCGCACATCAAATCCATTGATTATGACCCAAAATTCCAGCTGGGAGTCAGGTCACCCATGGAGCCGACCCTTGAGAGTCAGAGAGAATCCTAACCCTTTTAAATCCCAATGCAGATATGCTTTGGGACAGCGCACTACACTATCTCAAATAGCCAGTGACAGCAGAATAAAAGGAATCATCTTACAAGCTGGAAACATGCTGCTGCGTGGAGTGCTAGATCAAGGAGGTGGTATCTGCTAATCCTTCATAAAGTGAATTGACGAATAATGATACCTAGATCAGTTTAGTGCTGATGTTTGTTTCGGAGGCTTGTGTCTTACACTAGACACTGCACGATGCTGATAAGCCATATGTCATATCTGGTTGATGGGCAGTTAGGATATACGATACTTGCATTACTTTTTATTGAAAAAACACTTGAAACACAGCACTGCAGTGTGGACACGATGACGCAGCTGATTCTGAGAAGTACTGGATGTACACCCACATGTGAAATTTGTTTAGTACAGCAGGACGGTATCCCTTTCACTTTCAGAGAAAATAGCCTACGCATCACAGTGACACCTTAAACTGCAAAACAAAGACCTCAGATGACATTTCTCAAAACGTCAGATGCGCGAGGAGTTCATGGTGCACACCATATACACGAAAAACATAGACAGAGGGAAGGGGGAATCAAATCATGTAAGGAACACGGAACAGAGGGGGGACAAGGGTCTGAAAACATCCAATTTCGGTTTTATCGACGGTGATGCTGTACTAATGCTCTAAAAAGCCCGGTGGAGGCACAATTTCCAGTGAAAGAAGTGAACTTGGCAACTACTGCAGCTTTTCCAAGGTTATAGAGATTCATTAATATTTAACAAATGGAACAGATTTAACTTGACTCATTGATTGATTTTCCATTAGCTGTGTTGTGCTGCAATGGAACTATATACATGTGTTAAACTGCTGTGTCTGAAAATGTTGAAAGTTTTTGTACATCAAGAATGAAAATATAAAACACTATTTCTTGCTTGCTGGGAAGAGCCAGCAATGTATATGTGAGTCAGACGTTTTAATTTGGTTTCAAGGGAAATAAATATAATTTTACCTTTGCCTTACAAGAGACATATAGCGGTTAAGATGCTAATTGTGCATCCCAAACAGAATCACAATCCTTTTATTGAGTAGTGCACTGTTAAAAGAGGGAAGGTGTCTGCACCCTGCATGTACATACTTGGTATTGTTGTTCAATCGCAATCATTGGACATTTAGCACATACAAGGGCTCTAACTTAACAAATCTAGCTGTATGTGCAAATGTAGGTAATTTGTGTGATTTTAGTACAAGTGTAGTTTAAAAGATGCGGGACATGATAACATACTAGTAATACCACCAATTGTAGCACCAATATGCCTGAGGTCAGGTTAGATCAATCGCTCACATCAGGATTCGCTAACGAGTGCTATGACCAATCAAGTTCACTCTACTGCAGATAAAAATTTAACAAAAATGGGCCGGAACTCCTACCAACTAAACTACCCTCCGAACCTAACCAAGACAGCAACAAAAAATTTCAAGCACAGACTCCTGAAAGACACCTTAGACACTCTCATTTGGGACAAATATATTTCTGTATGACCAAAAGATCCCCAAACACTGATCTCATCTTCTTCAAACACCGCACAGCCTGGTGTAGAAACTAACTTAACACACTTCACAGGCTTTTTTTCCCTGTTTTACTGTGTTTTTTTATCTGTTTTTATATTACTGTGTTGTGTTATTCTGCTACAGGTTCTCAATAAAAGCACCGGGACACTCTTTTTGAGTAGCCGTGCGCTATACAAGACAATATATAACATAACATAACATAACATAACTTCTGGAGGTCTCAAACTCAACCAAAATAACCATGGACTCAAAACTCTTCATTGTTGCCTGGCCCTTTTTTAGGCATAAGTAGTTATATCAATTTACAGGCATGGCAATATACTTGTTGAAGTGTCAGACCTGAACTCAGCTAAGTTTCTTCAGCTTGTCCACAAACTAAAATAGCACACAACTTCAGTTGGTCATCCCACCACACTCTACAATATGTCTCATGAACTCACCTGTCAAGGCCATCCACCCCCTTCAGGAACTAATAATTCTATGTCCCTCAGCCCACCATCCACACCAAGTCATCACCCTTTAGGTTTGGCCATTGGATTTGCGCGGACAGTTATCCTCAGTAAGAGTTCAGGTCAAGGCCTGGTCCCACCAATCTGAAAGAGTCTCCAACTCTACCCAAAAAGAAACCTTTCAAGTCTCTGATATGTGGCTGTTGCTCAGTTGTCAGTCGAAAATCAATTTAGCAGAGACTTCCATAGCTAAAATGATATTAGCCCTTGCCCCCAGACAAGCCTGACTTAGTGAACTTTCATTCTACAGAAGTGGCCCTTTGACAAATGCAGGCACTGATCTCCTTTCAACCCCTCGGAATCGAAATCCCAGGTACTAACCCGTGCCATCATTAACAAAACTCACACACAACCCCACACGGCCCCCAATGAGGTACAGCAAGGTGTCAAGCAACTAGGGTATCAATGATACATGAGTCAGTCATCCTGAACACTGTTGCCTACCTAAAAGTTTCAGTAGAACACTGCCCTCAACAACACCATCACCTATGGAGACATACACCCACTCGACTGTAAAACAAACATCTTCATGTCAGGAATTCACAAAGCAGACAACAAAAATGTCAATGCTCTCAGTCACAGAAGAGCCAACAACTTGACCACCAAGAACTACAACATTGCAATTCACACACTAAGAACCAGCAGCTCACTACAGCCAAGAAATGACAGACAAAAGGCAGTAATACAACTTGGCACACACTTGGTTCAACCAATAGTTTAACGATGACAGGAGGACACTAAGGGGCCCATTACGATGTCGGGCCGATCGCCACCAACATGGTGGCGGTGGCGATCCGCCCGACATTAATGCCCGCCCACCACCTATTTCCCTCCCGCCATATTACTATGGCGGGGGGACCGCGGTGGACGTAAACACCGTCCGCCGCTTTTCCGCCCCGGTCGCCTTGCGGCCGGGGCGGAAAATGTTTAATATGGTGGCAGTGTCTATGAGACACCACCAGCCATATTATGATGGGCTTCCTGACATGCTTTTCCGTGGCAGCAATGCCACCACGGAAAGACATGCGGAGACTCCCTGCGGGGACCCGTTGCGGGCCCCCTGGGAGTCCAGGGGGTGGGGGGGTGCACATGGGGGGTACTTATGCTACCCCTCCGCATTTCAAAGTGCAACATGGCAGGCACCGCACAACTTGCATTTTTACCATTGCGGTGGGCGCCGCTTCCTGTACCTTCTGCCGCAATGGTAAAAATACAGGATGCGCCCGCCAGTGTGGCGGGCGCATCCTAATTCCCAAGGTGGGACCGGCGCTCCTATGGCGGACGGTCCCGTTTTGCACGAGCCGCCCGCCATCCTAAGGGACTGAGGGGTATATTATCAAGGGGTTTATCTCCGCTTTTTTGGCTTTAAAAGCCAAGAAAGCGGAGATAAAATTATCTCCCTATTACCAAGCTGTCGCTAACACCAGTTAGTGACAGCTAATAGGAGATAGCGACCATCTTGGGCCCCGCTTTGCATGTCAGTGATATTTATCACTAATGACATGCAAAGTGGGCGTGCCAAGATGTTAGCGACTGGAAACAGTCGCTAACATCGCTATCTCCTATTACCAACTTTTGGAGATATTCGCGCTAAGCGCGAATATCTCCAAAAGCTAACACCTGCCCTGAGCAGTTCTTCACCATGTTATCCAATGGGAGGTGGATAACATGGCTAAGAGCATTTGCTCGATAATGCATGAATATCGCTGACTTTTCAGCGATATTCATGCATTGCGGCCGTTTTTTATCGCATTTGCGATAAACCTTGCTAATAGCAAGGTTTATCTGCGATAAAAATCGCCGATGTGCGGCGATAATTTTTGTCTCTAAACAAATTAGAGACAAAAATTATCGCTAGTTGTTGGTAATATACCCCTAAGAGACTAGCTGAGAGGTCGGGGAGGCATAATCCCTTAGCCATTAACCTGAAACAACTGCAGGAAAGAAGAAACAATTACAAAAAGAGTATATGTAATGCCAAAGTGACCTTCTACAGATTCTAACTAGAATCCAACTAGATAACGCCAAAAAACGCCACAGGAAACTTTGAATTTGTCAGATAATAGACAGGAAAATCAAATAGTCTATTGCAATTGACATGAAAAGTAAACAATAATTGAGTCCCAAAAATACTCTTTCCAGGTAGGAAAATATACGTTTGAGAAGGCTGAAAAAGTAAAAGAATTAGGCTATTTAAATGCAAATTCAAACCCTCAATGAAGATGGGGTCAATAATAAACCACCCTCGTATTTCAACGACCCCAGCCCCTCTATGATAAATAAGGACATAAGTCAACTTGTTTCCCCAATTGGACGAAGACCGTTAACTCATCAGTAACATAAGGCAAAATCCCAGGGCTAGTAACTTTGTTCCTGAAAAAAACGGTGCTGACCAGACAGACCTGAACAATTTTTGCCTGGTCTCAAACATGCTCTTACTTGCTAAACTAATGGAAAAATGTGCACCCAATCAATTATCTCAGCACTTTTTAATTATTTCAATTATAGCAGCACATTGAACAGTTCAATTGGCTCAATAAGCTCCAGTCGACATTCATGCCGGCACAACGAATGGAAAAAGCTATCTTGCACATCACAGATGATGCTCTCAAAATCCTGGACCCTAATGACTCCTGCCTACCCATCTTCCTCTAACTTTTCTCTGCGTGTGACAAGGTCAATCATATCACTCTCCTAGAGTTATTGGAAGGCTGAATAGGATTGTCTGGAAACATTCTGAAATTGTTTACCTGTTTTCTCCAATCAGTTAAAGTGGGCAGCCCACTATCTACCACGTCCCCAACCAGATGCAGAGACCCACAAGGATCAACCATCTCTTCCCACTCTTCTATCTTAATTTAGGGCCTCTTATGGAGATTCTGAAACAAGCGAACGCCACATAGCACATGTGTGGTGAAGACCCCAGTTATACCTAAAGATTTCGGCCCTGGAAGAAATCAACAATATCAATGATGCCCTATTAATTTTTTTTTTTAAACCTGGTTGACATGAAATCACCTCAAATAGAATGCAGTCCAAATATAATTTCTACCCATCTCCCTACACAACAGCTCTACCCTCATTTCACAATGGATCAACCACCTAGACTCCCTTAGTTGCAAGCCAGTTATTACTGAATCACAAAAATGCCTGAAAATCTTAACCTGAGAGCACGAGCACACATTAATTGCATCCAGTCATAGTGCAGCTCACCAAATAAACCTTCTCAGTGAAGCGGTTCATTCGCCTCCTGTTTCAAGATCATAGTTCAATCTTTAGTAGTAACCAACTAGATATGGTAGTGCAACCATTACAGGTTTACAGATATCACAAACAGCTCGGCTTAAGGCAACCCTCAGCACCTCAGTGAGACTGGAACAAGACATTTTCATCATATCACTTCATCTTCCAAGTCAACTGGCTCCATTTCGAAGCCAGAATCCAACTGAGAATTATGTACCTAATGCACAACGTCATGCATAATGATTCACAGATGTATCTTCAAAAAAGCTCACAATCTCAGGAGGCTGCTGCTCACTATAGAGTGCCAACTCCCCATGGCTGAAACCCCCAAGATTTAGAAAAAAGAAGGCATACTCCAGTGCCTTATCAGGGTCCATCCAAACAGATCTTACCGTAGCAACTGTGACCAGAGTTGAACCAGTGACCACTTTACACACTTGTTGTAAAAATAGAAACCTTGAGCCTAATGTACGCATCACTGGAGAATGATCACTGATAATGAACCTTTAGTCATTTGGAATATACTTGTACAATAACGGGGTGGGCTTTTTCAATGCACAGCACTTTGATACCATTGGATCATGTTTTCGCTTTATAAAATGCTTTAAATAGATAACTAAATAAAAATACATATGGAAGGTAAATATAGCATGTAACACATAATTCAAAGAACAGATTAGTCTGGGCTGCACAGGTTCAGGGAGCAGGATGGTCTGGCCAGGAGAGTGGTGGAGAATGTGGTCCTGGTCCCCAAAGATTAAAGCATGGCCCACACCCTGCCCATTTGAATTTGACAAGCTGTTGATTGTATTTTTTAAGTTTCAAATGGGGTTGCACGCCCTACTCCCTCTTTGTAGTCATTTAAGTTTCTAGAGATGTATGTGAAGTTGGTAGGGGTGGAAGCAGGTATTACACCCTCAGCAACTAAACAGCAAAGCATTCTGTGACTCTCACACAAAACAAAAATAAAGTAGGTACCTGCTTCAAAGAACTTCAGGAAAAAAACCCTGGTAGGACTTTAACACCTTAAGTGAGACCGTCAGGCATTGACATCAATACTCAAAACTGGAGTGATAAGAAGAAAGAGGTGAGTGCTCCCCTCCACGTCTGCTGGGGATTTTAGCCCTAAAGAGGCCTCCACGATCCACAAAAATGACACACTAGACACCAGAGGTTTATGCCATTTTTTGGGGGTCAGCCCCAATGGGGGTATTTTTTGGGATTTGAAGATAATTTCCCTTGGGAGGTGTGATTGCGCCCCTATGGCAGGTGGGATCAAACTTCCCATTGGAGAAAGGTGACAGGCAAAAGTTTATTTGATTTTGGGGTCACCTTCCTGGTATTTGGGCCGATCATATGAGGGGCTTCAATTTTGGAAAAAATACATTTGTTTTACCCTGGGGTGCAATTGCGGGTAAAACAAAAAGGCAGCCATGAATTGATGTACAGTGCGGAGGCGGCCCCAATGATTCATGGGTCGACTTGTCAGGAGGCAGAAAAAATATATATATATATGAGGGAAATTCCCCATCACAGGTTGTTCCCCAACGGAAAGAAGACTCACACTCCACGATGTCTGTAAATGCAGATTACTTTACTGGCTGATGCGTTTTGAGCAATCAATCAATCAATCAATCAAGACATTTATAGAGCGCACTACTCACCCGTAGGGTCTCAAGGCGCTGGGAGGGGGGGGGTGCCGTTACTGCTCGAACAGCCAGGTCTTGAGCTTCTTCCTGAAGGAGAGGTGGTCTTGGGTCATGCGCAGGTCGGACGGGAGTGAGTTCCAGGTCTTGGCAGCCAGGTAGGAGAAGGACCTTCCTCCTGTTGTCGCTCTTCGGATGCGGGGGACGGCGGCGAGGGCGTGGCTGGTTGATCTGAGGAGGCGCGTGGGAGTGTAGAAGTTGATCCGGTTGTTGAGGTAGCTCGGGCCTTGGTCGTGTAGGGCTTTGTGCGCGTGGGTGAGGAGGCGGAAGGTGATTCTCTTGTTGACCGGGAGCCAGTGCAGGTCTCTCAAGTGTCCGGAGATGTGGCTGTGTCGGGGGATGTCGAGGATGAGTCTTGCTGAGGCGTTCTGGATCCGCTGGAGTCTTTTCTGGAGCTTGGCGGTGGTTCCGGCGTAGAGGGCGTTGCCGTAGTCCAGTCGGCTGGTGACGAGGGCCTGGGTGACCGTCTTCCTCGTCTCGGTGGGGATCCACCGGAAGATCTTCCGTAGCATGCGCAGGATGTTGAAGCATGACGAGGAGACGGCGTTGACTTGTCTGGTCATGGAGAGGGAGGAGTCCAGGATGAAGCCCAGGTTGCGTGCGTGGTCCGTTGGTTTAGGTGCGGTGCCCAGGGCGGGGGGCCACCAGGAGTCGTCCCAGGCGGAGGGCGAGGATCCCAGGATGAGGACCTCCGTCTTGTCTGAGTTCAGTTTCAGGCGGCTGGTCGACATCCATTCGGCTACCTCTCTCATCCCTTCGTGCAGGTTGGCTCTGGCGGCGTCGGGGTCGTTGGTCAGGGAGAGGATCAGCTGGGTGTCATCGGCGTAGGAGATGATGTTCAGGTTGTGTTGGCGTGCGATGGTCGCGAGGGGGCTCATGTAGACGTTGAAGAGGGTTGGGCTCAGCGAGGATCCTTGGGGTACGCCGCAGATGACTTCGGTGGCCTCTGACTTGTACGGTGGTAGACGGACTCTCTGTGTTCTGCCGTCGAGGAAGGAGGTGATCCATTCCAGTGCCTTGTCCTGGATTCCGATGTTGCCGAGGCGCTGTACTAGGGTGCGGTGGCAGACAGTGTCGAAGGCCGCGGAGAGGTCCAGGAGGATGAGGGCCGCTGTTTCTCCATTGTCCATCAGAGTTCGTATGTCATCGGTGGCAGCGATGAGGGCGGTCTCGGTGCTGTGGTTCGCTCGGAAGCCAGACTGTGAGGGGTCGAGGGATCCATTCGTCTCGAGGAAGGCGGCCAGTTGTTTGTTGAAGGTCTTCTCGATGACTTTGGCCGGGAACGGGAGGAGCGAGATGGGACGGTAGTTCTTGAGGTCGGTGGGGTCTGCTGTGGGTTTCTTGAGAAGGGCGCTGAGTTCGGCGTGCTTCCAGCTCTCAGGGAAGGTGGCGGTGTCGAAGGAGGTGTTGATGATGTCCCGCAGGTGGGGTGCGATGACAGCGTCGTCCTAGTTGAAGACGTGGTGAGGGCAGGGGTCGGTCGGAGATCCGGAGTGGATGGAGTTCATTGTGCGGATGGTGTCTTCGGTGCTGATCGGCGTCCAGGTGCGGAGGGTGGTGGTGGGTGGCGTTGTTGCGGTTGTGGCTTCCGTTGGTTGGTTGCTGAAGCTGTTGTGTATGTCCGCGATCTTGTTGTGGAAGTAGGACGCGAGGGAGTTGCAGAGGTCTTGCGACGGGGTGATGTCGTTGTTAGCGGCGTTGGGGTTGGAGAGCTCTTTCACGATGTTGAAGAGTTCCTTGCAGTTGTGTGCGTTGTTGTCCAGCCGGTCCTTGTAAGTATTTTTCTTGGTGGCGCGGATCAGTTGGTGGTGTTTCCGGGTGGCGTGCTTGAGGGTGGTCATGTTGTTCGTAGTTGGTTCCCTCCTCCAGACTTTCTCGAGGGCTCGACAGTTCTTCTTGGAGCTCTTGAGTTCGTCGGTGAACCATGGTGTTTTTCTGCTGCAGGGTCCGCGGGGTGGGGTTCTCAGAGGGGCGAGTTCGTCTGCGCAGTTGTTGATCCACATCGTGAGGTTGTCGGCGGCCTGGCTGGGGTTCGCTGAGCTGGCGGGAGGGTGCTGGCTCAGGGAAGCGGTGAGCTGGTCGGCTGTGATCTTGTTCCAGCTTCTTCGGGCAACCTGTTGCTGGTGGTGGTGGATCATCGTTCTTTTGAAGGTGAAGTGGACACAGCTGTGGTCCGTCCAGTGGAGTCCTGTCGCGTGGCTGAAGGTGACGTCTTTGCTGGATGAGAAGACGGCGTCGAGTGTGTGTCCGGCGAGGTGGGTGGGGGAGGTCACCAGTTGCTTGAGTCCGAGGTTGGCGAGGTTGTCGAGCAGGCTGATGGTGTTGCGGTCGCTGTTGTTCTCCAGGTGGAAGTTGAGGTCCCCCAGGAGGATGTAGTCGGCGGAGGGGAGGGCATGCGGGCTGACGAAGTCGGTGATGTCCTCGCTGAAGCGTGTGCGTGGTCCCGGGGGTCGGTAGATCAGGGTGCCTCTGAGGGTGGTCTTCGGGTCGGTGCTCTTCTTCACAAGCCAACGTTTCACCACCAATGCTCACCATTATACAGTGTATTTACAAAACATAGAGGTAGGACCATTCCAAGTGGATGCAATAGAAACAATACTATCGTCACTGTGGTAGAAGACAGGCTCCATGTCTTCTTGTTAGATACATCTGACAGCATGTTGGCAGCAATTTAAATGTTACAAAACAAATTCAAATGTTCATACATTTGCATTGTGCATATTGTAAATTAGCAACGGAGTGGTGTGGTAAATCAAGAAATGTTGCTGTACACAAAAATAAACGCCAGTAATTTTGTACTCGGTATAACTTTCAGGTTGTAATTTCGAAAACTGATAAAAAGGACGCGGCACTGTATTTTGAACTGTAACAGTAAACAACAAGAGTATATGAACAGAGGGAGGCAGGCAGGTGCTGTTACAGCACCTCCAGTGGAAAAAACGGATGTGAGAAACAAAACAGCAGGGAGAGTGGTTGAAGCTCGTTCCCTCTTCTGTGAAATGGAAGAGGAAGAGGGAGAAGGCAGACATGAAAGGAGCGCATCAACTGAAGGGAGAAACAAAACCCTGAAACAAATGTTATTCCTATATGAAAAACTGCAGAAAAGAGAAATAAACATGTGGTGGGAGGTTTCCTCCCTTAACAACTATATCGAAGTAGGGAGGGTCCCGAGGGGGCTCAGGATTTTGATCACACCCACTTATCAGAACCCGCATCCTAAATTACTTGAAGATTGGTCAAGCTTGATGGCAGGCACATGTAAGAACGTGCTGGGACTACTGTCGAAATACGCTGCCATGGAATTGGAGACAACAATAAAAGAAATCGACAAACTTAAGGAAAAACTTGACAAACACCCAGGACAAAAGGAAATTGAAGTGGCCCTAATACAGATGGAGCTGAGATTGGACAAGTATGAGGCCAAAATAAACAGAACAAGAAATGTAAATTTCTACGCGATAAACAGGACTATGCCAGTGGGCGGATCCTGGCCTTTGGGAGGCGATATGATGGAGCAATCAAGCAGTTCAAGCAAATGGGTGCCATGAGACAACAGGAAGGAGCCAGATCAGAATCCGGATCAGAAATGTATTTGGACCTAGAGGAGGTACCGGATGGTCAAGGAAGAGATTCCCTTACCTTCCAACCCCTAGAAGAATACCGTTTTTTACAAACAAACATGACATTGAGGGCGAGACCACCCAACGGGGGAGAGGAAGAGGAAGAGGAAGAGGAAGAGGAAGAGGCAGAAGCACAAGAGGAAACCAACAAGGAGGGGAGGAAGAAAGCACAAAAGACACAATGCCGTATGGGAGGCCAACGAGGCAGACGGAATGGAGATGATGCGTGAGGAAAATCTAACAGTTGTGAACCTTTCTTCGCACAAATTAACTGAGTCAGAAAAACATTACTTGAACTGGGCCTTACGTTCTGTCCAACAGCAAACTTTGACTACAGTAAAACCAGAATTGATATGTTTTTATATGTACGTAAACTAAAATTGATGAAAGAGAAGAGAAGAGAAACGCAGCACAGGTTTAGGGGCTGCAGGTACGAGTAGAGATGCAGCACTGTCAGAGCACATATGCCTTAAAGATGTTGAAGCCCTGGCATGCTTAGCAGAACTGGGAGGTGAAATAAGTGAATGGGAAGATGAACGGGACATCATAGAACAGATGGGCTTAGATACTAGGGGAACAGTGCATACCAACTTCAGGCCTAGGTCCACTTTCAACACTAACTTACCACACGACAATCTAGATACCTTTCATGAGGTAGTTATAAAAGACCTCATGAAAATCTGGAAAAAAAACTCTAACAAACATGCACATAACTTAACACCTGAACAAAGAGAAGCGCTCGGCACGCTTAACAGTGACCCCAACCTCATCAGCAAACCATCAGATAAGGGTGGGAATGTGGTCCTGTGGGACATCAAACTGTACAGAAAGGAGGCAATGAGACAACTGACTCTCTCAGGTGTGAAAAAACAAGAAGATAAACTGATGAAAATATGAATTCTTGATCAAAGTTATTATGAAACCACATCTGAATTGGACAGAGGCAGCCTGACCTCTCTCCTTTGACATTCATGGAAACATTAGAGAAAAATTAAGATACGCTGCCCTGTTGAACATATATTATTACTGAACAAATTTGTGTTGCAATCAAATTGGAAATGAGACTGATAGTGTGGTCATACTCATGCATAATTTATAGTGGCTATATAGTAAAAAACAAAGATCGCAAATGTATTTTGTTCGAAAAACCGCAATCCAGCAGGTGGCAAATGCACTGCAGGGGCCAAGGGCACTTAGCCCACTACATTTTCTGACACTCAGTCTAAAATCACACACACGATCAATGCCGAGTAAAGGTGGCATTAATCAATGGACTCATGGCCATGAACCAACCAAGCGCAAATTTTCTAACTTTAGAAAAGCGCGGTGTATCTTTGATAATTGCTAAACCCTGAATTGTGGCCGTGAACAGGAACTTTGGTTCGAAACTCGTAGGAATTTACGATCTGAAATAAAAACATCTTGAATGAACAAGTGCTGTACCGCATATATATATATATATATATATATATATATATATATATATTCTTTACCATACCAAACTTCTGATGAAAGAAGGCGCTGACTCCGTGAGTTTCAATTCAAACGTTTTATTTCTTTGCTCAGTTTCTGCTCAGACGCGTTTCGGCGGCCTGCTCCCGCCTTGCTCACTGACATATGCATACTGACATTAAAGCTTTATATACCTAAGCACATTGTCATTAATTAGGTAAGTTCAACTTGTTGCTACTGGCAGTTACTATGGTTACATGGTTACACCCAAGGTGATGACGCTGCCTCCTACATGACTTGCACATTCTAACATCATGGCAGTCTTTTTACTGTTATTGTTAATTCACATATACCGTAATTTATGACATGTCTCAACAATTCAAATAGTGCTTAAATTCTAACATGTGAATATCATTATCTAACACTGTGTAAAAACGAACATTTTAAACTGCCTCGTTATACCGAGTAACAATACATATGTGTCAGCACAAGTGTAAACGAATCCCGTGTGTTCCTACAAATGGTCCGAACATGCCTGCTCATATAAGCACAGTGATTGGTTTGGCGCTGTAACTTCATTATTGCGAGTTCCCTGGGCGCGCTCTGAAGTGAGATGTACACGCTCCTCATCCTAACTCGGTAAGTCCTAACCTGACGGTACACCCACCCTGTTGAACCCTTATCTAGCCGAAGCATAACTAGTGTATTAAGGATTACAATCCTGCTGCTAAATTGGGATAGCGGGCGGACCTACCACTAAAGTGTGTCATATTCGGGTAGTATTTGGTAACGGGAGGTACCTCGTGCCTGGCATGACTTGATATGTTCGGTGCAATGTTAGTGTCATCACCCTATAGTGACAAATACGTGCGCAGTGTATTTACAGTGAAACGATCATATGCAAATGTTCTAGGGTACTAGGGAAAGGAGAGGCGGAAAAGACGCTCGGAAGTGTTTACTTAAATGTGGACACTCAGGGCTTCATCCGCATTCAAACCTGAAGGGATTTTGGAGTTCAAGAGAATGATATATCTCGACTCCAGGCGGCGTAACGCAAGTTTTCGATTCCCACCTCTTGGGCTCTTGGGGATGCTGTCTATGACAAAATATGTTAGCCCATCTGCATTGCCCCCATGGGACTCATGAATGTGCCGTGCCACTGGATACGCTTGGTCCAGATTAGCAATTGCCCTCAAGTGTTGCAGAATCCTTACATGGACGGGGTGAATGGTAGACCCTACATATCTTTTGCCACATTGGCACGTCAACACGTACACAGCAAACTCCGTTTTGCATGTGAAGTGTTCCCTTATGGAATACTTTTTCCTTCTGAATGGTAGTTGGACCTCGGTGGTGTTGATGCCATGATTGCAGGCTTTGCATTTCATGCATTTTTTGAAACCCTTTTGGGACTGTAGCCAATTCTTTTTCTTTTTCAGAACTGGTGCATTAACCACCAGGGTGTTGCGCATTGATTTTGCTTTTCTGAATGATATCAAGGGACTCTCTCCTACCTCGTTCCCTATGGTAGGGTCATTGTGTATTAATGGCCAGTGCCTTCTTAGGATTTTTCGGAGGTTTGAGTGGTACCGGTTATAGCCTGTTATGAGTCTAGGGGGTTGTCTCGCCTGGCTCTCTATAACGGCTTCCTTTGCCACCGGGAATAGTAAATCCTGTCGAGTCTTGGTGCTACACTTCACTTCTGCTTTCTTGCATGTTTCTGGTGTGTACCCTCTCTGTTGGAGTCTCGAGAATAAATTCTTTTTTGCATTTGCGAGACCCTCAGTTGTGCTACAATTACGTGTCATCCTAAGGCATTCTGCATATGGAATTGATTGTTTGAGAGAAGTGGGGTGGAAATATATATATATTTCCTCTCAAATGCCCTGAGCTTTACAGAGGTCACACGATGCAGCTCCTACCATCCGGTCTAAAAGCGAGGCTGCTTGCAGTTTTTTGCATCCATTTCATTTTAAGGATTCCCTTTTCTGTTCCCTTAAGGATTCCCTTTTCTCTGTTCCTGCTTTTAGACTGGATGGTAGGAGCTGCATCGTGTGACCTCTGTAAAGCTCAGGGCATTTGAGAGGAAATGTTAAATACACGGCAGCCTTGGCCGTGGCAGAGGAGCACCATTTCCAACAATTGAAAGGGAAGGCTTGAAAGGAACTTTTTCTCTCCGTGTAAGCATGCAGCCCCATGGCAAAACGAAGCCTGCAGTTTGGCAACCAAACCTACTCAAGGACTAAAACAAGCTTCAAATTATTTCACAGAGACAATGAATTCTTGACTCACCTTAGAGACTACATGAACCAGCATGCTATTGTGCAACTCTTGTGTGTAACGCCCAAAGTGGGTGGTGTTCTCAATAAAGCAACCAAAGAGACAACACTGGTGAGTCAGTCATTTCCCCTGTGTAGCAGCCCATGAAGAAGAGGTGCTGGCCTCGAAACGCGTCGGGAACAGAGAAAAGGGAATCCTTAAGGGAACAGAAAAAGGAATCCTTAAAATGAAATGGATGCAAAAAACTGCAAGCAGCCTCGCTTTTAGACCGGATGGTAGGAGCTGCATCGTGTGACCTCTGTAAAGCTCAGGGCATTTGAGAGGAAATGTTAAATACACGGCAGCCTTGGCCGTGGCAGAGGAGCACCATTTCCAACAATTGAAAGGGAAGGCTTGGAAAGGAACTTTTTCTCTCCGTGTAAGCATGCAGCCCCATGGCAAAACGAAGCCTGCAGTTTGGCAACCAAACCTACTCAAGGACTAAAACAAGCTTCAAATTATTTCACAGAGACAATGAATTCTTGACTCACCTTAGATACTACATGAACCAGCATGCTATTGTGCAACTCTTGTGTGTAAAGCCCAAAGTGGGTGGTGTTCTCAATAAAGCAACCAAAGAGACAACACTGGTGAGTCAGTCATTTCCCCTGTGTAGCAGCCCATGAAGAAGAGGCGCTGGCCTCGAAACGTGTCGGGAACAGAGAAAAGGGAATCCTAAGGGAACAGAAAAGGGAATCCTTAAAATGAAATGGATGCAAAAAACTGCAAGCAGCCTCGCTTTTAGACCGGATGGTAGGAGCTGCATCGTGTGACCTCTGTAAAGCTCAGGGCATTTGAGAGGAAATGTTAAATACACGGCAGCCTTGGCCGTGGCAGAGGAGCACCATTTCCAACAATTGAAAGGGAAGGCTTGGAAAGGAACTTTTTCTCTCCGTGTAAGCATGCAGCCCCATGGCAAAACGAAGCCTGCAGTTTGGCAACCAAACCTACTCAAGGACTAAAACAAGCTTCAAATTATTTCACAGAGACAATGAATTCTTGACTCACCTTAGCGACTACATGAACCAGCATGCTATTGTGCAACTCTTGTGTGTAACGCCCAAAGTGGGTGGTGTTCTCAATAGAGCAACCAAAGAGACAACACTGGTGAGTCAGTCATTTCCCCTGTGTAGGAGCCCATGAAGAAGAGGCGCTGGCCTCGAAACGCGTCGGGAACAGAGAAAAGGGAATCCTTAAGGGAACAGAAAAGGGAATCCTTAAAATGAAATGGATGCAAAAAACTGCAAGCAGCCTCGCTTTTAGACCGGATGGTAGGAGCTGCATCATGTGACCTCTGTAAAGCTCAGGGCATTTGAGAGGAAATATATATATATATATATATATATATCCAAAGCACAAGTCTCCGAGAAGGGAGCCACCAACCCTGCAGGGCGGCCTCTCAACCACGGGCACGGAGACGCCCGTTACTTCACTCTCCATGATAAACAAAACGAGAGGCCCATTGCAAGATACAGGAGACTTTAATTCAGGCTTGAGCACAGTGCTTCCTCTAATGCCCCAACTAGTTTCGGCAAAGCCTTGATCACGGGCAGGAAGTGTCACAAAAAGTGCCTCTGTGCTTCCGTTTTTCAAATGCAGTTACAGGTCACATGACTGCTATTAACTACATCTCCCAGACTGCATCATTCATACAGTTTGTTGTAAATTTGGAAAAGAATGTTCTTTATGCTCACAAAAAGTTGTACATTTTGCTCAGACGTAAATGATGCACTCATTGTTAAAAGATTCCAAATGGAAAGCAGTCAAAACGCTGGTGAACAGCAAAGTTCTGAGTGCTGTAAAAACTGTGAAACATCGTCTCCCTCTTCTTGCACGATTGGAAAGGGAAATCCTCCCATGCCAAATCCCTTCCAGCGCTGCCGTTGTTTTCGCCGGGTGGCCTCTCCCAAATGGGTTTAGCGGCAGCGTGTGGGTCATGCTCTCATTATTAAATCAAAAGCACAAGTCCCCGAGAAGGGAGCCACCAACCCTGCAGGGCGGCCTCTCAACCACGGAGACACCCGTTACTTCACTCTCCATGAAAAAACAAAACGAGAGGCCCATTGCAAGACACAAGAGACTTTAATTCAGGCTTGAGCACAGTGCTTCCTCTAATTTCCCAACTAGTTTCGGCAAAGCCTAGATCACGGGCAGGAAGTGTCACAAAAAGTGACTCTGTGCTTCCGTTTTTCAAATGCAGTTACAGGTCACATGACTGCTATTAACTACATCTCCCAGACTGCATCATTCATACAGTTCGTTGTAAATTTGGAAAAGAATGTTCTTTATGCTCACAAAAAGTTGTAAATTTTGCTCTGAAGTAAATGACGCACTCATTGTTAAATGAATCCAAATGGAAAGCAGTCAAAATGCTGGTGAACAGCAAAGTGCTGAGTGCTGTAAAAACTCTGAAACATCGTCTCCCTCTTCTTGCACGATTGGAAAGGGAAATCCTCCCATGCCAAATCCCTTCCAGCGCTGCCGTTGTTTTCGCCGGGCGGCCTCTCCCAAATGGGTTTAGCGGCAGCGTGTGGGTCATGCTCCCATTATTAAATCCAAAGCACAAGTCCCCGAGAAGGGAGCCACCAACCCTGCAGGGCGGCCTCTCAACCACGGGCACGGAGACGCCCGTTACTTCACTCTCCATGAAAAACAAAACAAGAGGCCCATTGCAAGATACAGGAGACTTTAATTCAGGCTTGAGCACAGTGCTTCCTCTAATGTCCCAACTGGTTTCGGCAAAGCCTTGATCACGGGCAGAAAGTGTCACAAAAAGCGCCTCTGTGCTTCCGTTTTTCAAATGCAGTTACAGGTCACATGACTGCTATTAACTACATCTCCCAGACTGCATCATTCATACAGTTTGTTGTAAATTTGGAAAAGAATGTTCTTTATGCTCACAAAAAGTTGTACATTTTACTCAGAAGTAAATGATGCACTCATTGTTAAATGAATCCAAATGGAAAGCAGTCAAAACGCTGGTGAACAGCAAAGTGCTGAGTGCTGTAAAAACTCCGAAACATCGTCTCCCTCTTCTTGCACAATTGGAAAGGGAAATCCTCCCATGCCAAATCCCTTCCAGCGCTGCCGTTGTTTTCGCCGGGTATATATATATACTGGTAATATGGACACTTAGTCCCTTACTTCTTACGCGGTGATAATTTGCGCAGTAGAATGCAAGCGAAAAACAGCTACATTAATAACAGTCCGTAGGACAATAATTTGCGCGATGTTTTTCACTCTTTAGAAAAAAAAATTTTTGAGTTCTATTTGTGTTGTGTAAATGCCGCGATCTGGGAACTCACTTTGCACTGTTTGGAAATAATTTGATCCAAAAAACTACTGAGCACACAATGCATCTTAAATAGCCATGTGGTGTCTACAGGTATTTAAGGTAAAAAGTAATGATGGACTATTGTTTGTTACCGTGATCAGGGACAGCTTCTTGTCCGAAATGCGTAGGTGGGGATACCTACAGAAAATAAACTAACTAATTTCAACTAACGAAGTAGTGTGCGGCGTCTTTCTCCTGGGAGAGAAGTTATTGCTGAATAGTAATTATCGCGAGGGTGTCCTGAACCTTGCCACCAGCACCAGCTATTGTTGCTCCTCTTATCTTGGGACATTTGCTTTACGATATATATATATATATATATATATATATATATATATATTACCTACTGGCGGTCGCCAGTAGGTATATATAGTTAGGATTTTTTCCCTATGGGATTTTTGAAAATTCTATGTCTAATAACTTTGGCGTTTGTGGACGGAATTGGCTGAAATTTTCAGGAAAATGGAACATTTTGTTTCTGAGCAGCCCCTAAAAATTTGGGGGGGGGGTTCGTCAAGGGGGGGCTGAGAAAAAAGGGGGGTCCCAAAACGTGTTTTTCCAATGTTAATTTTCATAGGGCGGTTGGCCTCACTTTTAGCCCGAATGGCTGAATGGATTTGCACGAAACTTGGCAAAATTGTAGGGACTGTTAGCCCGATGTGCCTTTGCTAGGTCTCAATATATGTGCTCCAGTGGATTTTAAGAAATTAACGTTTAAAAAAAGATATATATCTGTAAGCGGGCTCTGGGCAGCGCTCCGGTTCGCGTACTTTACGCGTAACGGAACTTCGCGACGCGAAGCTGATTGGCTCTCCGGTGTCTGTCAACATTCTAAACAGTCCGGAGCGGCCGCCATCTTGTCTCTCGGTAGGATCGAGAGACAAGAGGAGGCCAAAAGAAAGGGGGAAATGACCATAAGGGGGCATAGTAGATGCTCCCTGACCCCCTAGGTTTGATGTGGAGGCTTTAAAAGGGCCCCGCAGGGCAAAAAAAAAATATATATTTTTTTTTTTTGCGTGGGGAGCGCCCGGTTCGCGAACCGGGAAGCGTACTGGGGAGCGTACTATAAGGAAAAAAGAATGATAGACTTTTCGAATACTGTATGTTAATTGATTGTTGGTTTTGTTGATTATTTTTTAATTTCTTTATTTTTTAAGCAATTATTTATTATTGTGATTGTGTTTCAAAATTTAATAACATTTCTAACATTTCACTGTCTGAAATGTCGTCATTTTCCATGAACATAGTTTGTAATCTCTGAGGGTGTAAAATGTCCTCATTTTGAAGGAGGTCATCTACTGCTTGCACACATTGCAGTAGTTCTTGGTCCCAAGTTTCATCCATAAATTCTATATCATTTGGATCAATTAATTCTTGGCTGCTCTCTTGCAGGAGAATTTGAAATGAAACTTTCTGTTCGCCTTCCATGTCGCCTGAAATTTGGGGAAAAAAAAATATATAGTAGTAGAGATAGGGCACTGTTGGGATTAATTTTAGATAGGCAGTTTTTATCAGTGAATTTATCTTTGGGCAGTGTATAGTATCAGAGTGGAAGTAGGAATATAAAAAAGTGTGTGTGATTTAACGTAAGTAATTTCATAATTATACAAGAGAAACCTAACTCCATCCATAACTATAACAGAGAAGTCTATCTAAATCTATAACTACTACAGAGGGATAGTATATAACTATCAGAAAAAGTTTACCATATTAACTTTTGGTGCACAATATACTTCAGTTTTAAAAATAACAACTTACCTTTACAAAGAAGTTGGAGTGATTAGTGAAAATCCAATTGAAATGTACAACAAGAAGTAGTAGTCAAAATGGCTGTGTTTCCTTCTCTTCCTTTATATATATTCAGGTATATAACCAATCAAATGTCAGGTAATAAAAGTAGAAAATGAAAGTAACATTTTCATTGGTTGTCAATTCCAACACTTCAGATGTGTTTTGTGAAGTAATTTACCTCAGGGTATTTAGAGAGGTCTACAGGCTAAATGGCTAAATGGAATTCCAACCAAATTTGTGAAAATGGTAGGGATTGGTATGTAGTATGTGCTAATCTATATTTGGTGAGAGTGTCTCCAGTCGTTTTTCTGTAAATTACTTTCCCACCTTTTTTGATGGAGCGCTTCCCGGGGAGAGACCCGGTACGCGAACTGGCGAGCGCCCCGGTACGCGAACCTTAAGCGTTACGGGAGTCCACCATTTTGTGTTTCGGTCGACTTAAGATACAAGATGGAGGGCAAATAATGTTCAGAATGGGTAGAAGGGGGCACGGTAGACTTATCTTGACCCCCTAGGTTTTCTGAGGGTGGCTGAGGAGGCTTATATGTGCGAAAAAAACATTTTTTAAAAAATTTTCGCGAGGTTAGCTTCCGGTTCGCGTACCGGGTAGCGCCCCGGGGAGCGTACTTTGTTGAAAATTAGTGAAAAAAGTTAGAGTAAAATATTAATTGTGAGTGATCAGATGTAGGGTAGCTCTGAGAAGAGCTTTTGGGTTTATGGTACATTTAGGTACTTATAAGTAGGTACCAATGCACAGTCTTAAATTCAGAATGAAAATTCTGTTGCCCTCATCTGAGAAGTGAACTCCATCTCCTCTGTAGATATCTTGCGTGTAGTAACGCAAGTTATTGTTGTACACGGAGCCCATTCCATGGTCTCTCATGTAAGCTGAAACAGATTTGTTTACATGCTTCCTCGACTTCTCAATTTGTGGACAAAATTGGTTTGACCACCTCCATTTCTGTCTTTGGCATATATTTGAATATACCAAGGCAGTCTGAGGAAAAAGTGCCATTAATTGCTCAAAGGTGTCCTTTAAAAGCATTTCCAGACCTACCCCAGTCAAAGTGCCCAAATCATTACCTCCACAGTGCAGAATTAACAGGTCAGGTTTTGGCAAATGCATAAAGGTTTTCACCAATGGTATCAATTGGTGACATTTTAATCCTCTGTGGCCAAACCACTTAATTTCCACATCTTGTAAATTGAGGTTAGGTAAATTTCTGTTCTCAGCATACCTCTGAGCCCAATAGATGTAACTATGTCCAACAATCCAGACAGAAAACATGGTGAGAGAAGGTTCTCCTGCAGTCAGATGAAGTGTGGCAATGAAATGGCAGTTGAAAAAATAAGAGTTTAAAATGAAAAAAACTGTGGAGTTTCTGTGTTAATGAAGCAGTAACAGTGATTGGTGGATTTTGATTGCTGAAAACAGAAAGTTAGGGTGCATGGATGAGTTCTTTGAAAGATGTATTTTGAGTGGTCAAGAAAAAATCATTAAATGAAAGAATGCACTGGATATGCAGGTGCACTGAGAGTTCAGAGTTCAATTGCAACATTGTTGTGTGAACTTGCAAACACCAGAGGTCTTCCAAGAGGTGGTTGCTATGCAAAAAAAGCAGAGAGGGCAGAGGGGGGAAGGGTTTTGATTTGAAAAAAGTGATGGAAGAGTTTTGATTGGGTGACATGAGAGATATGTGTGAAGAATTACAGCATTTCTGTGCTTTTGATAGCTGCAGACTCTGGAGTGCATACCTTTTGCTCTGCTGAAGACAAATTGGTGTGTTTCTGAGACTGTTTTGAAACTCAAAGTATTTGCTAAGGTGAGGAAAGATTTCTTTAATTTAGATAGAGAATAGTGTCCTTTAAGGAGAAAATTATGAAGAAAGTTGTGTTTTTCAAATGTTGCTTTGTCTCAAGTGTTTTACAAATAGATTTTGTTTCTTTGAGAAATTGCAATTGGAGAAAATGTGAAGTATTAGTACTGACAGGGTTTTCATGTGCATAGGAGCTGTGGAGTGTTTTCAAATTATGACTTGAAAATCGTTTTTGAGGAAAAGGAATGGTTTTAAAATTTATGACAAGGACATAATGGTGTATGCTTCTTTATAAGGCAATTGAGTGTCTCTGATGTTATTTTTCCCATTTTAATGTAAGACCTTTCCCTGTGGAGCAAATTGCTTGTAAATATGCTCCCACCTGTGCATGGCAAATTTAGATGTTGAATGTTTGCGTTACATAGCCATGTTAAAAGTGACCCAAACATGCTGCAAAGGCAATCAAAAAACGCTTTCATGTGTCTTAAGGACATTTTAAGTCATTTCCCCATGTGGAGTGTTTTCAAATTATGATTTGAAAATCGTTTTTGGGGAAAAGGAATGGTTTTAAAATTTATGACAAGGACATAATGGTGTATGCTTCTTTATAAGGCAATTGAGTGTCTCTGATGTTATTTTTCCCATTTTAATGTAAGACCTTTCCCTGTGGAGCAAATTCCTTGTAAATATGCTCCCACCTGTGCATGGCAAATTTAGATTTTGAATGTTTGCGTTACATAGCCATGTTAAAAGTGACCCAAACATGCTGCAAAGGCAATCAAAAAACACTTTCATGTGTCTTAAGGACATTTTAAGTCATTTCCCCATGTGCAGTGTTTTCAAATTATGATTTGAAAATCGTTTTTGGGGAAAAGGAATGGTTTTTAAATTTATGACAAGGACATAATGGTGTATGCTTCTTTATAAGGCATTTCAGTGTCTCTGATGTCATTTTTCCCATATTACATTAAAAGACCTTTCCCCGTGGAGCACATTCCTTGTAAATATGGTCCCACCTGTGCATGGTAAATTTAGATTTTGACTGTTTGAGTTACATAGTCATGTTAAAAGTGACCCAAAAAAGTGGCAAAGGCTTTAAAAAAACACTTTCATGTGTCTTAAGGACATTTTAAGTCATTTCCCCGTGGGCAGTGTTTTCAAATTATGACTTGAAAATCGTTTTTGAGGTAAAGGAATGTTGTTAAAATTTATGTGCGCCATATGCCCCCAAATTTCTTTTTCAGGGGTGCAGCAGGGTGTTCTTGAGACACCCCTGCACCTTTGGAAAAATTCCTAATTTGCGATGAGCTAATTGCTAATCGCAAATTGCACCTTCATTCCTATGGGCCTCCTGGCCCATGGAAATGAATGGGTAATTTGCAATTAGCAATTTGCTCATCGCAAATTAGGAATGGTAAAGAATCGCTATTTATTCCTTAAAATTCGCTATTTAGGAAATGCAAAATATTTTGATGATACATATGGCAGTTTATCTCTAACAAGATAAGAAGCTAAGGGATACATTTATGATGACTGGCGCAATGAAGTGGACATCACTTACTTCATTGGTAGACCTTTACATGTATTATCTCCTCTGTAGTCTTCATCAAGCGTAACTTTCATCTGCAATCCTGAGTAGGCCTCACCTTAAACAAACCTCTGGATAGGCCACACCTTATCGTCATCCTGAATTAATCATTTAAAATGCTAGGGACAGATTTATGATAGGTGTATGCCTCTTTTGCGCCACTGTGCGTCACTTTTGTGATGCAGCGGCGGTGCAAAAGATTTGCTGTGAGGCGACAAAATTACAAATTGATGCATTTAGGCAGATGTGTCATGGTGTAAAAAACACCGTGCCACATGAAACCGATGCAGCAGTGATGCAAAAGATGCACCATGTTGCAAGACAGGCCTCACTTGGGGCCATGTATCAAGCTAATTAGCATTTGCAAAGGCCGAAATTCTGTGAATTTCGGCTTTTGCGAATGCTAATTAGAAAAATGGTATGTATCAAACAAGTTTGATGCAAAATAAGGAATAGCAAAATTTGCTATTCCTTATTTTGCGATTGCACTGAAGGATTTGCAAATTTTGTGATTTCTTAAATGCAATGTATCAAACAAAAAATATGGAAAAAATGCCAATAAGGATTTGCAAATTACCACCAACTTCTAGTTGGTGGTAATTTGCGAATTCTTTTCAAAAAGCTTTTTTTCCAAAAAACAAAAGGTGCCATATGACGCCCATACATGCCCTTAGGGCATGTATGTGCGCCATATGCCCCCAAATTTCTTTTTCAGGGGTGCAGCAGGGTGTTCTTGAGACACCCCTGCACCCTTGGAAAAATTCCTAATTTGCGATGAGCTAATTGCTAATCGCAAATTGCACCTTCATTCCTATGGGCCTCCTGGCCCATGGAAATGAATGAGTAATTTGCAATTAGCAATTTGCTCATCGCAAATTAGGAATGGTAAAGAATCGCTATTTATTCCTTAAAATTCGCTATTTAGGAAATGCAAAATAGTTTGATGATACATATGGCAGTTCATCTCTAACAAGATAAGAAGCATAGGGATAGATTTATGATGACTGGCACAATGAAGTGGACATAACTTACTTCATTGGTAGGCCTTTACATGTATTATCTCCTCTGTATTCTTCATCAAGCGTAACTTTGATCTGCAATCCTGAGTAGGCCTCACCTTAAACAAACCTCTGGATAGGCCACACCTTATCGTCGTCCTGAATTAATCATTTAAAATGCTAGGGACAGATTTATGATAGGTGTATGCCTCTTTTGCGCCACTGTGCGTCACTTTTCTGATGCAGCGGCGGTGCAAAAGATTTGCTATGAGGCGACAAAATTACAAATTGATGCATTTAAGCAGATGTGTCATGGTGTAAAAAAACCGTGCCACATGAAACCGATGCAGCAGCGATGCAAAAGATGCACCATGTTGCAAGACAGGCCTCACTTGGGGCCATATGTATCAAGCTAATTAGCATTTGCAAAGGCCGAAATTCTGCGAATTTCGGCCTTTGCGAATGCTAATTAGACAAATGGTATGTATCAAACAAGTTTGATGCAAAATAAGGAATAGTAAAATTTGCTATTCCTTATTTTGTGATTGCACTGAAGGATTTGCAAATTTTGCGATTTCTTAAATGCAATGTATCAAACAAAAAATATGCAAAAAATGCCATTAAGGATTTGCAAATTACCACCAACTTCTAGTTGGTGGTAATTTGCGAATTCTTTTCAAAAAGTTTTTTTTCCAAAAAACAAAAGGTGCCATATGACGCCCATACATGCCCATAGGGCATGTATGTGCGCCATATACCCCCAAATTTCTTTTTCAGGGGTGCAGCAGGGTGTTCTTGAGACACCCCTGCACCCTTGGAAAAATTCCTAATTTGCGATGAGCTAATTGCTAATGGCAAATTGCACCTTCATTCCTATGGGCCTCCTGGCCCATGGAAATGAATGGGTAATTTGCAATTAGCAATTTGCTCATCGCAAATTAGGAATGGTAAAGAATCGCTATTTATTCCTTAAAATTCGCTATTTAGGAAATGCAAAATAGTTTGATGATACATATGGCGGTTCATCTCTAACAAGATAAGAAGCTTAGGGATACATTTATGATGACTGGCGCAATGAAGTAGACATCACTTACTTCATTGGTAGGCCTTTACATGTATTGTCTCCTCTGTATTCTTCATCAAGCGTAACTTTAATCTGCAATCCTGAGTAGGTTTCACCTTAAACAAACCTCTGGATAGGCCACACCTTATCGTCATCCTGAATTAATCATTTAAAATGCTAGGGACAGATTTATGATAGGTGTATGCCTCTTTTGCGCCACTGTGCGTCACTTTTCTGATGCAGCGGCGGTGTAAAAGATTTGCTATGAGGCGACAAAATTACAAATTGATGCATTTAGGCAGATGTGTCATGGTGTAAAAAAACCGTGCCACATGAAACCGATGCAGCAGTGATGCAAAAGATGCACCATGTTGCAAGACAGGCCTCACTTGGGGCCATATGTATCAAGCTAATTAGCATTCGCAAAGGCCAAAATTCTGCGAATTTCGGCCTTTGCGAATGCTAATTAGACAAATGGTATGTATCAAACAAGTTTGATGCAAAATAAGGAATAGCAAAATTTGCTATTCCTTATTTTGCGATTGCACTTAAGGATTTGCACATTTTGCGATTCCTTAAATGCAATGTATCAAACAAAAAATATACAAAAAATGCCATTAAGGATTTGCAAATTACCACCAACTTCTAGTTGGTGGTAATTTGCGAATTCTTTTCAAAAAGCTTTTTTTCCAAAAAACAAAAGATGCCATATGACGCCCATACATGCCCTTAGGGCATGTATGTGTGCCATATGCCCCCAAATTTCTTTTTCAGGGGTGCAGCAGGGTGTTCTTGGGACACCACTGCACCCTTGGAAAAATTCCTAATTTGCGATGAGCTAATTGCTAATCGCAAATTGCACCTTCATTCCTATGGGCCTCCTGGCCCATGGAAATGAATGGGTAATTTGCAATTAGCAATTTGCTCATCGCAAATTAGGAATGGTAAAGAATCGCTATTTATTCCTTAAAATTCGCTATTTAGGAAATGCAAAATAGTTTGATGATACATATGGCGGTTCATCTCTAACATGATAAGAAGCTTAGGGATAGATTTATGATGACTGGCGCAATGAAGTGGACATCACTTACTTCATTGGTAGGCCTTTACATGTATTATCTCCTCTGTATTCTTCATCAAGCGTAACTTTAATCTGCAATCCTGAGTAGGTCTCACCTTAAACAAACCTCTGGATAGGCCACACCTTATCGTCATCCTGAATTAATCATTTAAAATGCTAGGGACAGATTTATGATAGGTGTATGCCTCTTTTGCGCCACTGTGCGTCACTTTTCTGATGCAGCGGCGGTGCAAAAGATTTGCTATGAGGCGACAAAATTACAAATTGATGCATTTAGGCAGATGTGTCATGGTGTAAAAAAACCGTGCCACATGAAACCGATGCAGCAGTGATGCAAAAGATGCACCATGTTGCAAGACAGGCCTCACTTGGGGCCATATGTATCAAGCTAATTAGCATTCGCAAAGGCCAAAATTCTGCGAATTTCGGCCTTTGCGAATGCTAATTAGACAAATGGTATGTATCAAACAAGTTTGATGCAAAATAAGGAATAGCAAAATTTGCTATTCCTTATTTTGCGATTGCACTTAAGGATTTGCAAATTTTGCGATTCCTTAAATGCAATGTATCAAACAAAAAATATGCAAAAAATGCCATTAAGGATTTGCAAATTACCACCAACTTCTAGTTGGTGGTAATTTGCGAATATTTTTCAAAAAGCTTTTTTTCCAAAAAACAAAAGGTGCCATATGATGCCCATACATGCCCTTAGGGCATGTATGTGCGCCATATGCCCCAAAATTTCTTTTTCAGGGGTGCAGCAGGGTGTTCTTGAGACACCCCTGCACCCTTGGAAAAATTCCTAATTTGCGATGAGCTAATTGCTAATCGCAAATTGCACCTTCATTCCTATGGGCCTCCTGGCCCATGGAAATGAATGGGTAATTTGCAATTAGCAATTTGCTCATCGCAAATTAGGAATGGTAAAGAATCGCTATTTATTCCTTAAAATTCGCTATTTAGGAAATGCAAAATATTTTGATGATACATATGGCAGTTTATCTCTAACAAGATAAGAAGCTTAGGGATAGATTTATGATGACTGGCGCATCACCAGGGATGTGCCAGTCATCCTGTGCCGCTGTTCCGCCACCCATGGTGTGCTGCATTTACAATGCGGCAAAGCATGGGGCAAAAATGGCACAGATGCGTGACGCATCTGTGCCGTAAAGGTGGCGCATTGCTGGAGTTGTATCGCAAGTGCGATGCAGCTCCAGCAAGGCTCAGGGGTGCCCCATCTCCACAATGTTGCATCAAGACCTATGCCTGCTTCAAGCAGGCGCAGGGTTTTGACGCAGCTTTGTCCTATCTGATTGTAAATGCGGCACACCATGGGTGGCAGAGCAGCGGTGCACGTTAACTGGTGCATGCCTGGGGATGTGCCAGTTAACATAAATCTGCCCCTTTACATTTAAGTATGTGCAGGGGACACAGAGTCGGTGAGGCTTATCCAAGGTTAAGAAGAGATGAGTCCTGTTCACTGAAAAATTAGACATAGGCTTCACCTTCTCAGCATCGCTGGACATGGCTAAATAATAGCTGCAAAATGTTACTCTTGTTAAACAATTTTACTATTATAATCTCTGAGATTTGTCTCTTACTCTGCAACATCTCATTGTTGTTATCTTTCTTTAAAGATAAAGACAACATCAACATGAGTGACAATCAGCAATCAGTTGATTTTGACCTCATCATTGAACTCGTAATTGAAACATCAGTGGATGTTGATCCCTTGGATGATTTAAATCCTGAGGATGAAGAAGAACGTGATGAGGATGCAGATTTGTCAGAATTATATGACATAGGATGGGAATCTGACGTGCTTGAGCCTATGGAACTATAAACATTTATTTTAAAAATGTATAATAAATAAAAAGTAAAAATGTAAACCGTTTAATTTAAAAATAAAGACACCTTCAAAAACAGGTTATGTGTAGTGTCTTCAATAAAATATTAAAATATGCTCATTAAATTAGATCAGATTCACATATAAAATAGCACAGGTAAAATGAATATAAATTCCATTTCTTTTCTGCTATTTCTGTATTCTAAATTTGCCAAGCACTAAAAAATCTTCTATTTAAAATGACAAGTAGTGTGTTAAGTTTTTGATCACTGTTATTGATTTACTGTTGGGTAATAGTGGTTAATAACATTTTTTAATATATTTTACCACAGATTCAACTGCAGATCATTTCAAGATTTCACCATGCCAACCAAAGAAAGACTGAGAAAGGCTGCAAAACGTCAAAGACAGCAGGTCAATGAAAAAAAGCAGCAGTCCTCTAACAAAAAGATTTGTCAAGTCACCAAGAAAGCACCGGGTAAGAGTACAAAAACATTCATAAGAAATATCTGTAGTAAAAAAAATATTACTACAGAAAATGTTTCAGTCCAGAAAAGGAGAAGCAATTCAAACGGAAAGGAAAGGCCAATGAAAAATGTTACTGCTAGAGCAAGAGATAACTCTGTGCATGATAGTAGAAGGAAACAACAGTTTAGGGACATTCGTAAACGAATGTCCCGCAACAGGATAATTGGCAATTTGTTAAAAAATATTAGGAAAGGTCAACAGAAAGTGGTTTTTTATAAGAGAAAAAAAAAGTTGAGAAAGTTATTGATCAGGCATTTGAAATTAAACGTAAGTTATTTATTTTGATAATCAATAGAATTAGGAAGCTAAACAAGGCAATTTATGATTTCAAAAGAAATAGTAGATGGAAGAGAATAGTTAATCGTAGTAATTTTTGTGAAGTTTTTTCTGGAGAATGGATGCATAGTTCAAGCTGTGAGGCATTTTTTAATGAGGAGAGTTATTTCCAGGATAATGATTTGGTGCATGCTGTTGACACCAGTGGTCGAGCTTATGAAGTGAAAGATGGTTGTCCAGTTGAAAAAGAAAAACTTGTGACAACAGAGGCAGAAGAGGTGTTAGGTAATGAGGTTTTAGGAAGACGTCCTAAGGGTCCTGTGTACACCTGGAAGTGTAGTAGTATTTGCAGTGTGCGACAGGATTCCATCAATTTGCTTTGTGATTTTGTACGGTCATTTAATAAGAAAAGTTTGAAGCAGAAAATGAAGTTGTTGCAAGAATTAGATCCTTGCAGAGTGAGAGAAGTGACAGGTTTGCATGGTCATTCACTGGCTTGTCTTTCCAGGAGAGTATGCCAGAGTGTTTTTCATCATTTCAGGATGCTAGCAGTGCATCATAATAAAGTGAGGAAATTAGTTAGAATGTTGTATTATGCTAAGAGTCCAGCAATTATGCTTAAACAATTATGCGCTGCTCTTTTACATGGTTCTGAAATAGATGTGAAGAATATATGTGAAGAAATTGAGTTTTGTTACTTTGGAAGTAAAGAGGAGAATGTTGCAATTGACCAAGAAGAAGCGGGTAATGTGGAAGATAGTGTACAGGTTTCCAGTACAGATAATTTCCAGAGGGAAATTGCGACGTTTCAGGTCAAATCAAGTGAGAGGCCAAATTTCACTTGTGTGTGTTGTCGACGCACTTATTATAAGAATCAGACTAAGTTAGTGGATTTATATGCAAAAAGTGAAAGGGAAAATAATAGTGAATGGAAGGATTTCACAACATACTTGATGGTAGAAAATTGTTTTGATTTGGGATTGGATCAACGTGTGTGTACTTATTGTTGTAACAAATTAAATCAAAACCAGATGCCTGCTAGAGCAGTTCATAATAATCTGGAATTGGTTGAGATTCCTTCTGAATTGAAGGATTTAAATACTTATGAATCTATTTTGATTCAAAGTATCCATCCCTTTCAGGCTATTGTAAGAATGGAGCCAAAGACAGGGAAATTGCCTCCATCAGATTTACAGAGAGGATTAAAGGGAAGAGTTGTTTATTTGCCTCTAGATTTGAAGAAAAACATTAACACAATTGGAGTAGAAAAAGTGGAAGAGGAACCTCTGGTTATCTTAGTTAATGGGGTTCCGACAAAGAATAAGAAAATATGGCAAGATTTAGTGGATGTTAGGAAAGTTAAAAAGGCAACATTGTATTTGAAAAAAAATAATAAATACTATAAGAATGTATATGTTGCAGAAGAGGAAGTAAGTGAGGAAGAGGATAGCGATTTGTGTGCTGGTCAAATTGAGAAAGTAGAACCCTCTACTAGTGAAGAAATATATGAACATTATAGTGTTCATCCTTTGCATTCCAAGGAAGTCATGGGGAATGCTATTGAGTTGTTTCAAATGAAACAAGCCAAAGGGAGTCCCATTAGTGTTTGGGAGGAAAGTTTGGAAGCTCGGTGTTTCCCACAGCTTTTTCCAACAGGTCAGGGAGGAAGATATGATGAGCGACCTCATCAAATTCCTGCTTCTGAATACCGGACTTTGCGATTGTATGCAGGAGATGCTAGATTTCGACAATGCATTCCCTATTTGTTTCATCTCCTGTTTGAAAGCGATCTGTCTGGACTGTCATATGCAGTGAACCACATCTTGAAAAGTGGTATACACATGCAAAACATCTCGGCAAGTGACTTTATGGATAAAGTCAATGTCCAAGACAGTATTTTGGATTCTCACCTGATTAATCTCATGGCGTGTCAGCGTGGTACTAATGAGTACTGGTACCGTCGTCATGGTGATTTAAAATGTATGCTGAGGAACTTAGGAACTCCCACATGGTTCCTCACTTTGAGCTGTGCCGAGTATGGCTGGGAAGACTTACTTGAATTTCTACGAGAGGCAAATGCTAACATAGAAAACATCGAATTCAAGACACCCGGAGAACTGTGCTCTTTGGATCCAGTCAATGTATGTAGGTACTTCAATCATAGATTTGAAGCTATGATGTCTTTCATCATGAATAAGAAGAATCCACCTCTTGGAGAGGTGTTGGATTTCTTCTGGAGAAAGGAGTACCAAGCAAGAGGTGCTCCTCATATACATATGTTGCTGTGGATCAAGGATGCACCTAAATTTGGAATGGATCCAGAAGACTCAGTGATGAGTTTCATACAACAGTATTCTACGTGTGCTGTTCCAAACGCAAAGGAGAAGAAAAGCCTAAGAGAAAAAGTTCTACGTTTCCAAAGCCATCGATGTGGAAAGTACTGTCGTCGTAAATTCCGAAACAAGGACAAGTTCTACACCAAATGTCGTTTCGGCTTTCCACGACCGGTGATTTCTAAAGGAAGAGTGAACAGTTTGATGTCTTCGCTGCAACATAATGTGATGAAGAAATCACCTAAAAACACATACAATTTGAAGAGGAACGAAGAGTCTAAGTACATCAACGACTACAACCCGGTGATTTTGTCCATGTGGAATGCTAACATGGATATACAGTTTGTGGCTGATAACTGTATGGCTGTGGCTCGGTATGTGACATCTTATATCACCAAAAAAGAGAAGACAGAATTGAAGGACATGTGGGAAGACATTTCCCATGAAAAGAGCCTCAGCAAGAAGTTGTACAGTTTCAGTCTGAAGATGTTGTCGCATCGAGAAATCGGAGCTTACGAATGTTCTGACCGGTTGTCTTCAGCAAGTCTCTATGCCAAGTCCAGGAGTATCGTTTGGGCGAGTCTTGGTCTTGCTGCAACGCGTAATCGAGTTCTCAAACCTGTGCGGGAAATTGAGTATTTGGCGGAAAAGGAGCCAAACAGTACCGACATTTTGAAGACAAACATGTTGGATACATATTATCCAAATCGAAGCAGTCACCTCGAGAATGTTTGTCTGTATGAGGTTCTTCAAAATTACATATTCAAGAGGAACATCAAAGAAGACACTGAGAAAGGAGTGTATGCTGTAATAGGAAGTGAGGGATGTCTGGTCAAGCAAAGAAAATGCCACTTGGTAAACCATCGAAAATTGAGTGGCGAATCTCCTGAAAAAAAGGAGTTTTTCTATTTAGCACTTTTGCAACTTTTCAAGCCTTGGCGTGCAGAAGAGGAACTGCTTGGAGATTTCCTCTGTTACGAAGACTCTTTCAATGCTGCCAAGGAGACCATAGAATGTCCTGCTTTTCCCAAATATGTAGAAATGTTGAATGCGGAAATTGAGCAGGAAGCAACGATTGCAGCCGAGATTGCCAGAGACAGTTCTCAGGACAGTCAGAGTTCTGCTTCATTGAGTCAGGATCCACTAGGAGGACCTGTTATCGAAAATGAAGCTGCGACTGCTATGAATGAAGTGGAAAGAGCCATGGCACATGCTCAGGAGGATGCGGTTAACTTAGAAGAGTTGGAAAGACAACTCAACGTTGAGCAGAGGAAAATATATGACGAAGTTACCATGCAAATTGATCATGGATTAAGTCATGACAAGAAAGAGTGCTCATGTACGTCGTTGAAGCCTGTCCGACTGTACGTGAGTGGAGAAGCGGGAACTGGAAAAAGTTTCCTTATTAAAGCAATTTCATGTTATTTGCAGGAAAGGACAGAGTCATCGCTGTCTTGTGTTGTCACCGCTCCAACTGGACTGGCAGCACATAACATTAAAGGGATTACTTTACATCGTTTACTGATGCTGCCAGTGGAGCATGACAACAAATTACAATATCACAAGCTATATGGAGATGCTTGTTGTGAAGTTTCAAGAATCTTCAGGAAAATGAAACTTCTTATCATTGATGAAGTAAGCATGGTTTCCAATGTCATGCTTGCCTTTGTGCATTTGAGAATGCAAGAAGTTCTCAAAACAGAGTATGATGTGTTATTTGGTGGCAAACACATCATTGTTTTCGGAGATCTGCTGCAGCTGACACCAGTGAAAGGGCAACCTGTGTTCAAAATGCTCACGCATGAAGATACCAGGAAGTGCCTAGGGAGCATTGGCAATGTCAATATATGGTTAAACTTCAATTATGCTGAACTGCATGAAAATATGCGTCCGGCGAAGGATGAAGTTTACAAGACTATTCTACAAGATGTTAGAATTGGAAAAGTGACCGAGCATGGGAAAGAAGCTTTACATGCACGATTACTGACAAATTTATATCCAGAACAAGATGTTGTGCCTGAGAATATTTTTCAGAAAATTACTGAGAAGAAATCTGGAATATGTTTGATGCCAACTCTTGCAGAATGTGCCAAATTCAACCACAAAATGTTGCATTTAGAAAAGCAAGAGATTGTGAAACTGGAAGCTATTGATAGAGTAGAGCATATGGGATCAACAATTATTTTGTCTGAGAATTTGAAAACAAAATTGGATTCATTAGAGAAGACTATATCTAAAACTGCAGGTTTTGAAAAGACTCTGAATGTGTGCTTGAACTGCCGTATAATTTTAAGAAGGAATTTACATGTTGAAAGAGGTCTGGTAAATGGATGAATGGGTAATGTTGTTGATTTTGTAAAATACAGAAATAGAGATGGAATTGAATTTTTAAAAATTAAATTTGATGGCATTGAGGAAGTACAGCTAACTGGTCGTTGTTCTGCTAGATTTTTGCATGTAAAAGACTTATATGTTCGCCGTAAGCAGTTTCCTGTTTGCTTGGCATATGTGGTGACAATCCATAAATCGCAAGGTTTAAGTGTAGACAGTGCATTGGTGAATATTGGCAGTTCTGTGTTCAAGGAGGGTATGGCATATGTGGCATTGTCACGAGTTAGAACTTTATCGGGATTGTACTTGATTGAGTGTGATGTGACAAACATTTGTGCGGATCTAGATTGTGTTAAGGAATACAATAGGTTAAGAAGAGAGTATGCGCCACATTTGCCTCAATATCCTTTGTTTGAGAAACGTGTGGTAGGCCGGAAACGAAGAAATGTGACCAATACTGGGGAGGTTGTAGTAAAAAGACGAAAAGTCGATGAACCTGAAATTATAAGCAGAAACAAAAAGAATTCTGTTGAAGATGTTGTTGGTTTTCAATTTGAAAACAGTTCTGGTGTCAACTGCTATGCTAATGTAGTGGTTAATGTTTTGTTTTCTCTAGAAAATGTAAAAGAAGAGATTGTGGTCAATTCTGATCAAAGATTTTGCAGTTTGTTAAATTCTGTGTTAGAGAAATGTAGCACAGATAGAACAAAAATAGAAAGTGTGTCTGAAATTCGAAATCTGTTAGACAGATGTTCAGGCCAAACACAATTCTCTCAAAATATTCAGCAAGATTGTCAGGAGTTTTTAATGTATATGCTTGATGTATTGCATGCTGAAGGTGTAGATGTAGATCACCTGTTTGGGCTTTCTTATCAATGGCAGCATGACTGCGAGAACTGTAGGGTATCAAGTACTACTAGTGTAGACTCAGAAAGATTTATATATTTAACTTTGCCAGACAGTAAATCAGTCTCTTTTAATAAACTAGTAAAAGCAGCTGATCACAACATGGAGTGTAGCCCATGTAAATCTGAAATGATGTCCACATTATTTATACGAACATATGGCCAGTATGTTATTTTAATGTTCCAACGATGTAGGCCTGATGGAACAAAATTGACAACTTTAATTAAAAATTTTGTGGCTTCACAGTTGTCAATATCAGGAAGGACTTTTGTAACTGCAGCAATTATATATCATGACGGTCCTTCAATAACATCAGGACATTACACAGCTTATTTAAAGTCTAGAAATGGCTGGTCATTCTGCAATGATTCTGTTTTAATTTTTTAAAAAAAATTGCCGTATGACCTTAAAAACTCTTACCTGATGTTTTTAAAACAAAAATTTTAGGGAAAGAATCTCGGGATGTGCTCTGAGGAATTTCAAGAAGTTCTAATGGCTCCTACACGATTTGGCCTTGAGGATAAGTGTAGTACAGAGACATAACTTCTTACCATAACACTGGACGTCATGGAGAAATAAGTGCACTTTGAATGAGTTCAGAAAAACTGTTTCTTTTTATAATCTAATTGAAGCAGCCAATCAAAACATGGAGTAGAGGGAATGTAAGTCTGCGATGCTGTCTACTGTTTTACATTGCTTTGTGATTAAAAGTGATGTAGAGAATTAAATAATTGTAGTAGTCATAGAGGTAGTGTAAGTCTGCTTCATAGTAAGCAGTATCAGTGTCATAGGAAATGTAGAACATGACTGAGCAAGAAGGGGAAGATATTACTAGTCCAGGATTGTGAAAATGATCTTCAACATTTTAATTGTGAAAGTTGCGGAAATACAACATGACGGGATTGGCTTACAAGAATTCTAAGAGTTATAAATGGCTCAGACATGATTTGGCCTTGTGGAAACGTGTGGTAGAGTGCAAGAAGTCATTTATTGTATGTAACATGTTTTTCAAAACGATGGAGGTTTTCTTTCAGAAAGTGGTGGTCTGAAAGTAATAACAGCACAACAGAGTGTAAGCTGTTCATAGGACATCCTTCGACGTCATGGAAAGTAAGTTAACTTTAAGGAGTTCTGAATTCTGATTTGTTCTGTTGTATGGGTTTTTTAAACACAATCATTTTGATTGTGTTTTTTTTTCCCCGCTGTTATATGATGAATACCTTCAAGTCACTGTTTTTAGTGAAATTTGATACATTCTGAGAACAGCAAAAATAAACAATTTAACATGTATAATTAATTCTGTACTGTTTGTATTTATGATGTACATTTAGAACTGTGTAGGAGGCATGGAGAAGGAGAGGCTTCTGTAAGTGTCAAAGTTGTTGCATACAGTGCTCATATTCTACGTAGTCTTTCATATGATAGACTACATTTCCACAATGAGATACCTAAGCAAAGGAAACACAGGTGATATGATTGTGGAATGAGCAAAAAAAATTGCACGTTTTTCAATTATATTACCTGTGTTTCCTAACATTACACATCACATTGTGTAGATGAGGTTTAGGCCTGTTCCTGGAGACAGAGGAGGTCTGACATTTGTTCAACAGTTCAGTGGACATGACTCACTTCGTTGGTAGGCCTCCACATGTATTATCTCCTCTGTATTCTTCAACAAACCTAAATTCCATCTGCAACCCTGAGTAGGACTTACCTGAAACAAATCTGTGGATAGGTTACACCTTATTGGCATCTTAAAACAATCATTTAAAATGTTAGGGTCAGATTTATGGTGGCCGTGCGCCTCTTTTGCTCCATTGTGGGTCACTTTTGTGTAAAAGATGCACCATGTTGCAAGATAGGTTTCAGTTCATCTCCAGCAAGATACCATCAGTTTAAAATGTATATAATTAGCACTGTGTAGGGGGCATGCAGAAGCTGAAGCTTTTGTAAGTGTCAAAATTGTTCCATGCAGTGCTGCACTTCTGGGTACTGTTTAATATGCTGCACTACATGTGCACTATGAGATACCTAAGTAAAGGCAACACAGGTGATGTGATTGTGAAATGAGGAAAAGAAACTCCACATTTTTCAATTACATCACCTGTGTTTCCTAAGTTTACGAATGACATTGTGCAGATGAAGTTTAGGTCTGTCCATGGACACAGAAGAGGTCTGGCCTTTGTTCAAGAGTGAAGTGGACATGACTTACTTCATTGGTAGGTCTTCACATGTATTATCTCCTCTGTACTCTTCAACAAGCGTAAATTTCATCTAAAACCCTGAGTAGGCCTCAGCTTAAACAAACCTCTGGATAGGCCACACCTTATCGCCATCCTGAATCAATCATTTAAAATGTGAGGGACAGATTTATGATAGGTGTATGCCTCTTTTGCGCCACTGTGCGTCACTTTTGTGACGCAGCGGCGGTGGAAAAGATTTGCTATGAGGCGACAAAATTACAAATTGATGCATGTAGGCAGATGTGTCATGCTGTAAAAAACCCGTGCCACATGAAACTGATGCAGCAGTGATGCAAAAGATGCACCATGTTGCAAGACAGGCCTGACTTCATCTCCAACAAGATAAGAAGCTAAGTCTTCTGTAAATGTCAAAATTGTTGTATATTTTGCTCAACTTCTATGTACTCTTTGATATGCTAGACTCCATCTGCACTATGAGATACCTAACCAAAGGCAACACAGGTGATGTGATTGTGAAATGAGGAAAAGAAACTCTGTTTCTCCTTCAATCTTTTCCCTTGTCTTTTCTAATTTTTAAATACATGTTTTAATATTTTTCAAATGTTTGTTCTCTCTTTCACAGATTGAAAGTATAAAAACAAAAAGTGAGTAAGTTAACGACAATTATAAGGTAAATGTTTTGTACTCTTTTCGTTACATTTCTATCACATTCACCAACTAGTAGTTCGACAGCTTCATTTCTTTAACCCTCAGTTTCCTGCCTTTGCTACTTCCCTCATTCCTTTCTCTATTACCTACTTACTCTACTCCTTCCACTCTTTTTCTCAGTCCCTCTCTTCTCATAGTTCCTAACTCTTGTTCACTCACTCCGTCTCTATTACTCTTAGTGTCTCTGACTGATCACTGTTTCACTACTTGTTCATTATGCTTTCTCTGTGTAGTTGAAGCACACTGAGGGGCATATTATGAACACAGCCAATAAAATTATTGCTGTTTTTATTGGAAGAAAACTGTTGCAAAAGTGGTTTTAGCAGCAGTTTTCCGCCGCAAAAGCGGCTTTAGCGACACATTTCTGCCGATAAAAGCTGCAAAACTTTTATTGCCTATGTTGATGATATGGTTCTATGTTATTTACATTTCTTTGCTGTTTCAATTAATCTTTTCTGTTATTTTTTCTTTTCTGTTTTCTGTTTTTTCTCTCTGTTATTCCACATGTTTTAATCTTATTTTGAACATTCACTCACATTCTCCAAGAAACTCTTCTTTGTTATTGTTCTACTCTCTTTTTTTTCTTTCACTTCCTTATCTATTTTGTTTTTCACAATTATACCCTCTTCCATCTTTTCTTCGGTAAATAGATCTATTAAACAGTATCTCTGGATAACTCCCTATAGCTGTCTTTCTTTTAACATTACTCTCTGTTTACTTCCCTTATACTTACTCTTCTTTTTTTTTTTTTTTTGGTTCGCTCCCGGTTCGCGGACCGGGAAGCGAACGGGGTAGCGAACTAAAAGAAACAGAGCTTGCCAGAGTGCTAAACATTCTAGCAATTTTTTTTTGAAAGGGGAGGTAGTTCTGAAAAGAACTTTTTTTTAATGTTTTTGTTGTTTTATATATATTTTTTTTTCTGAATTTTTTTTCTTTTTTTTTTCTTTTTTGAACATTTTTATGTTTTTTTTTTGTTTTTGATGGAGGGGAAAGAACAAAAAACAGGCATTGAAAAGGGCTCAACAGGAGCAAAAAAAAAAATTACTGTCTGGGACGGTTAGGGCAATTGTGATTGTTAATAGCTAGGTTTATTAAATTAATGCTCATGTTACCACATGATAGCAATGCACCGCAATACATACAGGTATGTTTGATATGAGCAAAGTTCTCCTGAATGTTTGGCACGGTTTCCCGTGCCTCTGCTGCTGTCAACGATATTAGTGATGTTGACCTGGCCACAGGAGTTGTTGTTGGGTTATCTTGCATGTCACGTATCTCCGCCTGGCTGTAGTTCAATGGATGCCACCTGACCATGTGACGATGCATTGTATGGTTTCCGTAGCTATATTTTTTATCAGTGCCTCTAGATAACCGGTCTTTACAAATCAGGCAGGTGACATACCTAGCATTTACTTTTTTTTGCCCTCGAGGGAGTGAAAAAAACTGCCAAATAAAGCTGGCTTTCCGACGTGAAACCCGGGGCACCTCCTGTAAGAACTGTGGTCCTTCGGTCTTCTCTTCCTCTAGTTCATCCTCTTCCTCCTCTGTCTGGCTGATAAACTGGGGAGGTGGTCCTCTCTTCCCATGAGGAGGTGGAGGTGGTGGTGGGGGTGCACCAGCTGAAGCAACTATTGAAGCCATTGCTCAACTCTCAAAAATGGTCTTCCTCTCACAAAGATGAAAGTCAGAGTGAGGAAAGAAGGAGGGGTTTTCATCATTTGGGATAAAGAATATTTCTAAACCAATGAAAAGTTTTATTTTTAGGTCACCTGACCTAGCCTTACATCATTATGAAACCAAAAGTGAAATGAACCAATGAAAAGTTTTATCAACAAGTCACATGACCTCTTACGCTTAAGTTACGCGCTGCGGAACGCGCCCCGGATCGCTTCCGGGTCGCTGCCCTTCGTGCCTCGGTTCGCGCTCCAGAGCGCTTCCGGGTGCGCTAACGCGGCGTGTCATAAGACGCATTACGCGGCAACGCGATACGTCGCGCTTTTGCGACGTGCCGCGGATCGCTTCCGGGGAGCTGCGCTTCGCGTCTCAGTTCGCGTACCGGAGCACTTCCGGGTGCGCTAACGCAGCGCGTCATAAGACGCATTACGAAACAACGTGATACGTCGCGCTTCCGCGACGCGTCACGATGTTGATTTCTAACGCGGCAGTTGCGCTAACGGAACGTTTACCGGTTCGCGGACTGGGTCGCGGCATCAAGATGAGCTAACGGGAAGCTTCCCGGTTCGCGAACCGGGAGCGAACAAAAAAAAAGTATTAAATTTTTTTTTTATTAATAAACATATAAAATATATTTTTGGATTTAAAGAAGAATACATTTTACAGCTACAGATATTAGCTTTTAAAAAACCAATGAAATTCACTGAAAAAACCATAGGTTATAGACCATATATAGTTAGGAATTAGCATTTACAAAACCTTGAAAATTCACTGAAAAAACCATAGGTTATAGACCATATATAGTTAGGAATTAGCATTTAAAAAACCTTATTTTACTCACACAAAACCATTGAAATTCCATATATAGTTAGTTGTACTAACTATATATCGCGCACCCGCATTCCACTGCTGATCATGTCACATATTACATCATTCATGACATGGTCAGTGACATCACTGATGACATCACTGATGACATCTCAAATGACATCACTGATGACATCACTGATGACATCTCAAATGACATCACTGATGACATCACTGATGACATCTCATTTGACATTACTGATCACATCACTGATGACATCATTCATGTGATAATACGATGAACCTCTTCAGACTCTAATATAACCTTAGATACACTCAGTGTAAACAGACACTCATAGACTGTCACTCATCCATGGAGTTACTCAGACACTTAGTCAGTCATGCAAAGAATCAATCACACCTCCATTTCCTCAACTATACAGTTATACACACCTTACTTATTCAAACATATACTAACACATATTTACTCTCTTTTACAATGCCTGATACAAGTACACAATGATCCATACAGCCACTCACACATTCACTGGTTCTTATGCACAGTTATTTATATGTGTCCACTCTCACATGTACTGTATTTTACATATGTACTTACTTTAACATGTAGCACTGAGATATCCATTCACTCACCAATACACTCATGCACACAGTCAACCGCCCATACAGCTGTTTCCACATGCACTTTTGAACCCATACATCTAGTCAATCAACTGCTCACACATCTATGCAAAGAGTCATACACCTCCCAGCCACCCACACACACACTCAGTCTCCCATACAAATGCTTGGGCAACCAATCAATAACCCATACAGTTAATCATATAGCTACTGATCAACACATGCAGCAGTTTACAGAACAACAGACATAATGATGCACAAATTAAGACAGTTTAGTCACTAACCCATGCACTCAGTGAGACACATTTAATCAGTCACTCATACAGTCAGTCATGCCCCTACTAAATCCTTCATCAAGACACTTATACATCCACTCATTCTTCAATATGTAAGACATATTTTAACTTTACAGAATTATACAGTCACTGAATGTAGTCATCAGTGATGTCATCAGTGATGTCATTTGAGATGTCATCAGTGATGTCATTTGAGATGTCATCAGTGATGTCATCAGTGATGTCACTGACCATGTCATGAATGATGTAATATGTGACATGATCAGCAGTGGATTGCGGGTGCGCGATATATAGTTAGTACAACTAACTATATATGGAATTTCAATGGTTTTGTGTGAGTAAAATAAGGTTTTTTAAATGCTAATTCCTAACTATATATGGTCTATAACCTATGGTTTTTTCAGTGAATATATATATATATATATATATATATATATATATATATACACATTCCCTACTGGCAGTCCCCAGTAGGTAGTTATAGTTAAGATCTAGTTTCCATAGGAAATCCGCAACATTCTATTTGGAATAACTTTGGCGTGGGTGGACGAATCTTCGCGAAATTCTCCCAGAAGATGGAGCGCTCCGCTCTGCTCCTATCCTGAAGGTTTCGGGGTGATTCCTCAAGCGGGGGCTGAGAACAAAGGGGGTCCCAAAACGTGTTTTCCCCATTCAATTTTCCATAGGGACATTTAGCAGCGGCTACAGCCCGAACTGCTGAACAGAATTACACCAAATTTGGCAAAAAGGTAGAGTTTGGTTCACAGTCCGCGCTTTTTGTTAAGTGGTGTAAATCCGTGCAGTAGTTCCTGAGAAAGTCAAAAGTAAAATCATAGATATATCTATGGGCGCATAGGGTATCCTCAGAGTACCCTTCCGAGCACGAGCTGCATGCTAATTGGCTGTCAACTGTCTGTCAACACTCCAAACCAGGAAGTGTTGGCAGCCATCTTGTGTCTCCGTAGAACCGAGGCACAAGAAAACTGAAAAACAAGTGCGCAAAAGACGCAAAGGGGGCAGGGTAGAAACACCCTGACCCCTTAGGCCTGCTAGGGGGGTCCCACAAGGACCCCCAAGGCCCAAAAAAAAATGTTTGTTTTTTTAAAATTGCGGGATGCGCGCAGGGTGCGCGGATCCTGCCGATCAAAAAAAAACAAGCGCCCGCACTTTAATGCTAATTAGCCCCCGGGGGGCCAAATCCCCCCCGCAGCCCCGGGAACCGCCACCCCTGGGGCTTAAAAGTATAATGATGGGTGGCCTCTAAGGCCCCCCGAGCCCCGGAGACCGCCACCCCTCGGGGCTCTACTAAATTGAAATTGTGAAGGGCACACTGCCCCCCCCCGCAGCCCCGGGGACCGCCACCCCCGGTCTTGTTTTTTTATCCTGTGTGGGGGGCTTGACCCTCCCACACACAAGATTAGGTGTTAGCTGCTCCCCATGTAGAAAAGCAATGCCAGCTCCCACGGGATGCGGAGAGCCAGCAGGGACCGTGGGGGGATTAGGGAACCCCCCCACGGTCCCCAACGGAGAGGGCCAGCCCCGAGTGATGGGGTCCCCGGGGATACAAGTGGCCCCGGAGGGGGGCCAAGTGGCCCCCCTCCTCCCAAAAAAACTAATTAAATTTAAAAAAGGCCGACCCCGGGAGATGGGGTCCCTGGCCTATGGAGGGGGGCAAGGCAGCCCCCCTCCTATAAAAATACATTAAAAAAAAAAGTACATGCCCCGTTGGATGCGGTCCCCGGGGCCGATAATGGCTTCTGGGGGGGGGCCACGCGGCCCCCTTCCTTAATTTCTTAATTAAAAAATGAATTAGTGTGCAGGCTCTGGGGGATGGGGTCCCCAGTGCCCAAAAAATTGAAAAAGTAGGGGGCTACACAGCCTCCCTTTAAAAAAAAAATATTTAAAAAAGACCGGCATTGCGCCGGAGGCCACGGCCCCTCATTACACAACTCTGCAAACATGCCCCCTGGCGCGTTTGCAGAGGGGGAAAGAATTCCCCTTGAATACTGGGGGTCCCTGGGGCCAACTAGCCCACCAGGAACGTCCAGTATGCTCCCGCGTGCTCCATTGCAGAGAGGTGTTCTGAGTCCACGCCCCTTTTACACCTCTCTGCAACGCAGCTCTGTGGTGCTTACTGGAGGTAGCTGGTGGGCTAGTTGCACCCCAGGGACCGTCAGTATTCAAGGGGAGTTAATCCCCCAACTTAAAACGTGCCATAGGGCGTGTTTGCACCATGGTGAAGGGAGGGGGCGGGGCTTGAGTTCACACCTGTGCAAACACACCCTGTGGCGCAGTTTAAGTTGGGGAATTAATTCCTTGTCAATCCTGAGGATCCCTGGGGGCCAACTAGCCCACCAGGTACCTCCGGTAAGCGCCACGGAGCTGCGTTGCCTCTCAACACTTCTCTGCAACGCAGCCCCCTGGGGCATACTGAACGTACCTGGTGGGCTAGTTGGCCCCCAGGGACCTACAGGATTGAGGAGGAATTAATTCTCTAACTTAAAACACGCCACACGGCGTGTTTGCAGACATGTCACTTCAGGCCACACCCCCTTCCTTCACCACTGGGCAAACACGCCCCGTGACTCGTTTTAAGTTGGGAAAATTATTCCCTTTCAATCATGAGGTCTCCAGGGGGTCAACTAGACCACCAGGTGCTTCTAGTAAGCACCACTGCGCTGCGTTGCAGGAAGGTGGTCTAGGCCATGTCCCTTTTTACATCTCTCTGCTACGCAGCTCTGTGGCACTTACTGGATGTACCTAGTGGGCTAGTTGGACCCTAGAGACCCTCAAGATTGAAGGGGAATTATTTCCCCACTGATCCTGAAAAGTAATTTTAACTGTACTTACCAGTAACTTGAATTTCCTTCCATAGGATATCATTGCCTGCTTTCTGCTGAATAAGTTTCTAAGTGTTGATTTTTTAAACTTACAAATATTCCTCTAAAATCAGACGAACTACGAATTCCGATTCACTCACCTGTTATCAGGAGAGACATCAGTGCTGCATCTTTGAGCCCAGTATTGATCCTGAAAAGTTATTTTAACCGTACTTACCAGTAACTTGTATTTTCTTCCGTGGATGTCATTGCCTGCTTTTTGCTCAAAACGTTTCTACGTGTTGGTTTTTGAAACTTACAAATATTTGTCTAAAATCACCCGTACTACAAATTCCGATTTACTCACCTCTTATCAGGAGAGACCTCAGTGCTGCATCTTTGAGCCCAGTACTGATCCTGCAAAGTAATTTTAACCGTAGTTACCAGGAACTTGAATTTCCTTCCAAAGGATATCATTAGGCCTGGGCGGTAAATACCGTTCTGCTTGTGGAATTTGCGGAATTTGGGTAAGTTTGTGTTCCGCGGAGAACGCGAAATTGCCCAAAATAGTGTTTTTTTTTTGCTTGTTCATGTACTCAAAATGCGTGTTCGCAAGAAATTTCCCCCGAGCACGCAAACAGCAATTGCGAACAGGAAAAAAGCATTGTGAACTAGCAATTCCGCGTGTTCCTGGAATTTCTGCGTGTTCACAGAGATTTTTAACCGTTTTGCGGAGAGTTGCGTAACGCTAACAATAACACTACTTACCTGCTAAGTGAATTTACTTCTGTAGGGTAACATTGACTGGTTTCACTTGGAAATTCTTCAAAGTGTTGAGTTTTGGAACTTTAAAATATTCACCTCAAATCAGCCGAACAACAAATTACGATTTACTCACCTGTTATCAGGAGAGACCTCAGTGCTGCATCTTTGAGCCCAGTAGTGATCCTGAAAAGTAGTTCTAACTGTACTTACAGTAACTTAAATTTTCTTCCATAGGCTAACATTGACTGGTTTCACTTGGAAATTCTTCAAAGTGTGAAGTTTTGGAAATTTAAAATATTCCTATAAAATCAGCCGAACTACGAATTCCAATTTACTCACCTGTTATTAGGAGAGACCTCAGTGCTGCATCTTTCATGCCACTACTGATCCTGAAAAGTAATTCTAACTGTACTTACAGTAACTTACATTTTCTTCTATAGGCTAACATTGACTGGTTTCTCTTGGAAATTCTTCTAAGTGTGGAGCTTTGGAACTTTAAACTATTTCTCTAAAATCAGCCAAACTACGAATTCCAATTTACTCACCTGTTATCAGGAGAGACCTCAGTGCAGCATCTTTGAGCCCAGTACTGATCTTGAAAAGTAATTCTAACAATACTTACCAGTAACTTGAATTTCCTCCCATAGGCTAACATTGACTGGCTTCACTTGGAAATTCTTCTACGTGTGGAGTTTTATAAATTTAAAATATTCACCTAAAATGATCCGAACAATGAATTCCTATTTACTCACCTGTTATCAGGAGATAACCAAATGATGCATCTTTTAGCCCAGGACTGACCCTGAAAAGTAATTCTAACCATACTTACCAGTAACTTGTATTTCCTTCCCTAGGAATCTATTGTCTGGTTTTCACCAGAAAAGTTTTTAAATGTCTATTTTTACAAACTACAAATATTCCTAAAAAATCACCTGTATGATTTAAACGCATTCTTTCAACTGTTTACAGGAGATGCACCAGTGCTGGATCCAGGATCCACCACTGGGTAAGAAAAAGTAACAATAACACTACTTACCTGCTAAGTGAATTTACTTCTATAGGGTAACATTGACTGGTTTCACTTGGAAATTATTCTAAGTGTGGAGTTTTGGAACTTTAAAATATTCACCTAAATTCAGCCGAACAACAAATTACAATTTACTCAGTTGTTACCAGGAGAGACCTCAGTGCTGCATCTTTCAGCCCACTACTGATCCTGAAAAGTAATTCTAACCATACCTACAGTAACTTGAATTTCCTTCCATAGGCTAACATTGACTGGTTTCACTTGGAAATTTGGTTTCACTTGGAAATTCGTCGAAGTGTGGAGTTTTGGAACTTTATAAAATTCCTCTAAAATCAGCCGAACTACAAATTCTGATTTAATCACCTGTTATTAGGAGAGACCTCAGTGCTGCATCTTTCATGCCACTACTGATCCTAAAAAGTAATTCTAACCGTACTTACAGTAACTTGATTTCCTTCCGTAGGCTAACATTGACTGGTTTCACTTGGAAATTCTTCTAAGCTGTTATCAGGAGAGACCTCAGTGCTGCATCTTTCAGCCTACTACTGATCCTGAAAAGTAATTCTAACCATACTTACAGTAGCTTGAATTTCCTTCCATAGGCTAACATTGACTGGTTTCATTTGGAAATTCTTCCAAGTGTGGAGTTTTGAAACTTTAAAATATTCCTCTAAAATCAGCCGAACTACGAATTCTGATTTACTCACCTGTTATCAGGAGAGGCCTCAGTGCTGCATCTTTCAGCCCAGTACTGATCGTGAAAAGTAATTTTAACCGTACTTACAAGTAACTTGAATTTCCTTCCATAGGATATCATTGCCTGCTATATAAAATATATATAAATTAAAAAATATATTTAAAAGAATATATATATATTACAATTTCAATTTTTTAAAAAGATTTTTTTCCAATTTATATTAAAAATATGTAATGTAATTTAAAAAATAAAATATCTAAAAATAAATAGTTTAAAACAATGTAGTAAATCAGTAGAAAAAAAATAAAACAATTAATTCATTTAAAATTATCATTCATTCATAATCTTTATTTCGATACAACAGTATCATAAAAGATACATTAAAAAACACAGTGCAAGTACATACAACAGAGGGATCTCAATATTACGATTATTGGATTTAAATGCATCAATAATTGGTAGATATAATGGATGGGGGTGTCAATCATTTCATTAAGAACCTTATATAAATAGTTTAAAAAGGCATATAAAAATAGATAAAATCATTCTAGTTTGAGGACAGGTTATCTAAGGAACTAAAATGCAAATAATTTGGATACACACGCATAAATACAATATTAAACATTTGAATTTGGAACATAATTAATCTAAACGTACCAAATATGTATCCTTTAGTAATGCAATTTATTGTATTATTTCCTAAGCATCTCACGGAGCTCAATAACAGGTATTTAAAATTTCTCACCAACTTTGATTCTTACAACATTTACAGCCAACAAAAATCTACTAATACCAAAGACACTGACATGGCTAGTATCTGTTTTTAAAATCCTTTCTGATTCTCTATGCGATCTCACACCTATATTTATGCAAAGAGGTTTGATCCATCTGTTCCTAGGGACCGTATAGACTGAACAAAAGAACAAAACGTGTGGAATGTCTTCTTTAACTTTTCCTGGACACAGCGTACATATTTCATCACTGTCATTTGTCCACCTTGCTACACTTGCTTTTATCATTAATACACCATATCTATATTTCAGGTATAAAGTTTTAGCAAGTGGTGGATTTACTTTGTCTAGGAATGGTTCAAAGCAAGCACTATCTTTGAACGTAAGAAACTTACTGGTCAAAGATCCATTCACTCTATCACATAATCTATTATGGTCCATAAATGCCCAAAACAATGTTTTTAGAATCTTTTTCGAATTTGGGGTTAGTGTAGATGGATTGTTCCAAAAGTGTGCTAGGCCAATCTTCTCTAGCCAGGTACTAACATGTTTCAACCATGTAATACAGTTATTGGTGTCCAAATCTTTTAATTCTATTAAAGCCATCTAATAATCCAGCAACTTAGGAGTTGTGATGAAAAAGGGTTCAGGCAGATCAGGTAGTTTTACCCCTTTTCTAGGTTTGCCCGGCGTTAGCCGCTTCTCACCCAACTCACGATTTACCAAATAAAGAGGCAGGCGCTGGAGATTGGAAGGCAGGAAACAGGAGTTTATTTCCGACGGAACGGAACACGTCAAATCAGACAACAAGGTATCTTCTCGAGGTGCTCTAACAAGTTTCTCTACGGCTCCGTCTTTTATACACAGGTTTATGATGTACAAACATTCCTTATTGCAATAAAGACACTTTGAAGTACAAAAAAGGGCATGTTTGGGACCCCAGCTCCAGGCCCATTCCCATACTGACCGCTCTGATGTTGTTTTCCCCTCCCAAATGTGACATGTGATTGTAATCTGCAGCCGGACATTCCAACAGGGCACGAGGGCAGGAGGGGGTGGTCAGATCTAAGGTTGGGCAGGCGATAAGATCATGTTTCGCTATGCGGGCCGGAGGGGTACATCCACGAGACCTAGTTTTATGATGTGGGACTGGGTCGAGAGGCCAGGTGTAGCCGGGGGGGGGGCATCAGAAGAGAGGAAGGGTGTTCCTGGGAGGGATGCGGGGGTGTCGGTCAGATCTAGGGGTGTGAAGACCTTGATTAATCACCGTTCCTCTGATGTGAGGCGAGGTCCTACTGTAGGAAGCAATAAACTGCATCTGTTGGGCTAGGTGATGGCCCGGGATCAGGCCGGGCAACCGGGCAGGGAGGAAGAGGTTACCAAAAGGGCCCGTTCTATGAGTAGGATGAAAGAGCGAGGGGGCAGGGGTCCAGAGTGGTGACAAGGTCGTGTTTAGCGGTGCGTTTATGGCCCGAACAGGAGAGACCGGGGGCTGTCGGGGCGCGGGGTGCTTGCAGGGCTGGAGAGAGAGAGAGAGCGAGAGAGAGAGAGAGAGAGATGATGGCTATCGGCAATGGGCAGAGAGGTCATGACACAAAGATGGCTACTATCTATGTTCGTGATGGAGCCTAAAAGGGAACAAGATGGCGGGGCCACTGTTTCGTGACTTTCTTTACCTTCAACAGTGGCGAGGGTGAACACAAATGAACGCCGCTTATGAACATATACATTTTGTCATTTTCCACAGTCGCCGCTTTTTACATAAGATAGATCATTTCCGTGTTTATCATACATATAGTCGTGTGTAGTCAATGAAATAGCGTTTGTCAATATTGGTAGACTTACATATAACCGTGTGTAGTTGATGCGACATACGAGGTGGAATACATATAAATTTACATTTGTCGTACTTAAAAGTGACCGATGAAACATTTTACAGGCAAAAGTGGTTGAGGGAGGAATTTAGTCCAATACAAGCAATTAGTCAAGGGGTGTAGAAAGTTCCGAAAAAGGGGGGTCTTCGCCTCAGTGTCCTTTTAGTAGCGAGTCATCACTGGTAGGTTCTGGTAGTTCGTTTTCTTCCATTGGCGCTGTTGAGCACCGGCGGTGGAGCTATAGGTCCAGCTCGGGTCCTTCTTTACACGTCGCAGGGTGTGATCTGTCCTTTGCCATTAGGCCACAGTCCTGTTTCCTAGCTAATCTCTCTTAAGGGTGCCTTATGCTGGGCACCTGCATTTCTTTCTCGGAGTCAGAATCCACATGGAAAGGATAGAAGGGGTTTTGTCGGATAATCGAGGGAGGAGAGGGCGGAATGGGACCGGATCTTTGAGACGGACCAAGGGAGTAAAAGGGTGATGCGCAGGCAGGTCCATCAATCGGGCTCAAAGGGCGGGGACTTCTGGCACGCGTGGGTCAACAAGCAGAGGGCTTCAAGGCAGCCCTCCATTCCTTCGTTTTCTGCGTTTGAGAGTGGTGCATCGTCCCGCGTCCCGTTGCTCTGCGGCTCCATCTTAGGTCGAGGTCACACGCGCCTCACGATCTGTGGCCAGGTTATGCGTCACGTCCAGCCCCTCTCCTCCGGTGACTGTGTATCCTTGAATGGGTACAAAACAGGTTTTAGCGAACTGGCAAGAGAAGGCATTTATACATTTCAATTCCGTCCCAGATCTAGGTAGCTGGGGGTACGTTTCATCGGTCACGGTCAGAAGTTATCACTGTGGAGTATGTATACAGGCATGTCTACTGAGTTTGAACTAAGTCTATTTGGCGTTCATTCATGTCGCATGTGGCTTTCTGACCCTAGCCCTGGCAGTCTTTTATCATCATGAGAGAGGGGTAGAGGCTAAACACTCTTTTCTCGGGGAGCAACAGTTAAGCAGGGTCATCAGTTATACCTCGAGTTTACGGAGCTGGGGTCAAGCGGGAGGAACGGGGACGTTTTGGACATCCGTACTTGGGTGCGGAGGGGTGGGGCAATCTGGGCCTAGGAGATTGTGTTTCTAACGAGCTGAGAGCAGAAGGCCACTGACGTATAGTCCTCCTGTAAAAAGGGCCAGATTAGGGGGACATCAGTCGTCTTACCTGTCCTTTCCTTTATAGCCAATTCGAGTTCTATCATTTTTACAGAAAAGGAGAGGTAGTAACATGGCAAATTACAATTGTTTTAGTTTCTGGCAATTTGTCGATCACCTTTGTGTTCGAAAAACCAATTAGGCTTGTGCCGGCGGGGCACAACATTACCACACAGAGGAAGAGGGAGCAGGGGTCGTTCGCAATTTAAATGAACTATTCGGTACACGTACAACATGAAGGGAAAGGACGAGAGAGAGAGAAACGTGTACAATAATAGGCCATTTTGGTGCGCACAAAACACAAAACAGTAGGGGTCATATTATATAGAAACACAGACTGAGGGACAACGCAAATCCAGATACTACGTACACATGAATTCAGGCGAGGGGGGGGTACATGCATTTACATACAGAACTCAAGACAAAACATAGAACAGTACTTGGCCAAAGACATTTCCTCCTGCATGCTGCGCATCCTTAGTTTCCTATTTAATTCGCCTGGCTGTCTTTTGTTGTTCGTCTCTGTTGCAAATACTTATACTTTCGTCAATTGTTCGGGAACTATCCTGGTCGGGCTAGTACTTACGGTGGGATCTTTGAATCATTTTTAGCGAACGGGTATCCAGGCTGAGGCAACGGAGGGTGTTAGTTGGGGAACAATGGGCAACTTCGAGTTTCATGGCGTAAGAATCTACTCGTAGGTGCACGTCATTATTGGTTGCATTATTCGGGGGCCGGTTGGAGTCATATTTTTGTCATACCGCAATAACCCACCAAGTTTCTGCTTCAGGCCACCCCTCCAGTCGTTTGGTTCAGAGAGAGAGGGAGACGGTCGTTTCTAAGTAAGGGAGTGTTATATCTATGTTTGCTCGTCGTGTATAGGCACCAGGTTCATACCCCCCTTTTCCCCCATTCCATCGGTCGTTCGATCATCCCTCAAGTCGTACAAAAACATCTCTCTTATCAAACCAACGCGTGCAACGTATATCCAGTCGAGTCATACACAACCGGTTATACACGCACGCATTCATATCACCCAAAATCGTCATGTTCTCAGGGGCAGTCCCCATGGATAATGTATCATTTGTCCTCGCGGAACCATGGCGTGTTGCTTAGGTCTTTTCCATACTTTAGTCGACGTTCCGATGTGACCTGCAGAAAGAAGGGGAAAAAGAAGGGGTGGGGGCAGCGTTTTAAGACACATCCGCGCGCATAAACCCAAAAGGCTTTTTACTTACTACGTATTTTGACCTATCTCCGCGGGATGCAGTCCCTTCCATCTCGGCGTTTTAAGCCCAGAGAGACTGGTGGTGCGGGAGGCATATTCATTTATGGACTGCACATTGCATAGATCGCCCACGGGTGGTATTGCGGATCTTGTGTGGGGGGGGTCGAAACAAAAGGGCAATCAGGGTAAAGTGGGTGAACTCGTGTTCTTCTTCGAGGAGTCGGGGTGGTCTACAGTGGTACCGGGTCTGGTTTAGGGGCATCTGAAACAATTTCCCTGAGATATGTGGCATACAAAGTAAAACAGAACACCGGGACCTTTATCGATTGCCTTAGGTTGCACAAAAGTAAAAAAACACACGCAACAACTTGGATCGTTCACATTTTCAATATTTCTAGGTACTTTGCTTTTTAACCTTTCAGTAATCGACTTGCTTTATTTTGCCTATATTTTACGTAGGTCGGAAACAAGGGCTATGTATTCAAAACTTACCAATCCAAAAGCTACGACTGTATTTGTTATCACAAAATCTTTATTTAAAAAATTTTGACCTACAAATGCAGGCCTACAACCACGTGGGCCAGCCACGGAGCAGACTGGAACTCTACATGAGGGCATATTTATCTGCGGAAAACATAACTGAGTCGGTGGTTGTTTTATTTCATCAAGGTATGATAAGTGCAATAAAATCATATCGAAAATTCATTGTGGGTAAGTACCATCAGTGTCAAAAAGATTCGAACTTTCAATAATACTGTAATCAATGATGCGTCAGAACTTAATATCAAATTCATTGTTCGAATGTTCAAGCAATACTCATCCCCTCCCGCCATGTGCTTCAAAACTGCATACATATCTCACGATATCAAGTCTGAGCATCCGGAACACAACGGGGAATTGCGAGTTTCGTTTGTACCGGCGCCATTTTGGGTGGGGTCAGGCTGGTCCAAGTAGAGTCAAAATGTCTCTACCAACTCGTGGTTGGACCAGAACCTCTTTTCGGCAGTCCAGAAGTTTCGTTAAGGGGCAACAGAAGGGACCGGTGACATGAACCATCAATCAAAGAAAAGGGAGGGGCAACAATCTTTCCTACCGGGTCGTACTGATGTTCCACCGGAACTGATCAAATCGGTAGTCTGCAGTATCTTGGGTCATTCAAAACTGAGGCTGGCGCCAGCATGAGGGCGCCGACGTCTCGTGGCTACGTCTTGGTCGTTCTGCGGGCAATCATGGCAGTCATTTCCCATCGGGGGGCGGTCGGGGGCCCGCGGAGGTCGAGGGCCCTCCGCAACTCTCGTAGAATCTTCAAAGCTGAGGAGAACGTTTCTGAACGGAGGACTCGTTTTTCTAGCTGGCCAGCGACCAGGCCATCCTTGCACGCCAGGTTCGTTCCTGCAAGGTCGACCGCCATTTTTAGGAGTTCTACAGCTACCGGCAGTCACTGGGTCAAATGAGCAGACGGACTCCGGCCTGTTGGGTGAGGCGTTGTAGCACCGCCACAGTGGACGAGACCCTGCTGGGTGTGTGGAGCGTCCCTATACTGCAAGAGTGGACAAACCCTTTGCCGGGTGTGTGGAGCGTCCCTGCACCGTAAGAGTGGACGAACCCTTTGCCGGGTGTGTGGAGCGTCGGGGGTGCAGCTGAGGGGCCTCCACCTGGGGAGGCGGGAGAGGCTCGTCCGCGCCGCCTCTCCCTCCCAGTGCACCCCACGGCGTCTCGCTGACATTTGTTATGGCCGGCCCAGGCGACGAAGAAGAGGGGGGGGTCGGAGGCATATGCAAGACATCCCCCCCGTGGGCCTGCAAGGCGCCGGGAGAAGAAGGGAATGGGAGGACCAGTACATTCCGGGTCGGGCCCATGCCTTCTCCGGCCGATGCCGGCCGGCCGCTCTTTGCCATGGCCCCAGGAACGGGTCCCTTGGTTCATCCTGGGGACAGGCCTTGGCGCGTGGTGTCGCCTCCGGACTATTCGCGTAATGGTTCTCCACCCCAGGCCGCCGCCGACGGCTTTTGTAGACTTTCTGATGCCCAAAAAATCTACTAGAAAGTAGCCCAAAGTAGCCCAACATTGCTACTTTGGGGAAGGAGGGACAGGAACGGCGTCAAGCAGATGGCGAAATGCATTGTGGGTTTGTTGTTGCAGCCGTTTGCCGTGTAAATAGTTGTTTAATATATTTTTGTTCAAATAAAAACGTTTTAACCTGTTACTTTGCTATAGTGTTGTATATTTCTAATATTTGCCTAGGGTTTGTCGTTAATTGGGCGGTGGTGGTCGGTGGAGCCGAGCTGTCTCGCAGTCATCATGGCGTTGAGTTCGGCTTTCCTCACTAGTTTCATACTTCCTGAGGGGTTGTTCCTAATGCTTCCATTTCAGTGAGGTTGAAAAGAGATCTCATCAGTGGCCTACTGATTTTACTCGATTCTTTTTGTTTTTCCTAATGATTTTCATGTTCTTTTTATTTGCTAGCACGATACAGCGGCTAATCCGCATTTTCTTTATATATGTCCTTTTTATTAGGGGTGTCCTCCGGTGGAGCCAGATGGTCTACCTCTAATAAATGGTCTGGGCTAAACCAACTACTGAACAATGGGGAGAAGATAGGCATGACGGGTTACAACGGGGACAAAAGTCAGCACTACCTATCCTTCACCACTTTGCGGAGACTAGGTAGAATATTTCTATTCTACAGTATTCGCAATTAGGGAATACCCAAAGAGAGAACCAATTCCAAACAGTCAAGTTCGGACAAACAATCAATCAATCAAATGAGGAATAAAATAGGCGCGACGGGTTACAACGGGGGCAAAAGCCTGCGCTACCTACCCTTCACTATCTGCAAAGAGAGAGATCTTCCTGTTCCTCTCTGTTTGTAGGCAGAGAAGATCCTTTCCAAGAACCAATTCCGAACGATCAAGGTCCGGTCAAACAATCAATCAGTGGGGGATAAAAATAGGCACGACGGATTACAACGGGGGCAAAAGCCTGCGTTACCTATCCTTCACTATCTGCAAAGACTAAACAGAGTATGGCGGCTCTGTGCTTGTTTGCAAATAGAGAATGATCCAAAGAGAACCAATTCCAAAACAATAAATGCTTGGATAACAATCAATCAAATGGAGAGGGAAGTAGGCGCGACGGGTTACAACGGGGGCAAAAGCCTGCGCTACCCACCCTTCACTATCTGCAAAGGGAGAATACTCCTATCCTTCCCCGTTTGTAGACAGAGAATCTCTCAGGACAAAACAATCAAAATGCGTAATACTAGTATTTTCCAATGACAATCAAACAATCAATTCGCAATTTGTCGTGTTTACACGACCTTACCCGGACCGTATGGACAGTTTCTCGTCTTCCGTTTCCAGCGCCCGATCGTCCTCTATTCTCTGTAATTGCTGTGGCACTCCTGATGGTTCCCAGTCAGGACCGTAGATCACTCGAGAGAGGTCTGTTTGGAACCAGTGAAGTTCGGATGATCGGCTGCCAGACAAGGGTCTATCAGGCAGGAGCTCTTCCCGATCGTTGCAGTCGTTCACTCTGTCGTTGGGACCTCTCTCACTGGATCCACGTGTCGCTGATGGGCCCCACGTTTGGGACGCCAATTGATGAAAAAGGGTTCAGGTAGATCAGGTCGTTTTACCCCTTTTCTAGGTTTGCCCGGCGTTAGTCGCTTCTCACCCAACTCACGATTTACCAAATAAAGAGGCAGGCGCTGGAGATTGGAAGGCAGGAAACAGGAGTTTATTTCCAATGGAACGGAACACGTCAAATCAGACTACAGGGTATCTACTCGAGGTGCTCTAACTAGTTTCTCTACGGCTCCGTCTTCTATACACAGGTTTATGATGTACAAACATTCCTTATTGCAATAAAGACACTTTGAAGTACAAAAAAGGGCATGTTTGGGACCCCAGCTCCAGGCCCATTCCCATACTGACCGCTCTGATGTTGTTTTCCCCAGCCAAATGTGACATGTGATTGTAATCTGCAGCCGGACATTCCAACAGGGCACGAGGGCAGGAGGGGGTGGTCAGATCTAAGGTTGGGCAGGCGATAAGATCATGTTTCGCTATGCGGGGCCGGAGGGGTACATCCACGAGACCTAGTTTTATGATGTGGGACTGGGTCGAGAGGCCAGGTGTAGCCGGGGGGGGGGCATCAGAAGAGAGGAAGGGTGTTCCTGGGAGGGATGCGGGGGTGTTGGTCAGATCTAGGGGTGTGAAGGCCTTGATAATCACCGTTCCTCTGATGTGAGGCGAGGTCCTACTGTAGGAAGCAATAAACTGCATCTGTTGGGCTAGGTGATGGCCCGGGATCAGGCCGGGCAACCGGGCAGGGAGGAAGAGGTTACCAAAAGTGCCCGTTCTATGAGTAGGATGAAAGAGCGAGGGGGCAGGGGTCCAGAGTGGTGACAAGGTCGTGTTTAGCGGTGCGTTTATGGCCCGAACAGGAGAGACCGGGGGCTGTCGGGGCGCGGGGTGCTTGCGGGGCTGGAGAAAGAGAGAGAGAGCGAGAGAGAGAGAGAGAGATGATGGCTATCGGCAATGGGCAGAGAGGTCATGACACAAAGATGGCTACTATCTATGTTCGTGATGGAGCCTAAAAGGGAACAAGATGGCGGGGCCACTGTTTCGTGACTTTCTTTACCTTCAACAGTGGCGAGGGTGAACACAAATGAACGCCGCTTATGTACATATACATTTTGTCATTTTCCACAGTTGTCCAAAGTCTGACCCAAAGCATCAGGGGTCTGATTATTACATGATGATAAGTGCGTTTCATATTAAGATCGAGCATGGTTGGTAATAGCGGGGTACGCACTGGTAACCTTAACAATGCTCTATAAAATTTGTTCTCATTAGCCTCAAAGGCCTTTTTAGATGAAGACCCCCATAATTCAGCGCCATATAATGCTGCTGGTTGAGCTTTGGATCTAAATACCTCAAGTGTTGGCGATACTGCTTTATTAAAGCTATTTCCATGTCTTTTTAGAATCGGTAGAGTGTTTTGCATTAATAATAGCTTGCCCTTTTCTTTCTTAACTTTAAATCTAAGGACACATCCAAGTAACTAAAGTTTTGAACATATTCCAGTTTCTGTCCATTTAAAAACACATTTTCTCTAAAAGACTTATGGGGATTTATGGCCATGTACGTTGTCTTGTTGGTATTGATCTCAAGGCCCTTTTTGCTGCAGTAGGTTTGAAAGTACTAAGTAAGCATTGTAAACCCTTCGGTGTTTGTGATATAAGAATAGTATCATCGGCAAATAACAGGGCAGGTATTGTCTCACCCCCCAATTTTGGTGCGTCATTATTGCAATCCTTTACATGGAATGTCATTGACAAAATAATGAAAACAAGGTTGGTGCCAGCACACACCCTTGGGGAACTCCCCTTTTTATGGGGATTGGATTGGTTAGTTCGCCTCCCGGGCCCCACCTCACCTTTGCATAGTTGTTTTCATGCAATCTAATGATCTGTTCTATGAGATTGGCTGGTAACCCCTGACTGCTGAGTGACCTCCATAACAGATGTCTGGGGATGAGATCAAACACAGCCCTTAAATCAACAAACGCCACATACAGATGACCCTTCCTTATGTTTACGTACTTCCAGCACAGGCAGCAAAATCTGAATACCTGATCTACGGTACTTATTTTGGCTCTAAATCCTGCCTGAAACTTTGTGAGAACTGCCTTTTCCTCAATCCAAGAATTAATATGATTTAAAATATGCCTTGCATATACCTTCTGTAAAATATCGATTAAACTAATAGGGCGATAGTTTTCAGGATCGCTCCTATCACCCTTTTTAAAAATACAAATGATTTCCGCCCCCCTCCATGTCTCTGGTAGATCGGCTCCTGCGGCTACAAAATTGCACAAATGGTTAATATAGGGGCCCCAGACACTGGTATCATGTTTGTATAGGTCTCCAGGGATCTTATCTAGTCCTGGGGCGTTACTATTTTTAACCAAATTAATAGCCAATATTGTTTTCTGTAAATCAAATTCTAAAATTCCTACACTCGAGCTTAGTAATAGATCGTCGTTAACAGAACTTTCGATCTCAGGGGCTCCATACAGTTTTGTGAAATGATCTGTCCAGGTGGTCTCATCAAGATAAACAGCTCTAGATGCCTTTCCATTTTTATTTCCTTTGGCCACAAGTTTCCAAAATGCCATGTGGTCCTTGTTTTTTGCTGCTATCAACAATTCAGACCAAATTTCATCATCTCAAAGTGTTTTAGCATTCTCTAGTACTCTCTTGTATTTTAGTCTAGGTTCTTTAACTATCTGAATACTATTATTTTTAAAGGCTAGTACTAACTCAGTTTTGGCGACACGGCAATCCTTATTATACCAAGTTTTCCCATCGGCTTTGGGTGTCCGTTTTTCCCACTTGTTTTGTTACTAATGGGACTAATGCCTTAAAAAAAGCCCTTGTGTAGTTCTAGAAATTTATTTTTTTCCACTCCCATAGTAGTATAATTACAGAAAGTGTCCGCTAGAGTACTATAGACACTTGCCAACTTCTCGCCATGCTCTAACATATGTGCCCATTTAACCGAGCGGCGATTGTTACTAACTATGATGTTGTCCACACTGTTACAAGGGATTCTACTACTCTCCACTGAGCTAGGCAACAGTCTGCTTTTCAAAATAAGTTCAAGCGGGCGGTGATCGCTCTCTACTCTTGGTATTATTTTTAAGTCTACAGCATGGGGCCAAATATCAAGGGATAAGATTATATAATCTATTTTGCTTTGGGTAGTACTTCTACAAAAAGTTGAGGCCTTTAGTACGTCTGATGGAAGGCGACCATTGCATGCCCTTAAGCCATTGGTCATCATTAATCTCATAATTTGGAGTGCTAGAGTAGTACACGGGACAGTTTTACAATTATATATAATAGGAATCTTGTTGCCCATATATTCCTCCTCTAAAATCATTCCGAGCCCTGCGATCGGTTCATAATTGCAATTAAAATCTCCACCTATCACTATTCTTGCACTTAAATCCACGAGGTTTAAAATAGAGCCCATTCGCTCCATTGTCGGTGACTCCTGTGATGCCAAACCTGGGCGATTATAGACATTATATATATGCAGCACTCTACTATCCTTGGTCACTATTTTAATCCCAAGTATATCTAAGGAATCCGTAACTAATTGTGTTACGCTAATATCAAGGGTCACTTTAACCCAGATAGGTAGGCAGCCCGAAGGTCTACCTCTTGTGGACGGGACAGTTGCTATATAAAAAGTTCTGTAGCCTACCCTGTGAATTGGCTTAGTTGCCCATGTTTCCTGTAATAAACAGATGTCACTTGCTTCAACAAATTAATTCCATTCGGGATCCCTAACATTCTTCTTAAGGCCCGCTATGTTTCATGAAATAACTTTTAAGTCAGCACGGGCCCTATGACTTACATCTCTCATTAGCCCTTCACTGGATATTGTATAGATGCCTCTTGGAGATAATAACACGTCCTCGCTTACACAGCATATTTCTTTCTCACCCATTTCTTCGCAAGGATTCAAAGTTGCTACTACATTTATCCCCTCTGCTTTCCTCTCTGCTACGTTCAATACATTTACAATAGCATTTGACTGGTGCAGGCAATCTACCGCTTCCAGGGAAGACAAGTCTTGGAAACTGTTGGGGTTTTCTGGGAATAGTAAATTGCCTTGCTTGTTATTAATCCCAGTTGCCATCGGTTTGTAAAAGTACCCCGATGATAGAGCATAAATATTGGTTTTCCAAGTTAACGTTTCTTCATGTGCTTTCAATGGGGTGCGTACTACGTGTGGGTATCTAAAATTAACAACAATACAGTCTCCCTGTATGACCTTTGGAGAATCCCCCACCCACCCTACCCGGCGCACCATCAGGATTTCACTCATTTTATTTGGATTCAACTTTTTATATTTGGATAGCCAATCAACAACTTTATTCCTAAGGTTGATCCAAGATTCATTTTGGTCCCTTTTCAATGCTGGGAAACCAGCTAGAGCTAGAACGTAGGGACTTGAAGCAGGGAGTAGATTCAGGAAATCCGTATTAGGAGTTAAGTCTGTCCCCTTTGAGCTGTACACTATTTCCCTATAACTAATGCGCTCTGCATTAACTATACTATTGTCGGGACAGGTAAGAGCCTTCTTCTTTGGCTCACGTTCCCCTAAAGCCTCTACTCTATTCCCTGTCAGAGAACTATTTAAAATTGCTGTGCTTGGTTGGATCAAGGTACTGTCAGCACCACGGGATTCCTTATTAATCATTAGTAGCATCTTTAAATTGGCTATTAGGTTTGCCCCTACTTTGATGATTCCATTTCCCTCTCTAATATTATTACCTAGTTGATTTATTGTAATATTAAAATGGGCAATCTTATTGTCCATGTCCCTTAATTTGCTATCCATACATTCATTTATTTGGGTATGAATAGTAAAATATCTACCACAGTTTGATCTACTACTCCTACTGCTTCATTATCCCTACCTTGTCCATAATGATTGTTAGAATCAGTTTGCACCCCTATTGTTCTATACCTGCTACCCTCATATTCCAATCTATTTGAAACCCCAATACATACATTCCCTTTTCCACCCGCTTTCCTTTTTTTTCACCAGTTCTTTTCCCCCTCTGCGATTTTTCACTTTTTTCACTTTTTTTCTTTAGATACTCCCACTATTTTCTGTACCCGTAGCCTTGTTGAAATCTCTGGGCTTGCTTGGTCCTTTATGTGAAGCGATCCCATTAGATCTATTGTGGGATTATTCATATCAAGTTGGGCATTATCATGTTGGCTATCCATGCCTGCGTTTAAATGCAAAGTGTTTGTTAACGACTGTACCCCAGTTTGTATATATGTAGGGAGTTTATAGGGGTCTAGCGAAAGTCTTCTTTGGGCAAGTTTAATTTCATGACATAATACGGATTCTGCTCGCGTTATAAAACCATCTAGTGTCAAAGCTGTTCCCTTCTGTTGGCGCATTGTAAAGTTGGCCCACCCTGGCATGATTAGCGAGTAACTCTGGGTGTCACCAAAATACTATGATGTAACAAAAGCCTCCTTCCACCAATTCTAATATAAAATAAATAAAAATAAATAAATATGGCCCTCATACACAATTATAGCCAAGATTTTCAAATGGTGTGGCCCAGTTTACTATTTATATAATCCAGCCACACGAGGTTTTAGGGCTAAGATAAACGGCTTGCGGGTACGGTGCTAGATGATAAGTCGCCTAAATTTGCGCTTTAGCGACGTGCCATGGGTTTGATTGTGCACGAGGTCAAGTCAATAGAGAAAGGGAGCAGAGCAGTCAATAAAAATAAACATCCAAATAGATTAACTGGGCGGGTTAACAAATAGCAGGGAGGGCAGTGCGGGGATTCAGAAGTTATTTCACTAAATGTACCTTTCTGTATACAAGAACCAAGGGGGGTGGCTCAGCCCAGCCTCTTCCGGCCTTGGACGGCCTTAGACGGTCCCGTCCTTGTCCTGGGCTTCTCCCGGCTCCGCCCGCGCGTGTCCCGCGTTGCATGGGGGAAGGCGGCGCTTTATAGCGCGGTGACAGCGCCTCCCCCTGCGGCAGCAGCTGTGTTCACTTAGGCACTCGGGCGGCAGGAATAGTAAGGCGGTGCACCCTGAGGCCACGAGTCCCACCAGGGCAGCAAGATGCGTGTAACGGGTGTCTCGTACACACAGCACAACAGCAGTTCACCAACAGAGTGTTGGAAAGGGCCCCTTGTCTCCTCCCGCTGTCTCGCTGGCTCGCTTTCTCGGCACAGGCCAAACTTAGAACATTGTGGAATCTCTGCTGCATGTGTCTCTCGCCAGCCTGCTGTGCGTGTCTCACCAGTCGCAAAACCTTTGAAATTCACTGAAAAAACCATAGGTTTCAGCCACGTTATAGTTTGGAATTAGCATTTAAAAAACCTTAGGAATTCACTGAAAAAACCATAGGTTTCAGTCAAGTTATAGTTAGGAATTAGCATTTAAAAAACCTTAGAAATTCACTGGAAAAAACATAGGCTTCACACATGTTATAGTTAGCTGGACATTTCACTCATACAAAACCAGCTAAAGTTCCCCGTTATAGTTAGTTCAGCTAACTATGACTCACGTGCCGCAATGCACTGCTGATGACATCACATATTACTTCACTCATGACATGGTCAGTGACATCACTCATGACATCACTGATGACATCTCAAATGACATCACTGATGACATTACTGATTACATCATCCAGTGAATGTGTGTCTGTCTGACAAATACATATTTTTTATTATATATGTATATCTAAAGGTCGATGGAAGAATAAATAAGTGTCTAAATGGATGGTTTTTTTGTAAAATGGATTGTATAACTGATTTATTAAGTGTATTTTAGTGAATACATGTATCAGCGAGTAATGTTTAAATATGTAAATATCTGTATCAGTGTCTCACTTTGTGTATAAGTGGCTGCATGGGTTGGTGAGTAGTTACATGAGTGTCTATATGGGTTATTAGTTGTTTTTTTGAGTATCAGTATGATTGTCTGTATGGTTTGGTGGGGGGTATTAGCACATAGATGATTGAATGACTGACTCACTGTTCGTATGTGTTTTGAAGATAGCATGTGTGCAGGACTGTATTGGTGGATTAGTGTGTGCATGGGTGTGTTAGTGAGTGAATGACTGTCTCAATAGTATCTTTATGAGTAACTACATGTTTTAAACTAGTATATGTGAGTATTGATGTATATAAGTTAGTATATGTGAGAGTGAGAGATTGGAAGAGTTCCTGTATAAAGAAGTATGTCTATCTATAAGTGATTGTCTAAGAGAGTAAGTATGTGTACGTTTCTGTAGAAGTAAGTGCAGTGGTGTGTGTATTGCTGTATATACAAGTAAATGGATGTTTGATAGTTTATTTGCATGTGTGAGTATGTGTGTGAGTAACTCTATGGATGAGTGTCGGTGTGTAACAGGATGTATAGAATTATAAGTACATATGATGAGTGAGTACGTGTATGAGTGACTATATAGAACTGTTGTGTTGTGTTTCTATCTAGGACCCTAATTTGATATTCCCGATTTATGCCCTTATATGGCTATAATAAATAATATCCTTATAGAGGCATAAGAATCATATCCATATTTAGTAATAGCCTATGCAGTCCAAATACGGCAAGGTTACTCCCCTAGACTCCTAGAAAGTACAACACGTTCTTTAAACAAACCAAGCCTCCAGCAGCCCGGGAAATCCCCCATATCTTGTTTTCATTTGCACAAGAACTCCTAGAGTCAAGAAAGAACTGTTAGTTCTTAGTGACGTCTTATGTCCAACCTTACGTCAAACCCGGCACCTTTCAGGTATAAGTATACCAACGTTGCCTTAAGCAAACACACTGTGGTTTGGAGCAGAGCGGCTACCTACTTGCCCGGAAACCCAGCTAATGCGAGGAGCCGAAGGACGCCGCCCCTCCCTTTTGACGCACTGAGAAAGACGCTGTCTTTTTCTCCAGCCGAGAAAATCCAGCTCCGGTGTTTCCAGTCACCCTTGCGGGTTGCTGGGAGATTGAGTCCTGAGAGATAGATACAAGACCTCCTACATTCTATTACCAAGGTACAGAGGCACTGAGAAAGACGCTGTCTTTTTCTCCAGCCGAGAAAATCCAGCTCCGGTGTTTCCAGTCACCCTTGCGGGTTGCTGGGAGATTGAGTCCTGAGAGATAGATACAAGACCTCCTACATTCTATTACCAAGGTACAGAGCTGACTAAACCCTTGAGAGAATTCTTGATTCAGATTCCTTGGCAAAAAACAACTTAACTTAAAACTGCTACTTACTTACTCCTTCCCACGTATTAGGCTTAGGTCAGGTACACTGGGGTAGGCGTAGATTAGAAGCACCAGTTGAGTACGTTAGTCAATGTTTTTATGTATGCATATATTTTATCCATTTTAAAGTACCATATGGCTAAGAAACCATATCAATGCTTTTACAGAATTATTTCATAATACTCCTTTTACTGTACACACTTTACTTTAGGTTAAGTATTGCAATTGTGGCAATTCATTTCTCTTGCATGAGAAAGAAGACTGCTCAATAAATAACACCTTTTATTGAAAACGCCCGTCTCTCTATTTCTCTGCACTCTGGTGAAACTAAGTATGCACGATTGACTGAGTGAAATAACCGTCTATTGTTTTCACACAACTCTAGAGATACACTCTTTATTCTGAGGGAGCAAAGTTGTCATGTTTATGCGGTTTTCAGAAACTAATCCCTTCTTGCCTAAATCCGGAGAGTTAACTCTTTCCTGAACATTCGAGAAAGTTTCTAGTGACCTCTGAGCTAGCTGGCAAAACTAATTAAGTCTAATATAGTCAGTAGAGACCTAGTCGACCTCAGTCCTACGTCTACACTGCTGTTTATATTATTCCAATGCGCAGAGCCTATTGGGAATATAGGAACTACACTACATGGCGCCCAACGTTTGGTAAGGCGATAATCTAACGCAAGACATTAGAGTAACTCAGTCGTGCTTTTTCACACAGACCCTTTTCCCGTAAAAACTCCAAAAGACATCTGGAGTGGGTAAAAGGTTAAAATCCGCCGGAACTTAGTAGGAAGCGATTCCTATGTATAGTTTTTTGGTTTAATCAAAGTTGAAGGATACAGTGTTCCAAAATATTGTGCTCCTTAACTTTGTTTCCTTGAAACTTGATCTGCAACAAAAACCTTTCAGTCAGTAAAATGCCGGAAGGTGATGAAGAAAGAGATGCCTTAGCGTCTCCACTGTTGTCAGATGACACGACTCTCCAACAGAATGACCCGGATGCAATAATCATCCCGGCGAATGTAAGAAGAACTATAAATATTAAACTTATAGAAAATGGACTATCATCACGAGGTGGTACAGTCATATTCGTGGTAGAGGCCCATGAATATCGGCAGACAGAGGTATTCTATTCATGGATACACTTTCCAGCAGCAAACGCTGTAACACAGGACTTCCACTATTACAAAATAGAGGAACCTCCGGATGAATACACTCCTTTCAATCCCACTAACTTACCAAGAGCACCTGCTCTGGTTTAAAGGCGTCCCAAAACATCAAAATCACATCACCAGGCTCGGTCCACTAGGTAGACCAGGAGCCACGTGGCCGGTTCTAGCCAGCTACACACCACATCCAGACATTGAAACAATGTCAGACCGGGAACTTTTAGCTCAGCTAAAACTGCTAATTAAAATACATAGACAATTGGTCCAATATGTAATGCGGACTTCAACAGTCCAACCAGCAATAAGAATTCCACAAACCACCCCTCACCAGGGGAACACAAATAAAATCACACCACAGAATATACAATCAGCCATTGGCAAAATACCCGCAAAACGGGAACAAATTCAATTCTGGTTAGCACAGTAAATCACTCAAATAGAGGCAGTATTTCCTGACACTACGCCTACTGAGAAACACAAAATTCTGACTATCTGTATTCCAATGGGGATCGTACCACATGTGGAGGACTGTGACACTTGGGGCACAGTCTTTGCTTCGATATACACAAAAACACATGGGGTTCCGTCTATGGCAGTAATACCAGATATGCTACGACAGATTCAAAATGAATACGGTCCAGAACCTGCTTTACCTCTGGGTTTGAAATTACTGAAAGACTTCAAGCAGGTCTCGGCTATATTATTAGCCAACATAAAAGGAGAAGCAGCATCTGTGGCGATCCTCCAGAAATTGAAAGAAACAGATATAGCAGAACAACCATTTGAACTTGCCAGAATCATAAAAAAATCCTATGAAGAACTAGGAAGAGATAGTTTGGGTGGGAAACCAGTAAAACCCCAACTAACTGAAAATCCTGAAAAAACTTTTATTAAAAATAATCTGAACACTCCAAAAAAGAGTTGGGATGTTAATAAACAATCCACTCCCAGAGAAAAACGATTCCAGTCCAGAGGAAGGTCTCCTCAATGAAGAGATAGATCTCCAGAATGTGGAGGCAAGTCTTCCCACAGGGAGCCCTCTGAGAAAAGATACAACCTTAGAGATAGGGATAAATTGAGAAAACCTGACAGATATCAAGATATTGATACACGTCCCTCTTGATCTTTTCAGACTTCCTCACAGAAATCGGAAAGAAGAGGACGGTCAGAACACAAGGAAGAGCACGTCAAGTCCAAAGACAAGCGCCTGCTCATCAAAGTAAAAAATTACAATTTTCAAGTAAGAAGGTAGCCAGTATTAAAATAATAAAACATGCCGAGGATACTGAGGACACAACTGAAAAAACGGAGAGTGGGCCCAGACAATGCTAGACAGCCCAGCAGAAGTGACCATAGCTCGCAAGATCTTGATGAATCTTCTGGAGACAGTGGACACAAATGAATACATTCAAGTGGAAACTGCAGACACCAGAGTTAGCAAACCCCATAAGTTATACGAAATAACATTACGTATAGAGGTGGACAAGACTAGGAAAGTAAGGGGTCTCTTTTGGGATAACCTTTCGAAAGGCTATGACATCCTGTTAGCTGAGAAAGACTGGCCACCAGAGTTTGTCAGGGAGTGCCCTCATGGCAAATAAATGATTATTCCTGCCTTCTCAAATCATATTCCAATTCATAAAAAATATACATTTGCAAGAAAATGGGCAGTGGCCCAAGCTCCTGCATTATATAAAAATCATGTAGGATGGGATGAGGATTCTCCTCCTCACAAAATCCAGTTAAAAAATCAACCCACTGCACAAAGGCAGTACCCAGTTAAACAAGAAGCTAAAAAGAACGTCAGGGAGATCTTAGATCAACTTGAATATCAGGGGGTGATTGAAACATGCACCTCACAAATGAACAATCCTTTGTTTCCTGTCTCCAAGCCAGACGATTCATATCGTCTAGTTTTGGACTACAGACACCTAAACTCCTGCTGCAAAACATTTGCAGTACAAAACTCACACAGTGCAGCACTAATGAATAACATTGTGCGCAAAAAATATAAAACGACATTAGAGATCTCTAATGGATTCTTTTGTCAAAACATTGCACCTGAAAGCAGGTATTTGACCGCTTTCTCAATAATGGGGTCGCTAAAACACTTCTGTCGACTCCCACAGGGATTCAAGAATAGCCCAGGATTATTCTCAGCAGGAGTGACAGAGTTACTACAAATATATGATGATGAGGCATTATCCTATGTAGATGACATCTATCTCACAGATGATGACCTGGAGACACACTTGAAAAGAGTGAACATCATAAAACTTGGGTTTGCAGCTGAGGGTTACAAATTCAACTTTAAAAAGTCACGAATTGCCCATCTAACTGTCCTATTTTTAGGATATGAATTATCAAGTGAAGGCAAAAGCCTAGCAGACAACTTCTTAGAGAAGTGTGCTGTACTCCAAGCACCTAATACGCTGAAGAACTTACAATCAATACTAGGTTTCCTGAATTTCGAAAGAACATACATTCTAAATTATGCAGAGAGGATTAAACCTCTCTATGAATTAATAAAACCTGATTTCAAACCAATCAATTGGACTCAGAAACACACAGAAATTTTAAGATAATTGCAAACAGACATGTTAGCTAAAACAAAATTGCAAACTCGCGAAAACATGCGCAACCTTGTAATCCGAGTCATCCCAGGAAGATGCGGATTCACGTACCTGACCTCTAATGAGGGAGAAACGGTACCAATAGCTTACAAATCACACTTCTACACACAAGCTGAAATGAAATTCAGTTCTATTGGAAAGATTCTAACTGCGGTTCAAACTGCTGTACCAAAAGAAAGAGCCCAAGCCCAAGGCAAGAAGATAACTGTTTTAACAGCAGAATCAGCCCTTGAGGCATTAACAAGCTCACGCAATTTGACTGCTGTGGCATTAGATCCAAAATGGATACAATGGGAAAATTCTCTTGCTGCAGAAGACGTGAAATACTATTTTGACCCGAAAATGAAAAAACTAGAAGATCTAGAATATGAAGAAGAATATCCTCTGCCAATCGAAATTCTGCCTCTCGAACAGTACACATGTGTAATCTACATGGACAGATTTGCACAACACTACGATGTAGAGAAAAAATCCTACAACACAGCGTGCGCGATTGTTAAAGGTCACTGGCGCTTTGGTAAATTCAGACCAATAGTCATCAAAACTGAATCACTCAGAAACTGTTCAGCTGAGCGAGCTGAAATAAGATCTTTAAAGATGGCGCTTGAAAATGCCGATCGCGAATTCCCCACACTAACAGTGTGCCATTCGCATTACTGCGTCAAGTCTTACAATAATGACATGCAGACATGGATCAAAAATGGTTACAAAGATGACACAGGTGCCACAATAAAGCATAAAAAGCTTTGGGAACAAGTAGTTCTTTTGCAGAAAGAACTACAAAAGACTCACGTGATCCATACACTGAGTCATCAACGTGATGGCGTTCACGTTGCAGGGAATTCATTGGCTAACAGAGTCACAGCGGAAGCAGTTCAACCGGCTTCCGTAGCCAAAAAAAAGCGTTCTAAAAAATACATAAACGGAGAAACCATGCTAGCGGTAAAAGCCTCATTAAAAGGCGACTATGCAGCATTATCTCTCGGCTATCCACTCAATTATACATACATAATAGATGCAAACTCCGTTCCTTTTGCTCAAATCCCTGGAGTTGGGGATAGAGTAATTCCAAACACGAACAGAAGAATCTTCTTGATTGAAGACGCACACATGGGATTGGGTCTAAGGCACCAAGAGATTGTGAAATCTCTAAAAGAATTACAATCAGAATACTGGTGGCCGGGGATGAGCTTGCAACATTACAAATTTGCAAAGGATTGTCCAGACTGCAACCGAGATCACAGTCATGAACCAGACCAGGCTAGTGCCAGGACACCTCTGTTAGAAAGCATAAGGCTATCTATACGCAGAAATCCAGCAGGAGAAATGCGATCCCATAAACATTAAAACTAGATTCACTTAAAATGCAGACACCAGCACTCGGCTGACGCCAGAACTGTTATACAAAGATTTGCGAGTCTTTATCGGCACATACGCAATTGGCATGCTACATTCTGACCAGGGTCCTGCGTTTAGCTCTAGGGCTTACGAGGAGGCCATGGCCAGCATGGGCATTGCATTGCGGTACTCTTCTCCATTCAATCCCGAGGGAAATGCGGTAGTGGAAAGAAAAAACCGGGACGTAAAGCAATGTATAACGGCGAGGGTATTAGGTTCGGGTGATGGGTGGGTCAAACATTTAACAAATGTCCAACGTAGTCTTAATAATCTGCCAAGAAATTCTCTCAAAGGTTTCACTCCATACGAACTATTGTTCGGTACTAGAATGAATATTCAGGATCTTGATTGTCACACTTCAGTGGTAGAAGAAAAAGCCTTTGATATCATAGACCGTTTGGCTGTTTTACAGGACTTAAATGAAACAAGAAAAAGTCTGAGTAATATAAAGTTACAGCCTACAGCCACTGAAGAAAAAACACCTGTCCCAGCAAGACCTGTCTGGATTCCAAAGATTGGGGATCTGGTCAGAGAAAAGATTGCGGTGAAGAAGGAATTTGAGCCTTCTTACAGAAAAGCAGTACCTGTCTTAGCTGTCAGCGGAACAAGATCAGTTGTACTACCGCCCCTTGCTGGTAAAAAGGAGAACCGAGTTGTATCCATCGACCTGGTAAAACCACAATCATGTGGCCAATAATAAGTAGTAGGCCCAGTGGACTCCCAAGAAATAGCAGAAGACCAAATCTTGCTACAATCCAAGAGGTTCAAACTGAAATGAACTTAAATGAAACAAGAAGAAGTCTGAGTAATATAAAGTTACAGCCAACAGCCACTGAAGAAAAACCTCCTGTCCCAGCAAGACCTGTCTGGATTCCAAAGATTGGGGATCTGGTCAGAGAAAAGATTGCGGTGAAGAAGGAATTTGGGCCTCCTTGCAGAAAAGCAGTACCTGTCTTAGCTGTCAGCGGAACAAGATCAGTTGTACTACCGCCCCTTGCTGGTAAAAAGGAGAACCGAGTTGTATCCATCGACCTGGTAAAACCACAATCATGTGGCCAATAATAAGTAGTAGGCCCAGTGGACTCCCAAGTAATAGCAGAAGACCAAATCTTGCTACAATCCAAGAGGTTCAAACTGAAAGACTAATCACTTTTGATAAACCTGCAGTGAATAAAAAAGGACTATGCAACAAAGCCATGGAACCTGTGCCTCTTGAAACCCAAATTGCAACAGTTCGTCAAGAAACACCTGTCTACAATGATGTAGCATCGGACTATACTAATGAAACAAAGAAAAATCTAAAAGCAAATAAAAATCCGGAAGCAATTCCAACAATTGACAGAACTGCATCTGGCTACTTCATCAATTTCGATGACTTTTCTGATGATCCAAGTGAACATGAAGAAACGCCAGCAACAAAAACTTTCAAAGACAAAGTAACTGAACTCTTTCATCAACTCAAAGAAACCTATCTGATTTCTCCATGGATTGAATTTTGGATTGTGTTAGGTGTACTTTTCCTCCTGCTTTGGCTCATCATGGTTCTATGTTTGGGAAAATTAATTGAAGGAAAATACAGTACAAGGGAACACAGCAAGTCAGAACATCAACTTGGTCCTAAAGCCTCACAAGTCATCTCACATCGAGAAAAGAGAACTGTCATCAGTGAACATCACAGCCAATCCAATACCCGGTGGGGTAGCATGGGACAAAACGGATTATGAAATTTATGGCCCGATTGAGCTCTTGAAATATCCACACCAGTTTAAGGTTTCCATAAGTGACTTTGTAAAACCAAGTAGTTTCTCTGATGATTGGGACTTTGAAAATATTAATAATATGATGTCAGATTTAGTAATGTCAGCTAAATTCACAGTACATGATTATTTGCAGGGTATATCAAATTATGAAGAAATGTACTGTTATAATCACTATGGTCATCACTATTTGCATAAAACTGCTCAACCTAGAAATGTTTTTAATTATAACCAATGGGAACACTGTGCAACGCCGCCTAAAGGCAGCTCGAAAACATTTTATGAGAAATTCCCATACTTCACAGGGTTTAACAACAGTGATGCAGAAACGTGTTATTTTAAAATGTTAAATAAGACAGGAATGAAAACAATGTTGACAAATACTAAATTGATTTATTCGGAAACATTTTATGAAAAAATGACTACATTTGGATTTGAATTTTGGAAAAACAACATTGAAACAGAAACAATCTGGGGTACAAAAGAATGGCAGGTCTAAGGTTTAGAAGCATTATTTAGAGCCTGCATGATCCCAGAACAGATAATATTCCTGAATGACACCATTCAGCAAACAACCTGTCTTGGTTTAGCCAAGATAAAAGACTTAAATAAACCGTCTATTCCGAAGCCCATACCTGATAGTAATAGCACTACAGATGTGGAGATAGACGTATCCCATATTTTACACCAAAACAGAACAAAACCTGATTGGAAAAAATGGTTGATCTGGCCCACAGACACAAATAACTGTCAAGATAGATTCCTGAACAAAATACAGGGGTTCAAACAGAACAGGCCAGACCCAAGATATTTCCAGAGACAACATCCAGGGATAGTTACAACATACAGTGTAGGGAAACTATGCCTCGAATGGCTACAAAAATCCACACTGGCTGAAATTAAGCAACACTTGACTTTACTTAAAGGCGGTGCTGACTTGCGTGATTTCATACTTGGACCACGCAAACAGCGTCAAAAACGTTTCATATACGCCGGTATATACGCTGCTTATAACGAGGCTTGGAAAGTAACACAAATTGAAACAGCTGAAACAATACGAGAAATTGATTGTATTAATTTGGAAAAATCACTTTCTGTAGTGGACAATGGGTTAACGACTCTGTCTTCCAGAATATATTCACTGGACAACATTGTATCATCAGCTATTGATATAATAGAGCAGGACTTGCTAATTTTACAACATGGTCAGTCCCAATTACGTTCTATTGTACAGCTTGGCTGGACGTTGCAAAATCTGTGTTCAGGCTACGTGCCATGGCGTTTAATCAACACAACGTCATTATTCTCTATCTTTAACCTTACTGATAAACAAATCAGTTTGGCACAAAAAAGAGCAGACTATACGATTCTGAGCATTGAAAAACTTGAGAGATTACCATTGACAATGTCAGAGAGACCTGTCATTGAATGGATAATACATGGAACGATTACAATCCCAATAACAACTTTCCAGTTTAAGTATTGCCAAAAATATATACCAGCAGGCCTGTATGAAAAGGTTGGGTAAAGGATACATCAAGTCAACATGGAAATGACCTTATACATACAAATGTTATAGTGAAGGGAAAAAGGAGGTATTTCTTAGTGGTAACAATTGTAAAAAATCACTAAGCGGTACACTTCTGTGTCAAGGTATTAACTTGCATGGAGCATATGAAGGGTCTTCAAATAACCTTTCATGTCACCTGCACGGCACTCCTGCAACACAGATAGAGCCATTCTTCAGACAGCTTTCCAACAGCAGCTACGTTCTAATAGGTGACCACAGCTGTTGTGGCATGGTGCCAGGAAAAGCCTATCTCGTGAGCGTTAGTTCCATGGTCACTTGCTGTATGCAAGTATTGTATCCAAACAGCAATCCAGACATGGAGGCGGCAATATGGCCTTCTTTGAATATCTCTTCTATTCGAATTGATTCTTTAAGCAGAATGAAGTCTATTATTTTACAGACAACTGTGCCTTTAACCTCGTCCAAAGAGACGTATGAACTGCAAGTTGCAAGGACAGCGGCAAAGATACATTCCCTATTATCAACAAATTGCCCGGTGCATTTCGTAGAAATGTTAGATAACATTTTAAACATGTCTGATACCAGTGGCATCGCACATGTATTTAAGACAATTTTTTCGGGACTGTTAGCACCCTTTGAAACAGTTCTGGGCATTATCCCGAATTTTGTACATTCGTTATTTGGCGGTCTGCCTCTTCTTTTGGGACTCGTAGCAGGAATTTTATTTTTGATCATTCTGCTCCAATATGGCAAGCCAAGCCACATACAAGACTCCAGCAATGATGGGAGAAACGATCCTAGCTATACGCTACCGAGACCGCATCACTAAAGTCCTCGGATTTGCCCGGCTAAGAGATCTAAGTACAACTTGGTTTCTTTCATTTAGACCAATCTGGCAAGATTGCATCTTACCTCTGCTTCGATGTATGCTATGAGGAGAATAATGCGTGTTGGACGTCTGTCTTACACTACCATCAGCAGTACCAATGGATATAGATACCTTGCTAGGTCCGGTAACGACTCATGCATCGTGTTGTCCCCAGCGGTTACCTATTCTGATGACGGCATTCGTTGAGACTTCACCACTATGAGTAGGTTGCGGTGGAGTACGAGATAAAAGCAGCACCACACAGGTACAACCACCTGTGAGCATTGCTGATCCTGACATCGATGATAGCAATCATTCTCACATATGCACAATTACAGCATTTTCGAACTTGGTCGAACTTTCACCTTATGTTGTGGACCAATTTTTTGCAAGTCTGTCTGATATGATGTTCTCCCCTGAACAACGAAAATAACTTTTTGACAAACAATGAGCACACAGCGTTCCCTGAACTCTGGATTTGGCCTTCAGTTTTGATAAACACAGCTACTGAAAACATTTGGAACTATTTCCCCTGAAAGCGAAATTATTTTTTTTCACTTCCAAAATATTTACCTTTTTTTCTGGCACATAGTACTCTGCTTAAAGTAGAACTATTCTTAGAGAACAGAGCTTCTATTTTAGGAACTCTAGAGACAATATTTTACCTCAGCCTCTAGCATATGTACAGCATTTGTATAAATATGTGATGAAATGGTCTCGACCTTCTTTTCTGTATTCAGAGCCATTTCATGTGTAATTTTCGCAATTCATTCAGCTGATATATATATGCATTTAACTGAATGATAACACTGCTTGAAAAGCGTACAGTACCAATACTCATTTTTCGTGTATTTACCATATACCATTTCAAATGCGATTTATGTATTTTGGGGTGGGTTGGAAAACACACATGCATCGTTATGTTTAATATTGCTTAGTTTTAAGTAATGATAGACATTAATTCGTGAGTGGGTGTTGTGTTTCTATCTAGGACCCTATTTCGATATTCCCGATTTATGCCCTTATATGGCTATAATAAATAATATCGTTATAGAGGCATAAGAATCATATCCATATTTAGTAATAGCCCATGTAGTCCAAATACGGCAAGGCTACTCCCCTAGACTCCTAGAAAGTACAACATGCTCTTTTAAAAAACCAAGCCTCCAGCAGCCCGGGAAATCCCCCTGCTCTTGTTTTGATTGGCACAGGAACTCCTAGAGTCAAGAAAGAACTGATAGTTCTTAGTGACGTCTTATGTCCAACCTTACGTCAAACCCGGCACCTTTCAGGTATAATATATACCAACGTTGCCTTAAGCAAACACACAGTGGTTTGGAGCAGAGCGGCTATCTACTTGCCCGGAAGCCCAGCTGATGCCAGGAGCCGAAGGACGTCGCCCCTCCCTTTTGACGCACTGAGAAAGACGCTGTCTTTTTCTCCAGCCGAGAAAATCCAGCTCCGGTGTTTCCAGTCACCCTTGCGGGTTGCTGGGAGATCGAGTCCTGAGAGAGAGATACAAGACCTCCTACATTCTATTACCAAGGTACGGAGCTGACTAAACCCTTGAGAGAATTCTTGATTCAGATTCCTTGGCAAAAAAACAACTTAACTTAAAACTGCTACTTACTTACTCCTTCCCACGTATTAGGCTAAGGTCAGGTACAACGGGGTAGGCGTAGATTAGAAGCACCAGCTGAGTACGTTAGTCAATGTTTTTATGTATGTATATATTTTATCCATTTTAAAGTACCATATGGCTAAGAAACCATATCAATGCTTTTACAGTATTATTTCATAATAGTCCTTTTACTGTATGCACTTTACTTTATGTTAAGTATTCCAATTGTGGCAATTCATTTCTCTTGCATGAGAAAGAAGACTGCTCAATAAATAACACCTTTTATTGAAAACGCCCGTCTCTCTATTTCTCTGCACTCTGGTGAAACTAAGTATGCACGATTGACTGAGTGAAATAACCGTCTATTGTTTTCACACGACTCTAGAGATACACTCTTTATTCTGAGGGAGCAAAGTTGTCATGTTTATGCGGTTGTCAGAAACTAATCCCTTCTTGTCTAAATCCGGAGAGTTAACTCTTTCCTGAACATTCGAGAACGTTTCTAGTGACCTCTGAGCTAGCTGGCAAAACTAATTAAGTCTAATATAGTTAGTAGAGACCTAGTCGGCCTCAGTCCTACGTCTACACTGCTATTTATATTATTCTAATGCGCAGAGCCTATTGGGAATATAGGAACTACACTACAGTTGATGAATGAGGGGATGTGTATGTAGATGTTGGAATTGCTGAATAGGTTGTTGTAACTGGTATTGGTATCTCCATTTTTTTGAAAACGTTAGTTTCTATTTGTGAATGTTTGTATCAAAGGTTATATTACGGTGAGAAGAGGTCTGCCACTCTTTCACAAAGATGATGCCATCAGTGATGTCATGAGTGATGTCACTGACCATGTAAATGTTTTTGTACTTGTATAGCGCACAGCTACCCGCCGTGGGTTTCCCGGCGCTTGTACGAATACCACAAGGGAACCCTTCCTGGCTTTCCCTGTGAAGTGTCCACTCCTGGGCACCCCCATGGTGCAGACCAGGCATCCCACGCGTTGTGGGGGCCGTTGTGGAGACTAAGCAGGCTATTGCCCAGAGTTGCAGCGCGAGACCCATGATCAGAATAGGCACTGAGGCGAGAGTATCCGGTCAGGGGAATTAATGAGCCCAAGACCCGCTGAGGCGGGAATCGAACCCTGGTCCCTGGCCAGAGCTCTGCATTGAGGTCTGCCGCTCTAACCATTGAGCCACACTTCTCCACATTGTGCCACACTTCTCCACGTCTCCATGTCATGAGTGATGTAAATAATTGACATCATCAGCAGTGCATTGCGGGTGCGTGAGTTATAGTTAGCTGATCTAACTATAACAGGGGAATTTCAATGGTTTTGTATGAGTGAAACCTATATATTTATATATAGAAATAAATGTATTTTTCCTCCGGGAGCAATCGCCTCACTCCAGGGGGAAGCAAAGTGGCACTTTTATGCATAGTTGCCAAGTTTACCAAGTCCATGCGTGATGAGCTGCTCCAGTCTACATTTTTTATCTTTGAATTCTGAGACTTGTAGTCCTTTTTTATAGGGTAATCAGCAAGACCACAAATTCCAGAATTCAAAGAAAAAAATGGGACTGAAGTGACATCTCACGCATGGACCTGGTAAATTTTGCAAGGCTGCTTCTGCATTCCCAGCTTAGGGGAAAAAGCCAAAATGTTTGTTTTACCCTGTGGAGATCGATTCCGCCTCTGACGTGGTGTCATTGCACCTCCTGGGGAAAATAACAATACTAAAAGAAATACAGCCCCAATCATATAGGTAAAAAGAGGAATTTGACTGCAAAAGTGTGTAAGAAAGAGACATTTTCAAAAATGCCCTCAGAATGACATGGTAGTATGGATGCCCACAAATTAGGAGATATACAAATAACCACTGCTTCTAAACTCCATATTTGATGCATATTTCAGAAATACATATGTTTCTTGATACCAATTTTTCAGTCTACATATATCACCATATGAATTGGTTTATACTCTGTACACAATGAAAATTCATTGTAAGATGCAGCTCTGTTGTTTGCTCTGGGTACCTCAGGTTCTTGGACAACCTATAAACCCTATTTCTCCCCACAACCAGAAGGGTCTAACGGATGTATTGGTACACTGCTTTTGTAAATCAGCCATTGTGATAAAAAGTTACAGATGAAAATATTGTCACAAATGGCCCTCTTTTTCTACAATTTTTAAATATTTCTTCATTTCAAAAGATAGTTTCTTTGGGAAAACCTTGAAGGATATACACATATTAATCATTCCTAAATTCCAAACTGTGTCTACTTTTTCAAAAATCTATAGTTTTCTGGATCAGACATGGGTGACAGTGCTTTCCACCACAAACTGGAAGTAGATTGAATCCGCAAAAATAGGAAAAAAGGGCTACCTCTTTGAAAAAGGCAAAAGTGTGGTCAAGAAATTGATTTTTTTCACTCAGCTTTACATGTTCCTGAAAGCAGGGAACATGGTGACTTTACCGCAGCAGACCTTTTCTTTTTTTCTTTTTTTTTATTGATTCAGTTCAAAGCCACAAAAGACAAACAGATTTATATAGCAATTACAGAATCAGAAATAAACAAATATTTTAAAAAAACAATATCAAAGCATGATATATAAGCAACTATATCATCATATTTAACCAAACATAGAGCGAGCAGTCATTTTTTTCATGGATCCAAATGATCAATCATTGCCTGCCAAATTTTATACCCTTTTTGCATTTTCCTAACAGATTTAATCCGGTAAAGGTTAAATTCTAAATAAAAAACATTGTAAAACTTTGCTCGCCACATTTCATATATAGGAGCTTCTGGCTTCAAGCACATTGAAGATATACATAGGCGAGCTACCGCCATAGCCTTAAATAAAACATATCTGTTGTGTTGATACCCTGGAAACAAGTTATTATCATTAGATAAACCAAAAATAATCATCTCTCTTGAAATTGTGAAATCACACTTTGTGATATAAGCTAGAAATTTTTCTATAGATATAAAGAAAGATTTTAACACTGGGCAATCTGAAAATATATGTACAATATCTGCTTGATCAGATTGGCATCTATAACATTTCCCATTGTTAGCATTACCCCATTTCATCATTTTAAATGGCGTTTGATAAAGGTTAAATAAAGTTTTATAATGTTGTGAGTATAGGTTGGCAGACAAGATAATTTTATCAGCTATATAAATTGACTCTTGAAAGGGCACAGCCAGTGTGCCCAGTGTGTCACACCATTTGGATTCCTGCAATCCCAAATCATCCTGTTGTAAATTCACCAAATGATTGTATATAGTACCAGTATGTGAGGGTTTTTGAGCATATCGATGACGTCATTATGACAAAGCGGTAAAGCATTTGGGTGTTTAAAAATAAAATCCCGTATTTGTAAGTACTTAAAAAAGTCGTGTTGGGAGAGACTATAGATATCTTTTAGCTCCTGAAAAGAGGCAATTGTGCCATCTTTAACCATATTGCCTATAGTTAACATACCTTTTTGCCCCCATGTACCCATGGTATAATCCCAGAATATTAACTGAAGCAGTTCTATAGAGTTACATGGAGTATAGAAATTAATGCGCCCAAGGGAGTTAAGCTTCCGTATGGACCGCCATCCTTTAAATGCAGACACCACCAATTTAAATCTGGTTCTTTTATAATTACTGGGTTCTAAAAAACGAAGTAGCATTTGCTGAGATTGTGGGCCAAGTAAAAGAGAAAAAATATCAGGGCTCTCAAATAAAGGGGGAGTTCCACCAATCGCAAAATACTTAATATTCTGCATAAGACACGCCAAATAATATAATGCAAAATTTGGAGCTCCCCACCCCCCACGTAATATTGGTAATGTCATAAATTTAGACGCCCTGCGTGCCGATTTCCAACCCCATAAAAATCTATCAGCTATAGATTGTAGTTTCCTCTGTTGTAATACAGGTATCTCCAATGGTACTGATCGAAAATAATATAAAACTTTAGGCAAAATAGAAATTTTTAGAACATTGCATCTCCCAACCAATGACAAATGTAAGCACTCAATTTTCTCAAGTTGATTTCTAATTGATTGTAATATATCTGACCAAGTCACCATGACTAACTCTTGAAGCGACAATCTGATTTTAATGCCAAGATATTTAGCCTCTGTGGTAACCCGATTGTCATTATGGCAAAGTCCTGGTGAGCATAAAACCTGTGTTTTCTGGATATTGAGTTTATACCCCGACACATTACCAAATTCACGAGTCAGGTTTTCGATCTTGTGTAATGCAGGTTCCGGATCTGATGTTATGATCGCTACATCATCAGCGTAAGCTAACACACGTACATTGCCCCCAGGTAAAGCCATAGATTGTATATGTGGAGATGTCATCAGCATTTTTAACAGTGGTTCTATGTACATGGCAAATAGTAATGGTGAGCATTGGCACCCCTGCCGTGTGCCCCGAGTGATGTTAACTGCTGTTGATTCTTGACCTGACAAACAAATCTTGGCCCTAGGATGTCTATACATCACTTGTAAAGCATATATAAATTGTAGCTCAAACCCCATTTTTCCCAAGATCGCCCATAAAAATACCCATGCAACGCGATCAAACGCTTTTTCAGCGTCTAAAAACACCAAACCAACGTTTGTACGATTTCAGTTGCATAGTCTAAAGTTCAAATGACACGATGTATGTGATTGATCGTACCACGACCGGGAAGGAAGCCATGTTCTTGATTGGAGACAAGTGCCGGAACAACTTGAATCAGCCGATTCGCAAGAATTTTAGAGTAGAGTTTTGCATCTACATTAATAAGAGAAATAGGTCGATATGATCCAGGAAGATGCGGCGGCTTATCTTTCTTTTTAAATACAATTATACTAGCATCGTCCCATGATGGGGGGGATTTCCATTTTGGGCATCTAAAAGCGGTGCCAACATATCATCTTTAATAATGGGAAACAGTATATGGTATATCTCTAAAGGAAGTTTATCGGGGCCGGTAGCCTTCCCCAGCGCCAATTCTTTAAGGGCGCTTTCAAGTTCTTGCATTGTAATTGGCAGCTCTAGATCTTCTTTATTCATGGAGTCTAGTTGAGTTAAGTCAAGTCTATCTATATATTGATCAATTAAATCAATTGAAAAATGTTCTTGGGTATATAGATCTGTATAATAGTCATGAAATACCTGAAGAATACCTTCTGATGACTCTACTAAAGTACCTTGGCTATCTTCTATAGAAGTTATACGCTGTGCTGTCTGGCGCCCCGCATTCTTTGGGCTAGACATCTTCCCACGTTTTCCCCATATTCATATCTTTCAGCACGATGACATTTATATTGGCGTGCTATGTCCTGGCTCCACACCCCATTACTTTAGCTTTACATTTAGCAACTTTGTCTTGTGCTCCACAACTATCTCGGTGTAGGCTTATTTCATGTGTTAAATCGCGCTCTGCATTTGTTAGATCCTTCAAAAGTTGTATCATTTTTTTTTCCCTTCCTGTACAAGACTCCAGCCATAGTTTCACCGCGTGGGCCTGCCTTAAAGCAATCCCATAGCATTGCATAAAAGGTAGAACCCCTATTAAGATAAAAAAAACTGCTGAGCCCATACTAAAACTTGTTGCAAATAAGTTTAGTCTGAAAGCAGTTTCTTATTAAATGTAAAAGACCTTTTTGTACGCTGGATTTTAAGCAGGGGCATGTCTATAACAATAGGGGCATGATCAGATGTGATACGTGGCATTACAGACATTTTAGATCCTACTGCAATATACCGAGGTAGAAAAATATAATCAAGACGCACAAATTTCTTATGAGGTGAAGAAAAAAAGGTAAATCCAGGATCTCTCGGATTAGCCAAAGGCCACTCATCAATCAAACCATGTTGATGTAGTAGTTGCCGTAATTCTTTAAATACTTTAGGCTTCCTACCTAGGTATCGGCTAAACCCCCAGTCCCATGTATTCAGCTCCCCATGGATATTAAAATCACCAAGTAGAAATAGTGGAGTGCCCCATAAACCTAATTCTACATTCAAAAATTCTATCACTGCAGTGTCATCGATGTTAGATCCATATACCGTACATATAGTAGCCACAACATTCCCTATGACACATTCAATGATTGCCCAGCGCCCCACACTATCCACTTTGATTTTACCTGTCGCGACTATAGATTGTCGCCCCAATATAGCCACTCCTCGATTCATAGTAGATTGTTGGGAGGCCGCCAATACTGTATACCCAAGATCATTCAAAACTTTTCTATTTGACCATGGTATATGCGTTTCTTGGAGACATATTATATCTGGTTGAATCAAACGTATCTCATGCATTACTCGTTTTCACTTCTGAATGTTATTGAGGCCACATACATTAAATGAACATATGCGAAAAATACAGCTAGTCATGGCTGTTGAATGGATTCCTTACGCAATTACACCCAAAAAGAAACAGTATATTTAGTCTAAACATTCTATGGCTTTGACTGAATTTTTTTCCCCTTTTTCTCCCCAACACACCCCCCGTGCCCCCCCGAACCCACCCCCCCCACCACAACCCCCGTTAACCTATAAGAAAATAGCATGAGGAGTAAACCATATGAACAGATGAATATTCAAAGTTAATAATTTTATCCTTCATGCTAAAGAGTTTAGATATTCCTTTGCTGGAGCCTCAGTTGTGAAAAACCGATTCTGTCCTTTATATTTGTTTTTAATGTAGATGGTTGAAGGAGAAAAGCTTGAGCGCCCTTCTTTTAAAATGGAGCAATCAGCTGGCCTTTTCTTGATGTCATTTTTTTTAACAAAGTAGATACTTTTTTTGTGGAGAAAACTGTGCTGATTTTTCAAAACTCTCTAAATGTATCTATATTTTGCCTAGATTCTTGGTTCCCTTCAGCAACATCCGCAAACTCTGGGAAACTTTAGAATTCCTAGGATGTTGGAAAAAAAGGCCGCAAATGTCGCATTGATACCTTATGTGGGAACACATTTATAAAGGCCTAACTAAGCACGACCTACAACAAAAGCCTAAAAAGAGGGTTCACCACAGGGGGGTGGGGAGGGGAGCCTCAGCAGTTAAGGAGTTAACAATGTGAAAGGAATTTTATCTTACCGAGAGAAGTAAATGAAATTGTTCATAAAATTAGAATAAATCTTAGTTGTGGCCTGTAATATGTGATTCCTGTTTAAAATTCATTTTCTCAAGTAACTATAACTCAGACACTTACATAACTATAACTCCTGCTTTCAATATGCGCTGCTTGTACCCTGACATATTACTTTATTCATGACATATTTAATGACTACATTGATGATATACCTTATGGCATCTGAAATGATATCCATTGATATCAACAGTGCAATATGTTTAAATATTTACAAAAAAACTGTCCTACATTATGTTCCCCATTAAAACCCAGAACACAGATAAAGTGTTGCCTAAACTATATTTCACACTTTCTGTTTTGGAAGGGCACAGTATTCTTTTGACCACACTTAGTCAGCATTCTGATACCAGAACGCAGACTAAGAGCCTGCTTTAAATCTTGGCGGGCGGATTATTCTGGCACAACGGTGATGGATATCCCGTCCGCTGAAATATAAATCCCATTATATTCTATGTTTCAATTTATGTGTAGAGGCTCCAAGGTCATAAAAATAGCACTCTACAATACCTCTATGCCACTCTATGCCCCTCCATTCTATGCTTTTCAACTGTCAGCCACTCCACTCTATGCTTTTCCACCCTACGTCACTCCACTATATGTCACCCCATGCTATGCCACTCCACTCTTCTCCACTCCACTGTACACATTAACTTACACTGTTTAACTCTACGCTTCTGCATTGTACAGCACTCCTCTCTATGCCTCTCCACTCTACACCATTCTAGGTTACTCCACTCTATACCACTAGAATCTAAGCCACTTTAGCCCAATCCAGTACAGGCCACACCAATCTACACTATTCCACTCTGTGTCATGCCAATTTACTCCATTCCACTGTGCGCTATTCCACCCTTTGCAACTCAATTCTGCACCACTCCATGTCGCTCCATTCTACGCTATTCAACTTTACCCATCTTCAATCTACCTTTCAACACTCCACTCTAAGCATCTCTACACTATGCTATTTTACTCTACGCCACTCAACTTTAAACCACTATATTCACTTCCACTATATGCTATTCAACTCTACGTCACTCCACCCTATGCTTTTCCACCCTACGCTACTCCACTATATGCCGCTTCACTCTATGGTACCCAACTCTATGCCCTTCCACTGTATGCCAATCGACTTTACGCTGTTTCACTCTATTTAACTCCACTCTATGCCATTATGCTCTATACTATTCCATTCTATGCCACTCCACTCCACTCTATGCCATGCCACTCTACACCATTTCACTGTATGCCATTCCACACTACTACTCCACTCCACGCTATTCCACTCTATACCTTGTCAAGGTACGCGACTGCACTGTACGCCACTCCATTGAATGCCAGTCCACTGTACACCACTCCACTCTATGCTTTTTCACTCTATTCCACTCTACTCTACACCACTCCACTCAACACCGCTCAGCTCTGTACCACTTTGTTCTACGCTACTCTACTCCACTCCCCCACACTCTATGATATTCGATTTTACAGCAATCCACTCTAAGACACACTCCTGTATGCCACTCCATTCTACCCTACTCCACTATATACTTGTCCACTCTATACCACTCGACTCTATGCCACTAAAATGTATTCCACAACATGCCACTCCACTCAATGCCACTCCACATTATGCTCAATGCCACTCCACACCAACTGTGAGTATCTGGTTGTGCCAGACCAGGACAAAATCACAAGTACAGTTCGACCATAATGGAGCACAGACTGGCTACATGGAACCACTTAGGGCCACTGAACAAGAGTACCATATTTTCCTGTTGTGGAGCATTGCGAGGTCCTGTGTCGATGATGCCTCATGCAGCTGAGGTAATGCATCTGCTCCGAGGAGTTGTGTGGCTGCAATGCAAGTCCTATCGTCATTGTTGAGGATCCTGTCGACAAAGGCTTCCGATGTAAAAATTGGTATCTAGGTTACTTCGCACAGCTGAGGCTAAGCGTTGTTTCTGAGGGGCTGCAAGACTGCAATGTGAGAATCTGCAATTCAAGATCCTCTATCGTTTTTGAGGCTGCAGTTGACAAGAGATTTGAAAAGCCAGGGCCAGCATTGGAGATGCTTCACACAGAGGCGAATTCAGTGCAGGCTGCGAGATTGTTACAGAGTCCTTGCACTGAGAGAATCCTCACAGCAAAGGTAATGCGTTGGCTCTTTTCGGGATTGCACCACTCAGCAGAAGAGGTGTGTTAGTTATGTTGTATTCACAGATGGGCTGGCAGAACACCTTCGGGCCACTTCTAAGGGTCTAACACTAGAGTGGCCTCATTTTGCATAGCAGAACTCAGAGATGGCAGAGTCCAAGTGTTGGGCTAAAGGTTGTTAGAGCCTTCTGTGCCTGAAACTCTAATTAGAAGGCCAGCCAAATAGCCCCCAGAATCGCTATGGGGTCCTGGGCTAAAAAGGTGCAGGTCCAGTCCTTTACACTCAGAAAATAGGGCAGCAGGTAAGCAGAGCAGGACAGCAGTCCCAAGAGAGAAGTCCTCTAGAGGGACAGTCCTTCAGTAGCACAGCAGTCCTTCTTCCTGCCAGAGTATCTACAGGTCCATATCTGTATTGAGGGTTGGTCTCTGAGGTCCAATATTTATAGCTGGACATTCCTTTGAAGTGGAAGAAACTTCTAGAGGTTTGCCTCTGAAGTACACCAGCTTCCTGCCTTCCCTGCACGGGCTCCTGACTAACTACAATAGGGCTGTACTCAGCAGCACCCTCCTATCCTGCCAATGGCCCATCCAGGCACACCGAAACTCTCTACTGTGTGTGGGGCTGTCCAGAAGGAATACACATAGACCAAGTATCAGCTGCACCCAAGTATGTGACCCGGGGACAGGCTACAGGCACTAAATGGCTGTCAGGAAAATGCCAACTTTCTAAATAGAATATTTTATTACAATTCCAAAGACACCAAATATGACCTGGGTACCTGTTCCCATTTGGAAGCTGCATTTTATTGATGGTAATAAGGCAACTTCAATGTCATCCCATGGAAGAGGTAGTCCCTGCAGTATTAAAATGCTAAATTAGGCATTTTCACTACCAGGACATGTATAAACTAACATTACATGTCCGACCTTTTAAATACACTGCACCCTGCCAATTGGCCTGTCCAGTGCCTACCCTAGGGGTTATATATATGCATTATGTAATAAAAGGCAGGTTTATGCCTAAAAAGAGATGTATCTTGTCAGGTGGAAATGGCAGTTCAAAACTGCATACACAGGATGAATGGCTACCTTGAGGTATGATTAAAGGGCTACTTAGGTGTGTGGCAGAATCAGTGCTGCATGCCCACTCATAGCTTCCAATATACAGGTAGTACCACCTAGCTTTTTACCATTAAATTAATTATGTCAATTGAGGTTGTGCCAATGTTACCATGTTTTAATGAGTAGGAACATGGTATTTAGCACCAGTTAACAGTGGTAAAGTGCACAGAGTACTACCACCATCCAAAAATGGCTGACAGGTCTAGCATATACTCCTTTGGCATTTCAATTTATAGTGATATACAGTGACATCATCACACTAAATGTTTGTGCAATATGGGCCATATTCACAATAGTAAACTTAGACTTTTGTGTAAGTTTAACATTGTTTGCTATTCACAAAGGTATTTTAACAGTATTATCTTAACTACTGCAGCATCTATGCACATAAAAAGATAGGACTGCCCTATCTTTGTATGGGCAGAGACTCCATAGTCGTAAAGATATTATTCGTAAAATTACCTTTGTGAACAGCAAACAATTATTAACTTACACAAAAGTGTAAGTTTACCTTTGTTAATCAGGCCCAATAACTTAAAACTACTGAACCAATTTAGAACTACTAAGAAATCGGTATTCGGAAGGGACGTGTTTAAGGCACCCCTTCAAGATACTGATTTGCAGGAGTATGTACTAATGTTTTGTTACTTGTGGTCGCAAAACTTACGCACTTTACCGTCAACTCAAAGTTGATGGTAACCCATTCGCAAATGGTAAGTGTTCCCAAAGAGACACCTTCCCCTTTGAAAATGGTTGAAAAATATTTCCGAGAGCTACTCCTATAAAATTAAACTTTAACATTTCCTTTTTTAATTTTAAACACATCCCATTTTCCTTTAATAAATACGTACTACATTTAAAAAAAAAAGATTTCTTTATTTAAAAGTAATCACAGACATTGTGGTCTGCTGACCCCAGCAGGCCACCATCGCTGTGATGGCAACTAATCATAGTAGGTCACAAATTGTGACCTACCTCTTTAATATTCATGAGGTAGGACTATTTGCTACTCCCTATGAATCGCTATTTAGGGAATAGGGGCTAAAAAACAACCTTTGTACATTAAAAATAGTAGTGACACCTTCAACTCCAATATTTGAAATAGGTAACAAGGGTTAACACCAGAAGATTACCTGGTTTAAGACCCGGATGGTTGGGATGGATAAAACCATAGGAATTGCATGCAGGTCTACACAGCAGTAACTTGAACAGAGTGGTAGTCCAGTTAGGGGCATGAATGGGGGGGGGCGAGAAGGGCCCATTTCTCCTATAGAGCCTTGAAAGGGATTCATGTTTTCCTCTGTAGTCCGGGTAATGCGTAAGGGCCCGCAGGTTTACAGCTGCATTTGCCTCTGGGTGTTGCGTTGCTCTGAAGATCGGGGATTGGGGTTGACGAGGTTGTGTTCACTAGGCTTGGCCTTGACAGCAAGACACCAATATCATGTTGAATTCACTTCTTAAATATAACTTTCTGGTACTGTTCTGTCTTCTTTGGTTGTTCCTTCCTAGGGGCTTGAACCATCGGTACCAGGCGCGCAAAGCCTATTGGGTTGAAAGGGCTTCAGCCACCCCTCCCTTGTATGTGTCAATCCGGGCAGAGAGAGCTTCCTGGGCACACACACAGCAGCACCTGAGTACTTCACAGGTCTTTCAGTGACCATTTACTTGTTTATGGGGCTTCGTTGTGTTTTCAACCCTTTTTTGAGCCCCTGCATCGCTACTCTATATATTACGAGAAGAATTAGCCGCATTTTTATTACCCCCCTTTGAAATTTACCTCTAGTTGCGACTCTGATCAGTACCACCATGCACGCTCCGGTTTTCAGACCTCATTACACACCAATCTCAGCACAGCTCGCTACCTGCAGGATCAGATGTATTATTTTTCGTACTGTGAAAACAGAGAAATAACCCTACTAATGACTGAGTGGTTTATTTACAAGCCCCTTACTCCGCCGGTGCCTCCCTTTAAACATGTGAAAATGTGACGTCCAGGCGGCGCATGAGGCTTGTAAGTAAGCCCTTGAATGTTTAGTGAATACCCTAGCATACAGAGTACTACAGGAAGAACCATGTTTGATGCCATCAAGACGAAACCCAAACAGACAAATATTTAGCAGCTATGGGCTAATAACTTGTAGGCAACCCTGGATCTTGAATGCTATTTAGTAATGCTAATGTTGTAGAATGTTGAGCCCAGCTGGCATGATGTCGCTTGCCAGTGAAGCACTAGTTGGGCTAGCAGCGCACATACAAAGATCACTGGGAGGTTTTGCAGAAGACACTCAGGAATGAGATCATTCGAAAGCTATAGGGGTTTAATATAGATTAACAAAATATGTACTTTGGAACGGTTGGTTTTTGGAAACGGAAAATCATATAGCTTATCGTTCTCTGACATGCTTTGCCTCATAATGGAAACCTTCTCTATGAGGTGATCAGTAATATAATCACCCATCATCTGATCTGTCAAATGGGAGACTTAGATCCTAATTATGATAGGTGGCAATCCATCAGGTGCAGTAGCTCGTGGCGGATGTCTGCCACTCGCCATCAAGAGTGGCTAAGTGTCTCTAGGTCCAGAACTGTTGGGTCTCACAATCTCAGATCCATTAAGCCCGGCTCTGTAAAAACTGGATATTTTTCCAAACCCAGAGGCCCCAGTCCCGAGTTCATGGGGTGTAGAAGGCACCCAGTCAAACCTCTTCAGGGGCAAAGCCTGGGTGTAGAAGCCCAGCCCAATCATCATCTGACCCTTGCAGCATCAAGAGTGGAACATTCAATGGTCCCCGATTCAAACAATCCTAGGCTGTGAGCAAAATATAGAACAGCTTAGGGACTATATTAGTGTACATCCCCTCCTCTCACCCAGAACACATGAAGACAATGTTCCCTCAGCCTGCTCAGAACTCTCATCACTCCAAACCTTAACCCATATTTTCGACCTGCTCTAAACCCTAGGGCTCAATCCTCTCCCCAAATTACCATTAACCTCCACATGGAACACTCAGAAAGAATTTTCTAAGTCCCATATCTTGCTATTTGAGGGCATGAGGATTACACTCTAAAACCAGCTAAGGGTCAGGGACTTGGGGGTTAAAACTCACTCCTGCAGAGGCAAGATGTAGGGTCCAGGGAAGGTCCTGTTGGAGCTGGACATCTGGGCAGTTGCAGAGAAGGAAGCCTCTGAAAGCTTGTTGTAGCTCAAATAGGAGGTGAGACAACTGAGATTGTGTGTCACTTCTGGGGCTCTGGGTTTAAGGCAAACATGTCCAGTGTTCCTTCAGGGTCTTCAGACAGCAGGGTAGTCCTGCTTTTGATTCTTCTCATGCCTAGGAGTGTTCTGAGGAAAGGTATGTGGGCTCCGCCTTTAGGCCCTGTTCCAGCCTGTGGGTAGAGGGTAAGCTTTTGTCTATCCTCTAACCCAGTTCTGGTCAGTTGTTCTTCTCTACTAGATTTATTGCTAGCCTGACTACAGAGTCAAAAGGGAGCCAGGCCTGGATGTGAGCTTCATTTGCCAGAGACAAGGCAGGCATCCTTTGAAGCTCAGAAAGGGGCTGGGTTCCACTTCTTGTTTCAAGTGCCCTTTGTCTACTATCTGGAAGCAATACATATCTCACTTAAGAGCACCATCAGGGGTCAAGTGACAGCTGGACACTGTCAGGAAAGCTTTTTAGTTTTAGGTAAAATAAAAACGTTCTAAAAGTGCAATTTCCAAACTAATAATATAAAATCCAACTTGACCAGTAATGCAGATTTTAAATTGCTATGAGAATGAGCCTTTGAACCATTTTAGCTACCTTCAAACTGAATGTATCATTTATCAAAGGTACTAGTGTAAACAAGTGTAAACCTGTGGGTACATATTCAAGAGACCTATACGTATAATAAATGTGCAAATTAGGTGTATGCCAATTTTACAAAGGAAGGCACAAGCACTTTACCACTGTTTAGCAAGGGTAAAGAGCACAATGTGTTCTAGTCAAGTCAAGTCAAGTCAAATAATTTATATAGCGCGCTACATACCCAGAGGGTCTCAAGGCGCTTGAGGAAGGGTGGGGAATTACTTGTCGAAAATCCAAGTTTTAAGTTGCTTTCTGAATGCTAGGTGGTTTTGAGTGAGGCGAAGGTGAGTGGGAAGTGAGTTCCAGGTTTTAGCTGCCAGGTAGGAGAAGGATCTTCCTCCCATGGTGGTTTTGTTGATGCGAGGTACAGTAGCAAGGGCTTGGTCGGAGGAGCGTAGCTGGCGGGGGGGGGGTGTAGAAGGAAAGTCGTGTGTTGAGACATTCGGGTCCGAGTTCGTAGAGAGCTTTGTGTGCGTGGGTTAGGAGGCGGAATGTTATTCTCTTATTGACGGGGAGCCAGTGGAGGTTTTTCAGGTGACTAGAGATGTGGTCTTTACGCGGGATGTCTAGTATGAGTCTGGCTGATGCGTTCTGGATGCGTTGGAGTTTTTTCTGAAGTTTTGCGGTGGTACCGGCGTATAGGGTGTTGCCGTAGTCCAGGCGGCTTGTGACCAGCGCGTGGGTGACCGTTTTTCAAGTTTCGGTGGGGATCCAGCGAAATGTTTTTTGGAGCATGCGAAGAATGTTGAAGTAGGATGATGAGACTGCGTTGACTTGTCTGTTCGTCGAGAGTGTGGAGTCCAGGATGACGCCCAGGTTCCGTGCGTGGTTCGTCGGGATGGGTGCTTTTCCAAGGGCCTCTGGCCACCAAGAGTCATCCCAGGCGGAGGGGGAGGTACCTAAGATAAGGACTTCTGTTTTGTCAGAGTTCAGCTTCAGACGGCTTTGCTTCATCCATTCGGCTACTTCTTTCATCCCTTCATGTAGGTTGGTTTTGGCGGTGTTCGGGTCTTTGGTGAGTGAGAGGATAAGTTGAGTGTCATCAGCGTAGGAGATGATGTTGAGGTTGTGTTGGCGTGCGATGGTTGCGAGGGGGCTCATGTATACGTTGAAGAGGGTGGGGCTGAGTGAGGATCCTTGTGGCACGCCGCAGATGACTTCAGTGGCTTCTGACTTGAATGGTGGAAGGCGGACTCTCTGAGTTCTTCCGGTAAGGAACGAGGTGATCCATTCCAGTGCTTTACCTTGTATTCCTATGTTTTTGAGGCATTGTAGGAGGGTGTTATGACAGACTGTGTCAAAGGCTGCGGAGAGGTCAAGGAGGATGAGGGCGACTGTGTCTCCATTGTCCAGTAGAGTTCGAATGTCGTCTGTTGCTGCGATGAGTGCGGTTTCAGTGCTGTGTTTGGCTCGGAAGCCGGACTGTGAGGAGTCGAGGGAATTGTTTGTTTCGAGGAAGGCGGCGAGCTGGTTGTTGACAGCTTTCTCAATGACTTTGGCCGGGAATGGTAGGAGCGATATGGGGCGGTAGTTTTTGAGTTTGGTGGGGTCAGCTGAGGGTTTTTTCAGAAGGGCGCTGAGTTCGGCGTGTTTCCAGCTTTCCGGGAAGGTGGCAGAGTTGAGGGAGCAGTTGATGACGTCTCGGAGGTGTGGTGCTATGATGGAGTCTGCTTTGTTGAAGATATGGTGAGGGCATGGGTCTGTGGGGGATCCCGAGTGAATGGAATTCATCAGGCGGATGGTGTCCTTAGTGGAGATAGGGTTCCAGTCGTTGAGGATGTTCAAGGGGGGTGAGGGTATGGCAGAAGGTTGGGGGGGTTGGTCTCCGGGTTGGTTGTCGAAGCTGTTGTGGATGTCTGCGATTTTGTTGTGGAAGAATGAAGCTAGGGAGTCACAAAGGGTTTGAGAGGGAGTGATGTCGTTGGAGTTGGCAGAGGGGTTGGTAAACTCTTTGACGATGTTGAATAATTCCTTGCTGTTGTGGGCGTTGTTGTCTAGTCGTTCTTTAAGTGCTGCTTTCTTGGCAGTCCGGATCAGTTGGTGGTGTGTGCGGGTGGCGTTTTTGAAGGCGTCCATGGTGCTGGTGTTTGGGTCTCTTTTCCAGGCCTTCTCGAGGGAGAGACAGAGTTTCTTGGATTTCTTAAGATCATCGTTGAACCAGGAAGCGTTTTTGTAGTCTCTCTTAATTTGACGTTTTTTCAAAGGTGCTAGGTTGTCGGCGCTGTTGGTTATCCATTGGGTGAGGTTAATGGCTGTTTGGTTGGGGTTTGAGGAGAGGGCAGGGGGGTTTTGAAGAAGCGATGAGGAGATCTGGTCGAAGGTGATTTTGTTCCAGTTTCTTCGCAGAGTAGGTTGAGGATGGTTGTGGGATGTGGTCTTTTTGTAGACAAAGTGAACGCAGCTGTGGTCTGTCCAATGGAGAGCTGTGGTGTGACTGAAGGATATATGTTTGCTTGAGGTGAAGATGGGGTCGAGTGTGTGACCTGCGTAGTGAGTGGGGGTGTTAACAAGTTGTTTGAGTCCAAGGTTGGCGAGATTGTCCAGAAGGGTGGTGGCGTTGCTGTCGTTGATCTTTTCCAGGTGAAAGTTGAGGTCTCCCAGTAGGATGTAGTCCTCGGAGGGGAGGGCGTGTGGTGTGATGAAGTCAGTGATATCATCACTGAATTGTGCACGGGGTCCTGGTGGCTTGTAGAGGAGGGTGCCTCTGAGTGTGGTATTGGGGTAGGTGTAGATCTGGAAGTGGAGGTGTTCGGCGCTAGCGAGGTTGACGTCTGAGCTGGTTGAGATTCGGATGGAATTCTTGTGGACGATAGCGATGCCTCCACCTGTTTTTTGGTTGGTGCGGTCTTTTCGGATGATCTTGTAGCCTTCCGGGATGGCAATGGTGATGTCTGGGGCTGAGGAGGCGTTCATCCATGTTTCTGTTAGGAAGGCGACGTCCGGAGAGATGGTGTCTAGTAGATTCCAAAGTTCGATGGCGTGTCTGTGGACTGAGCGGGTGTTGAGCAGGATGCATTTAAGGTGGTTGGTGTCAGATCTCTGTTTGGTGTTCGTGGATGTGGAGTTGGTCTTGGTGCTGTCGTACTTGCAGGAGTTGCATGTGAAGGGTCCATGGGTGTGTCCGGGGGCGGCTTGGGCGCAGTTAGGGAGGCGGCTGGGATTTAGGGCTAAGAGGGTGGAGGCGTTGTATATAATGCGGGGGGGATGGGTGGAGCAGGGGCCAGGGGGACTGGCACTAGGTGCGGGCCAGGCGCGGACGGGCGTAGACGGGCTTACCTTTGGCGCACCTTCGGCGCGACTGGGGCGCGAAACGCTGCGCGCTGATGCATTTGTCATATATGGATAGTGGAGGGGGCGGAGCGTGGGAGGGGCAGCAGGGAGGCGGGAGCGAGGTTCAGGGAGGGTCAGGGACGGTCAGCAAATCAACAAAATGGCAGTCTGGTAAACAAACATTGCGAGCGTCTCAACCAACAAAAGCCACACTGAAAATGGAGCGCTATGCAGGGCAAGACTATCTCAGGCCAGCAGAGGAAAGCGCTATATCAGGTGAAGCCAGAAAGCGCTGTGCAGGGCTAATCACTAATCACCACACTCGAAATGTTATTCTATTAGGCAGCAAGGCACATCAGTGTCACAAAGCGCGGCGCAGCTTTAAATTCCAAAATAAAATGAAATGCGAGGCAGAATTCAGCAGCAATAGGTACGATACCAGCCAGGAGAGGAGAGGAGGAGGGGGAGCGACCGTTTCTGGTGTTAGCAGGGCGGTCACAGTTCACTACGAGGATGTGGGCAGCCTGTAACTATGTGGGGGCGAGGGGCAGCAGGGAGGCGGGATCGAGGTTCAGGGAGGGTCAGGGACGGTCAGCAAATCAACAAAATGGCAGTCTGGTAAACAAACGTTGCAAGCGTCTCAACCAACAAAAGCCACACTGAAAATGGAGCGCTATGCAGGGCAAGACTATCTCAGGCCAGCAGAGGAAAGCGCTATATCAGGTGAAGCCAGAAAGCGCTGTGCAGGGCTAATCACTAATCACCACACTCGAAATGTTATTCTATTAGGCAGCAAGGCACATCAGTGTCACAAAGCGCGGCGCAGCTTTAAATTCCAAAATAAAATGAAATGCGAGGCAGAATTCAGCAGCAATAGGTACGATACCAGCCAGGAGAGGAGAGGAGGAGGGGGAGCGACCGTTTCTGGTGTTAGAAGGGCAACAAGGTTGCTTAGTAAAAGATAAAACAATTCCTGAATAACCCTGCAAGGGCACATTTCATTTCCAAAAGTAATGCATATTTTGGAAAAGGTACTTTTATAAAGTTGCCATTTCCCCACCTAAAGTCTATGGAAGCCAAGTCGTATGAGCTCCATCTGTCAGCTGGCAGCTGAATAGGCCCGTTGATGAGGTGTAAACTTGTTCCGAGAGCATGAACAAAGGGCTTTGGTTGTGGGGAGGTTTGTCTAAACCTCTAGCAGGATGACCATTTGGGCTGTGTTTAAGAACTTCAATATCTTCAAGGAGGCATACGCTATCATAGGCAAATGTTATCTACACCTGGGCAGGGCTATCCTTTGTTCCCCCAGTCAGGCAGGCACCAATGCCCGCGGTAGAGGAGATGTCCACAAAACTAGTTTAGAGTGACCACAAAGCAGAGGAGAAGATTTCCCTGGTCACAACAGCTCTGCACAGAGGAGGAAGGGCTATGGCATCTTGGTTTTAGGTAGAGAGGGGCACTGTAGGGTGGTTTGTAGTAGGGCACACATAAAAATATGTGAAAGTACTTAGGGGTGACCCTTGGAACCTTTACCGCATTGGGTGGGAAGGAGTCATATGTACCCCCAAATCACAGGCTTGTGTCGGTAAATCAATCAAATCAGATTTGTAGAGCGCACAGCTGCCAACCAAACATCGTGGCGCTAAAGACTATGAGAAGGCACAAATTTTCAAGATGTTATTAAAAGGATTTTCCTGTTTTAGTTGGTTTCTGAACTTCCCGCCTTTTATGAGTTGCTGTAAGAAAAGTGGAAGCGTTTTCCAGGCTTTTGGAGGGGAAATAAGTGTACAGGGATTCTCCACATGTCTTTAGTCTGATTCTGGGGATTTGCAGCAGCCTGGCATCCACAGATGTTATTGCTTGGATGGACGGAAAATGGCAACACTTAGCACTAAGATATTTTGGAGATGTTCTGTTAAATGTGTGATTGCCAATTACCAGAGATTTAAATATGATATTTTCTATGTCTGTGGTGGAAGCTGGATTGAGAAGGATGTAGCAGGTCAAAGTTTTCTATATAATAAGACAGTTGATAGTTAACTAGATTCTCTAGCATTTTGGAGGCAGCAGAGATATTGTCTAAAATTGGTTCAGTGGTCGGATCAGCTAAAGGTTTCTTCAGTAACAAGCATAATGTGGCACGCACAGACATAAATTTTGCACCCCAGTGCCCTCCAAAGAACACTTTCTTGACCTATGGATAAACAGTAGAGGGATGGAACTGCTGTCTGTGACCTCATAGGAGCATAGAAAAATTAACCTGCTCTCCCTATCGAACCCTGGACAAAGAAATGGACACCAAGGATCTTAAGGCTGGCCTCCTGTTTAAGCTACAAGGACACAACAAGTTACAAGAGACCTTTTTCTGCAACTGCCCAGATGATTAGTTCCAACTGGAACTGTCCTGGAACCTGATGCTGACCTATGCTGGAATGAGTCTTGACTCCTAAGTGCTGTCCCCAAGGTCATGGACCCTTGGCTGGTAAAGCCCACTCCTTCTAACATATCTGTAAACTGTGACTCAAAAATGCTTGACAACAAGCCCTCTCGAGGACCAGGACAAATGTACCAAGACAATTAGTCGAGAATGCATTGCCCCTGGGCTAAACATTCAGTTTGCTTCAAATCTGAGCTTTTCCACACCAGCAAACTCAAATCAGCTGGACCTCGTGGAAAAGGTATGCAGCCTCGATGAACCCTCATCATCTACAGCCCCCTATCTCCGCCTGCTGGAAAAATACAAACTCTAAAAAGTGACTAAGTCTGTTGGTAGAACTCTTCACTGGCCAAATGTGCCAAACATATCCAGCCATGGACTGGCCTTCTTTGGGTGTGAAATTGTATTTTTTATACCAAAAGTCAACGGCTATACCGGGTTTACGTCCAAGGGCTATCCAACATCATAGAGTTCTCTTCAGCTGCAGCCTGTTGCCACAGAGGTTTTTTGACATCCGTTTCACAGGCTAATTCCGGAGATAAAGCTCCTGACTGGGTCAAACATGGCTTCTGTGCTACCCTTGCACTTTATTGTGGTTGGCCTTAATATGCACATAGGTACCAGTCAAGTGCAACCAGATAACTGCGCTTGGGACTTAGACATTTTCAAGCTATTTTGATCATAAAGCTTTAAAAATGTATAACTCCAGTTTCCTGTTTTGGATTTTTGTCATTTTAGTATCATTTTATTTATTGAAATAAATATAGTTTCCCAAATTTGTTTGACATTTTTCTTGTTTTGTCTTACAGCTTTATTACTGTTTTGCTACTGCATCCTTACTTTAAATATTGCCTCTTAAAGTTAAGCTGTCAGTTTTGTATCGTAAGTACAAAAGGGTTGAACTGAGGTTAATTTAGTGCTTTTAGTGGTTCAGCCTTGCAAGGGTTGAGGCTATTACTTGAGGTGGGTACTCATCCCCCTCAATATTCCACTATCTTACAGTTTTCCAGTCAAACATTATTCTTTGAAAAACTGCTGCAGCAGATGGTAAGCCAAGTAACATGCTTTTGATTTGGAAGCGTCCCATAAGGATGATGAAGACAGTCAAATTTTACTCTAAGGATTTGCTGTAACCCGAAGATAGGGGAAAATAGATCTGAGGTTTAAAACCATTTGAACCCTGTAAGCAGAGCTACCACTTTATTACTCATATGCAAAGAAAAAAGAGTGAGAAATACGTCATCATTAAGATAGAGCAACACGGCACTGAGGTTAAAACTGTCACAGCTCCAAATGGAAGTTAATCAGGATGGGCTTTCACTTCCCTGAGTCCGTTCATAATATGAAGCATCTGTTTAAGATATATTAGTTCGTTCAAACAACTGCAAGGGCTTTTTCGATAATTTTTTTGAAATAAAATGGTGCAGAAAGCCAAATCTCAGATTCCTGTCTTCTTAAACACTGCTAAACTCCCCTGAAAAACAAGATACAAGGCTTTGCCGGAACATACCGCTAGACTCCAGAATTTTTACTCCATGCCGGCTTACTCCACAGGGCACTACTACTTAAAGCTTACAGAATGTAAAAGTTTGGTCCTTCAAATCCAGAGCAGTCATCTGAGGTTTTGGAACGCCAATGGTTTTAAAGAACTGGGTCATTTGTTCGTGGGCGGCAGAAGTATTACTTGGCAGAAGGTCCAAGGTAGGTGTGGAGACTTGAGTATTTTGTATTTCTATTGATATATCCAGATTTCACATCTTTTAAATAATCCAGCTAATTCCGGTTCAACTCTGCTCTTGGTTGCACTATTCAGAGCAAAGTTAAGGGGGGTGGGGAATTGGTATCATTGAATTCTATGGTACCAAGGGGAGTCTATGGTGGTTAACAATTTTCTAGAAAAAGTACCCAGGAAAAACAATGTATATTCTCTAACCGGGACTGGAAAGCCAGCTCACAACTTGGCACCAAGGCCTTAAGAACAGGCACTTTTAAAATAATTACTTTTTTGTCATGCTGGATGGTGTATTATACGCCCAAAGCGCTTTACAAGATGCGTCCAGAATTAAAGAATAGATGCCTTTGCTGCCAGGCAGCAGGCGAGGGAGGATGGCTCCACACGTTTTTCATCTGCACAAAGCTAGGACAAATCTGGTCAAGAATATTCACAGCTTTAAGCTGTGGTTTGTAGAAAAGACTGGATCCTGAGGCAGCTGTATCACTCTTTAGTATTGTTATGCAGTGACACACCTTAGCAAATACAAAAGGGGAGGAGACAGTTATAGCAATTTCTGTCCTTGTTGCGTGTTCACTGATACTTCAGAACTGGAGGTCCCCTTAGGCACCCACCTATTCGGAGTGGTTGAATAAAATGATACAAACAAGGACATTTGGAGAAATGTTTGCTAAGAGAGTTGGTGCTATTAAAAGATTTACTATCACATGGAAATATATGGAGCTGCTGGAAACAATTCAGTAAAGTGGGCTGCGAGGCAATGCACATTTTTAGCAGCACAAATGCATTTTATGGGCATGAACCGGACCATTATTTTAGGGATTGAAAGCACTGCACTTCATTGAATTTTAATTGGTTGCACTTTAGCAAGTTTGTATTGCAGTTTAAAATTCTGTCCCACATACAGTTAGTGAATTGGCATGTTGCATTTTAGGAAAATGTATATTTAGAGAAGTCTATGTTAAGAGACCCGTGGCCATAATAGATACACCACTGTATTGAACAAAAATGGACTGAAATGTTTTGTATAAGCTCTAGTGGAGTTGAAAGTACTGCATTTGATGTGCTTGATATGGACCATTCTTAGTGTTTGGAAGCACTGCACTTTTTGAATTATTTTTAGATGTTTGTATTAAAGTTTAAGGCTCAGCATCTTATATTGTTGGTGAATTGGCATGTTGCACTTTAGGGAAAGGCATATTTAGAGAAGCCTATGTTGAGTAAATCACTGCCATAGAAGATCTACTACTGCTTTGAAATAAATGGGGAAGCACTGTACGGCACAGGCTTTAGCGGTTTTGAAAGCACTGCACTTTAAAGTAGTTGATGTATGACAGAACTGTTTTATCAAGATTGTGCCTACATTAATATAGTATATAGTGATGTACATTTATCAAATTGACTGCATTAATTGTATATATATATATATATATATTCCAAAGCAATGCCTCCGGGCACAGGAGCCCCAGACCCTGCAGGGCGGCCTCACAAACAATGGTCCCGGAGTGACCCATCCTTTGACAACCTTCAAAAAAACAACAGTTAGGCCCAATACCAGAGTGCAGCATTTAATCACAGGGGTAGCAGCGCAATAAGTACTCCTTCTCCTTACGCGTTTCAGCAACCGTTTGCCTTGTTCACAGGTGGAGATGAAATGCACAATGCAAACGTGCGCGCTTTTAAATTATTTAGTCACGTGACAGTCTTTCAAAACTGCAGTCCCCATGATGCATTTATGTTGGCATAGTACTGCATGGAAACTTCGTACATCCATATGCTTTTTTTTAAATTAAAAGTTCTTTGTTGTACCTGCATCAACTTAGTTGGATTCATTTTTCACGTTGTCAAGTGAATATTCTGCGTGAGCTATGCTCAGTGTCTCAATGTCCCTGCGGTAATGCCTGTCCTTCGGCACGATCAGAGTGGGGAGTCACCTGTCCCTGAATCCCTTCCTGCACCGTCACACTTTAGCTGATTAGCATATCCTTAAGTGGGCTTGTGATGGCGAGTGAGTCGAGCTCCAGAGTCTAATTCCAAAGCAATGCCTCCGGGCACAGGAGCCCCAGACCCTGCAGGGCGGCCTCACAAACAATGGTCCTGGAGAGACCCATCCTTTGACAACCTTAAAAAAAACAACGGTGAGGCCCAATACCAGAGTACAGCATTTAATCACAGGGGTAGCAGTGCAATAAGTACTCCTTCTCCTTACGTGTTTCAGCAACCTTTTGCCTTGTTCACAGGTGGAGTTAAAATGCACAATGCAAACGTGCGCGCTTTTAAATTATTGAGTCACGTGACAGTCTTTCGAAACGGCAGTCCCCATGATGCATTTATGTTGGCATAGTACTGCATGGAAACTTCGTACATCCATATGCTTTTTTTTTTTTAATTAAAAGTTCTTTGTTGTACCTGCATCAACTTAGTGGGATTCATTTTTCACGTTGTCAAGTGAATAATCTGCGTGAGCTATGCTCAGTGTCTCAATGTCCCTGCGGTAATGCCTGTCCTTCGGCATGATCAGAGTGGGGAATCACCCCTCCCTGATTCCCTTCCTGCACCGTCACACTTTAGCTGATTAGCATATCCTCAAGTGGGCTTGTGATGGCGAGTGAGTCGAGCTCCAGTGTCAAATTCCAAAGCAATGCCTCTGGGCACAGGAGCCCCAGACCCTGCAAGGCGGCCTCCCAAACACTGGCCCCGGAGAGACCCATCCTTTGACAACCTTTAAAAAAACAACGGTGAGGCCCAATACCAGAGTGCAGCATTTAATCACAGGGGTAGCAGCGCAATAAGTACTCCTTCTCCTTACGCGTTTCAGCAACCTTTTTCCTTGTTCACAGGTGGAGTTAAAATGAACAATGCAAACGTGCGCGCTTTTAAATTATTTAGTCACGTGACAGTCTTTCAAAACTGCAGTCCCCTTGATGCATTTATGTTGGCATAGTACTGCATGCAAACTTCGTACATCCATATGCTTTTTTTTTTAATTAAAAGTTCTTTGTGGTACCTGCATCAACTTAGTGGGATTCATTTTTCACATTGTCAAGTGAATATTCTGCGTGAGCTATGCTCAGTGTCTCAATGTCCCTGCGGTAATGCCTGTCCTTCGGCACGATCAGAGTGGGGAATCACCCCTCCCTGAATCCCTTCCTGCACCGTCACACTTTAGCTGATTAGCATATCCTCAAGTGGGCTTGTGATGGCGAGTGAGTCGAGCTCCAGAGTCAAATTCCAAAGCAATGCCTCCGGCACTGGAGCCCCAGACCCTGTATAGTGGCCTCACAAACAATGGTCCCGGAGAGACCCATCCTTTGACAACCTTCAAAAAAACAACGGTGAGGCACAATACCAGAGTACAGCATTTAATCACAGGGGTAGCAGCGCAATAAGTACTCCTTCTCCTTACGCGTTTCAGCAAACTTTTGCCTTGTTCACAGGTGGAGTTAAAATGCACAATGCAAACGTGCGCGCTTTTAAAATATTTAGTCATGTGACAGTCTTTCAAAACTGCAGTCCCCATGATGCATTTATGTTGGCATAGTACTGCATGGAAACTTCGTACATCCATATGCTTTTTTTTTAAATTAAAAGTTCTTTGTTGTACCTGCATCAACTTAGTTGGATTCATTTTTCACGTTGTCAAGTGAATAATCTGCGTGAGCTATGCTCAGTGTCTCAATGTCCCTGCGGTAATGTCTGTCCTTCGGCACGATCAGAGTGGGGAATCACCCCTCCCTGAATCCCTTCCTGCACGTCACACTTTAGCTGATTAGCATATCGTCAAGTGGGCTTGTGATGGCGAGTGAGTCGAGCTCCAGAGTCAAATTCCAAAGCTATGCCTCCGGGCACAGGAGCCCCAGACCCTGCAGGGCGGCCTCACAAACAATGGTCCCGGAGAGACCCATCATTTGACAACCTTCAAAAAAGCAACGGTGAGGCCCAATACCAGAGTGCAGCATTTAATCACAGGGTAGCAGCGCAATAAGTACTTGTATTGTATTGTGGTATTGTGGTATATTTATATAGCGCAAGCCTGTCACCACCAAGGGCATCCTGGCGCTTTGAACCTTGATCCAGCGAATTCAGCAGCTAGCCTGTCCTAGGGAAGAGGTAAGTTTTCAATGCCTTTCTGAAGGCTGAGAGATCTTCGAGACTCCTTAAGGATATTGGCAAGGAGTTCCAGAGTTTTGCCGCCGCTACTCTGAACGAACGACCACCCATCCTCACTCTCTGGAACCGCGGGACTACTAGTAGCCTAGATGAAGAGGACCGAAGAGCTCGAGATGGAAGATACCAGGCAAACATTCTTTGCAGAGGGATCGGGCCCAAGCCGTGGGTAGCTCTAAACACAATACATGCTGCTTTATAACGGACACGTAGATGGACCGGAAGCCAATGGAGTACCTGTAACGCGGCCGTAGAGGAACTGTAGTAGGGGCGGGATAAGGCAAGTTTGGCAGCAAGGTTTTGTACCCTTTGGAGCTTCCCCAGAAGTGTTACCGGGGCTTCCAGAAGTAGTGCGTTGCAGTAGTCGAGTCGACTCAAGATGGTGCTCCGCACTACTTCAGGTCTAGCTTGCTCAGGGAGGAGGGGTAAAACCTTGCGCAGCATGCGGATAAGCATCATGCACGTTGACGTAGTCTTGTTTACGTGCAGATCTAACTGCAAGTTGGGCCCAAAAATGACACCCAAATTACGCGCCGATGGTGCGGCTGACACTGTATCTGAAAATGACTGGGGCCAGAAGTCGTTTGGGAGATCTCTGGGAACTCGATCGTTAGAGCAGTGCAGGACCTCTGTCTTGGTTCCATTGAACTGTAACGAGTTCAAGCGCAGCCATTCCGCTGTAGCCTGCATGCACCGATGGAAGGTCTCCAGCGGGACTGCATCCTGTCCCTCGAGTGAAAAGACCAGCTGGGTATCATCCGCATAATTAAATGCGGAGATCCCAAAAGATTTAATGAGCTGGACTAAGGGGCGGAGGTAAATATTAAAGAGTATCGGGCTGATGGCTGAGCCCTGAGGTACTCCTTGTCCTACCCTCCGCTCCTCTGAACTAAAGGGAGGGAGCGAGACCCGTTGCTGACGGTCATCCAAGTAGGAAATTAGCCAGTCCCTGGCCTTATCTTTGACCCCGCACTCTTCCAGCCTCGATATTAAGGTAGGATGGCTGACCGTGTCGAACGCGGCCGACATGTCGAGCAGCACCAAAAAGGCTGCTCGACCACTATCGACTCGCGCCCGCAGATTGTCTAACACGGTCACTAACGCGGATTCCGTCCCATGAGCTGGGCGGAAGCCGAATTGCGTCTCATCCAGCCAGGCGTTCCCTTCTAAGAAGCCGGACAGAGTGCGGGTGACCAATTTTTCCATGATTTTGACTGGAAAAGGAAGCAGGGAAATTGGCCGGTAATTGGAAAGACAAGCAGGGTCAAGTGTAGATTTTTTTAAGTGCGGGGATACCACTGCCTTCTTCCAACAACCCGGTACAGTTCCTGTTTCGAACGACTGGCAACAGATGGAGTGCAGAGGCTGAAAAAGTTCCTCCTGAAACAACCTCCAGAATTTTGGAGGGAGAGGATCGAGAGGCGAGCCAGATGAGATCGTAAGGGCTAGGCTGCCAAACTCCTCCAAGGAGGGAAGGGGAAAGCTCCTCAGCTGGGGTCGACTGGCCTCACTTGCCGGAGCTCCCAGACTGAAGGCCTGGTCCGAGGAGGAAAGGAAAGAGCTACTCAGCTGGGGTCGACTGGCCTCAATCGCCGGAGCTCCCAGACTGAAGGCCTGCTCCAAGGAGGGAGGGGAAGAGCTACTCAGCTGGGGTCGACTGGCCTCAATCGCCGGAGCTCCCAGACTGAGGGCCTGGTCCAGAACGGAAAGGGGAGAGCCACTCAGCTGGGGTCGACTGGCCTTAGTCACCGGAGCTCCCAAGCTGAGGGCCTGGTCCAGAACAGGAAGGGGGGAGCCACTCAGCTGGGGTCGACTGGCCTTAGTCACCGGAGCTCCCAAGCTGAGGGCCTGGTCCAGAGCGGGAAGGGGGGAACCACTCAGCTGGGGTCGACTGGCCTCACTCACCGGAGCTCCCAAACTGAGGGCCCGGCTCTCTGGACGGGGTCGACTGGAAGGCGTGGCCGGAGCTTCCAAACAGAGGTGACTAACCCTCTGCGGGGGTCGACTGGCCATCACTTCCGGAGCTCCCAAACCAGGGGGGGAATTAGCTGGGTCCTGCAGACCCTCCAGGATTCTACAGATTTTCTCCTCAAAAGCATCAGCAAGTGAGTCACAAAGGGCTTGCGATGAGGGGACGGAGCTGGCCACACACGTAGGGTGGGCAAGGTCCCTAACGATTTTGAAAAGGGCCTGTGCCTTATTTGAGGCCTGATTCAAGGTGGCTTCAAGATAGGTCGCTTTAGCCATCTTGATCTGGGCCTTGTATTTATGTATGGCGGTCCGGAACACAGTTTTCTCCGACTCTAAATACTGTTTTCTCCACGCCCTTTCTGCACGTTTACAGTCGAGTTTAAGCTGGCGTAATTCACTCGTATACCAAGGGCTAGCTCGATTTACCCTCCCTCGTGACTTCCGGAGGGGTGCCAACTGATCCAGTGAGCTCGAGATAGACTGGCAGAAGAGAGTATAACTCTCTTCAGCTGTATTTCCAAGCTTAAAGTCCCTACCTAAGATATGTGGTAGTGGAGAGGTTTTAAGGATTCGGGACCAAGGTCTCTCTAGCTTAGCTTGCGGTAGTCCTACCTCACGCAAGGTGTGGTCCTCTGAACAAAGAGAGAACAGAATCAGAGAGTGGTCTGTCCAGCACTGGCACTTAATATCCTCCATTGAAACCCATTGAGGGTCCGCAAATATCAAGTCCAGGATATGACCCTTCCGATGCGTGGAGGCATTCACCAGCTGTTCCAATTTAATGTCCAAGCAGGCTTAACTAAGGGAGAGAAGTGCATTGTCCAGTGAACCACCTGCCCACAAATTAAAATCACCAAGAATCAGTAGTTTGGAATGGGAACTAGAGAGTTCGTAGATCAGATCAGTAAGGAGCGATATGGAAGGTGCCGGTCCCGGGGGACGATAACACAGGACACCCGAACAAAGCATCAACTCCTGCTGTTTGACTGTAAAACCCATCAGTTCGAATCCAGGTACCTCTCGGATCTTTAGCTGGGAGAGGGTCAGCGCGTCTTTGTAAATGAACCCGATTCCCCGTCCCCGATGGAGTGGGCGAGGGGTATGGCTGATTTTATAGCCTAAGGGGCAGGCGAAGCCCAACTCAACCTCACAGTCCTCCCGGGTCCACGTTTCTGTAAGAAACAGGACATCGAGTTTTTCTGATTCGATTAGGAAGGCGATTTCCGTGTAGTGCTTGCAGAGGGATCTGACATTAAGCAACCCACAGGAAATTCGCCTGTTAGTCGGCTGCCTAGCCGGGTTCTGGCAAGGTCTGAGCCTAAGTAGCTCCGCTCGAGAGTAGGCGATACGAAGTGGGCCGGAGGGGCCAGAGGCAGCGGCCCTAAGCGCGTCCGTAGCGCGAACGGGCGCAAACGGGCTTACCTCTGGCGCACCTCCGGCGCGCCTACGACGCGCCCGCTGCGCGCGAGTGCTGCGCGTCGATCTATCCATCCTAAAGTACTATTACGCTGAGTGGTGGACCGCCTACTAGCCTCTTGCCTTACGCAAGATGGCCGCGGAGTGCCTCGCCTCACTACCCAACCCAAGATGGCGGACCCGACTAAGTCTGTCTAACCCCGCCGAATGCGAGGAAGTGAGCAATTATGTGCCGGTATGCCTCAAAAGATTCCCTGGCCTACGGACGCCGACAGAACAAAGAATGGTAAGGGAGATCTGACCAAGAGGGTGAGCGCTAACAAGGTAAGCGTTAAAGCGCCGCGGGATCTAAAATGCAGATACAAATAGACTTAAAATTATAGCGAGTACTAGCAGGTAAAAAGCGCGGCAGCTAGATGCGCTGGTAGCAGGTTCTGGCTGACCTTGCTTCAAGGTTCCTTTAGTAGCACCCCAGAGTGCGGAGGACCGCCTACTAGCCTCTTGCCTTACGCAAGATGGCCGCGGAGTGCCTCGCCTCACTACCCAACCCAAGATGGCGGACCCGACTAAGTCTGTCTAACCCCGCCGAATGCGAGGAAGTGAGCAATTTTGTGCCGGTATGCCTCAAAAGATTCCCCGGCCTACGGACGCCGACAGAACAAAGAATGGTAAGGGAGATCTGACCAAGAGGGTGAGCGCTAACAAGGTAAGCGTTAAAGCGCCGCGGGATCTAAAATGCAGATACAAATAGACTTAAAATTATAGCGAGTACTAGCAGGTAAAAAGCGCGGCAGCTAGATGCGCTGGTAGCAGGTTCCTTCTCCTTACGCGTTTCAGCAACCTTTTGCCTTGTTCACAGGTGGAGTTAAAATGAACAATGCAAACGTGCGCATTTTTCAATTATTTAGTCACGTGACAGTCTTTCAAAACTGCAGTCCCCATGATGCATTTATGTTGGCATAGTACTGTATGGAAACTTCGTACATCCATATCCTTTTTTTATTTTTTTAATTAAAAGTTCTTTGTTGTACCTGCATCAACTTAGTGGGATTCATTTTTCACGTTGTCAAGTGAATAATCTGCGTGAGCTATGCTCAGTGTCTCAATGTCCCTGCGGTAATGCCTGTCCTTCGGCACGATCAGAGTGTGGAATCACCCCTCCCTGAATCCCTTCCTGCACCGTCTCACTTTAGCTTATGAGCATATCCTCAAGTGGGCTTGTGATGGCGAGTGAGTCGAGCTCCAGAGTCAAATTCCAAAGCAATGCCTCCGGGCACAGGAGCCCCAGACCCTGCAGGGCGGCCTCACAAACAATGGTCCCGGAGAGACCCATCCTTTGACAACCTTCAAAAAAACAACGGTGAGGCCCAATACCAGAGTGCAGCATTTAATCACAGGGGTAGCAGCGCAATAAGTACTCCTTCTCCTTACGCGTTTCAGCAACCTTTTGCCTTGTTCACGGGTGGAGTTGAAATGCACAATGCAAACGTGCGCGCTTTTAAATTATTTAGTCACGTGACAGTCTTTCAAAACTGCAGTCCCCATGATGCATTTATGTTGCCATAGTACTGCATGGAAACTTCGTACATCCATATGCTTTTTTTTTTTTTTAATTAAAAGTTCTTTGTTGTACCTGCATCAACTTAGTGGGATTCATTTTTTACAAGGTCAAGTGCATAATCTGCGTGAGCTATGCTCAGTGTCTCAATGTCCCTGCGGTAATGCCTGTCCTTCGGCACGATCAGAGTGAGGAATCACCCCTCCCTGAATCCCTACCTGCACCGTCTCACTTTAGCTGATGAGCATATCCTCAAGTGGGCTTGTGATGGCGAGTGAGTCGAGCTCCAGAGTCAAATTCCAAAGCAATGCCTCCGGGCACAGGAGACCCAGACCCTGCAGGGCGGCCTCATAAACAATGGTCCCGGAGAGACCCATCCTTTGACAACCTTCAAAAAAACAACGGTAAGACCCAATACCAGAGTGCAGCATTTAATCACAGGGGTAGCAGCGCAATAAGTACTCCTTCTCCTTACGTGTTTCAGCAACCTTTTGCCTTGTTCACAGGTGGAGTTGAAATGCACAATGCAAACGTGCGCGCTTTTCAATTATTTAGTCACGTGACAGTCTTTCAAAACTGCAGTCCCCATGATGCATTTATGTTGGCATAGTACTGCATGGAAACTTCGTACATCCATATCCTTTTTTTTATTTTATTTTTTTAAATTAAAAGTTCTTTGTTGTACCTGCATCAACTTAGTGGGATTCATTTTTCACGTTGTCAAGTGAATAATCTGCATGAGCTATGCTCAGTGTCTCAATGTCCCTGCGGTAATGCCTGTCCTTCGGCACGATCAGAGTGGGGAATCACCCCTCCCTGAATCCCTTCCTGCACCGTCACACTTTAGCTGATTAGCATATCCTCAAGTGGGCTTGTGATGGCGAGTGAGTCGAGCTCTAGAGTCAAATTCCAAAGCAATGCCTCAGCAACCTTTTGCCTTGTTCACAGGTGGAGTTAAAATGCACAATGCAAATGTGCGCGCTTTTAAATTATTTATTCACGTGGCAGTCTTTCAAAACTGCAGTCCCCATGATGCATTTATGTTGGCATAGTACTGCATGGAAACTTCGTACATCCATATGCTTTTTTTTTTATTAAAAGTTCTTTGTTGTATCTGCATCAACTTAGTGGGATTCATTTTTCACGTTGTCAAGTGAATAAGCTGCGTGAGCTATGCTCAGTGTCTCAATGTCCCTGCGGTAATGCCTGTCCTTCGGCACGATCAGATCACACTTTAGCTGATTAGCATATCCTCAAGTGAGCTTGTGATGGCGAGTGAGTCGAGCTCCAGAGTCAAATTCCAAAGCAATGCCTCCGGGCACAGGAGCCCCAGACCCTGCAGGGCGGCCTCACAAACAATGGTCCCGGAGAGACCCATCCTTTGACAACCTTCAAAAAAACAACGGTGAGGCCCAATACCAGAGTGCAGCATTTAATTACAGGGGTAGCAGTGCAATAAGTACTCCTTCTCCTTACGCGTTTCAGCAACCACAGTACCACAGTCTGAGTATTCCACTTGTTCAGTGTTTTAGGATCAAAGGAAAAATCCACTTTGATGATTCAATTCAATTCAAATAAATTAGCATCTTTTGCAATGTCTGTAAGTCACCAGCTACTTCTTCCTAATCTATCAGGTATATCACAGGTATATAGCCTACATGCTGTGTTTTGCGAATAGTACCACTATAAAAAAAAAAATTATTCATACCCAAATATTGTCATATACAAGAATACATATCAATACATCATACAAAATAGAAACAATTCTGACAAGGTTGTGCGAAAATACAAATATATCAGTTAGAAGAAAAAGAGCACCAAAGTAATAGCAATTGCTAAAATATGACATATGCAGTTTGGAGCTAAAAAGTTGAAACCAAACTAAAAAGCATTGCAATTCCTTCTTATTGAAGAAAAACCCCTTACAACCTATTTCTCGAAGTGTTGTGCAAAAGTGCAAATAGATCACTAGGAATAAATATCAATGGATCATAGATAATCATAACATTTCTTATAGTGTTGTCCAAAACCACAGTTAGATTACTTAGCAAGACAAACACCACAGATGAGCTATTCCAAAATAGAAACAGTTACTAAAATATAGCATATGCAGTTTGAAACTGGGAAGTTAAGACCAAGTTAAAGCAAACATTGCATTTAATTCTTATTGGGAGTAAAATCTTTATAGCCACATTATTCCAGCCTATCAGAACATTATACATGGAGAAGCCTGCCATCACCACTCTTAATCCCCTATCTCCATTATTGAGGTCCCCTAGTTTCTCTGCTCTATTTTTATACATGTGCCCAGATTCCCCCCCAACAGATTCTAGCCTGCCTGCTCCTACATGCATTCAAAGCTGTCTCTTGATTACATATTTCAAGACGTCTAGCTAACCACATCTGAAAGGTAGGTGGCTCTGCGTCCTTACATCTGGCAGCTAACATTATCCTAAATATTGCTGATCCCGCAAATATATATTATTCCTGTGTGGTATCAAGCTCCAAGGAGCTATCATATCCCAGGAACAACAGGGTAGTGGTTAGTTTAAGTCTGACTCCAAACACCCTTTCCCAGAAGCTGAGTAACCCGTTCTTTAAAAGGGACACTTTATCACACTCATAAAACATGTGAGTCGATGTGGCTGGTTCGACCCCACATCTAGGACAGCTGTCATCTGCTCTTATTCCCCAATCAAATAATTTAGCAGGTGTACAATACAAATTAAATACAGTTTTATACAATTGAGCCTTTAAACAAGTAGATAAAAGTATTTTCGCAGTTGATGATAGTATCATATAAATATCCACATCCGGATTGTTCAGCTTCCTTGCCCAGGCCATCTCAGTCTTTTCTAAGTCATCTGGTAGTTCATCTATCAGCAGGCTATAATTATTCCTGATTTTGCTAGTCTTCCTGGTAGCTGCTATTAACATTGGTATCCTATCCAGATTTACCACCGGTCTACATGTGGTGAAGATGTTCCTAACCTGCACACATTTAAAATGGTGGTCATTTTGGAATCCTGAATTCCTCCTGCATCCTGGAAAAGTGAAGGACTTGCTCCTCCACATACAGATCTCCAATTGTAACACCTTTCTCTTCCATTGCCTTCCTAAAGCATCGTAAGAGAAGGGTGGGAAGAGTGAGGATCGCCACGGGGAGTATATTGACAAATCTTAGGTATCACCATATATTTTGACACTCTTTTCCATATCCTCCACGCACCATATACAACCTTGAAGCAAACCTTTTTGTAATAACTCTGCTCGATTTGTCTCAACAGCAGCCCGGAGGCCTCCTTCCCTATGGCGAGCTCATATACTGTTGGTACTCTAACCACACTTCCAACCTCCCTGTCCCGTTCTGCCACCAACAGGGAGGTCATCTTGTGAAGAAGAGCCGCCCAATAGTATAATGTAATATTAGGAATTGAAAGTCCCCCTCTATCCTGTGGGAGAGTTAAATATTTAAGTGACCTTCTTACTTTCTCCTATTGCCAAATAAAGTTAGAAAAGATGGCTTCCAAAGTCTTCAATATCAGTTCGTCTTCCACAAGCTGGATTGAACGAAATAGAGATAAGATCTTGGGCAACATAGTAATTTTTTTTTTAATTTCCTCTCCCTTTTATAGATAAATTCAACCCATTAACTCTTTTTAGATCCACAGATATAGTCTTTACCAGGGAGTCAAAATAAATTTTTACAATTTCGTCCACCTTCGGGCTGATAAGGACCCCGAGGTAAACTGCAGATTCAGCTTGTTGAGAGTTATTAAAAATGATATTCTCTGTGCAAAGAACAACTGTCTTCCCTTTTTCAGTGTGTAGCCTGATACATGCCCATATCCCTTAGCTATACGGACAATCTCCCTAATTGCCTCTGTTGGGTCATTAGTTTCCACTGCAACATCGTCAGCATATGCAAGTACCTTGGTCTTGTATCCCCTGCTTATCACTGGTTTAATCTCCTGGCACGGCAACAGCTTTACTATCAAGGGGTTTGTATACAGAGCAAATAAAATGGGTGAGCAGGGGCATCCTTGTCTAGTTCCCCTAGATAGCATTATATTTCCTGATTCTCTCCCCATTAATTGTAGTTAGGCTCTTGAGTCAGAATACATAACTTTAATCGCCTTTATAAGTTTTTATTTTTTTATTTATGTATGCCATTTATAGAGCGCATGAATCAACCCGAATAGGGTATCTCCGCACTGAGGACATGTAGATATAGTAACATAGGAGCTACAAGAGTGATGTTTTGAGTTTTTTCCTAAAGGTCAAGTAGTTAGTGCATTGGCGAGTGTCCAAAGATAGTTGGTTCCCGATTAGAGGGGCTAGGTAGGAGAACGCTTTGCCTCCAAGTCTGGTTTGTTTTATATGTGGGACGGTGAGATGACCCTTGCCTTTTGATTGAAGGGTACGCGAGGGGGTGTGTCTGACCAGTTTGTCCCCCAGATATCTCGGTCCCATGTAATTTAGGCATCTGAACACTAAACAGCAAATTCTGAATTCAATTCTTTTACGAATGAGCAACCAGCATAGTTTGTGAAGCAGGGGTAGTGAGGGTGTTCGGTGGGGTGCGCTGGTTACTAGTTGGGCTGCCGTGTTCTGAACCACTTGTGGACTGCTCAAGGAGGTTTCCTTGGCATAGATCAGCAGGGCATTGCTGTAATCTAGTCGACTAAGAACCAGAGCATGTACCAGGGTTTTACGTGTGGAAGAAGGGAGGAAGTGAAAGACTTTGCGGAGCAGGCTAAGAGCGCGGAAGCATGCCCATTTAGTTGTGGCTATATGCTCATCCAGGTTGAGTTTTCTATCTATTAGGACCCCCAGGTTCTTTACGACTGACTTTGGGGATGGGGCAGGACCCAGTTTCTCTGGCCACCAGCTTGGTGACCAACTGGTTACTGCATTTTTAAATAGCACTATTTCTGTTTTATCTGCGTTCAACTGCAGGAAGTTGTTGCTCATCCTCTGGGGAAAGGACTGCTCCCACGAGGCACATGGTCAAGACCGACTTGCATATGGCTGTGTTCACACAGGACTGGCATGGTGAGCAAAAAAACGATGAATTTAGGCCCAGATCTCTGTACTGGGGTGAAGGTATGACATTGGTCTGCATTCTGTCCATCGACTGTTGTTTTTGCATTTGTCACCCCGAGTGGGACGGGTATGACCAGACATGGTTCCCGTGCTCTCCATGCCGCTGGAATCAAGCTATCCTGGCTGAAGAGGGGTGAAACCACGAAACCGGTCCTAGGATGCTTATTTCCAGTCCAGGGAGGACCTGACTTGGCAGTTCTGGCTGGACTGTTCCCATGAGGCACATAATCAAGACTGATTTGCATGTGGCTGGGTACAAACTGGAATGGCATGGTGAGCACAAAAACAATGGATTTAGGCCCTGATCTCTGTACTCGGGCGAATGTATGACATTGTTCTGCATTCTGTCAATCAACTGTTGTTTTTGTATTGTGAATACGGCGCATCCAGGGTGGCACAAGGGTTTCTCAGGGTGGGGCAGGGAAAGTGATGCTTCTCTACAGATGTGTCACTTTCTTGTAAATCTGCCAAAAAGGCTTTGTTGCAAAGCAAAGGGCTGGGTTGGTGTAGTGGGCAAAAGAACAATGGATTTAACCCAGATCTTTTGACTCAGGGAGAATGTTAGCATTGTCATCATTCCGTCTATCACTGGTTTTCTGTAACACTTTTTGCCCTAGGTGAGATGGGTATGCCCAGACGTGGGTCCCTTTCTCACTGTGCCACTGGATTCAGGCTAGCCTGGCTGAAGAAGGGTGACATACCCTGAAACCGGTCTCAGGATGCTTGTTTCCGGTCCAGGGAGGACCTGACCTGGCAGTTTGGTCTGGACTGTTCCAATGGGGCACAGTGTCAAGACTGATTTGCATATGGCTGGATCCAAACTGGAATGGCGTAGTGGGTAATAGAACAATGGATTTAACCCAGATCTTTTGACTCGGGGAGAATGTTTGCTTTATCAGCATTTTGTCCATCATTTGTTTGCTGTAACACTTATCGCCCTAAGTGGGATGTGTATGCCCAGACGTGGGTCCCTTGCTCACTGTGCCACTGGATTCAAGCTAGCCTGGCTGAAGAAGTGTGACATACCCTGAAACCCGTCTCAGGATGCTTGTTTCCGGTCCAGGGAGGACCTGACCTGGCAGTTCGGTCTGAACTGTTCCAATGGGGCACAGTGTCAAGACTGATTTGCATATGGCTGGATCCAAACTGGGATGGCGTAGTGGGCAAAAAAAACAATGGATTTCAATCAAATCAAAACAAGCTTTATTCGGAATATAAATATATAACCATGAAAGCATACTACATATGTTAAATAAGCAACCATCATAATCATTTGGGGAGAATACAATATTGTTATAGATTTACACAGGAGGATATTTCATCATAAGTACAACACAACGGTATCCTAAAAAACGTTCAAAAAATACACAGAGTGTATTTTACAGAGCTTCACTAAACACAATAAAATACATACAAATTTAAAAACTCAAGGCAATAGCAGCACGATATTTATAAAAGCATTGAGCCACAAAAGTGTAACAAAAGATTTATATGGAAAATTCAAGCTAATCAGATTCATAATATAGCAATTCCAGTGAAGTCAGATCCTTTCTCCGTTTAATTGCCATCTGGGTAAAGAGGATCACTGCATTGCATATCGATCAGTTTTCCAAATTGCAAACATGATAAAAAGCAGACTTATAAAAATACAAATTATTTGATATGAGAAGGGGTATTAATAACGATTTTCTGATGTCTCTGTAAAAGTTACAAAAAAGTATAAAATGTAAAGTCCTCTGGGGGCTTGTACCATCGCACGGGCACCTAGGTAAATCTTGACTCCACTTTCCCATCTCTGGGAATGCTACTTGAAAGTGGAGTGTACCCAGCCTTAATCTCGTCAAATAAAATCTGTGCTGTACTTTTCTCGTAAAAATGAGATATAGTTGTATGCCAAAGAGAAGTTGTCCTTCGCAGTATGATTTAATGCCTGATTTTGTACTAAGTTCAATTAGCCTCTTACTTTCTCTGCATTTCATGGATCTCTTCTTGAGCTCGATCTTACCATAAATCTGTATACTCACAGGATCTTTAAAATGAGATACCATATTGGACTCAGCCAAAAGGCTAGGAATGTAATGCAGCCAGGGTATGTTCCTATGGTGGTCTAATGTGAGGCAATCTAAAAGTATTTCTTTAGTGAAAGAGCTTCTTCTTTAGTGAAGATTTGTTGTCACAATACAAGGGCCGCTACGCTAATCGAGTCACTTATATACGGTGTGTCTAGCTCCTTATGAACTACATAAGTCGATGTCGAACTGGGCACAGATAAAACTCGTCTCAGGAATTTATTCTTAAGAGTTTGTAATTTGTGAGATATCTGCCATACTCCAGAGTGCTCCTCCGTAGCACACCACTATAATGCATTTGCTCCCATATAGCTTTAATATTTCACGTATAGGCTTATTCCCTATTTTCTCAGAAAATCTGAGAATCACCTCACTAGATCTCAGGAACTTAAGTTTACAATGATTTACATGTGCAGCCCATGGTGCCTTTCCATTAAAAAGTAACCCCAGATACGACAAAGTAGATGTTCTTTCAATTTTGGTCCCCCTGACATAGTGATTTCTATTTTTCGATTTTGTTTTCCCACATGTCATAACCAATGGTTTGCCCAAATGTATTTTTAGGTTCTTTTCAGTCATGTAGGATGTAGAACAGTTCTTTGATTTACATATGAAAAACTACACCCTAAGCAAGACCTTGAAGAATTCATGCTCTGCCTCCCAAACAGAAATGCTGTAGTTGGTGTTCTATTCTGTTTTGTTCCATATCAGAGGTAGTGCCATGACTCATGCAAGAGCAGCAGTGCTGTGTGCCAAGTGTTGACTTCAAGCCTAATGCCACAAAGGTATGTGGGAGGATTCATATGGCTTTGCATAAAATATACAGAGGTATTCAGCTAATCAAAGCATACGAAGGGTTTAGAATAAATTGTTAGGGATGTGTGCTGACATATGATTCGGGTGTATCTACTGTGGACCCTTTTATTCATTTTGATCGCTGAGGTATTAATAATTACTGTGATAAGTCTTACTAACATTATTTGTAGTTAGAATTTCACGTTGTAGACACCAAAAGGTCTGTAATAAAACACGGATTGCCTTGCTTAAACAGGGTATTTGAAAGCAATGTTTTACTATTTATTGCATTTATGAGAGTGTTTGAACTAGTAGGTCATTCCCATAGGTCCCATTCTGGAAAAGCTCATTGATGGCAGAATGCCGGAAGATGAATGAGTCATATGCACTGCCCAGGTACTTGGCAAAGACGATGATAAAAAGACCCAGATGGTCCACGATTGCCTGCACATTCATGGAATAGCTTGCTTTCTGTTGCTGTAAATATGGATGTAGCCGCAGAGGCACAAGATGCACATTTGTGCAGTCCAATGCCCCCACCACACATGAGAATCATGCAATGACATAAAAGCCTTGTTTTTCTCCTGTAGCTGATGCACTCTGTTCGGAAGTAGAGGTACTTTGGTGTGAGGCTTGTAATGGCATCCAGGATGATGGGGGGGAACCTGGGGACGGATGCTTGGGATACTTCAGCCACTCTGGCTGTGGTGGGTTCCAGATCCCAGCTTGTGGAGTATAGCCAGTAGCCAGGCCCGCAGAGGGATTTTGGTGCAGGGCTGCGATGTTGGCTGCAGTCTAGGCGCAATCTGGTGGAGGAAGTGGGCAATAATCTCCTTTCTGAGCCTGTAATGGGCAATGACTTCTTCCTCCCTGAGGCCAATGAGGGTTATCCGCTTTAACCCTGGACGGAGTGGGAAAAAAAGCACTGCCACGCTACGCGGAGCTACACAAGCGGTGGGGTGCGATAGAACAATGCAGTTTGCAGTGATTTTTAGTGCTGGATGCTTGTCCGCACTGTGCATGCATCGCGAATGGCACCATGCACAGTTCAATTGGGCCCTGCTTTCCTTTCTGCCGCTCGAGTAGATTTTTCCTCGAGCGGCAACTTGCTCAACAAGAATGGTAGTTTCTCAACATGAACCTGACCCCCCCCCCCCGCATTGAGAAATCTCACCGGGAGGTTTATTTTCCCCGCTCGTGCTCACCAACTTGATGTTGACGATCGCGACCGTGGAAAAATCTCGACAGGAGGTGGATTTTCCTTGCTCGCACTCACCAAGTTGACCTTGATGAACGCAAACAAGGATAACATCTCTGCTACAGTATGTGGAGTTGAGTTTTTGGAAACTCCACAAGCTCTATGTAAAGCGGAGTACGGAAAACTCCTCAAACTCCGTGAGCGGAGCGGAGTTCACTGCCCAGGCTGAATCCTCTTGCTGTATGTTCGCTTCCTTCTCCTGCAGTGCCTCTATGGTGGTGGTCTGCTTGTTGTTCATAGCTGCAATCGCTTCAGATCCACAGCATAGTTGAACTTGCCATATTGGTTTGGGCCCGTTCTGCTTTTATACTAGTGTGCTTGCCTCATTTTTAAGACCAGCTTTTCCTTAGCAGTAAAAAAATTCCACTAATGGGACTTACCATCAGTTTTTAAAAAGTGGCGGATTTTTAAAAAATCCGTGTACATATTGCAAATTCAGTTTTGCTAGTGTTTTTTATGGAGGGAACATCGACCTTGTTGCTAACAGAACTGGGATGGAAAATAAATAGGTGCTACCAGTGGAAAAGGGATTGGTGTCAGTACAACGCATGTTATTACAACGCATGCTTTTACATCGGATTTTTTACAACGCAACTGTTATTACAACGCGTTTTTTTACAACGCATGCTATTACATCGTAAAATAGTGTAACGGATTCAAAAGTACTATTACAACGCATTTTAATACAACTCATACCATTACATATTATTATTTTTTTTTTTTTGTAAAATAAAATCTGGGACGGGATGCAGGGAAATTAGGGGTTTTGGGTGGGTAAGTGTATTAAAAAACGAGTAATTAAACTACTATAATATCACGAAATCGATTTATTTATTTAATAAATTAATACCCGAGTATTAAAAAAATCATACATTTCAAAGCATACCATTATATATATTTTTTTTTTTTTTTGTATAATAAAATCTGGCACGGGATGCAGGGAAATTAGGGGTTTTGGGTGGGTAAGTGTATTAAAAAACGGGTAATTAAACTATTGTAATATCACGAAATCGATTTATTTATTTAATAAATTAATACCCGAGTATTAAAAAACATATTTATTTATTTAATAAATTAATACCCGAGTATTAAAAAAATCATACATTTCAAAGCATACCATTATATATATATTTTTTTTTTTTGTAAAATAAAATCTGGCACGGGATGCAGGGAATTTAGGGGTTTTGGGTGGGTAAGTGTATTAAAAAACGGGTAATTAAACTACTGTAATATCACGAAATCGATTTATTTATTTAATAAATTAATACCCGAGTATTAAAAAACATATTTATTTATTTAATAAATTAATACCCGAGTATGAAAAATATTATACATTTCAAAACATACCATTATATATATATATATATTTTTTTTGTAAAATAAAATCTGAGATGGGATGCAGGGAAATTATGGGTTTTGGGTGGGTAAGTGTATTAAAAAACGGGTAATTAAACTACTATAATATCACAAAATCGATTTATTAATTTAATAAAATAATACCCGAGTATTTACAAATTAAAACTATTTAACATCAATGACTGTAATGACACACCCAAAAATAAATACATAAATTTTATAAAATAATACGTACAACTGCTTACATACAAAATAGAGTTTAAGGGTGGCTAAATATGTTTAAAGATGGGTTCAAATATCAAAATAATAACACGATACCGATTTAGACCATTAATAAAATAATACTCGATTACATATAAAAATACTGTATACCATGGAATTCTTTAACAACGTAAAATAATATATATATTTTTTAAGAATATAAAGAATAAATAAGAGTTTCCAAAACTCGATAGAGAAAAATAGTCACCTTACGAAGAAATGAACGCCATTTTAAACACAGCAATGAAAAATAATGTCCATCTACTATTTCAATGCCCTCCAATGTCAACAAGACATTCAAAATGGATGCTAAAACGGAACGAAAGTTTGTTGAGCATACTTTTAAATAAAACAGTTTAAATTATAGGTTTCCTCATGAAATAAATCCCCCCAAAAAATGAAAGAAAACAATATAATTTACGAAAAATATAATGCTATTTAAGAAAAGTTATAAATAGACGTGACCCACCATTTTTAAAACAGTTGATTATCAACTAGCAGAGTAATCAGACGTGAAAACCTGACCCTCTGACCTCTTGAGATAAATATTACCAAAAGCAACCGTAGAAGCATTTCTATTTCAGTGAACAGTAAGTTATTTAAAGCGATGTAGTAAAATGATGTAACTTCACATATTATTAGCGAAATATTTCCTAAAACTGTTTCATGTTTGTATTAATTAATATAGTAGTATACATTAATTTCGTAATACTTATAACATAATATGTTAGGTTGAATCGTTTTTTTGATAACATAGTGAACGGTAATAAGAGTTAAAAATTATTTTAAGAGAAATGATATATATATAATGAACAGTAAACAAAATATAATTAATTCAACGATTTAAAATATTTCGTGAAGAAATAAACTGTTAAAAAATTTATTAATAGAAACGCCAACATTTCTAAACTATTGAGACATTACTTAAAAGTAATATTTCTTAAATTCGTACATCCAAATGCATGATAAACGATTTAATAATAACTAATACATATATTTCAAAAGAGGAACAACAATTACAACGCAACTATTAATCCATTTTAAAAAATTTTTGAAAAAATATCTCAGCCAGACCTAACTGAAATATATATATAAAAAAATAAGGTACCATTCCATCGGAAAAAAAATAAAAGGTAATACAAAAGCTTACGATAATGTGCAGTAATATATAATTTATCAAATTATAAATGATTCAAAAACACCACATTTAATTTAAACTTGTGAAATTGTATTATTTATAGCCAAACTGAAGAAGTAGCAAAAGTCACAGAACGTTGAGAAAACAACCAAAATCGAGAATATTTTGAAGAATTTTCAAAAAACCAGCTTTAAACACAAAGGTAATTTCCATGAATATATATATTGCATTTACAGATTTCATAGCAAATAAAAAACAATGTAGAAAAGATTATATGTGCAGTATAATAATAACATTTTCCATATTTCTAACCATCCTTCAAGGTAAATGCTTTTCCTCCCACATATATATATAGAACAGCCAATAAAATGGTACATTTTCTAAGCATTGAACACCTTTTGTACTTGTTTTTTTCACAGCATACCAGAAACCACTGCAAGGCAGATATCCACAGAAATCCAGCCTATTCCACATCTACATACAACAGTTTCTCGAAAAGAATCCTCCGAAACCCAAGGTAATTTTCCAAGATAAACACATCTGAGTATCATATTTTAGAACATTTAAAAATCATTGGAAAACGCATTATAAGTTCAGAATAATAACCAGTAAAATTAACCAATTACTATCACAACTCTGTGAAAGTGCAAGAGAAGGTAAAGTGCATGATAGTGTCCTATTGCTAGTTCCTATTCTAACTCCAGGTAAGTGCATATTCAGAGAAAGTTCTAACTCCAAGTGAGTGCATATTCTAAAAAAGTGATTCCCACTCTGTTAAAGTGCATGTGTAAGGAAAGTGCTGGATAGTGTCCAAGAGCTATTTACTATTCAAACTCCAGGTCAGTGCATATTCTGAGAAAGTGCAGGTTAGTTAAAAAGTGCCAATTACCAAAATGCATGTGTATAGAAAGTGCTGGATAGTGTCCAAGTGCCAATTACTATTCTAACTCCAAATGAGTGCATATTCAAAGAAAGTGCTGGATTAAGTAAAAGTGCCAATTACTATTCCCACTCTATGAAAGTGCATGTGTAGGGAAAGTGCTGGATAGTGTCCAAGTGCCATTTACTATTCTAACTCCAGGTAAGTACCTATTCTGAAAAAGTGCTGGATACTGAAAATGTACCCCTTACTATTCCTACTCTGAGCAAGTGCATGTGTGAAGAAAGTGCAGAATAGTGTTAAAGTGCCTCTTACTATTTAAACACCACATCATTGCATATTGAATTAAATTACAGTTTAATAATAACATGTACCATATTTATAAACATGCATAAAGGTAAATGCTTTTTCCCCCACATATATATATAGAACAGCCAATAAAATAATACATTTTCTAAACATTAACCACCTTTTCAACTTGTTTTCATCACAGCCTACCAGAAACCACTGCAAGGCAGATATCCAAAAAAGCCAGCCTATTCCACATCTACATACAACAGTTTTTCGACAAGAATCCTCCGAAACCCAAGGTAAATTTCCTAAATAAACACATCTAAATATTATATTTTACAACATGTGAAACGCATTATAAGTACAGAATAATAACTAGTAAAATTATCCAATTACTATCCCAACTCTGTGAAAGTGCAAGAGTAGGTAAAGTGCTGGATAGTGTGCAAGTGCCAATTACTATTTTAACTCCAGGTAAGTGCATATTCAGGGAAAGTGCTTGATAGTGTCCAAGTGCCATTTACTATTCTAACTCCAAGTGAGTGCATGAGTAGGGGAAGTGCTGGATAGTGTCCAAGTGCCAATTACTATTCTAACTCCAAGTGAGTGCATATTCTGAGAAAGTGCTGGATTGACTAAAATTGCCAATTACTATTCCCACTCTGTGAAAGTGCATGTGTAGGGAAAGTGCTGGATAGTGTCCAAGTGCCAATTACTATTCTAACTCCAGGTAAGTGCATATTCAGAGAAAGTGCAGGTTACTTAAAAAGTGCTAATTTCCAAAGTGCATGTGTAAGGAAAGTGCTGGATAGTGTGCAAGTGCCATTTACTATTCTAACTCCAGATAAGTGCCTATTCTGAAAAAGAGCTGGATACTGAAAATGTACCCCTTACTATTCCTACTCTGAGCAAGTGCATGTGTCGGGAAAGTGCAGAATAGTGTTAAAGTGCTTCTTACTATTTAAACACCACATCATTGCATATTGAATGAAATTGCAGTTTAATAATAACATGTGCCATATTTCTAAACATGCATAAAGGTAAATGCTTTTCCCCCCACATATATATATATAGAACAGTCAATAAAATAATACATTTTCTAAGCATTGACCACCTTTTCAACTTGTTTTCTTCACAGCCTACCAGAAACCACTGCAAGGCAGATATCCAAAAAAGCCAGCCTATTCCACATCTACATACAACAGTTTTTCGACAAGAATCCTCCGAAACCCAAGGTAAATTTCCTAAATAAACACATCTAAATATTATATTTTACAACATGTGAAACGCATTATAAGTACAGAATAATAACTAGTAAAATTATCCAATTACTATCCCAACTCTGTGAAAGTGCAAGAGTAGGTAAAGTGCTGGATAGTGTGCAAGTGCCAATTACTATTTTAACTCCAGGTAAGTGCATATTCAGGGAAAGTGCTTGATAGTGTCCAAGTGCCATTTACTATTCTAACTCCAAGTGAGTGCATGAGTAGGGGAAGTGCTGGATAGTGTCCAAGTGCCAATTACTATTCTAACTCCAAGTGAGTGCATATTCTGAGAAAGTGCTGGATTGACTAAAATTGCCAATTACTATTCCCACTCTGTGAAAGTGCATGTGTAGGGAAAGTGCTGGATAGTGTCCAAGTGCCAATTACTATTCTAACTCCAGGTAAGTGCATATTCAGAGAAAGTGCAGGTTACTTAAAAAGTGCTAATTTCCAAAGTGCATGTGTAAGGAAAGTGCTGGATAGTGTGCAAGTGCCATTTACTATTCTAACTCCAGATAAGTGCCTATTCTGAAAAAGAGCTGGATACTGAAAATGTACCCCTTACTATTCCTACTCTGAGCAAGTGCATGTGTCGGGAAAGTGCAGAATAGTGTTAAAGTGCCTCTTACTATTTAAACACCACATCATTGCATATTGAATGAAATTGCAGTTTAATAATAACATGTGCCATATTTCTAAACATGCATAAAGGTAAATGCTTTTCCCCCCACATATATATATATAGAACAGTCAATAAAATAATACATTTTCTAAGCATTGACCACCTTTTCAACTTGTTTTCTTCACAGCCTACCAGAAACCACTGCAAGGCATATATCCAAAAAAATTCAGCCTATTCCACATCTACATACAACAGTTCTTCGACAAGAATCCTCCGAAACTCAAGGTAAATTTCCTTATTAAACACATCTAAGTATCTTATTCCAAAGCAATTAAAAATGATTGTGAAACGCATTATAAGTGCAGAATAATAACCAGAAAATTTATTTAATTACTATCCCAAATCTGTGAAAGTGCAAGAGTAGAGAAAGTGCTGGATAGTGTCCAAGTGCCATTTACTATTCTAACTCCAAGTAAGTGCATATTCAGAGAAAGTGCTGGATAGTGTCCAAGTGCCATTTACTATTCTAACTCCAAGTGAGTGCATGAGTAGGGAAAGTGCTGGATAGTGTCCAAGTGCCAATTACTATTCTAACTCCAAGTGAGTGCATATTCTGAGAAAGTGCTGGATTGACTAAAATTGCCAATTACTATTCCCACTCTGTGAAAGTGCATGTGTAGGGAAAGTGCTGGATAGTGTCCAAGTGCCAATTACTATTCTAACTCCAGGTAAGTGCATATTCAGAGAAAGTGCAGGTTACTTAAAAAGTGCTAATTTCCAAAGTGCATGTGTAAGGAAAGTGCTGGATAGTGTGCAAGTGCCATTTACTATTCTAACTCCAGATAAGTGCCTATTCTGAAAAAGAGCTGGATACTGAAAATGTACCCCTTACTATTCCTACTCTGAGCAAGTGCATGTGTCGGGAAAGTGCAGAATAGTGTTAAAGTGCCTCTTACTATTTAAACACCACATCATTGCATATTGAATGAAATTGCAGTTTAATAATAACATGTGCCATATTTTTAAACATGCATAAAAGTTAATGCTTTTCCTCCCACATATATATATAGAACAGCCAATAAAAGAATACATTTTCTAAGCATTGACCACCTTTTCAACTTGTTTTCTTCACAGCCTACCAGAAACCACTGCAAAGCATATATCCAAAAAAAGCCAGCCTATTCCACATCTACATACAACAGTTTTTCGAAAAGAATCTTCCGAAACCCAAGGTAATTTTCCAAGATAAACACATCTGAGTATCATATTTCAAAACAATTACAAATCATTGTGAAACGTAATATAACTGCAGAATAATAACCAGAAATTTTAATCAATTACTATCCCAACTCTGTGAAAATACAAGAATAGGGAAAGTGCTGGATAGTGTCCTATTGCAAATTACTATTCTAACTCCAGGTAAATGCATTATCAGTGAAAGTGCTAGCTAGTGAAAAAGTGCCAATTACTATTCCAACTCAGTGAAAATGCATGAGTAGGGAAAGTGCTGGATAGTGTCCAAGTGCCAATTACTATTCTAATTCCAAGTGAGTGCATATTCAGAAAAAGTGCTGGATTGAGTAAAAGTGCCAATTACTATTCCCACTCTGTGAAAGTGCATGTGTAGGGAAAGTGCTGGATAGTGTCCAAGTGCCAATTACTATTCTAACTCCATGTAAGTGCATTTTCAGAGAAGGTGCTGTTAAGTGAAAATGTGCCAATTACTATTTCTACTCTGTGAAAGTGCAAGAGTAGGGAAAGTGCTGGATAGTGTCCAAGTGCCATTTTCTATTCTAACTCCAAGTGAGTGCAAATTCAGAGAAAGTGCTGGATTGAGTAAAAGTGCCAATTACTATTCCCACTCTGTGAAAGTGCATGTGTAGGGAAAGTGCTGGATAGTGTCCAAGTGCCAATTACTATTCTAACTCCAAGTGAGTACATTTTCAGAGAAGGTGCTGTTAAGTGAAAATGTGCCAATTACTATTTCTACTCTGTGAAAGTGCAAGAGTAGGGAAAGTGCTGGATAGTGTCCAAGTGCCATTTTCTATTCTAACTCCAAGTGAGTGCAAATTCAGAGAAAGTGCTGCTTAATGTGAAAGTGCCAATTACTATTTCAAATAAAGTGAAAGTGCATGAGTGGGGAAAGTGCAGGATAGTGTCCAAGTGCCATTTACTATTCTTACTCCAGTTAAGTGAAAATTCAAAGAAAGTGCTGTTTAATGATAAAGTACAAATTACTATTCCAACTCTATGAAAGTGCATGAGTAGGGAAAGTGCTAGATAGTGTCCAAGTGCCAATTACTATTCTAACTCCAAGTGAGTGCATATTCAGAGAAAGTGCTGGATTGAGTAAAAGAGCCAATTACTATTCCCACTCTGTGAAAGTGCATGTGTAGGGAAAGTGCTGGATAGTGTCCAAGTGCCAATTACTATTCTAACTCCAGGTAAGTGCTTATTCAGGGAAAGTGCTGGATAGTGTCCAAGTGCCATTTACTATTCTAACACCAAGTGAGTGCATGAGTAGGGAAAGTGCTGGATAGTGTCCAAGTGCCAATTACTATTCTAATTCCAAGTGAGTGCATATTCAGAAAAAGTGCTGGATTGAGTAAAAGTGCCAATTACTATTCCCACTCTGTGAAAGTGCATGTGTAGGGAAAGTGCTGGATAGTGTCCAAGTGCCAATTACTATTCTAACTCCATGTAAGTGCATTTTCAGAGAAGGTGCTGTTAAGTGAAAATGTGCCAATTACTATTTCTACTCTGTGAAAGTGCAAGAGTAGGGAAAGTGCTGGATAGTGTCCAAGTGCCATTTTCTATTCTAACTCCAAGTGAGTGCAAATTCAGAGAAAGTGCTGCTTAATGTGAAAGTGCCAATTACTATTCCAAATAAAGTGAAAGTGCATGAGTGGGGAAAGTGCATGATAGTGTCCAAGTGCCATTTACTATTCTTACTCCAGTTAAGTGAAAATTCAAAGAAAGTGCTGTTTAATGATAAAGTACAAATTACTATTCCAACTCTGTGAAAGTGCATGAGTAGGGAAAGTGCTGGATAGTGTCCAAGTGCCAATTACTATTCTAACTCCATGTAAGTGCATATTCAGGGAAAGTGCTGGATAGTGTCCAAGTGCCATTTACTATTCTAACACCAAGTGAGTGCTTGAGTAGGGAAAGTGCTGGATAGTGTCCAAGTGCCAATTACTATTCTAATTTCAAGTGAGTGCATATTCAGAAAAAGTGCTGGATTGAGTAAAAGTGCCAATTACTATTCCCACTCTGTGAAAGTGCATGTGTAGGGAAAATGCTGGATAGTGTCCAAGTGCCAATTACTATTCTAACTCCATGTAAGTGCATATTCAGGGAAAGTGCTGTATAGTGTCCAAGTGCCATTTACTATTCTAACACCAAGTGAGTGCTTGAGTAGGGAAAGTGCTGGATAGTGTCCAAGTGCCAATTACTATTCTAATTCCAAGTGAGTGCATATTCAGAAAAAGTGCTGGATTGAGTAAAAGTGCCAATTACTATTCCCACTCTGTGAAAGTGCATGTGTAGGGAAAGTGCTAGAAACTGTCCAAGTGCCAATTACTAATCTAACTCCAAATTAGTGCATAATCAAAGAAAGTGCAGGATTAAGTAAAAGTGCCACTTACAATTCCAATTAGAAAAAGGTACATTTCAAACTTAAAATCAACAGTAAAAGCAAATAAATATTTTTCATATTATGTTTAAATAAAAAACTTTTAAAATGTGTGTATCTTAAATAGAATATAATTAATATTTCCTTTTTTCAACAGGAAATGGCAAGCCAAAATACTGCAACTTACACCAAATCTCGCAAAGGAAACAGACTCCTGAAACATTGTGTTTATTTATACTGTAATGAGAGGCTAAGTGAACCCAGGAAACATTGGAGGTGTGTACAATATTATACCGCCCATTGCAGCGGCAGAGCGGTTACTGTTGGTGAGATAGTGGTAAGAACAACAGAACATAACCACTCTGCCTCTGCAATGGAGATTGAGATACGCGATACTATCAATGAAATGAAAGATATTGCATCCACCTCCAATCAAACTCCTGGTCAGATTTTAAGAGAGGTTGCTCAACATGTCCCTGGACATGTTGCTTGTAATATGCCAACAATCCCAAATTTGCGTAGAATTATTCAAAGAAAAAAGCAGGCAAGTAACACCCAAACTGTTACTCCTCAAACTTTTGCTGACATTGTAATTCCTCATGATTTAACCCTATCCTTCTCTAATGAACCTTTTCTACTGTATGATAACCAAAACCCTCTCAAACGCATGTTAATATTTAGCACTCCCCGTAACCTTTTTAAATTAGAAAATACCGAAATTTGGATGATGGATGGGACATTTAAAAGTACGCCCCATCCATTCACCCAAATTTACAGTATTCATGCTCAAATTAATAACAATGTAGTACCTTTAGTATACAGTTTATTACCAGATAAGCAATCAGCAACCTATACTGAGTTTTTATCAGTTATTAAAGAAAAAACTTCAGGAATAAGTCCTAGGAAGATCATATTAGATTTTGAATTGACAATGATGAATGTCATCAACAAATTGTACACGGATACCCAAATTCAGGGATGTTTTTTCCATTTTTCCCAGGCATATTGGCGTAAGCTTCAAAAAACATCCCTGGTTGCTGATTACTCGTCTGATAGCAAATTACAAGTCGAACTTAAAAAATTAACTGCTCTTTGTTTTGTACCACCTGATAGTGTAGATGACTACTACACAGCAATTTCAGAGTCAGAATATTTTGTAGAACATGAGGAAAAATTGGCACCCATTTTAAATTATTTCGAAGACACATGGATTGGACGTCTAGGCAGATCGGGTCGCAGGAGGAAACCACGTTACCATGTGGAGTGGTGGAATTGCTACTCAACCTGTTTAGAAGGTGGTGCAAAAACAAATAATGCCATTGAGGGATGGCATAACTCCTTCAGTCACACGATTGGCAAACACCATCCTAATTTCTACTCTTTCCTGAAAACTTTGAAGAAGGAGCAAAGTTTTCAAGAAATGAGACTTGCTCAGGCATTGTCAGGTATTCTAAACCCACGTCCTTCAAGGCAAACAAAGGAAATGTCTGAGAGACTATTGGGTGTACTACAACAATTTTCGTTGTGTGTGGCTTTGGATTACCTAGAGAATGTTGCTAATATTTTACATTTTTAATTATTTTTTATTTAACTTACTTTCCTGCTTTGCCCTAAATTATTTTTTCAATATTATAATTCATTTGAAATTTTTTTAAAATTTTTTAAATTATTACTTGTCGGGTTCCCTTACCTTTTTAAGATTTTTTTCTCTCTAAGTACACCATTTAAAAATAAAAAAAAATTATTTTCTTATCTCTTTCAAAAGAAGCAAACCCTAAGATAATAGTTGTTAAAAATCTTTATAACAACTATAATGGAAATATTTTTTTTTTTTTTTTTAAATGTTGTAAACATTCTGAACGTACCAATAAAATTTATATTATACAAAATGACACCCCTTTATTTTAGAAAATTGATGCTGGCTTGAAATAAATTATATTAGTAAACTGTTACTATTATAGAAATAAATATTTGTTCCTTTATTATATTTAGAATAAATTTCTGTACTATTTCAAACAGAAATTTTTTTTGTAAAAGATAAAATACTTTATTTTTCTATGCTTAAGTTAAAAGCATTATTTTATGTTTTTTATCAAATTTACCCCTATCAATTTGATTTTTTCATTATTTATTTCACACCAACCTAACTGCAGTATTTCTTTCTAACTAAACAACCTAACTGCAGTATTTCTCGCTAACTAAAAAATTCAAATTGGCATTTTTACAAAAAATAATTACAAGTTTCAATGAAAATCCTTTTTTTCCCCAATTTGTAAACAATTTATTCTTAAATAACAGACCACGATATCATCTTTCTCAAACAAATCGATAACATCAAAATGTAACCAAATCAATCAATTATAAACATTTTTCTAAATTCTCCAAAAAGCAAATAATCGAAACATTGCATGGTATTTAAACAACGAACTGTCTTTTAAATTAAAAAAAAACAGTTTTTTCTTATACAAAACAAGCCAAATGCAATCAGTTTTCCAAAACATTTTTCTAACAATTCCTATCTGTGTTCATCTAATGAAAATAATCCAAACTATTCTACCACTACACAAAACATATTACGTTCAAAATGTATACAATATAAATCATCACTCTATGTATTTAAACATATTTACACTTTATTTCTCCCGTAAAATAAACCCGACAATGGCATATAACAGTGAAATGTTCGACGACATGTTGTAATATAATCAAAACAACTATTAGTTTAATAAGCAACCTCTACTTAACCTCTCATTACATTATATATGTCTATTTTAATATGTTTTAGTCTAAAATAAGTTCGAAAAGTTTCCTACCTTTAGCGCAGATCAGCTTCCTGCTACTTCCAGCAATCGGAAAATCCAAGATGGCGGCTTGCGTCGACGTTAACGTGAAGACGTCATGCAAAAACATCAAAATAGAAAATGGACAATTACATTATAATCTATTATATGTTTAAATTATTTTCAAAATCATTTATTTGTTAATAAAAAAAAATAAAAATATTTGCAATTGAAATGAAAATATATATATATTTTTATATTTAATATGATCAATAAACAAAAATTAAATCCAACTAAACGTGGTTTCTACTTTAATTATTTTTATTTTAAACGTTATTAATTACAATAAACACATACAAAATTATCTTTTTTATCACTTACCTTTTGCCTACCCTTATTTCCTTCTTCTCCCTCCTGCATCCGTTGTTTTAAAAGCATAGCAAACTGTCCCGCGGATCCCATTCTAGACGTCAACGAAATAAATGAAGGACAAAACGCTTCATTGAAATCAATTCAAAAGCGTGGGAAAAAGTATAAATATGAATCTAAAAATAGTTTTAAAATTTTTATTATTTCATTAAAAATATTATAAACACTAATCAATATTAAATAGATTTATTTATTACTAATGTAACATTTTACAATATTAAAATCTTTTTTTAAATAAAACCTGAATATTAATACTTGATTTATTAATCTTCTTTATTTTTTTAATGAATTAAAATTTAATTTAAAGTACCATAAATATAGTATTAACAAACATGATATTTATGTTGTAAAAAGTACTTGAGTATTAATACTTAAAATTTAATTTTTCATAAATAATTACCTAAATATTAATACTTCCTACATATTTTAAATTTTAATACACTAATATATATATATATATATATATATATATATATATATATATATATATATATAAATAAAAATATATAAATATAAATGTTTTTCTTAATACCCCCATATTAATTATTAACAAAATATAAAAATATAAAAATATAAATATCTATATATCTGTAAAACCCAAAAACTACTAATAATCACTGAGTATTATATTTATTTTAAATAATAAATAATGTAATAACAAACATAATATTTATCTTGTAAAAAGTAACTGAGTTTTATTAGTTAATTATTTATTTATAATATTATATAATATATATATATAATATATATCTATAATACCCAAAAATTACTAATAATCACTAAGTATTATAATTAATTTTAATAAAATATTATTAATTTTATAAAATAATTATATAAATAACTATGTATCTAGATACACAAAATAAATAAAAAAATGAAATTACGATGTAAAAACATGCGTTGTAATAGTATTAGCGTTGTAACACCATGCGTTTTAAAAACATGCGTTGTAATAGTAAATACGTTGTAATACCTGCGTTGTAATAGCACTACGTTGTAATAGTTGCGTTGTAATGGATGTTCCCCGTGGAAAAGTGATGCTAAGAGACTCTAGGGTGGCTTTGTAAATATGACACAAACTAAACAAAAAGGCTGCAGTGACGCTGACGTGGTGTTAACTCCTTGTAAGTATGACCCTCAGCCCCTACATTCTGGGGTCGTGTTATCCAAAGGCACAGTTAAGCTTTACCAGCAGAATCTCCGTGACATGGCACCAAACGTGGGACCCAGAAGGGAAATCGTTACAGAGATTTCCCACTATGGTCATTGTCGTGCCGCATCCCAAAAGGGCACAATATTTCTGCCCCATTGGGGGCAGATTGGGGCAATTAACCTAATATGCCCTCTGTGGAGCAGAAAGCCAGCTAGACACCATTTATTTTGGAGGGAAAGGGCCCCCTGGGCATGGCCCTGTGATCTCCCTCATCCCATGGCCCAATACACTGTCTGCCACCTTCCGGAGGTTGATAGGGGTACTCACCCCAATCTTCTCCCCCATCGGAGCAAAAAGATTACTAAATACCATACATTTCAAAACAGAGCCAAAACAAACAAAAGGAGGGTGTGGTTTTCCCTGGCATTGAGCCACACACATCCGAACCGCCCTGCCCTGAACTGAACTGTCCCAGCTGTTTACACACGGCTTCCTCTGCTGCTGGTTCCCCAATAGCCTCGAGTTGGGTCCCAAAAGCAAAGGGTGCACTCCAACGCGGCACGCCGATACAGGCAAAGGCATCAGCGGGCGGCGCGAAACCTCCTCGCATCAGTCCGAGCAAGTCGAGCAAGCTGAGGACCTAAGGAGCGGCGGCAGAAGTGCAGCAGATGGCGAGTGAGTAAGCCTCCCCCCCGCCCCCTGCTCCTGCTCCCGTTATCACCCCCGTTATCAGCCTCTACCCAGCCTCAATCCTGGTCGAACTTGCAACTGCAATTGAATTGTAACCTGCCATCAACGCCACCACCCTCGCTGTGGGGTGGAGGCCCAGGAGGCAGCTGGGGGAGTAAGCCGGGAGCTACAGGGAGGGAGGGAGCTGTGGCGTGGTGTAGGGTGGGGCACAGGTGGAGGCTGTTGTGGTCAGCGTTTTGCAAACAGTGCTGACCCAGAAAATCGCCGGGACCTCCTGGACCGCTGCAGCCGCTACAGTCACTTCTGGTCCTTTAGCCCTTTAGCCCTTTAGCCCTTTAGCACCTTAGCCCGCCTGCCGCCCCTGTCACCTCCGTTATCATCACTGACTCCCTCACCGCCCTCCGCTGATGCCGTAGGGAGAGTGACTGCGGCCCGGAGCTTGACCCAAGAAGGACACGATTCTCCTAGCTGTGGCACTACAGTGTGAAAACTATAACCCCTGCATTCCTGCACTCCCCTTCTGTTAGCCTATTGCAACATTACTGTCTTGCCGGAGTTGCTTCCCAGGGTAACTGTTGTAGCTCAGAGCACCCAGCTTTGGGCGAAGTCCAGAGCGGCCTCCTCGCTCACACACCCGGAGGTGAGACTGGGGCACCATACCTAGGACTGGAGGGAGGAGCAGGGCCACAGGGCAAAACAGGGATACACAGGGCTACCCAGGGCGCGTGTGAGCGCGGTTGCCGATAGAGGCAGCCGCTGAGTAAGAGCCCGGGGGGTGACTGTGAGGCAGCCGGACTAGGTCTTGCTGACCCGAGGTCCCCCCTGCGAGCCCCGCTTGCTGCTCCCTAGACCACCACGCCCTTCCCATGCCCTCCCTGCCACCTTCCGGTATAACTCGAAGCCCTAAATCCAACAGTCTGACTTTAGAAGGCAGGCGCTACTACCTTGTGGACAGTAACCAGCAACCAGCAATTCAGCCAGCCTTCAAGACATCCAGCCATCCAGCTACTCAGCCATTCATCAGCTACGTTTTAAATAGGCCTAACATATCAGACCATCACCATTAATTGAAACTTCAAACACAAACGGAAAACGACCAAACCAACACCTTGCAGAACCGAAAGGTATAGCAACTTTTTCCACAAGCTATCATTAGAGATTGGACACAGGGGGAGAGGCACGACCCTCGTTTGTCCACTCCACAAACTTGTTAGCCTATTGAAATAAGAAAAACGCACTAAGGCTACAAAAAAAAAGCGCAATGAGATCTGGCATGATCAGGCAACAACCAAAACCCAACTCTACATTGAGATCATGGAAAAGAAAACTGGGGAAACCAGAGTCAATATCTCCAACAAACTCTCCAACAAACTCAAATAATCCCAAGGAATTCGGTTCAAGCGCATGTAATAAAAATATAAATAATTCAGAGGCCTCACCCCCTACAGTTATGGAAACATCAACTGCAACAGTAAATATAAATTTACCCTCAACTCAACCGCCAAACAAAAACGACCAAGTCAAGGTCCTTGCTGCCTCACCATCCCTAATCACTGCCCTCGAGCTATCACAGCAGCCACAAAGACTTGTACAGCCCGTACTACCTCCAGTAAAAAAACTTCCACCAACGGATTCAGATAATCTTGTAACCATCGATGGAACGCCAGCAAAGAAAAGGATATGTTCACACCAACCTAAGATTTATACAAAGTTCTCCTTTCTTGAAGACCCTGGAACAGCTATATTCTCAAAGACTGGGAATATTAGAGGTCTTCAATCTCCGCTTTTAAAAGACGAGCATGACTGCAGCCGCATGAATAGCAGCCAAGTAGGCTTACCCAGCCCAGTGAAAACTCTGCGTCCACCCACTCCTGAGGCAGTGACTGTCATCCCTACACTAACTTCGCCTAAAGCAAGAAGAGCGGCAGCACCCATCTTCTCGGTAGAACATGAACCAACCAACCGCAATACTTGGGAACTGGTGTCTTCCAGTAAAACTTCCAAAAACGACTGGAGTATACCGATCGAGGCCAAGTCTCCAGATATAGCGATCGACCCACATCTAGTACAGCAGGGTGAGACTCACCCTAGCAATTTCAGTCTTCGACACCTCGGTAAACTGGAAACTAAGGCTTTGATTCACAAAGGGCAGGAAAGGGAAGATCTACCACCTCCCCAATTAGCTAGCAGCTCTCCAAACTCAACAAAAGAAATCAGAGACGTTCGAGCAAAACCATCCCCAGTAACTGAAGAGCAAGGTAGTGGCATCAAACCACCGCTACTACTAAATACCCCTCCGACCCTAACCAAGTCACATCAGCTAAACTTCAGTAGCACCACCGAACAAATAACAGCGACGAACAAGACAGCAGTGCAAGGGGCCGCCCAGGGCGGTACTTTATTACTGAACAATGATTCCCTGCCCACAAACAACTTTTCAGACAATGACAACGACATGTCCTCTATAGCAGCACAGGAGTGGGAAGAACTAGTTGCTACTTATAACCGCCATCCATCTGAATGGAAGCCCACTGTCGACGCCTCGCCAAGACTTGAGAGAAGTTACAGCCCAGGAAAAGCAGTTCCCGAATCGGTTTGGGTAACAATCTTAAACACACTGCAACACTCGGCTACAGCCCTGGAATTCCAATCTCAAAAAATGGACATGCAAATTTGTGTTTTGCAGACAATGGCTGACTCAATCTCAGGAATTGACTGGAAAATCTCGGAACTAAATGGCCTCATAAGGAGGGGTCAAGATGCCGTTGCGGCCCAACCACCTTTAGTACAACCACTACCTTGTGACCCAATTTTAGATAAATTATCATCCTTACCAACAATGTTGGGGGCACTGATAAGTGACTTAAAATCAGCAGTTATATAAACCCAAACCTCGCAAACTTTCTACCCACCATCAGATGCTCCAGTGATACCAACGGGCTTATTGATCGAGCACCCGATCGAGCAGAGGTTAGATATCATTGCATCCTCAACCGAAATATCACCGCCCAGATCATTGGCATCTGAGTTAACCGTCATGACTGCAACTACAGTCACATCTTCCTCAACAAACACTCAGGAATCTTCTAAGACTCGGAGAAAGAACAAAAGGAAAGGAAGGAATCGGGCCCCAATAGGGTCAAGTAAGAAGATAGAAATATATTCTAACTCCCCTCCTTCAGCAGCAACCGTCCTTGGGTCTCCGCCAGCCAATAAGGAACAATCTCCCCGGTATAAGGTCTCTGAAACTGCATCATCAGCATCTTCATCGCAACATTTAAAACTGACAAGTATCGTTAATAAGAAACCTGCACAAAAAATACTCAAGCAGAAAGGTTTACAATTTACAAAAACTCAAGCGGCACGAAATTCTATTAACATCGAATCAACACCATCTGAACTTGCTCCAATAAGAGGAAGAGTGGACACCACCACGGCTATCAACACGGAGTCCACTCCACATTTGACACGTATACCGACTAATACCATCCGGAATCTGCAGATAGCCACCAACCAACGTGAGCAGCCAAATTCCCCAGTCACAGCAGGCCCAAGCCGCTCTCCTCAACCTATTCAACAGGGTGACAGGAGATCTACGCCGGACCCAACCATACCACAGCATTCGAACAGTCCAACATCAATCCTTTTTATACCAGAATACACATCCCGTGGCAGAAATGATATACTGAATAGGGGAAACATATTAAGGCTCTTTCATTCACTATCAAATTTATCAAACATCAGTTCATCTGACCTCTTGGAAATAGAGTTTCAGTCAAACACCGAACCCCATCGCCCAGACATTATAAAAGAAACTTGGCACTCACTTGAGACAGCACATAAAATCATGGAAGAAGTAGCGACGTTTCAGCAATGGGGGATAGAGCTGAGACTCGAAGAGCGACCTTGTTATCCTACTCCTTTTCTTCCTCTAGCCAGACCTCTAGCACAAAAAAGTACTATCTCAATATTAAAAGGAGCGAGAAGCAGCTCGCCCGGGCCGTGCCCCCGAGACTTAAAAAAACCCAATTCTGAACAATATCAAAAGCTTAGCAGCTGTTCTTCACCAAATGCTGCTCACAATTGGAAGTCAATTCAACGCACATTCGTCAGTTCACCTGTCAATAACTGACAAAAAGGGAAAGAACTCACCAACCCCTCAGAAGGATGCATGGACATTAGAATTTGCTCCTGGAACATCAACGGTTTGGCGAGCAAAAGAAATGATCCCGAATTTCTAGACTACCTGACTACATTTGACCTTATCCTGCTTCAAGAGACTTGGGAAGAAAAAGCATTTGAGCTCCAAGGGTTCATGTCTTGCTGTATTCCGGCAAATAAAAACTCAACCTTTGGCCGAAGATCAGGTGGTCTGATGCTTTTCGCATCGATATCGACAATAGGCAAAATTGAGGCACTGGACCTACATATTCCACTCCCAAACGTCATCCAGGTAGCAAAGATATCCCTCTGGTTAAAGAAGCAGCTCCAGGCTGTGACTATAATTAATATATACATTCATCTCAAAGATAAACAAAAAGGTGCGAAAGACGTGGCCAAACTGGTGAAAAAAATAATGGAAGAAAGCGTATCTGATTCATTCATCTTGGCAGGCGATTTTAATATGCTTCTAATCAATAAAGAGCAACTTAGCGACCTTACCCAAGATTTGAACGAAGCATGGGGCGTGCCGACACAAGGCCATATAAAAAACAAGAATCCAACGAAGCATTCAAAAATCCTACTTCAACATCTGGAACAACTTAACCTGAGGGCCCTGAACGGCCGCTACGTTGACGATGATCCACCAGTTGCCACCTTCCATGCGAATAAACAATCCTCCCATCTTGACTACATGTTTACATCCTTAAACTTGTTCTGTTGGGTAAATTCTTTTAGAATAGGTACGAGCGACCTCAGTGACCACCTGCCACAAGAGGCCATTATAAGATCTACCTCCCATCTGGAAACTGAAACCTTTATAGGCTTCGAAACAGACATTGTCCCAAATTTAAGGCGGCTGCGTTGTAACGCCAGGAACATTGACTCCATCAGTTCCATGGCGAAAAGCCTTCTCTCCCAAGTTGCCAGCTACGCAACCAAGGCGCCGGAAGTCTGGGATATTTTCGTCAAAACGATCAGGGAGAAAATGGTAAAGAACGTTGCCCAGAAATGAAACTACAGAAAAGACTAGTAAATCAAATACTGAGACAGTTGCGAAAGGATCCAACAAATTATAGCCTACAACCCGCCCTACGGGTAGCTAAAACACAGCTGAAGCGGACAAAATGGTGCAATCAGAAGCGAAATAACGAAGAGCTATGGGTAAAGCTAGTCTACGGAGGGAAGCAGAAAAACAGCTCCAGATTCTGGCAAATGGTTAAAAGAATACAGAATCCTGACCTTCCAGGTCAAAATTCGCACATAACTGAGAAGGTATGGTCGAAATACCTATTGACGCATTTCAACAACGATGGGACTACAGACGATGCCGTTACAAACAAATCTTGCCTAAAAGCCACAAAGCACAAAAAAGAAGTAAACTTCAACTACTACACTGCCACAAATCCCCTTGAAACGGGGGAACACATGGCCACGAATACACCAAAACCTGACAAATTAAATACGGGAAAAAATCCACCAAAGGTACTTGAGCCAGGGCCAAAGACAATTTTCCCATCTGATATCCAACGACAAATATCAAGGGGGAGACCAACCGGTGCTCCAGGGCCGAACAGCCTACCATCTATGCTCTACAAATCAGATGTTGAATTTTGGAGCGCATATTTAGCACCAGTATTTAACAGTATAAGACTCTCTCAGACACTTCCTGAGTCCTGGCACGGTTCAATCATCAGCCCGATATATAAACAAGGTAGCAAGAGGCTTCCAAACAACTATCGCCTTATTGCTCTCCTAGATGTGGAGGCAAAATACTTTGCTGGCCTTATTTTGGAGGAGCTAACATCATGGGCAACTGAAAACTCCATCATCCCAATCAACCAAACGGGTTTCTGTAAAGGCCAAGGGACCACAACTAATCTCATGGCACTATCACTGCTGATGGAAGCAGCAAAAGAAACTAAGTCATCTTTATTCTTTTCATTTATTGACTACACTGCTGCATTTGACCATGTGGAACGTAACAAACTTTTCCTGAACCTGGACAATTTGGGAACACCTAAATGCCTATTAGACGTCCTAGTACTGCTCCACTCAAACACCTGGATTAAAATCAAACTTGGGGCTGGAACACACCTTTCAAAGCCCATTAGGACAACAAAAGGATTAAAACAGGGGTGCCTACTTGCACCCATCATATTCAATCTTTTTCTAGCCGATCTACCTGGGCAACTTGACAAATGTCCCAATCATGCACCGAGATTAGGGAAAATTCCCCTCTCCAACCTGTTATATGCGGATGATCTGCTGTTGATAAGTCGGACTCCAATGGGCCTCCACCATCTTTTGAACACAACTCATGCTTTTTCAGTAAAGAATGCCCTACAAATAAACTTCAATAACTCAAAGGTAATGGCTGTGAACTATAGGACAAAAAAGAATCCTTGCTGGCACTTGAATGGCGAAAAGCTTGACCAGGTCACCACATATAAGTACCTGGGAGTAATCCTGGACTCAAATAATACCTCTAGGGCGCAGTTCAAGTCCTTGCGAGGGAAGGCCACAATGACCTATTTGGCATTAAAATCATTAAAGGTCAAACTACCTGACCTTACACTTAAACCTCTTCTTGAAGGGTGTGCGTGCCAAATTTAAAACGACTCTCACCTATGGGAGTGAATCACACCACGGTAAGGATGTGGCGTTGCTGGACACACTCATAGCTAACTCATACAGGGCTATTTTTAATCTTCCTAAATATGTCTCCCCGGCTCAGATTCGATTAGAATTCGGTATCCTGAAAGAAACCTTAGAAAGGCGGAGTGTGTATGCGACAAACTGGCACAAGATTCGCAATGCAGAGGCTGGATCTTTATGTGCAAATATATGGGAAGAATTACTTCGGCACCGCAATTTTGCGCCGAGAGGCTATTTATACGAATCACTCAAAGTTCTAGGCCTGACTGACAACTGGGAAACATCAATAGATCTCGTGTCTTTTAAAAAAATAGCCATAAAATCAGCAAGTATCATTTCAGCGATAGAGGACAAGAAGGACCTAGCAAATAGAGCACATGGATGGCTAATGGTGGGCGATTATGAAAAACTGCGGTCACAAGCGTACCTCAACATCGCATGAAAATAATTGTTAAAGAAAAATTCTTAAAATTACGCCTTGGGGTAATTCCAATACTCCCACATCTTCCGCCTTGAGAGAGAAACAACTCTTCACAACAGTGTCGCATGTGCAAAACCGGCAAGGAGGACATAGTTCATGTGATTTGCATCTGTCCTAGCTTAAAGGACTTGAGGTACAATCTCCTACGTCCCTTCTTCAATCTACATGCCGTTCGGACATGTAGACAAGCAGCCAAACTGTGCCTCTCTACTAGCGACATCAAATTGAACTGCCAAGTTGTGAAGTTCTTCGACCTAATAAGAAAGAGACTTAATCATGCCGGATGAACTTTTTAAAATCCCTCGAGGATAATCATGAAACTGTTTTTAACAATACTGTAATTTTATGCATTCTAATTTTGTTAAGTTTAAGTAACAACGACTATTGACATTTTACAATTTTGTAAAGATTTTAATTAATCATATACAAATAAAATATTACTTACTTACCATACACCCTCCCATAAGGGGCTTTAGTGTCTTTCGTTCCCTCCTTGCTGCAAATAGGAGTTTTTTCTCAATTTGTGAGATTGTCCCAAGTATGTCCAAGGGGGAATAGTAGAAAGTCCACCTTATACAAAGGACTTTGACTTTGAGGCAAAAGAAAGTGGTGCAGGTGTTGCACTCTAATTTGTTCCATTTGGGCTGGGGGTGTGGCCAATGCAAGTGTGCAACACCAAGACTGCCTTATTGTTCCCCAAAGGTAAAATCCCTGGTGGCAGATGGACTTTTTACCACTTGGGGGCACGTTTTGGGCAACCTAGCGCAATTGAGACAAATCTCCGATCTGCCTCATGGGGCAGAAATGCACTATTGCCTTTTTAGGGCAGGGATATGGCTTGATGACAGGATAGGCTGAGCTCTTTTTTTATTTTTTATTCTCTGGTATGTAGTGGACTTTCTGCCCCTCCCAGGGGCTAATTGAAGGCAAACTCTGTCCCATTTGGGGTTGGATTATGCCTTTCGAGACAGTCTTTTTGCCCTTCTAGGGGCAGACAGGTGGTTTTCCACAATTTTCCCCTGGGGGCCAGAAAGCCCACTCTAGGGCTGGAATATATATATTTTAAATATAATAATGAGGGTCTCAGGCCCATCCTAACATCTGCCCCACCCTCACCCCTAAAATCACAACAGTCTTTCTGACTGGCCGACAATGAAATTCCATACCAATGGCAAACAAAACGTCATTCGATTCCTTTAGGTGTTGTTTTTACATATGGGCCAGGGGAGTGTTGCTAACTCCCAATGTAACCCCACTTGCAATAGTCAATGGCTGCACTCTGTGTGCTTGTATAGATTGCCTCCTAGGAAAACCTACCAGACCCCGACAGTTCTGAAAACTAGACAACAGTGAGGACTCCAGGGTGGTTTGCTTTACATGGATCCAACAACATTTTCCAACAAACAATGACCTGCAAAATACAAACTTTTAATAAACACCCACACTTCCCTCAAATGTCTGTGAGGAAAACTTCTGGAATCTATGTTGAGCCACAAATCTCATACCACCATGCCTGTCCCCCACATCTCCCGATAACAATGGTACCTCATTTGTGTGGGTGAGCCAAGAGACCTTGACACAAAAGCTACCCTAAAGCGCTACGCAGAGAGAGCGGAGAGATCAGTGATAGGGGTAGCTGCAGGATTTAGGGCTGCACAAAGCAATCACCCATGCAAACCTACAAACCACAGACATTTTTAAAAACAAGACAACTTGGGTATTCAAGGGAGGTGTGCCTTGCATAGATTCCATAATGTTTTCCTACAAACAATGCCCCACAAACCTCAAACCATGTGTCAATCACACATTTATCTCACATTTCTGTGATGGAAACTTCTGGAATCCTCAGAAATCCCAAAAATTCCTACCACCCAGTATTACCTAACATGTGCTAATAAAAATGTTTTGCCTCTAATTTGGCTAGGCCTAGTGCCTGCAACAGGAATTGCAGAGATCAATGTAGCATTTTAGGGCCTTTTGTGTCATGGTCTCTTGGCCAACTCACACATGTGTGGCACCATTCTTATCAGGGGACAAGTGGGAAATCAGGATGGTAGGACGTGTTGCTTCCCACAGATTCTAGAACTTTGATTCACAAAAATATCAGGAAAATGTGTTATTTTTACCAATGTTTGATGTTTGCATAGGGTTCTGGGTACATTTACCTAGTGAGAGCCATGCATATCACACACACCTATACTCCCTGGTTGTTGACTTTTCAAAAAAGTGTGGGTTTGATAGGTTTCTCTAAGAGCTGGCTGAGTTAGGGCCAAACATCTACAGATACCCACTTTAAAAAAAAGGGTCAGTACTGAGTGTTGGGACGTTTCCTGTTGCAGAAACTAGGCCGACCCACGCAAGTGAGGTACCATTTTAATTGGGTGAATTGTGGAAATGCTGAGTGGAAGAAGTGTGTGGCTCCCCAAAGATTCCAGAACTATCCATCACAGAAATGTGAGTAAAATGTGTGTTTTTAGTGAACGTTTGAGGTTTGCAAGGGATTCAGGTTCCAAACACCTGGTGAGAGACCCATAAGTTACCCCACCTTGGATTCAGGAAAGAGTATAGTTTAAAAAAAATTACAGGTTTGCCAAGTTTCCACAGAGGGGGGTTAAGCTAGGGCAGACATCCACAGCTACCCTCTCTGGGAAAAAAGGTCAGTTTTGAGTGGAAAAATTCGATTTGTCCATGTTGTGAGGATATTGGGACAGATAAGAAAAACATAATTTTTCAAAAGATAACTAGGGCATGTTTTATTTAAAACATATTTGAACATTTTGCAGCAGCTTAATCTATACTATGTGATGTCTATACATTGTATGAATTGGGTAGGGTAGGTTATACTATTTGGAATAATTGTTTTAATGAATTACATGCACAGTCACAGTTCTGTCACAGGAAGGGATTTAATAGCATAAAATATGCATATGACTTTTCCCCAGTGGACCAATCAGGATTTACCTCAGCGACCCTCTAGATACACACAAAGCCATGAATTCTGTACAGATCGCAATAACTAGCTGTGCTTTTCTACCAAAAACAGACATTTCCACAGATCAGGTTCACTTGCACTCCTTTTTCATTTAAGGTGTATTCATTACATTCAGGTACCTGCAGGTTATCAGAACATCAAAATATTTACATAATACTTTTTTCTTTTTAACCCACCTGTCTACCACCCCTCCCCACTCCCGCTGACCTGGCCCCATTATACATGCGACAACATTTCCCAACATTGTTTAAGTACTTTCACAGTCTTCTAATCTAATCTAATCTTTCACCAATGAGCTAGGCTGCTTTGTTGATAGGAAAAGGTGAAATAGCTGTATAAACAAATCCCTTAACCAAAATGTTTTATAAAGTGCATGTTCAACTTAGTTTTGTGCCGTCCTACTTCTGGGCTTTATTTCTACAGTCAATTCTCCTTGTTCTATGAGCAGGACAGAGATGCTGATAAAACAAGCTTGAATAGTTATAAAAACCAAGCTCAGAATCACATAACAATGTTTCTGGGTTAGCACTGGCTGTACTTTAAGTACCAATGCTCTGAATCACATGCTAGGAAGAGTTCCCACAAATTTAGAGATGCATAGATAACCACAACTCCTAAACTTCATATTTTATGCCTATTTCAGAAAATCAAAGGTTTCCTTGATATCTATTTTTCACATTACATCTAAGGGCCCTGTGGTTTATATATACAACCACCTGTCTGCTATGCCTTCCCAAGTGGAGAGTTGGTCAGACAGTAGAGAATATAAACAAGCTTTATAAGTAGTTCTCTGCAGAGAGAGAACTGGTCAGAACCGCACTCTAAGATGGACACTGAGGGGACTGGCACCCCAACAGTTTACAGTAGGTAAAAAGGACTAACCATGCATCTCTAACCATGCCCACCGTGGAAAGTTACTGGCCTGGGCTGAACATGAACAATGGAGCACATAGAGATAAGCTAACACATGCCAGTTGGGAACATGTTATCTGAATACATTGCCACGGTGCTGGGTTACACCATCTCCTAAGGTGGGTCAGAAGCTACACATTCAGCTAGTCATGTGATGGCAGAATACCCTATTCATTAGCAAGTCAAGGAAACAGCCTTGGACAGCAGGAGAAATAATAACAAAACACAGTGTTCTGCTGAGGCAAGCAATATGAGCACTGAGGCCTAACCCAGGCACAGTCTAATATGGATTGCGAAATTCAAAATGGATGTGCACTGGCTAACTAAAGCTTACATGTTGCAGGAAAAACTCAGTGGGTTGCATATTGTGAATAAAAATGCATGTATTTTAGCCACACACTGCTAACCTAAAACAGCGTGGTAGAGGCATCATAGGAAAGGGAATTTTTTAATCTCACACTTTCACCATATGAGTTGGTCTATACTTGATACACAATGAAAAACCATTGTATGGTGCAGCTCAGTTGTTGGCTCTGGGTACCTTAGGTTCTTGGAGAACTTACAAACCCTATACATACTAACGAACGATAGGGTCTAGCGTACATCATGGTATTATGAGTTTGTAAACATCTTTGTGACAAAAAGTTACAGATAAAAACATTCTCACAAATGGCCTTTCAGTCATACTCATTTTCAGTATTTCTTTATTTCAACAGTTTGTTTCTTTGGGAATACCTTGAGGGATCTACATATATGACCCTACTGAATTTATCATTTTGTCTACTTTCCAGAAATTCAGAGATTTGCTGGATCACCCTGTTGGTTTCACACTAGTTTCCACCACAAACTGGAAGTAGGTTTAGAGCACAAAAAATTGGAAAAATGTGCCACCTCTTTGCCAAAACTGTGGTAAACAATTATTTTTTTATTCGGCTCTGCGTGTTCCTGAAAGATGGGAAATTGTTGACTTTAGCAAGGAAAACTGTTTGTTGATGCCATTTTTAGGAAGAAAAACAGACACTTTTATCCAGCGGATTTTTTCACTAATTTTGCCCCAAAAACTCAACATTTTGTTATATTGTGCTTATTTTCTTGCCCCCTCTCCAGAGGAGTGCTCAAATCTTGGGTACCTTCAGAATTCGCAAGGTGTTGGGACGAGAGGACTCAAATTTGGCATGAATACCTTATGTGGAAAAAAGTTGTAGAGCCCTAAGCACAAGCTACCCTAAATAGTAAAAAAAAGGGCTCAGCACTGACAGGAGAGTAAGACCTAGCAGTTAAAGGTATAATTAGCTATGGATTGGAAAAGTAAATATGTTGCTATAAATATAGCATTTTTGCTTGCCACTAACGAGCTAGAAACACAGAGCAGAACAAAGAAAAACACTTGGTATTGTTCCTCAAAAGCTGCTTTAATTATGCTTCGTGACTTCTACTTGCCATTACCCTCGGCCTCTGGCTGTGGCAGCAGGCACTGTAAATACAGAACCCAACATAAATAAGTTATTCCAGTTGAGTTCTACATGCATAACAAGTCGCCTATTATTTAAGGGATAAAGTACCATGTGATGTACATTATAAGGACATTGTGAGTTCCTTTATAAGGTTATGAATCCCTGAGGTGACTTGCAATTTTCTTCTGATGTATAGCAAAGGGTACTTTAACCTATATAATACATGGTCACACCATCACCTTTCACCTTGGTGCGTAGCTCTTTTGTATGAAAGGGAGAGCAGGTTCACAATTATGAATAATAAAAATAGAATCTCTAGTTCAAAGTTAAAGACATTCAAATATGTGTTAGATATTTTCTGCAAAAGTTATTACTATCAGTTTAATGCAAGTTATTAAAAAGGTTATATAAAAAGCCCAGTAGCTTGGCATGTATAGATTTTAACGTACCTGAGGAGTGCAACAAATACGCTAATACAGTTGAGTTCGGATGTCATTTGCTTATAATAGTCGTCTAAATGCTTCAGAAATCTCCTAATATAAAGAATTTAGAGACACGTTTTTATTGCATCGTCACATGTATTTTACATTATTACTGCCACATCTGGGATTTAAAGGGCAAACTAATTCTTTAACCCTCATGTCTGTATTTGATAAGAGTAAGTAGTTTTACAAATACATTTAGGAGCCAAATAATCAGAAACATGCAGGTTTCGTGTCTCACAATGCAAAGACATTCGGACCCGTTCACCCATTTACAAGAAGCACCAAGGCGTAGCTCGAAACAGATTGTTCTGGGTTTGACATAGCTAACGCGTCTACCTGTGTGAGAGCAACATAGCATGAGAGTATTGTTCATGAAATCATTATGGTTACTCTCTTCACACGAAGCTTATTCGTTTATGCATATTTTTTTTATTTTCATTAGGATTCTAAGACGTCTCTCACATAGTACTTTCTCTTTCTCATAAACTGTGTTTTTAAAGCTGTCAAGCCCCTCGGGAGCTCATCTGTTTACTGATATGTCTAATAAATTCAGTTTTATATATCTTTGCTGACAGAGCAACAGAATGCAATTATAATAGCCTTAGAAGCTGAAAATAATGCTTTCTATAACAGTTGTTAGTACCACGCACATGGGAACCTCAATGACGTTACAAATGCCTCGTGTAGTAGTGACAGATGGCAGGAACGGATTACAAGCTGGGCCTCTGTTCATTTTTTAGTATTTCTGCATCTAGCTTTTCAGGATCTTGAAGTCTCAAAAATTGTGTTTAGTTTTGTGATTTCTTCGCGCTCACAATTTCCAACTTTATTTAAAAGCAACCTGGGGAGCGCCTGCTTTAAATGGGTAGAGCAGCAGCGTTTCCAAGAAGCTGCCTGTGTAAAAGAAATGCATAATTATTAGCTACTATTAATATTTGAACATACTATTGTAGTTTGAAAGAGTGCAGTTGTCGTCCTCGTGGGAAAGAGCGCATAGGGGAGACCCAGGATTATCATAAAACTTTGAACACCACCCTCTCCTGGCCCACACTGGTGCCTGTTAGACCTGGCTTTTTCCAGCAGGTTTATCCCCCGACTTTTTGCTTTTGGGCCTTCTGTTTCTGACCTCTTTTTGTTGGTTTTATGACTCTAGGCACTTTACCACTGCTGATCAGTGCTAAAGTGCATATGCTCGCCCTGTAAATTGTAAATATGGATTGGGGATTCCATGATTGCCATATTTGACTTACTGGTAATTCCCTAGGACAGTGCATTGTGTGTGCCCTGGCCTGTACATCAAATGCTGCTAGTGGGCCTGCAGCACTGATTGTGCCACCCACATAACAGCCTGTAAATGTAACTCAGACCTGCCATGGCAGTGCCTGTGTGCAGTTTGGTACTGCCATGTCGACTTGGCAAGTGCACCCTCTTGCCAGGCACTAAGCTTTCCTTTTCCTACATGTAAGACACCCCTAAGGTAGGCCTAAGCTACCTCTATGTGCAGGGTGCAGTGTATGTGAAAGATAGGTCATGCCCTGATGTGTGTGGTGCAGTGGCGTCACTAGGGTTGGTGTCACCCGGTGCGGGTAACTCATGGTGTCACCCCCTCACGACTTACCGCATGGACCTCCTCCGCTCTGAGTCCGCCAGTGGACACAGATGGCAAATATATATATGTTCATACAGTTTCTCTTTACTGCGGCATTTGATGAAATCACAGAACCATATTTTCATCTCGTGATTGACTGTGTCTTTCACTTTAAAATCTGGTTCCTCTCTTCTCTTTGTGGGCACTTGAAAGGCGCAGCATGAATGCTCTATTTTCTAACTGGTAACCCCATAACGCCGATTTTACCTCCAACAGACCAGAAACCCAAAAGAGAAATGGCACAGCCAGTGTACTCAGAGAAGCAGGGCCCCAACCGAGGGAATGACCAAAATAACAAATCACAAGTCAGCAGAAACACAAATCCACAGCCAAAAGCACGGGGACATAAAAGCTGCCACTGCCAGGATGGACAATAAGGCAGCAGGATGAAGACCAGCCAGCAAAGCAGGCATATTTCAGCCAAAGCAGTTCACTTGATAGTATACGTATGAAGTGACCTAACTGTGAAGTGAACTACCTGCAAGTGAAGTGACGAGTTTAAGGAAAGGCCTGGCCTGCTCCCTGCCTTGAGCAATGAATCATGCAGCCGGCCGTGTGCAACTACAAGCACAATGCACTGTCCTGGTCAGGACTAGCCTAGGAGGCTGGAAGGGCGGGGCTGGACAGGGTCTTCTATTTATTTATGCGTTTTTATATAGAGCAGACTTTACCCAAAGGCGTCAGAGCGCTTCACAATAGGAACAGTAATGAAACATGAGGAGAAAATTACAAGTGAACAAATTACAAAAGCAAACGTTAAGTTACAAGAGGCAAAAGTGACAATTGTGAGCAAACAAAATACATGAGGTAGCAAACGGTGCATTACAGGAGGAAAAAGTGACATGTGTGCAGGTTACAAGTGCTTAAAAGATAAACTATGACTAAAGGCAGGTTTTGAATTTTCCAATGCCTGAATGTAAGAGCTTCACATCCACTGTCTGAATGCCAGATGCATTTTCACACGAGTAATTAAACTAATAACAGTGTATAAAAGCAGTTACTAATGCGTCTTTATTACTAAAGGAACACTTTTGTGAAAAATTTGAATAACGAAATACTGAGCAAAAAGCACTGTTTCTAAACTTATACCTTGCAGTTAGCATGCAATTCCTTAAAGATGGTTCATAATTCATTAAGCAGGTATATTACAAGGATGGTAACCTGAGACCTATCTCACTCAAGAATGTCTGCAATGAAAGCAGTAACTCGCTCAGCTTCCTACGTAAAATACAAATCTGTGACCTGCATGTTGCATGCTTCGCTTTGTCAGGCCGGCCTGTAACTAGACCGCACACAGATCCCGCCAGCAAGTGTATTCACCACCAAAGTTATCTTACTGAGCTACAATGCTTTGGAATTTGTTGGGTAAACAAAGATCTCTCAGGTCATCTCTGCACCAGGACCAGGTGTCTACAGTCTAATTAAACATAACAGGTATGTGGAGGGTCGAGGGGAATCTTTAACGACCTGTCTGCTCATACCCCTAATACTGATACACAATACACAAAGGAGCAGACCAGGTCTGGGAACATTGTGTGGCTCTACCAGTCACCGCAGACAAACGTGGTGTGTGTGCAGGTAGAAGGTTGCTGTCTGTGTGGATTCTTTGAGAACACATCATAACAACAATGGTTAAGCACAAACTAAAGCAATTCCCATCAGACCACCCTTGTTGGTGGATTTTTCGTCATGTGGGGATTGCTAAACATTCCATCCGGCCATATAGTACCGGTATAGGAATGAATAAGAAAAGTGTAGTCATGATCAACATCTCAGTGTGGTGTTGGTGAACAGGTGCAGTGCTACAGTGATCGTGATGGATAAAAATGACTACACAGGCTCCTAAGACGAGTTTAAACAGGAGTCAATGTGCCAAAAGTTAAAAATGCGCCAAGTGGTTAAGCTGCCTACTGGCGCCGTGCAGAGCGGTCGACATGTTTCAGCCAAAGGGGCCATTTACCCCGGCTTTCTTCAGGACCTTATAACATAGATTTACTACTGCACCATAAGTGAAGGATATGCAAACATGTACTACAAAAACAACATATAAAGTATTGTCTACCAGGAACTTCATTACTTAAGTGTCCACTGGAAGGAGATCAACGTGTTTTCTTCCTAAAAGAATGAGAACATTTCATCAGACAGCACCAAGACCATCCACAAACAACCACATATGTACACAGAGACAGAAAAGCCACAACTGCAGGAATAATTTACATTCTGCATTTTAAACATTTCTAAACAAGCATATTAGCTTCATCACCCTGAGGCATTTCCTTAGGATGTGTACATATGTGGTTGTTTGTGGATGGTCTTGGTGCTGTCTGATGAAATGTTCTCATTCTTTTAGGAAGAAAACTCGTCTTAGGAGCCTGTGTAGTCATTTTTATCCATCACGATCACTGTAGCACTGCACCTGTTCACCAACACCACACTGAGATGTTGATCATGACTACACTTTTCTTATTCATTCCTATACCGGCACTATATGGCCGGATGGAATGTTTAGAAATCCCCACATGACGAAAAATCCACCAACAAGGGTGGTCTGATGGGAATTGCTTTAGTTTGTGCTTAACCATTGTTGTTATGATGTGTTCTCAAAGAATCCACACAGACAGCAACCTTCTACCTGCACACACACCACGTTTGTCTGCGGTGACTGGTAGAGCCACACAATGTTCCCAGACCTGGTCTGCTCCTTTGTGTATTGTCTACAGTCTAATCCCAATAAACTATTTTAAAGTGAAGTCTGCTAGAGAGAAAACAAAGTACAATTAGAAGAGGTATAATATTACTGCAATATATGGTAGACACTCAAGCACAAGGACAAACGTTACGTAGGCAATTGTGGCACACTTGTGCAAGTATCTAAAGCAAACAAAATGTAGGAGGTTCAGTGTGTTACAACAAGAAAAGTGACGTGAGCATGTTACAAAGGAGTACCAAACGCAGGTAGAAGGATAATACTGCAATGGCAGACACTCAAACACAAGAACAAACGTTACGTTCGTAGGCAATGGTGGCACTTGTGCAATGATGTGCAAGTATCAAAGCAAACAAAATGCTATTACCGTGCAGTCCCCAGGCCTATTTGTGACTGCCCAAGCCTAGGAAGGAAGAAAGCTTAGGCTGGTGCACCCGCCCAAAGAGGGCCGCGTTTTCGTTTGTGCCAGTAAAAAAAAGCATGTACTGAATCGTATCAGTTCATCTGTGTGCCACTTAGTTCATGCATGCACATGCAGTAATAGTACTATTCATACAAATAAAGCAAAATGTGTAAAGGATATTATTTCTCTCAGTCTCACCGTCCATAATTTGAAGGGGAGAGAGACCACGACGACGGCGCTCGCGAATCGCGATATCAGAAGAGGGTGCTGCAGTCTCTGATGTCATCGTATTAATTATTCCCACCACGCACTCTCGTCTCCGACCTCAGTCTGGACTCTGGCTGGCGGCGCGTGACCGCGCCGTGACGCGTCAGCAGGTGCGCACAGCGCGCAGGGGTTGTCCCAAGGCCGTCATTGGTAGCTCTAAGATTGACAGCCCTGGGACCAAAGTGCTGGGTAGTACGCCGCGCCGCGCGCATCCGCTCGCACCACCAGTGACGAACATCACAATCCATCTGGTGCGTGCGTGCGGAGCGTGGCGCGGTGGCGTGTGTGTGCCTTGCACAGTGACATCACTAAAGCAGTGCAGCAGTGCACTACAGTACACTAGTCAGGCAGGCAGCTAAGCTAACTAGATTGGTGTCACCCCAGATGGGGTGACACCCGGTGCGGTCCGCACCCCCCGCACCCACCTAGTGACGCCACTGGTGTGGTGTGTCCTGATAGTGAAATTCAACCAATTTTCCTTTTCACTATTGAAAGGCCATCTGTCCCATAGGATAGAATGGGGAGTTTACTTATAACACTTTATAAGTATAACTGCCATGGGAACACATTTGGAAAATAGAGTTTAGTATGCCTGAATTCAGAATATAAAAATGCATCTTTTAGTAAAAATGAATTTTATATTGTGGGTTTGAACATACCACTTTTAGAAAGGGGGTGTTTTCTTGCTTAGCTGTCCTGTGTACCTCTGCTGGTATATGGATTGACTGTCTGGCTTTGGAGTGACAGGGGCTGGGGATGTGCAGTGGCTCCAGAGAGTCTTGATGAGTCAGGTCTGGGCTGAATTGACCTGTGCTTCATTTAATGTAGGGGTAGGAGATTTCCTTTCACCTAAATGGGCCTGGTCTGCCTTCCACTATGCTGTCTCTACAACCTGCCAGGAAGCTGCACCAAAGAGGACATATCTGGTTTTGACTGAGTACTGGGCTTCTCTGCCACCAGAGAACAAAGGATGTTGCTGTATAAATATTGGAGCCACGACCCCAGAAGTTTAGATCACTTTTAGGACTTCAAGAGGAACCTCTGATAAGGAGAAGAGCTGGAGAAACTGGAGGACGAGTACTGTCCCTTTGCCGTGTGCTGTCTGGGGTTGGCCTGCAGTGGCTGTTTCAAAGACAGGAACTGTGCATCCTGCTTGAGAAAGTATTTCTAAGGTCTTGTAGTGGAGCCTGCCCCCTGTTCAAGAAGTCTCAGCAACAGCATAGAACTCACCATCCTTCTGGTCACCATCTCTTGTTCCGCTGTACCAGTTGCCACTGAAGAAAAGGGCAACCGACTCCGTCACTGAGTCCGTCGCAGACTCTGTGTCCTGAAAGTACTGCAGAGAGCACTGCCTTGCTTTGAAACGCAACCCTGGTCTAACCAAGTCCGTCAACGAGCCGCTGCTTGCACCGTGTCCTGTGGCACCGCTCTCCATACCGCTTTTTCGCTGCTCAACTCACACATCAACCAGCTCCCTCGCTACATCGTGACCTGCCAGCACTGCATCAAGCACCACCTCAACCTGCTACGCAATCCTTATTCTCACCGAATCTGTCAATGAGCCGCTGCCTGCACCGAGCCGTGAGGTCATGTGGAAAATAACTAAAATCGGTATACATAAGCGGCGTTCATTTATGTTCACCACAGCCACTGTTGAAAGTAGAGCAACAATCATGAAAACAGTAGCCACGCCATCTTGTCCCTTTTAGACCCCATCGCGAAAGTAGGTGGCAGCCATTTTTGTGTCACAACCTCTCTGCCCACTGCCAATAGCTTGCGTGCCTCTCCCCCTCACACCCCAGCCTTGCAAGCATTCCCCCGCGCCCCGGCAGCCCCCGGTTTCTCCTGCTTGGACCATAAGCGCACCTCTAGCGCGACCCTGTCTCCGAGCCACATCCCGTGCTGAACCCCCTCGCTCTTTCGTCTCATTCAAAGAACAGGCCCTTCTTTGATAACCTCTTCCTCCCTGCCCGATTGTCCAGCCCGATCCCAGGCCATCACCTAGCCCGGCAGATGCAGTTTATTGCCCCCTACCGTAAGGCCCCGCCTCACATCAAAGGAGCGGTGGTTAATCAATACCCTCACACCTTGAGATCCGACCGATCGCCCCTTTCCCGTTCCCAGCAGAATGTCCAGCTGCGCGACAACCACCACATGCTGAGGTCGAGGTGGGAACTCTACTGTAAATATGTGTGGGAACGGGGGTGAAGCGGGGATTCCGAGGATGTCTTTCCGTACATCAAGTATTGACAAGAATGTAAATGTAAATGTATTTCGATTTATATAGCGCACTAATCACCCAGAGGTCTCAAGGCGCTTGCTTAGGGAACCCGTCCTGGTATTCCCCTGTGTGATAACCCCGGCAGGGTATCCACAAGGTGAAAGCCAGGCATCCCGCCGCGAGGGGCCGTAGTGGAGATTAAGCAAGCTATTGCCCAGAGTCGCAGAGTGTGAACCCGTGAGTTGAGTAGGCACCGGAACGAGAATTATCAAGTCCGTGGATTTTCTAGCCCAAGACCCGCCGAGGCGGGGAATTGAACCCTGGTCCAGGATCGATCTCAGCTTCCGGGTCTGCCGCCTCTAACCCCTGAGCCACACTTCTCCAGAATGTGTTTCATGTAATAAAGCAATAAACCTGTGTATAAGAGGCCAGGCCTCAAGGATGCGTTTAGAGCACCTTGAGAAGATACCCTGTTGTCTGATTTGACGTGTTCTGCTCCGTCGGAATAAACTCCTGTTTCCTGCCTTCTGTCTCCAGCGCCTGCCTCTTTGTTTGGTAATCTCGAATGGTATGAGAGGCGGCTAACGCCGGGCAAATACTGAAGGGTTCTTGGTCGAATTCGGCCCTACCTTTCAACAGTCAGGCACGCTGCAATGCTTCCATCTAACATCGCGACCGCAACAGTTATTCCTGACCTTCTTGTACCATTGTGTCCGCCGCAACAAGAAAGTAGTGTATCCAAGTCTGTTGATGTATTAACTAACGCGTACCAACACGGCTGGCTGGAGTTGTTAGACTCTGTTGTGTTCAGTATCGTGGTAGCCCCCAAGGAGCTACACTGTCGGAGGAACTGTGTTTTCATGTTGTTTCTGCATTTTAAAGGTTATTTTGCACAGTTACTATTTTTACCGTATAGTGTGTCCGATTTTTTTGTCGTTTCTGGTTGTGTTTGGTTTAGCTGTTTAGTCTACCTTAGCGGTGATTAAATACATGATCCCAAAAACATTCCTAATGCAAATATTATGTTCATCACTTTTGTGCTGCATGGGCAAAAATGAAACAGGCTAGTTTGTCAGTGTGTTACAAAGATATGCAGCTTAGATGATCCGTTTAAAGAGGGTCAACGCTACTTTGCATCTGGTCAGTCTGTGTCTAGCACAGCAGATATGAGCGATAGAGTGGGCTGCTACCAAGAAAGTTTGGTTAATATCTGATAAAAAAAACACGTGCAGAATGCTGACACTAACTAAAGTTGTTTAGTTACATTCTACGATCAGTGGCATGGAAATAATAAACCAGTCTGGTATTTATACCAGTTGTTTATTAGATTAAGGACGTGGGTGCTAACCGCCTTCTTGTCCACATATTTTCAGGTGTTAACAGCTGGTAATTGCATTTCATGTCATACCCCTCAACCTCATGCCTGTATTTGTGGAACGAGCAATTAAGACCAGCTAGGCCCCTCAGAAGAGGTTGTTAAATGCTGTCAATTGTTCATACCACATTTCTGCTCAGATAACTATTAACGTCCGAGGAGATGGCAATAATACCTGCATACTTTGAACAATCCCTCAGTTTTTGCTGTCCAATTGGTTCGTTTAAGATGACAAAATTACACAGTTCAGACATCCACTTATTAAATTAAATCAAACACCCATTTCTTGACCATTTTTTGTATTAGGTCATTTTATTTACCAGTTATACAAAGTTAAGTGATTTTTTGCCTGTATGCCGAGTTTGATCCTGCTTGAACTTCATTAATAAAAAAATAAAAACTTTACCTGACCCACTCGTTCTTCAGGCCTCGGAGTAGGAGCAGCCCCTCTGCCCCACCGAGGAGTTGTTGCAGTACGCTGACAGCCAGCCTGTTGGCACTAAGGCCCAAATGCTACAGCTGAGGAGAAGCTGCCACAGGTAACGTGCCTTCCAAAAACGTGCCTCCGAAGGCAGAAAACACGGTTGATAATAAGTCCCTCAAATGCTCTGATTACCACAGCTGTCAGAGTCGGAAGCCGAGAGCGCCCAAAATAGAGGTTGGCAGGTTCTTGTAAAAACGAAAACACGACGACAATAGGGAAGCAGGCGCCGCTCACAGCCAAGGAGAGATGGGGACATAAATGGAACGCAGCGAGGAGACCCTGCGTCAGAGGTGAGCTTCACGGGTGGCGCCGATTTCAATACATAGTGATGAACAATGTCTGGGGAGTGTACGGACGCTCTGAGACACCATAGCAAAATACATTTCTTTTACAAGTTAAAAAGTTGTGTTACAAATTTCTGTGTGCTGCACAGGCTGGGAAATAGACAGGATATCATGTTTTTGACTCTTATTATTATCCAGTCGATAATTTGAGTAGCCTTTAGTTGTGACCATACGTTCTCTAACAGACTCGGAGCGCAATATAAACAAGTTACAGAGCAAGTAGGAGGGGCCATCACACTCTGTAAGGTGTAATGGCCAACTAAAATATTGTCTGAGTGAAATCGCCAGGGAAGGAGCAGAAAACACAGAGGGACATTTACACAAATGGGATCAATACCAGGCCAGGATTTCTGAATGTAACAGATAACAATCAATGGCAATCAGTCGGTGTACCAAACACCACAGAAGAGATATAACAGGTTGATGGAAGCATGACCTAAAAACTAATAGTGCACTAGCACTCCATCGATATCCTGCTTCTGACCGCTGCTTTCAGAAAGGAGTAAGCTCCACAAAAAACATCGTAGCTGCTCAAGGACTGAAGCCAGATCAATGCATCCCTGTTTTTCATAAACCTCAAAGATTTTTTAATTGGCTTAACAAATAACAAACAAAAAAGGTTTATATAATTCACAAAAAAAAAATGCATCAGTCTGTTCCAACAATCCATCACAAGCTCATGCCGAAATTGACGTCCCCAAAAGAACACTGGTACCCGAGAAGCTCTTTAAACACAATATGGTACCAGCCCTAAAGCAAAAAAGTAGGTATCTCTCCCAACATAAGAGAGCTAAAGTTAAATAGAATACATGATTCAGTATGCAACCCCTCAAGTGACTGAATTCTAAACAAGCATTTGCAATGCAATAGGTCTCGCATTTACGCAAGTTTAAGCTTTTGGCATTGTCAATGACAAGGCCTTTTATTTATGTTTTTTTTCTAAAAAAAAACATGAATAAAAGGCATTGTCATTTGCAATGCCAATAGCTCAAACTCGTGTAAATGTGAGACCTATTGCATTGCAAATGCTTGTTTGCATGATCACCCTCATGTTTTTGAACTGATGCTGCTGATTTTTCGTCTCTGAAGTGCACTGAGCACTGCCGAGTAGGCATCAGTGCCAGTGCTCTGAACCTTAAAAGGTTTATACTTGATTAGTTCTCCCAAAATTGGCATAAGCTCACTTGCCTATAAGTGCATAGTATATGGTACCAGGGGTATTCAGAGCCTTATTAGTTAAAGCGTCTCTCGTGGACTGCAGCACTTCATGTGCCATCATGGATTGAAGATGTCTCCATGACATCTACAGTGGTTTGTTGACTGGAGTGTCATGAGGCCAATGAGAGATGGATGTTTCTAGTGGTTTGCTTTAGTTTGTCTTTTTTAGGCATATTGTTAAGGTCGAATATGCTCATAATCAACGCATCTCTTTTACATCATAAAATGAGTCTGTGGTATTGTGGCTAATGTAACTCCACATTCACACACAGGAGTTCATATAATAAATAGAACGTTGAAGCCTAATTAAAAACATGAAGTATCCGTTCTAGTCAACTGTTGCTTGCATTGCCGTGTGATAAATGACATGCTTAATTTCACTTACACATTGTGCATAAATTCAGCCTTTTCTTAGCATGAACTGTAGCATGTGGCTTTTCCTAATCATATTCTTGTGACCTGCAAACTAAATATACAAAGCTATTTCAAAGTATTTTTTGTTCACCTGTATCATAAACATTACATTGCAACTAGACCTAGCTCACCCAAACAGTACCTTACTTTAGGAAAACTAAGTACGAAGTCAAAAATGGAAATAATCTTCACACTATTGATCTTACCAGTTAAAGAACACACTATTCATGATCACCAGCCAAACGGTGCAACCAAAACTGCAACAGCATATAGACCTGTCCACAGATGACAACCAACAACACTTCTTTGTACATCCTGAGAGTTCATTTTATCACAGAAATACTCCTCCTACTATATTCCTAACCCCCTGCATGAAAAATTGACCTTGCATTATCTCTTCCTTTACCCTCCATCCTCTGCATGCCCTACTGTCTTTGAGTGTAGCCTACTCTTCTGCATGCCTGTTTGCCTTTCTGTTATTTCTGTAACCTGCTCATATCTGTCATAAATCATAGACTCTCCGTGTGACAATTCTGTGCAATCTAACATCTGACATCATCTTGCCTAACTCAGCCCACCTCCCATTCGTATACACTCACACCTATCTCCTATTAACTTAATCTACCACAAAGAACCAGAAGAAATGCAAGCTGTATATTCCTGCAAGCTGATAATAATAACCAGCACTCATAGGATTAACCACTAACCTTGTGCTAACGCGGGATTACTGGTTACTAATTATCTTACCAAATCCCATACTATGTCGACTGAATCGTTGGTACCTGTCTTGGAGTAAAAGGTAATCTCGCAATAAGTCAATCAATTTAAGAACTTACACCACTCTAAATGACCACTGACCAAAATTAAGTTTTAAAGATTTAATATAAAGTCAAAGATAACTGAAGATACAAACTTCTCAAAATGAGATTCAACAGGTAAATTGGTATCACTATAAACATGAACTTTTTGAATAATCTAAGTCTGAAAAACAGAATAATAAGTACAAGCTCGAAAACCATCAGGGTTGCCAAAATGGATACAAGTTGCAACCTCAAAGTCATTACAGAAAAGAAAATTTAGGTTAGTCTGTCCCTACACTACACTAAATGACATCCCTGCTTAACAAGATCTTTACCCTCTAGGTGTCAGCCGTGGTGACTTCCTAAGAAGATCACGCACTTCTCTTTGTCTCTTCTCTGATAATGGGTCTCTCCTGATCAGCCTATCTGCCTACCCATCCGCTTCCTTAGGCTCCCAAAATCATCTGCTCTGCTCTCCTCCCGGGTCTCTTTCCCTAATACAAAATCACATTTCCAATAGAAACGCCCCTTGGGACGCCCCTCACGTGGTACATCTTTGCGCGGCAAACTCCATGATGGTACTCTTGAAGACCCTCATTATAGTTGACCTTGGTTCCCAGGCTTCTTCTTCAGTGCACTGATACCCCCTGAAATTCCTGGAAACTCCTACAGGCCTGCGCAAGGCGCCACTGAACAAAGTCCCTTTCATTCGAGCTGATTAGGACCCTCGCACCTGCATACAGCTCATCCTGCAGTGGGCCTCAAATTCCAGACTCCACCATATCTTTAGTCATAAAACACTCTCAAAGCTCTGTGCTGGACACCTCGCGACCTCTTCTCTAACGAGCACATGACGATTTAAACTACATGACATTATCGGCTCTGGCCTACTTGATTTACATGCAGCAGGTCCCTGCACTCTTAAAACGTTAACTTGATTTAAACAGCAAACATTCTTAACTAGCATACGTTTCTAAAATAACACATCTATAAAGCATATACTTTTAACCCTAAGTTCAATAGTACATTTGGAAGAACCATGTCAACCTTATCTCACATTAATTTAGCAGCACGTTCAGGTTTGCTGTGAATTGCCCTAAGGCCTACACATAATACTGGATTTTCAAAGTTACATTTAATTCGGACATGATTCTTTTAACATGAGAACATGAGGTTTTCACATATATTCCAACATTTCTACATTAATCTCACACCGTTATAATTATAGTTACTCTACTTAACATTCTATACATTTCACTACTGATTATAAACCACTCTGTATATTTCACTCCTGGATATAAAACACTCGTGTGCAAAACATGTTTAAACTAACTACGTGCTTGTAAATATGGCGTACTTATACATTTTTTTCAAACTTGTGCTCTCTCAGTCCCCCCTTTGATGACCTTCAGGGGTCATCATCACCATGACACTAAAAATGTAGAACCTTTTAAAGTGAAGACAGGGCAGTTCCACCTCTTTTCATACTCTCTAATGCTTTCAGACTCTTATATTGAGTGTCCTGCATCGCTGTCAACTCTTCTTCCTGTTTCTTCATAGCTCTCTGTAGCCTATTTGCTCTATAACATTGATACAAACGCACCAATCCCCACAAAGTGATTACACAAATCACAATTATGATGATGGGTTTCAATATGTACCAAACGATACCCTTTCCTAAGTTGGCAAACCAACTTCCAACTTTACCCATTCCATGACCTACTTTTTCCCACACATTTACCTTTGCCAGGTCCTCAATTTCGTAGTGTATGGCAGTGATGTTTTGTATATACTTCTCTAGAGGTTTTGAATTGTCTGGAATGTAAGTACAGCATTCCTGGACCTTCAAAGCCTTACAGACTCCTCCCTCTTTTGCTAACAGAACGTCTAGAGCAAGTCGGTTCTGAAGAACCATTGCCCTAATCGATTGCATCTCACCTTCTATCAGCATCAATGATCTTGCAGTACTGGCAGATAGCCTATCTACGACTGTAGCTAACCTCCTAATTTTGATGTCATTCATTATCAATCCTAAGAAAGGGAATGCAGCACCTAGTACATCTCCAACTACTTCTGCTGCACCCAGCCCTCGCTTCCATCTAGTTGATATTTCTTTCTTAGGCGTGTCTAAATTCTCAACATGATATATTTTAGGAAAGACAACAGCCAGATAGCATGATCCGTACCAATTATCTGGTAACTTCACATAAGCATATCTTCCACATACAAAATATACATTTGGTATTGCTTGCATCCCTTTCATAAAGTTCTTAGAGTAATACTCCAATTGAAAGGCATGTTCACAATGGACTTGACCTACATAAAAGTTTTCATAATATGAGTAACTCCTGTGAATGCACAGTTTTCCCCGTTTATCCTTATCCAAAGCAATTGGACCAATACTACCCTTTCTTTGATGTGCCCTCTCCTCCTTGGTCCAATCTGTTTCCCATTGTCCTGATGCTTTCAAAATCTTCTGCCTCCTGTATCTAGTATCTACTTGTGCTATAAACTTTTTCTCAACTTCTGATATTTGACAAGTCAGATTGTTTCTTCGAGCATGTGAAGTATCTAACGTTTTCCATGGAATAAACCATTTGTGTAATCTGTCTTCGCTTTTGTAGTAGTCCCATTTGTTCAAATGCTTGAAATTCGGAACCTCTGGCAATGTCGAGTCGAAATTCGAGAAATAATACTCGAATCCTTCTCGTCCATAAAACATGCTCAACAATAAACTGCACGTTATTCCATATGTCAACGGAAGATGATGGTATCTGATACCCTCCTCCACTGAAGCTGGTAATTGCATACAAACGTAACAATCCTTTACTTCCATGGCATCAACATATTCATAAAGCAATTTAGCATAAGCATTTGACTTGTAATTTCCCTGTGACTCGTCGGTGTGAAGCCTTTTTATTTCTGCATCTAACAATGCCTTGTCTTTCTCATTGATGTTTCCCTTCTCTTTAATAATGGTAGTTTTCGGTGTTGACACTCCCGTATCCTCCTTGACTGCGGTTTCATCCCCCTCGTGTCCCACTAGGAATGAAACAGTTACCACTAAAATTATAAGAGAAACCACTACTCCTAAAAGTGTAACAGCTATACATTTTGCCCTGCGGTTCGGGTTGCCAGCCTCCATGTTCTCAAACAGTGTAGTTTTTGACTTTCTTCCAGCATTCACTTCTTCTCCTTTCTGAGCCAAAAGTCTTTCTTTCTTGCAATGTCTTTCTTTGAACACTTGGAAGCTTGACAATTTGTTTCCGCAAAACAGTTCAAAGTCCAGTAGAAAATAGACAACCCTAGCCCTTCTCCATCCACTAAAATGAAACCCCTATCACTTTTCTTCTTCCACTCGGCGCTAGGTTATCTTGCAACAAGTTTTTACAATTTCTTTTCAACAGTCTTATTTTCGTCTGAAGTTATGTATGACTCAAGGAGTGACACTACGTCTTCATAAATGTCCATCCGAAGTATTATTCCCTCAGGTTCTGGGCAGTTCGTGCCACAACATGGAAAGTCAACTTTTTCTAGGATTATTCTCCTTATTTCGCTCAAGACAAGTGGACGGACAAAATTGAGAGTTAGCGTCTTTTCAATTTCCACTCCTGGTACTATCAGTTCTACATCCACAATTACAAAGGGGTCCGTTCTAATCAAGATCACTTTCTTCACCTTTCCAGTTCTGCGCCCCTTTGAAGACATTCACAATATGGTATTAATCCACAACAATAAGCGCTCCTAGCATTTCTACTACTCGCTCAAGCATTTCCAAACGAAGAAGAGTTCCCTCCAATATTGGATATCGTGAACAGCAAACTGGAAACTCAACTGTCTCTAAAATCAATTTTCTTATTCCACTCAGGAGAGCAGGATGAACGATGTTGAGTGTCAGCAACCTTTCGGTCTCCGCTCCTGGTAGTAGAAACCTTATTTGCACTGTGATGATCGGGTCAGTTCTGATCAGTTCCACTTCCCTGATCCTCCCTGTTCTGTGTCTCCCAGACATCTGCAACGAGGTAGGTCCAGTCGGGAGTAGAGTATCTTCTACTAGGCACTCGCACCCTCCTTGATCTTCTAAGACCCTCCTCGGCTTGATCCTGGATATCTTCTTCTGGATCTGAGTCTTCGGATATAGGAGTAAGCGTTTCTTCCTGAGCCGACCTCAAACTTAGCCTTCTTCTCCTAGTTGGCCAAGTGGCAGCTCCAAGCCTTATTCTCCTACTCCTTGTCCTCCCACTTGGTTCTTGGTCGCTCCGATACGGATCTGAGTCTGAGTCGTATTCACTTCTGCTCTCTCCTTCAGTTGCGTCTTCTGTCTCACTGCCGTCCTGCCTTTGCTCTTCTTCTGAATCCGTTGCGTTCCCAACTTCTTCCGACACCCCCTCAGCTGCCTCAATCCCTTCTTGCGACTCTTCTTCCACTTCCGGGCTTTCGTCTGGGATGGGAGCTGTTCCTTCTAGAGGTGCTGGAACTCTTCTAGTATGGGATGCATGGATCCAATTTGGCAGCCCCCCGCACTTCACCGCGGTGTTCGTTATCAGGATTACCTGAAAGGGCCCACGCCAGCGAACATCTAGGCAGTTCTTCCGGACGTGTTTTTTAACTAAGACCCAGTCCCCTGGGTTCAGGTCATGACACAGGTTCCTCGCTGCTGGAACTTCAACTGCATGCACCTGAAGGGACACAGAATGGATGGCGTCAGACAGTCCTTTACAATAATCCAAGATCAGATCATCTGTAATATTCAATAGAGCAGTAGTTGGAACTGTAGGAAGTCTCATGGCCCTCCCCATCAGGATCTCGTGGGGAGAGAGACCTGTCCTCCTATCAGGTGTGCTGCGCATGCTCATGAGCACTAAAGGAAGAGCATCTGGCCAACTCAAGGATGTGGATGCCACTACTTTAGCCAATCTATTCTTCAAAGTGCCATTCACTTGTTCCACAATTCCTGAAGCTTCTGGTCGATAACTACAATGCAGCTTTTGATCGATATTCAGTGTGGAGCACAACATCTTCACTATTTCGCTGTTAAAATGTTTTCCTCTGTCAGATTCCAAAGAGGCAGGCACCCCGAAGCGCGGTATCAACTCCCTGAGCAACAATTTAGCCACTGTGAGTGTATCGCACCTACGTGTAGGGTACGCTTCAACCCATCTGGAAAATACGCATACAATCACCAACACATACCGAAGGCGATTGACTCTTGGCATTTCGATGAAATCTAGTTGCATTCTATTGAAAGGCCCCCCCGACCTCCCAATGTGACTCAGTGTGACTGGTGTTCGTTTGCCTACGTTCAGCTGTTGGCAAGTAACACATCGCTTACATACTGATTCTGCTGCTATTCTGAATTTCGGGCAATACCAAGTCTGCCTAAAAACTCTCATCATAGCATCCCTTCCTAGATGTACTGGACCATGTATTTCTCTCGCCATGGGATTAGCTAATTCTTCAGGTAACACAGCTCTCCCATCTGCTGAAACCCAAAAATCCATTTCACTTCGCACACAACCTGCTATTTCCCATGCCTTTTTCTCTGTTTCAGGTGCGTTCTCCTGCATTATTCTTAAATCCTCCCAAGTATCTACAGTTTCTAACATCATACTTAATTCAGTCTTTTCTTCTGCACCTTCTATTTCCACCTTTGAGAAAGAATAACTTTGTTCCGCACAATAGCGTGCGACTTCATCAGCATATCTATTACCTTGTGACACAAAATCTGTATTCTTAGTATGAGCTACACACTTCACTACTGCGATGTCAACAGGACCTTGTAATGCTTCTATCAGCAATCGCACAAATTCTCCATTTCGAATGGGCGAACCAGAGGAGGTCATGTAACCCCTCTGAGACCACAACTGCCCGAAATCATGAACCACACCGAAACCATATTGGCTGTCCGTGTAGATGGTGACTCTTTTCCCGTTTCCTGCTATGCAGGCACGAGTTAGGGCAATAATTTCTGCTACCTGTGCGGAATGTACTCCTTCCAGGCAAGCGGCTTCCACAACTCCAGTAATGGTACAAACAGCATAAGCTGCTCTCAACCGACCAGTATCGTCTCTTAAACATGAGCCATCAACAAAGTAAATTTCATCGGGGTCTGACAATGGCTCATCCACAATATCTGGTCTGGGTTTCGTGCATAGTTCAGTCACATCAAGGCAATCGTGGTCTTCACATCCTTCGCCTTCTATTACAGTAGGTAATGGCATCAAAGTAGCAGGATTCAAGACAGAGCATCTCCTGAGAGTCACGTTCTCTGCGGCAAGTATAACTTGCTCGTAGCGCGTGAGCCTACTATTGGTCAGATGCTGCGTCTTCGTCCTGGTCATTAACAATTCAACTGAATGTGGTACATATACCACTACTGGATGTCCCATCACAATACTCTCGCTCCTTTCAATGCTGACACCCGTTGCAGCAACGGATTTGAGACATCCGGGCAACGCTGCGGCTACTGGATCTAATGTAGCCGAAAAATATGCAACTGGTCTACGGGCATTACCGTGGGTCTGTGCCAAGACTGACAAAGCACATCCCTCTCTCTCACAGCAATAGAGTGAAAATGACTTTTCGTAATCTGGCATTCCCAGAGCCGGAGCACGACATAAATCGTCTCTCAGCTGTAAAAACGCCACCAGACATTCTTCATCCCATGGTACCGGATCACTCACCTCCTTGTGCGTCAGTTTCTGTAAGGGCTTTGCTTTCAGTGAAAAGTTAACTATCCACTGTCGGCAGTAACCCACCATTCCTAGGAACATTCTAACCTCTCTCTGAGTTGTAGGCGCATTCATTTTCATTATCGCCTCAATCCTCTCTGGGGACACCTTACGTTTCCCTTTTTCTAACCTGTGCCCTAGATACTGTACTTCTGTCAGACAATACTGCAACTTGCTCGGAGATACCTTATGTCCATTTTCAGCTAAATGATTCAGTAAGGCAATTGAATCTGCTTTACAAGCTTCCTCTGTCTCTGACGCAACAAGTAGGTCATCTATGTACTGTACCAGAACCGAATTCTGTGGCAGTACTAGATTCTCAAGATTCTTCTTCAGCAACTGATTAAAGATGGATGGGCTATCTGTGAATCCTTGTGGGATTCGACACCATGTTAAAACGCGATCTTCCATTTTAAAAGCAAAAAAATACCTGCTCTCTTCATCCAATGGGATTGAAAAGAAAGCCTGACAAAGATCTATCACTGTGAACCATTCTGCTTGACATGGTATTTGAAACAATATCACTGATGGATTCGGTACCACGGGACAACATGAAACGACTATGTTGTTAATCTTTCGTAAATCCTGTACTATCCTGAATTTCCCACTAGGTTTCTGCAAACCCATAATCGGGGAGTTACAAGGACTACCCACGATTTCTTTCAGTATTCCCTGCTGTATCATTGACTCGATCACAGGTTTTATTCCCGCAATCGTTTCCTGGGACAATTTGTATTGAGGCGTTCTTGGAAACTCAACATTTGGTTTTACCAATATTTTTACCGGTTCTACCCCCTTAATCAATCCTATTTCTTCTCCTGTGAAATCCCATACCTCTGACGCCACTGCATCTCGTAGGTCTTGGGGAAGATCTTCTATTGTCAGAGTAGGATATAGTTCTACACAAGATTTGGAATTGGCCACCTTAAAAGTAGCATCTTCGTCGGTAGTCTGTACCTCCACTCCTTGCGGGGTGCAGTATATGGTGCAGTTCAATTTGCACAACAAATCCCTTCCTAACAGACATACCGGACTCGAGTCACAAACCACAAACTGATGTTCGTTCATGTGGTTTCCAATTTTCACAGATACTGGTTCTGTCAACGGACTAGTCATTCTTTTATTTGCGACTCCTACCACCTGAATTGTTTCCCCTGACATCGGCAAGTCTGGAACCACCGCTGATCTCAGAGTCGAACGAGTAGCCCCAGTGTCCACTAAGAACGTAGTGGGACACCCTGCCACTTCTGCCTCAACAAATGGCCCTCTTTGATCCACTTCTAGGACTGCCCCGAGGGTACAATCCTCTTCACTGCTCACCCGTTGTCCTGTCAATGGGTCAATGTAATAACACTTTTCTTCCTCGATAAACAGAGGCATTTGTTTAAAGACCTTTCCTCCAGCTGCTATCTTCGGTGGCTGTGGGAATTGGGCCCGTGGAGCCGAAGTCCCCCCTTTGGCCACCTTACTGCTTGAGACTGTCACCTTTTGCACTGGGTCTTCTTGGACCTGTTCTTCTACTTCTAGCTCTCCATTTTCAGGGTTAAAGGGACACTCGCATCGCCAATGCCCCAACTGGTGACACTGATGACACTTTGTCGTTTTCTTTAGAGTGGCAAAGTCTATCCTAGGTCTCTGCCCTTCCTCATTGTCCTTATTCTGACCGTTTGGCTTTCGTCCCATCCCCTGTTTCTGCTGGCCACCCTTCCCAGCGGACTGCATTTGCACCACCATCAATTTCTCCTTTAGATTCTTGGCTTTAGAATCTATCTCGTCACTGCAGTACCTCGCATAACGTAAAATCTCATCTAGTGGTTTGTTCTGCCAACAGATTAAATGTTGCTGTATCATCAAACAAATATCAGGTCTCAACCCCAAGACAAACTTTGACACAAACTGCCCTATATCTTTGGGATCCATTACATCTAGTCCACTGTATTGCTTGAATGTTTTCAGCAATCTTTCATAAAACTCGTGAACTGTCTCCTTGGGTTCCTGCCTTGTTCGGTCTATTTTTACCCAATCTATGTCCTGTGGTGGTACCTTATCTTTCAACCAAGCTATTACCCTTTCATACTTTCGCATGACAATCTCAGATGGTCCATTTGTTCGAGCATCCCTCAATGGTTCAGCATTTGGCCATTCGACACTAGTCTTACAAGGGGTCCACAGATCAGATGGGACCACGATGTCAAACAACGTGTTCAAATCTATCCACAGTACTTTCGAGATTTTGACAAACCTCTCTACCTGTTTATACCATTCGACTGGATTGTCCCGCAACTTCGGAAATGAGTTGGTAAATGCGGCTAAGTCTCCTCTACTCCAGGGCACATGTACATAATTTCCATTTGATATTTCTCGCAAAGGGAATGCCTCCATCTGCATTACCCTTCCCTCTGGGGTCATCACATTTGTACTTCGTCTAACTGTGCCCTTTTTCGACCACCTTTCTTCCCATTTATCCAGATCTCTCCACACTCGTATCCCAGCTATCAACTCCCTTATGTGAGTTTTCAATCCAGTAGTCCTTTTCTCATCTAGATCTTGATCTGAGTATTGTAACCTATGGTTACTCTGTAGTGCCCTTGTCCTAGATAAATCTACAGCATATCTGTCGGCCAAATTAGACAGTTTCTCGTGGAATGCTCTAGCTCTCCTGGTAGTATCCTTCGCTATGAACAGCAACTCATCTTGTTCGTACAAATCGATCCTTTCTAAAGGCACCGTTCCTTCTATAATCTCGTCAAGATCGGATTTTAGGCTGGAGACATCAAGCCTTTTAACCTTTATCGCAGCTTTCAGCACCTCTGGTCCAGAAGTACCTTCTGCCTCCCTCCCGTCCCAGCTCCTAGCCCTGCGCCTAGGCACTGGTGAGTTAAAGGGAGTTCTCCCCTGTTCCCATCTCTCTAGGTCCCATGCCTTTCCATCTTCTCGGGGTGGATGATGAAATACTTCCTTGTTTCTCATTTTTCCGCCTTCCCCGATCTGCCTGTTTTCTCCAGGTGCATAGTAAGGCATCCCATTGCTCCCCCTCTCTTCACTGTTTCCCTGTGATTCTTGGTTACTCGAAGCATGGCGGGACCTGTCACTATTCTCCTTCCTCCAATGTTGGACATCTTCCCCGAGTGTATGATGAAGGCACCTAAACCTATTCTGAAAAGCCCGTACCGCCTCATCTCCTCCTTTCCCCCAGAGACGGGACATTTCCTCACATTCTACAATCCTAGTATTTTGTTCCGGCTGTTCTCTCTGATTTGTAGGACATGCATCCCCTCTATTCTCTTGACTTTGGCCTTCCCGGCCCTGACTGCTTTCGCTGGCCCCACAATGAGATACTGTCCCATTGCCCCTGGTATCCCACTCTGGTTCCGTCCTTGTCCTGTTACTCGGGGATACTATGGACCCGTCCCATTCCCTCAAATCAGCTCTTAATTCTGAATAGGGTCTTGGCCGTGGTCCCCTTAGATCCATTGGTCCTCTCGGACCTCCCTGTTCTGAATTGGGACCGACAGTTGTGTCTAATGGGGTATTCCATGTTACTGATCCTGGCAATTGTTTCCATGCATTTGTCACATTATTCCTCCTTTCCATCTCAATCCTTTCCCTATCCAATTGCCTTTGTTGTTCCCCTCTATCTCTCTCAGAATTATAGATCGAAACTATGGGTCCTATGGTAACAGGCACTTGAAGAGCGTCTGGCAATCCCACAGACTCAGCCCTTTCGGTGGTTGGCGTTTTCTGCACCACAAACCTTCCCACTACACTCTGTACAGTGTTGTTTGGAGGTGTTTCTCCGCCTTTGATAGGTGTCCATTCCGATATAGGGAGTGGTGTATATCCCTCTATGTCATTTCCATCTTCCCTTGCGAGCCCTCTATCTTCTATTAACCCCACTCTCGGAGGTGGTCTATCCATTAACAATCTGTTTATTAGATTGTCCTCCGACTCGCTTTCCTCGTCTTCTTCCATGAGGTTTCCTCCTCCTGACACCTCCCTCATCGGATACATTTTCTCCACCTCAATAGTCTGTACCCTCCAACGCTTTTCCTCCTCATCCCATTTGGAATCTCGCACTGCCCTTACCGATCGCGTCAGTCTTTGTTGACGCCTGTTCAAATTTCGGTCGTGTGCAGCCTTAATCCATGCATTAAGAGCCTCAAACTGTGTTGGTCTGGGCGAGGGTTTCAATGAGGACATGGTTGCTTTTAGCCGATGTAACACCTCTAATTTAAACGTCCCGTACCTCGGGAACTGCATTTCCTCATTCCCTTCCGTAAGCTTATTCCAAGCCCCAATCCACAATATCGTATGCAGCCCAACATTCGTTGCCATATAATGAGCTGGCGTACCCTCCGGCGGAGCCTCTTCCCCGTAATAATGTTCACTTCGTTTACGTTTAAAAATCCCTTTCAAACACTTAAAACACTTCATGATTTCTCTTTTCTCCGCGTTTGTTTACTTCCTGATGACACTCCACCAATCTCAGCGCCGTTCTCACTAACTGGCCTATCCGTACGCGACTTTCCTCCGACGTCACTCTAGCCGCCCAACCAGAGCGCGGCTCTAGCTAACGTCACACCAACCGCTCAATCAGAGCGCGGCTCTAGCCGACGTCACCCGTCCCCCTTCGCAGCAGTTCCCCTCCTTTCTCAGCTCGTCTCCTCGGTCATGCACGCATCCCATTCATACTCTGAAAAATGATTACTTCCGTCCAAGCGATCACCTTTCTTGACTGTACGCCCACAGTCTTCCTGTAGTTGTCACCTTAACTTGGCAAAATGTCTTTCCGTTTACTTCCAGACAATCGCCTTCTCCGATAGGTTACTCACACGCAGTAACTTTCGACCAGCGTCCGTTACTCATACATTCACTCTTACACTCCCCCTATCTTGGATCCACGGCGGTCAATGGTACCTCGTGACCTCCGTACTATGGTCAACAACTACCCTGGATGTTCGATACACCCAAAACCACTTAAGCTCTGGCCTGAACTTAAGATTTCACCAGTTCACCCGTTTACCAGGTTACCAGCTTACCAGGTTGCGCGCGCTCACAACCTTCTCTCATTCACACTACAGGCATTCAACTCCGCAAGACATTACAATACAAATACAACACAAAACACCGCAATCTGTTCACGCATGACCCTTTTTATACTCACTCTCCGATACTGCTGCTATTCTCGCACCGTCTGCACCTTTCGGCACACGATTCTTCCGCTGCTCGTCTCTCGGCGTCTCGGGCCTTGGGGTAAACTAACCTCTCTAGATTACCTTCCTCAAGAAGATAACCATCCTCACTCTGCTACCAACTGCTAACGCGGGATTACTGGTTACTAATTATCTTACCAAATCCCATACTATGTCGACTGAATCGTTGGTACCTGTCTTGGAGTAAAAGGTAATCTCGCAATAAGTCAATCAATTTAAGAACTTACACCACTCTAAATGACCACTGACCAAAATTAAGTTTTAAAGATTTAATATAAAGTCAAAGATAACTGAAGATACAAACTTCTCAAAATGAGATTCAACAGGTAAATTGGTATCACTATAAACATGAACTTTTTGAATAATCTAAGTCTGAAAAACAGAATAATAAGTACAAGCTCGAAAACCATCAGGGTTGCCAAAATGGATACAAGTTGCAACCTCAAAGTCATTACAGAAAAGAAATTTAGGTTAGTCTGTCCGTACACTACACTAAATGACATCCCTGCTTAACAAGATCTTTACCCTCTAGGTGTCAGCCGTGGTGACTTCCTAAGAAGATCACGCACTTCTCTTTGTCTCTTCTCTGATAATGGGTCTCTCCTGATCAGCCTATCTGCCTACCCATCCGCTTCCTTAGGCTCCCAAAATCATCTGCTCTGCTCTCCTCCCGGGTCTCTTTCCCTAATACAAAATCACATTTCCAATAGAAACGCCCCTTGGGACGCCCCTCACGTGGTACATCTTTGCGCGGCAAACTCCATGATGGTACTCTTGAAGACCCTCATTATAGTTGACCTTGGTTCCCAGGCTTCTTCTTCAGTGCACTGATACCCCCTGAAATTCCTGGAAACTCCTACAGGCCTGCGCAAGGCGCCACTGAACAAAGTCCCTTTCATTCGAGCTGATTAGGACCCTCGCACCTGCATACAGCTCATCCTGCAGTGGGCCTCAAATTCCAGACTCCACCATATCTTTAGTCATAAAACACTCTCAAAGCTCTGTGCTGGACACCTCGCGACCTCTTCTCTAATGAGCACATGACGATTTAAACTACATGACATTATCGGCTCTGGCCTACTTGATTTACATGCAGCAGGTCCCTGCACTCTTAAAATGTTAACTTGATTTAAACAGCAAACATTCTTAACTAGCATACGTTTCTAAAATAACACATCTATAAAGCATATACTTTTAACCCTAAGTTCAATAGTACATTTGGAAGAACCATGTCAACCTTATCTCACATTAATTTAGCAGCACGTTCAGGTTTGCTGTGAATTGCCCTAAGGCCTACACATAATACTGGATTTTCAAAGTTACATTTAATTCGGACATGATTCTTTTAACATGAGAACATGAGGTTTTCACATATATTCCAACATTTCTACATTAATCTCACACCGTTATAATTATAGTTACTCTACTTAACATTCTATACATTTCACTACTGATTATAAACCACTCTGTATATTTCACTCCTGGATATAAAACACTCGTGTGCAAAACATGTTTAAACTAACTACGTGCTTGTAAATATGGCGTACTTATACATTTTTTTCAAACTTGTGCTCTCTCAGCAATAGAAGCCCTGGGAACGCAGAAGCCATCATCTCTGGCCATATCTCTGAACACTGCTGATAACTTTATCAGCGGTGTGTGTGACACAGGATGGCACAGGCTGGACTAAATTGTTCATTGTTCACCTTAACGTGGTTGAGAAGCATTTTCAGATGGTTGACTTGTGTTTCTCTCAAAGGGGCGGTGGATATTCTTTTAGTACAAGTGTCTGTTTCAGTGACTATCGACAGTGCCCCTCTTCTCTCTAATGTGCGCTAATTCACCCGAGATACGGCGAAGAGTAGCTGGCAGCCTCCTTTCTTATTGGTGACTCTTTAAAAGAGACTTCCTTTCAAACTTGGCCATTAAACTAGAAAACTCGCTCCCAGTGACCATACAAGCATAATAAATTGTGTATGTTCAAGTGTTGGACTTGGGCCTTCTGGCAGGTTCACCCCTGAACTTTTTGCCTTGAAGTGTAGTGATTTCTGGTCTTTGCGCACTTTGACACTGTGGCGCAGTGTAAAGTGCGTGCGCTCCCTGAGTGCGTGGAGTGAGACTGGCCTGCCCTCCCATAGGAATGCATGGGGAATGTCTGTGTCCCTGGTAGTTCCTGATGCGTGAGGCGTGCATGCTTAAGTTTGGGATGTGCGAACTCGTGAGAGTGAATGCTGCGCAACGGTATGTGCGGCGTGTATGTGTCTTGTGCGGATGCGCCACTTCTAGGAGTTGGCATATTAGTGTAAAATATGCCTGGCGTGTGATTGGCTGGAGCTGGCTGGGATGCCAGGCTCCAGGAAGTCTGTGTGGGTCTGCCCCGGTGGTGAGTGGGAGATTAGCATGAGTGATGTGTGGGAGGAGTGTACCTGTGTCCTGGATGGGCTGGGTTTTCCCCACACAATGCTGGCTCCGCCCCCCTGTGGTGTGACTGATGACCCAAGCCCTGCCAGTGAATAGAATGGGTGGTTGGGCCATCAAGAGTGCTCCAGAACCAGCTGCGACTGGTTCTGCCCCCACCCTGCACCTAAAGACAAAGGGAAAAGGTGTATAAAAGAGGGGCTGTGACCCCATGAAAATGTTCTTGTTTGCCAACTTGAAACTACCAGGGGCGTGCTGCTGCTTGGGCCCAGGGGAAGGCTTGCCTCCCTGGGCCCTGCCCAGCCCCTGGATGCCTTCTCCCTCTGGGGTCTCTCTGCCTTGCCTTGATGCCCTGGAGGACTTTTCTCTGCTGTGCTTGTCCCTGGACTCGTGGGGCCTCTTTGCCCTGCCCAGCTCCTGGATGCCAGGGGGACTGTTGCCTAGCGCAAGGAGCGCTTTATTTGCTTTATAGCGCATGGGAGCGCTTTTATTCTGCCCCTAGCGCTTGAAAGCGCTGTGTTGTTCCCTAGCGCTCGGAGCGCTTTATTTTTACTTTTGCCCCTGTTATTTACTTAAAGCGAGCGAGTGCCCACCTCGCTGTTTATTTTTAATCTCGAGGGTGCCACCCCTCTGAAATGCCCCCGAGATTCACCGCCACGGCCCGAGCGCCGCAAAACAGGAAGCCAGGCACTACTGTGCCTGATGCGGGGCGGGACTTCCGGTTTGCCGGAGGAAGTCCCGCCCGCCGCCGCGCTGGGATTGGCCAGCGCCGCCAGGGAGACTGAGCCTGGAGCTGAGTCCCGGTCCCGAGATGGGGGACCGGGTGAAGACCCGTGTGTCAAGAAAGCGGGGCTCTCATGAGGTGAGAGAGCCCCGCCTGCTGCCCTGCTGACACCCGCCGAGGCCCCCGTGAGCGAGGGAGGGCCCCGGCAGACTGCTGCAAGAAGATGGTGTCCCCCGCCGCCTCCGGAGAGCAGCCGGTGAGTAGAGCTGCCCCGGGGGGGGGGCGGGGGGTGGTGAAAGTGCGCGAGGGATCCCCTCGCAACGCTGAGCGGCCCCGCTTGACAGAGGGCCGCTCCAACGGCCCCCAGGAGTTCTTTGAGCCTAGAGGGCTCGGTGGGGGCATAGCGTTTTCTTCTGCCCGTGCGCTCCGCCTTCAGGTGCCTTCAGGGCGGCCCCGGATGGTAGTGGGCCGCCCCAACGTTTCCCCAGGGCACAGTATCGAGGGAAAGGGCCCGAGGAGCCCGTGCTGAGCCCCGTGGCTCCAACGTGTTGGGGCATTGTATTTACTGCAGAGCCTGAGGGCTCCCACGCTGGGCAGCAGTGTTTCTTGAGCCTAGATGGCTCCAACCCGGGACATATTTGTTTGTAGAGCCAGAGGGCTCAGTTGGGCGCAGTCCTTGTCCTGAGGGGCCAGTGAGGGCCCCTGTCGCAGATTTGTTTCCAGCTGCCCAGCAATTAGTGGGCAGCTGCACCGTTTAGGTTTTCCTCCCTAGGGACATGTCCTGGACTTAGGAGTGAGGCGCACTCCTTCATCCCTGGCCTTCCCCCAGCTGCGCAGCACTTAGTGCCAGCTGCAGCGTTTAGGCCCCCATGTCCTGTCCCTCAGCTGCCCAGCAAGTAGTGGGCAGCTGCTACGTTTAGGTTCTGGCGCAGTGGCGCAACCTGGACTTTGTGAGTTCTGCGCTAAAGGTTTAGATGCTGTTATGATCTATGTCCTATTGCTTTTGGGTGTTAGGAAATGTACAATGTGTAGTATATTTTGCGCACCCTGTGTTCTGCACCTCTGAATGTGTTGTTGATACATTATGTGCCCTGTTCCTTACACCGCTGAACGTGTGTTGATGCGTCATGTGTTCCTTACACCGCTGAATGTAGGTTCTGCATCATGCGTTTTGTCCCCAGGTCTATGCCCCTATGTGTATTGTGATACTGAGGAGGTGGTTCTTGCTAGTGCAGGTGGTGCTAGTAAGGTCCTGGTTCCCTGCGTGACCTGTTCCTAGGGTGGTTAGGATTGCGTAGGGGGGACTTACCAGTTACCAGTGGGTACTGGTTTTGTGCTTTATGTCCTATTTTATGTTACAGTGATCTTCTGTTATAAGTGATCCCAAGGGCTTGATACTAAGCTTGCCCCCTGACCAGAGTCCCAGGACCAGTGGACTCTATGGTGCCTTCCCTGCCAAATTGATGGGACTTGTCTGATCTCCCTGGGCCCCTGGGGCCTCGCTGAAGTGTGCCTCGCTCGTTCCCCTCGGCAGCTCGTGCCGGCAGCCCGTCCAAGCCTCGAGCAGCGCCGCTCTCCCCTGAGCCGCGCCGCTTCGCTGGGTCGCCCGCATCCTGCCTCCCCCTCCTCTTCTGAGCCGCACACATTGGTCGCCCCAGAGAAACGCTTGTACCATGCCGGCAGCCCGTCCAAGCCTCGAGCAGCGCCGCTCTCCCCTGAGCCGCGCCGCTTCGCTGGGTCGCCCGCTCAAGTTTACTAAGGAGGTCACTCGCATTATCCCGTGCAACCAGGACGGAAGGTACTGTCTGATAGGCTATGTTCTAAGTTCTAGGCCTACAAGTAGTGTATTGTTACTTCTAAAAGTGCTGATTCCTGACAGTGGTCCAGGTGGCCCTGTCTTGTAAATAATCCCTTGTAAATTCTGCCCGTGCCTCTGGCACATTGTAAAGTGTGTTTTATCTAATGTGTTTTGGTGTAATACAAAGGCTATTTTTATATAACCTTGTGTGGAGTTTCCTTTGTGGTGGGCCTTTGGTTGTTGTTGCTGGGGTGCGTGCGCAAATACTTAACTTACATCGCCTCCAAGTTTAGCCTTGCTGCTCGCGCCACGTTACCTAGAGGGTGAGTAGGGGTTATCTTGGCGTGTAACTCCCTTGCCCTGACTTGGGAGTGGTGGTCTCTGACTGACTTTGGCGAAAGCCCTGGCCAGCCAGGGATCCCATTTCCAACATTGGCGGCAAGCGGTGGGATAAGGATTTGTGTTTGCGTTGTACCACAGTAGCAGCTGGCTGCACCACAAAACTCTGCATTTTAGATAACCACATTGTGGGGATTATTGTATGGAGTTTGCTAAAAATGTCATTTCTGTGGAAATGTGTTTCTCGTGCACTTTGAGTTAGGTGTCCCTAGCTCGGGAGGGTAGATCATCCCCCTAAGTGCAGTGTGTTTTCTGGATTCACCAGAAGGGTGGGATCCAGTGGTGGCAGCATAAGTGTGTCCAGTGCATGTGTCCCCCGTCCCTGCCCTGGAGTAATGGTACCTGTGTCAAGTGTGGTCAGGTTGAGAAGTCAGGGGTGGTAGAAACTGCTTTACCAGTCTGGGGAGGGGTGTGTGTGGATGAATGGTGTGTGGCACTGGATGTGTTTGTGAGTTCTCTGGATGGGGAGCTTGCTGAATGCTAGTTTTGCTCAGATATTTAAGTCCTGTGTGTTGAACTTTTCCCAAGAACGTCTGCAGACAGTGGAGCCTGCTTTTTGATTTCTGTGGTCTGTTGAGAGACAGAATTTTGGAGTTGGTAATGTTCTGGGAGTAGGGAGACATAGGGGATGGAGTGATTCCAAAAGGAGTGTCTGAGGTGTCTTCCAGCCCAGCGTGGTGGAAGAGGTTCAGTGTAGCCCAGCTAGGTCTCGGTGTAGGGGCTAGCGTCCTGTCTCAAGAGGAGAAGGAGTGGGTGGGACTGCATGTCTCCAGGTGCCCGAAACCCAGTGTCAGGGCCTGGAGTGTTTCTGAAGGGAACATCAGGTCGGGGGCCTAGGCTGTACCAATAGGTCATTTGAGGAGGATCTTCCAGAGTGTCTGGAGAACGTGGAACCTCTGTACCCAGGGTTCCAGTAGTTCTGGTGTCTGGCAGTACCGCTCCAGTTGGGAGGGTGCAGAAGTCCAGATGAAGGGGTGCGAGGGGGATAGGTTCCCCAGTGGAAAAGCCAGTGGGTCAGGGGCCAGCCAGAAGGGTTGTGTCGCTAGTGAGTGACCATGGTGATGCCACTTCTGTCCTGAGTGTCAGGCAGACTTGTACACGACACATTAGTTGTGTCGCCCTCAAGGAAGTCCTGGTGCGCCAGGCATCTGACCAAAGGGTACGTCCCTCGGTTGGGGAGCCAGTAGCCGGTGTTTCCGGATCTGGACGTAAGGGCAATTGTACGTAGTGTCCTGAAGTTACAAGAGGGAACTCCTGCCTGATGAGAAGGAACCGGGTAAGCTGTATGGGGTATTGACCTGCAGTGGTTGCCTTGCTGCTGAAGGAGGAGAGAAAGTCTTAGATTTTTGTTTTCAACTTGTAGAAGTCCTGGTGCGCCAGGCATCTAACCAAAGGGTAGCGTCCCTAGGTTAGGGAGCCAGGTTCAGGTGTTGCCTGTCCTGGACGGCAGGGCGACTGTAGCCAGTGTCCTGGCCGGTTTGTCTTCTAGGGGTACCCCTGTGAACACAGGTGGGGCTCATCTTAAGTGAAGAGACCCTGTGTTTCCCAGAAGGGGTGGTACAGGCCTAGCAGGGATCTTTAGGGTTCTTGGCTGAGTGTTGTGGTACTACCCTGAGAGCAGGTGGGGCCTACCTTAAGTGGAGGGACCCTGTTCTACAGTGGGAGGGTGCAGAACTCTGGAAGGGGGTCAGAGGGAGTCTGACCCCTGTGCATCCGGTGAATTTGAATCCCAGGTGGTAGACCAGTTAAGGGAGCTGTGACCTATCTGTCATGACCAGCCTGGTGTCCTGTAGGCACCGCACTAAGCCGCGTCTGCCTTCGGCCGCGCAGTCTATGCCGCTCGCCGTCCCCGTCTCGACGCGGTCCGCGAGCCGCCGCCTGTGCCGCATCTGGCAACCCGCAAAGTGCAACGCCTTACTACACCGTTCTTGTGCTGGTCTGACTGTGGTCACTGCTGCTGAGGAAGTCAGGTCTTAAACTGGTGGGAGAGTTGTGTTCTGGAGGGTGCTTCAGAAGTAGAGGTAGGGTGGGGCATTCTTGCCCGTGACCTCTGGTCAGCCTGAGGGTGCGGACCCTAGGTTGAAGGATCAGTGGTAGTTTGGAACTACACTGAGAAAGGGAGTGGAGAATGGCTAGTGCAGGCCAGGGGTTACTACCCCCCACTCTGTGGATTGGCAAGGACCAGTGGTATCTGGGTGGCCTAGGGCCTGGTCCTAGCCGTGGACAACTAAGGAGTACCAGTGGGGTAGCCTAGTTGGGCCTGTGTTTTTTTTAAGGATGTGCTTGTCTTATGGATCAACTTGGCGTAGAACCGGAGGGTGTCCCTGCAGTGCGGGCCCGCGTCCGTGTTCTATCGCCCCAAGCAGGGAAGTCCATCACGGTGGTGATTGGCCTACCCTGCGTTTTGGCTGGAAGGGGGTCGTGTTGGACTTGGGCCTTCTGGCAGGTTCACCCCTGAACTTTTTGCCTTGAAGTGTAGTGATTTCTGGTCTTTGCGCACTTTGACACTGTGGCGCAGTGTAAAGTGCGTGCGCTCCCTGAGTGCGTGGAGTGAGACTGGCCTGCCCTCCCATAGGAATGCATGGGGAATGTCTGTGTCCCTGGTAGTTCCTGATGCGTGAGGCGTGCATGCTTAAGTTTGGGATGTGCGAACTCGTGAGAGTGAATGCTGCGCAACGGTATGTGCGGCGTGTATGTGTCTTGTGCGGATGCGCCACTTCTAGGAGTTGGCATATTAGTGTAAAATATGCCTGGCGTGTGATTGGCTGGAGCTGGCTGGGATGCCAGGCTCCAGGAAGTCTGTGTGGGTCTGCCCCGGTGGTGAGTGGGAGATTAGCATGAGTGATGTGTGGGAGGAGTGTACCTGTGTCCTGGATGGGCTGGGTTTTCCCCACACAATGCTGGCTCCGCCCCCCTGTGGTGTGACTGATGACCCAAGCCCTGCCAGTGAATAGAATGGGTGGTTGGGCCATCAAGAGTGCTCCAGAACCAGCTGCGACTGGTTCTGCCCCCACCCTGCACCTAAAGACAAAGGGAAAAGGTGTATAAAAGAGGGGCTGTGACCCCATGAAAATGTTCTTGTTTGCCAACTTGAAACTACCAGGGGCGTGCTGCTGCTTGGGCCCAGGGGAAGGCTTGCCTCCCTGGGCCCTGCCCAGCCCCTGGATGCCTTCTCCCTCTGGGGTCTCTCTGCCTTGCCTTGATGCCCTGGAGGACTTTTCTCTGCTGTGCTTGTCCCTGGACTCGTGGGGCCTCTTTGCCCTGCCCAGCTCCTGGATGCCAGGGGGACTGTTGCCTAGCGCAAGGAGCGCTTTATTTGCTTTATAGCGCATGGGAGCGCTTTTATTCTGCCCCTAGCGCTTGAAAGCGCTGTGTTGTTCCCTAGCGCTCGGAGCGCTTTATTTTTACTTTTGCCCCTGTTATTTACTTAAAGCGAGCGAGTGCCCACCTCGCTGTTTATTTTTAATCTCGAGGGTGCCACCCCTCTGAAATGCCCCCGAGATTCACCGCCACGGCCCGAGCGCCGCAAAACAGGAAGCCAGGCACTACTGTGCCTGATGCGGGCGGGACTTCCGGTTTGCCGGAGGAAGTCCCGCCCGCCGCCGCGCTGGGATTGGCCAGCGCCGCCAGGGAGACTGAGCCTGGAGCTGAGTCCCGGTCCCGAGATGGGGGACCGGGTGAAGACCCGTGTGTCAAGAAAGCGGGGCTCTCATGAGGTGAGAGAGCCCCGCCTGCTGCCCTGCTGACACCCGCCGAGGCCCCCGTGAGCGAGGGAGGGCCCCGGCAGACTGCTGCAAGAAGATGGTGTCCCCCGCCGCCTCCGGAGAGCAGCCGGTGAGTAGAGCTGCCCCGGGGGGGGGGCGGGGGGTGGTGAAAGTGCGCGAGGGATCCCCTCGCAACGCTGAGCGGCCCCGCTTGACAGAGGGCCGCTCCAACGGCCCCCAGGAGTTCTTTGAGCCTAGAGGGCTCGGTGGGGGCATAGCGTTTTCTTCTGCCCGTGCGCTCCGCCTTCAGGTGCCTTCAGGGCGGCCCCGGATGGTAGTGGGCCGCCCCAACGTTTCCCCAGGGCACAGTATCGAGGGAAAGGGCCCGAGGAGCCCGTGCTGAGCCCCGTGGCTCCAACGTGTTGGGGCATTGTATTTACTGCAGAGCCTGAGGGCTCCCACGCTGGGCAGCAGTGTTTCTTGAGCCTAGATGGCTCCAACCCGGGACATATTTGTTTGTAGAGCCAGAGGGCTCAGTTGGGCGCAGTCCTTGTCCTGAGGGGCCAGTGAGGGCCCCTGTCGCAGATTTGTTTCCAGCTGCCCAGCAATTAGTGGGCAGCTGCACCGTTTAGGTTTTCCTCCCTAGGGACATGTCCTGGACTTAGGAGTGAGGCGCACTCCTTCATCCCTGGCCTTCCCCCAGCTGCGCAGCACTTAGTGCCAGCTGCAGCATTTAGGCCCCCATGTCCTGTCCCTCAGCTGCCCAGCAAGTAGTGGGCAGCTGCTACGTTTAGGTTCTGGCGCAGTGGCGCAACCTGGACTTTGTGAGTTCTGCGCTAAAGGTTTAGATGCTGTTATGATCTATGTCCTATTGCTTTTGGGTGTTAGGAAATGTACAATGTGTAGTATATTTTGCGCACCCTGTGTTCTGCACCTCTGAATGTGTTGTTGATACATTATGTGCCCTGTTCCTTACACCGCTGAACGTGTGTTGATGCGTCATGTGTTCCTTACACCGCTGAATGTAGGTTCTGCATCATGTGTTTTGTCCCCAGGTCTATGCCCCTATGTGTATTGTGATACTGAGGAGGTGGTTCTTGCTAGTGCAGGTGGTGCTAGTAAGGTCCTGGTTCCCTGCGTGACCTGTTCCTAGGGTGGTTAGGATTGCGTAGGGGGGACTTACCAGTTACCAGTGGGTACTGGTTTTGTGCTTTATGTCCTATTTTATGTTACAGTGATCTTCTGTTATAAGTGATCCCAAGGGCTTGATACTAAGCTTGCCCCCTGACCAGAGTCCCAGGACCAGTGGACTCTATGGTGCCTTCCCTGCCAAATTGATGGGACTTGTCTGATCTCCCTGGGCCCCTGGGGCCTCGCTGAAGTGTGCCTCGCTCGTTCCCCTCGGCAGCTCGTGCCGGCAGCCCGTCCAAGCCTCGAGCAGCGCCGCTCTCCCCTGAGCCGCGCCGCTTCGCTGGGTCGCCCGCATCCTGCCTCCCCCTCCTCTTCTGAGCCGCACACATTGGTCGCCCCAGAGAAACGCTTGTACCATGCCGGCAGCCCGTCCAAGCCTCGAGCAGCGCCGCTCTCCCCTGAGCCGCGCCGCTTCGCTGGGTCGCCCGCTCAAGTTTACTAAGGAGGTCACTCGCATTATCCCGTGCAACCAGGACGGAAGGTACTGTCTGATAGGCTATGTTCTAAGTTCTAGGCCTACAAGTAGTGTATTGTTACTTCTAAAAGTGCTGATTCCTGACAGTGGTCCAGGTGGCCCTGTCTTGTAAATAATCCCTTGTAAATTCTGCCCGTGCCTCTGGCACATTGTAAAGTGTGTTTTATCTAATGTGTTTTGGTGTAATACAAAGGCTATTTTTATATAACCTTGTGTGGAGTTTCCTTTGTGGTGGGCCTTTGGTTGTTGTTGCTGGGGTGCGTGCGCAAATACTTAACTTACATCGCCTCCAAGTTTAGCCTTGCTGCTCGCGCCACGTTACCTAGAGGGTGAGTAGGGGTTATCTTGGCGTGTAACTCCCTTGCCCTGACTTGGGAGTGGTGGTCTCTGACTGACTTTGGCGAAAGCCCTGGCCAGCCAGGGATCCCATTTCCAACATCAAGGACACACTGAATGTCTCCTGCCAATATGCTGCACTGCACAGCTACATGATGAAGCATTTACCACATCAGGCCCACTACATTAAACAGAAAAAAAGCCTTTATTCATGGTGACTTATCAGTTTTAATTAATCAACCGCAACAATGGAAATTCTGATGTGTTCAAGCCACTTGAAAGCAAGAGGTCATCTCCGGGGCAGTCGTGTTGTTTCTTTGTGCCTCTCCTTTCAGACAAAGGTGCCCCTCCCATTCACAGACATGCGTTTAAGTCAAGTCAAGTCAGAATTTATATAGCGCACTACATACCCAGAGGGTCTCAAGGTGCTTGAGGAAGGGGGGGGAGGTTTACTTATCGAATATCCAGGTTTTAAGCTGTTTTCTGAAGGCTAGGTGGTTTTGAGTAAGGCGGAGGTGGATGGGAAGGGTATTCCAGGTTTTGGCCGCTAAGTAGGAGAAGGATCTTCCCCCCATGGTGGCTTTGTGGATGCGCGGAACAGCGGCGAGGGCTTGGTTGGACGAACGCAGCTGGCGGGTGGGGGTGTAAAAGGAAAGGCACGTGTTGAGACAATCAGGTCCAAGTTCGTATAGGGCTTTGTGTGCGTGGGTGAGGAGACGGAACGTTATTCTCTTGTTGACGGGGAGCCAGTGAAGGTCTTTCAGGTGAGCGGAAATGTGGTCTGTGCAGGGGATGTCTAGTATGAGTCTGGCTGAAGCATTTTGGATGCGTTGGAGTTTTTTCTGCAGATTTGCGGTGGTACCGGCGTAAAGAGTGTTTCCGTAGTCCAGACGGCTTGTAACCAGTGCGTGGGTGACCGTTTTTCTTGTTTCGGTGGGGATCCAGTGAAATGTTATTTTGAGCATGCGTAGGATGTTGAAGCATGATGATGAGACGGTGTTGACTTGTCTGGTCATCGAGAGTGAGGAGTCCAGGATGATGCCCAGGTTCTGTGCGTGGTCCGTCGGTATGGGGGCTTTTCCTGGGGCCGTTGGCCACCAAGAGTCGTCCCAGGCGGAAGGGGATGAACCTAAGATGAGGACTTCCGTTTTGTCCGAGTTCAGTTTCAGACGGCTGTGCTTCATCCACTCGGCTACTTCTTTCATCCCTTCCTGTAGGTTGGTTTTGGCGGTGGTTGGGTCTTTGGTGAGTGAGAGGATCAGCTGAGTGTCATCAGCGTAGGAGATGATGTTGAGGTTGTGTTGACGTGCGATGGTTGCGAGGGGGCTCATGTAGACGTTGAAGAGGGTGGGGCTGAGTGATGAGCCTTGCGGGACGCCGCAGATGACTTCGGTGGCCTCTGACTTAAAAGGGGGGAGGCGGACTCTCTGAGTTCTTCCAGCGAGGAACGAGATGATCCAGTCCAATGCTTTTCCTTGAATTCCGATGTTTCTGAGGCGTTGTATCAGGGTGCCATGGCAGACTGTGTCGAAGGCTGCGGAGAGGTCAAGGAGGATGAGGGCGACTGTGTCTCCTTTGTCCAGTAGTGTTCAAATGTCGTCTGATGCTGCGATGAGGGCGGTCTCGGTGCTGTGTTTGGCTCGGAAGCCAGACTGTGAGGAGTCGAGTGATTTGTTGCTTTCGAGGAAGGCGGCGAGCTGATTGTTGATGGCTTTCTCAATGACTTTGGCGGGGAATGGGAGGAGCGAGATGGGGCAGTAGTTTTGGAGTTCGGTGGGGTCAGCTGTGGGTTTCTTCAGAAGGGCGCTGAGTTCGGCGTGTTTCCAGCTTTCTGGGAATGTGGCGGAGTTAAGGGAGCAGTTGATGACATCTCGGAGATGGGGTGCGATAATGGAGTCTGCTTTGTTGAAGATGTGATGGGGGCATGGGTCTGTAGGGGATCCTGAGTGGATGGAGTTCATCAGGCGAACGGTGTCTTCTGTGGTGATTGGGTTCCAGTCGAAAAGGTTATTCGGAGGAGGTACAGGTTCGGAGGTGAGTGGGGTGGACTGGTTTACGGGTTGGTTGTCAAAGCTGTTATGAATGTCGGCGATTTTGTCATGGAAGAATGAGGCGAGGGAGTCGCAGAGGACTTGAGAGGGGGTGATGTCGTTAGAGCTGGCGGTGGGGTTGGTGAATTCTTTGATGATGTTGAAAAGTTCCTTGCTGTTGTGGGCGTTGTTGTCTAATCGGTCTTTGAGTGCTGATTTCTTGGCTGTCCGGATTAGTTGGTGGTGTTTGCGGGTGGCGTTTTTGAAGGCTGCTTGGGTGATAGTGTTTGGGTCTGTTTTCCAAGTTTTCTCAAGGGAACGACAGAGCTTCTTGGATTTCTTAAGGTCATCGTTGAACCAGGGGGCGTTCTTGCTTCCTTGCTTGATTTGATGTTTTTTCAAGGGTGCTAGTTTGTTGGCGGTTTGGATTAACCATTGTGTGAGGTTGATGGCGGCTTGGTTAGGGTTCGTTGAATAGGCAGGGGGTTTTTGAAGAAGCGATGTTGAGGGTGGTTGTGGATCGAGGTCTTATTGTATGAAGTGGATGCAACTGTGGTCCGTCCAGTAGAGGGGTGTGGTGTGAGTGAAGGAGATATTCTTGCTGGAAGTGAAGATAGGGTCGCGTGTGTGTCCTGCATAGTGTGTGGGGGTGTTAACAAGTTGTGTGAGTCGGAGATTGGCGAGATTGTCCAGAAGGGTGGTAGTGTTACTGTCGTTGCTCTTTTCCAGATGGAAATTGAGGTCTCCCAGTAGAATGTATTCTTCCGAGGGGAGGGCGTGTGGGGTGATGAAGTCAGTGATGTCTTCGCTGAATTTGGTACGGGGTCCTGGTGGCCTGTAGAGGAGGGTGCCTCTGAGTGTGGTCTTGGGGTCGGTGTGGATCTGGAAGTGAAGGTGTTCGGCGATAGCGAGATTGTCTTCTGAGCTGGTTGAGACGGCGATGGTGTTCTTGTGGACGATGGCGATGCCTCCTCCTGTTTGAATGGTGCGGTCCTTACGGATGATCTTGTAGCCGTCCGGGTTGGCTATGGTGATGTCTGGAGCTGACGAGGCATTCATCCAGGTTTCTGTTAGGGAGGCGATGTCCGTGGAAATGGTGTCGAGTAGATTCCAAAGGTCGATGGCGTGTTTGTGAACCGAGCGGGTGTTGAGAAGGATGCATTTAAGGTGGTTGGTGTTGGATCTCTGTTTGGTGTTTGTTGGTTTGGTGTGGGTCTTGATGCAGGTGAATTTGCAGGAGTGGCAGCTGAAGGGTCCATGGGTGTGTCCTGGTGCTGCTTGGGCGCAGTTAGGGAGTCGGCCGGGGTTAAGTGCTAAGAGGGTGGAGGCGTTGTATGTAATGCGGGAGGGGTGGGTGATGCGGGGACCAGGGGGTCTGGCGCTGGGCGCGGTCCACGCGCGGACGGGCGTAGACGGGCTTACCTTTGGCGCACCTTCGGCGCGACCGCAGCGCAAGGACACTGCGCGTTGATTCATCTGTCTTAAATGTGGAGTGTAGGGGGGCGGAGCATGGGAGGGGCAGCTGGGAGGCGGGAGCGGGGAGGAGCCACGGGCCACGAGCACAACAAAATGGAAGGTCAAAAGTGAAACTGACGACACAAACACACAAAGGCAATTCTAAACTTCTCAAAGCAATGCAGCGCAATTGTTTACAAAGCGCAAGTGCAGACTAACGATACCAAGCGCTGTCCCCGTCGAGGCGCTCTCACTCAGCCAGGTAATGGGCGCTGTGTGATCGTCGAGGCGCTGGGGCTGCAGGCAATATCGGGCAGAGCAATGTTCAATCTGCAGGCAATAGGCGCTATGTGATCGTCGAGGCGCTGGGGCTGCAGGCGATATCGGGCAGAGCAATGTTCAATCTGCAGGCAATAGGCGCTATGGTATTGTCATTTACAATGGCAATAGGTGAGCATTAGAGAGTAGTAGAGATTCTTCGCGGGCACAGAGCCACACACACAGAAAGCCACCCACACACACACATAGAGTTACCCCACACACACACAGAGCCACCCACACACAGAGACCTACCCACACACACAGAGCCCTACCCACACACACAGAGCCCTACCCACACACCCAGATCCCCACACACACAGAGAGCCACAACAATGCGCCCACTGATTCCTCAGGGGCAGAACGCTAAAAGTTTCAAAACAAATCCTTTTTGTCCCTGCCCACCCTCGAGCGTTATCTCCCTGCAAGTAACAAGCACCAGTGTATTAAATAATTGCAGTCACATGTGAAAATTTAACAGTCCGCGTGAACGGCAAAAGAAAAAAAAAGCCGGCTACTGGTTATTGCAGCTGGAGCAATGTTAAAACTGTGAGGGAGTGCAACCACATTAAGTATGAACTGCAAACACAAACTCTCAACAACCACGAGCATGAAGTTGGCTGGAAAACGTAGAGCAAGCTCAACTGCAGTCACCGACTATTTATTTAGTGACTGAGCCTTGTAGTGCTTCAGAGTCCTGTCAGCAAGCGAGGGAGGACAGGGGTCCATCCCGTCACAAGCAGCAGCTCACTAGGAGGTATACCGTCTTTTAAACAGAACAACTGCCAACTAAAGAGTAGGGAAGCTTCTACCCACCCCTTAAAGAATAATAACGCACACACACACACACACACACACACACACACAGAGACAGAGCCGTGCACACACACACACACAGACAGAGCCGCCGCGCACACACACAGACAGAGCCGCTCACACACACAGGCAGAGCGGTGGTGCTGTGGAAGGATGGCGCGGTGGTGCTGTGGAAGGATGGCGCAATGGTGCTGTGGAAGGATAGTGCAGTGGTGCTGTGGAAGGATGGTGCAGTGGTGCTGTGGAAGGATGGTGCAGTGGTGCTGTGGAAGGATGGAGAGGTGGTGCTGTGGAAGGATGGAGTGGTGGTGTTGTGGAAGGATGGAGAGGGGGTGCTGTGGAAGGATGGTGCTGTGGAAGGATAGAGTGGTGGTGCTATGGAATCATGGGGGAGTGTTGCTGTGGAAGCATCGGGGAGTGGTGCTATAGAAGGATGGCACAGTGCTGCTGTAAAAGGATGGCGCGGTGGTGCTGTAGAAGGATGGCACAGTGGTGCTGTAGAAGTATGGCGCGGTGGTGCTGTAGAAGGATGGCGCAGTGGTGCTGTGGAAGAATGGTGCTGTGGAAGGATGGAGTGGTGGTGCTATGGAAGCCTGGAGTGGTGGTGCTGTGGAATCATGGGGGAGTGGTACTGTGGAAACATGGGGGAGTGGTGTGTGGAAGCATGGGGGAGTGGTACTGTAGAAGGATGGGATAGGTGCTGTAGTAGGATGGCGCGGTGGTGCTGTAGAAGGGTTGCGCAGTGGTGCTGTAGAAGGATGGTGCGGTGGTGCTGTAGAAGTATGGCGTGGTGGTGCTGTCAAAGGATGGCGCGGTGGTGCTGTAGAAGGATGGTGCGGTGGTGCTGTAGAAGGATGGCACGGACGTGCTGTGGAAGGATGTTGCTGTGGAAGAATAGAGTGGTGGTGCTATGGAAGCATGGAGTGGTGGTGCTGTGGAATCATGGGGAAGTGGTTCTGTGGAAGCATGGGGGAGTGGTGCTGTGGAAGCATGGAGGAGTGGTTCTGTGGAAGCATGGGGGAGTGGTGCTGTGGAAGGATGGCGCAGTGGTGCTGTAGAAGGATGGTGCAGTGGTGCTGTAGAAGGATGGCGCGGTGGTGCTGTAGGAGGATGGCGCGGTGGTGCTGTAGAAGGATGGCGCGGTGGTGCTGTTGAAGGATGGCGCGGTGGTGCTGTAGAAGGATGGCGCGGTGGTGCTGTTGAAGGATGGCGCGGTGGTGCTGTAGAAGGATGGCGCGGTGGTGCTGTGGAAGGATGGCACAATGGTGCTGTGGAAGGATGGTGCAGTGGTGCTGTGGAAGGATGGTGCAGTGGTGCTGTGGAAGGATGGCACACAGACCCTGCTTATTTCTCAGAATCAAGCCAGATAAAGCTTTACGATAATTATGGAAGAGAACAACTCGAAATCAAACCCAAATGAACATAGCAAACGCAAATTCCATTTAAATGCGTATAGTGTTACAATTCAGATGCACCGGGAACGTAAACATATACATTCAAATGCTTGTTCTACAATGTACATACAATGTACATACATGCTGCAATCCCAGAAACACAGCTAGGCCTGCGGGTGGCGTCCTCCGTGCCCCCTGGCAGCAGCTCAGCTGGCCGAAAGCTCCTGCCCCGCCCCGAAATCCCCACCTCTCCTCACCTCCATTCCCCTAGGCAGATCCGTGTGGCCCCCGAGCATCTTCCGGTCGCCTCTCGTCCTCCTTGCTGTCCTGGAGCAGGGTCCAGTCCCTGGACCCCTGGAAGAGATCTAACAGTGCCATGAAAAGTGGGTGCAGCCAGCTGTGTCCTTTGTGACTGTTCTCCCAGCCCTCACCCTCCCCGAGTTCAACGTGGAAGAAGTAAACAGAAAACCGGGGAGGGTGATAGTGGGTGGGGACAGAAGGGTGCGGAGCGAGCCGGATGGTAAAACGGATGGTAAAACGTCAAGCACCAGACAGCTATTCTCACCCACTTGCACACATTTCAACTCGGGGGCCGCAGGTGGGCAAGCTATCTGCACTTCTTGACCCACGTGACCCCCTCCCGCTGAAGCGGCCATCTCGTGTAGGCGTGTTAAACTGCACCGCTTTGAAGACGCCTGCGAGCAGCGTAAGCACTATACACTCATGATTGTGAAACGAATCCCCTTCTCTCCACGAGGCCTTCTCTCCCTCATTCTTCTATCTTCCCCCCTCCTCACCCCCACCACCCTGCAACATTTCCATTGTCCATAGTGTGCTTTAATAGCTTCAGCCCATATGACAGCATTAGATGGTAAAGTACCCAACAGTCCCTCATGTGACATCAACAGCCTATCACATAGCCCCCAAGACACGACACAGTACACAAGAAACCCTTATATGGCGCCCATTAGTTCCTCACATAGCGTCACTAGACCGTCATACAGCCACCTCATCCTTAACACGGTGTCATCGCAAAGCGCCCTGCAGTCCCTCACGCTGCATCAACGGACCACTCTGCAGTCCCAATGAGCAGGGCTTTAAATGGGCCGGGTCTTGCCGGTGTTCAGCACGGCAGTTCTGGAAAGCAGATGCTGAGACAGGTCCCTATCGAGCCCTCCATTTTTGCCTTCCCTGTCCCCAACCCCTATATATAAGCCAGGTCGGGAGAAGGGGGTTCTTACCTTCATGTCATTCTCCACCGCTGCCCAGATCTGAGATATTTCGCATCCTCCCAAAAATGCATCTCCTCGCAGCCCCCCAGGCTCACCCCGGGACGGTCCCCGGGCATGTTCAAGGCTCGCTCCTCCGCGCGACTTGTGCAGGTCCGAGGCTCCCCTGCCTCCGATTCGGGGTCCCACGGCACTGCTCCCCTCCGACCTTCCGCCACTCCCAGGAAGAAAAAAACACACGCACAAAGCGGGAGGGTGTCTATGGCCACCCGACCGCAGTCTCCCCCAGACCGTGCCAGCGACGAGATCCACGCAGCCCGTCCGGAGGGATGAGGCTAGCAGGGGACGGAAGGTGGGCTGCAGGCGGCTGGCGAAACAACAGGGGGAGGAGAGACGGGAGGGAGAAGAGGGAGGAGACGGTGAAAGGAGAGGCGCAGGGAGGTAGAGAGAGAAGGCGGGAGAGAGAGCGGGAGGGAGGGACGGCGAAGGAGAGAGCGCCAAGGATAATATGGAGCGATGGGAAAGGAGCGTCGGGAAGGAAGACGTGAGGTCAGGGGTGGTGGGGAAGAAGACACTTAAGTTGGTAACAACACTGAACCAGGGGAGTAAAAGTAAAAGAGACGGAGGAACAGAGACGCGGACGCTGAAGCAGGGATGGAGAAACGGAAATGTGAGCGGATATAAGGAGGAAGGGAGACAGGCAAGGGTGGGACAGAAAACAGCAGGGAAAGAGAGCGAAAGAGAGTCAAAATGGCGGCCACAAAGCTCCGAAAATTGCGTGTTTTTGGCGTTCTGATTGACGGATGACGTCACAGGGCGAAAGAACGCAAAAAACTCGCCCCCGAATCCGAAAGAGACGGGGCTTGAACTGAGTGATGCCCCTCTCCTCCAATGGCTGGCCTCCGTTTAGGACGCCAGCCAATGGAAAAGAGAGGCGGGTTCAAGCCCCCATACTAGAAAACATTAAATCTCTCACCGAAAACTGTGCAAGCGCAGCCTTAAGGTCCTCGAGCGACATCTACGTCGGAAAGTAAACATCTAAAACAAGCATGTGCAATGCAATAGGACTCGCTTTTATGCGAGACCTGTTGCATTACAAACGTGAGTGGGGAGGCGGGGCAGGGGGGAGAGAAGGCACAGACAACGGGAGTGCAGGCGGGGGAGGGGGTGAGAAGGCCCAGAAAAAATAGTGCTCTAAATAACACATACAGTACAGTGTAACACTCAAAGTAAAGGGATTAATAGCAAGGAGAGGGTACAAATGACGACATGGCCATGAACAAGCCTCTTAATCAATCAAAAGACAGAATTTTCGAAGTACAAAGACAGAAGACAATGAAAAATATGGGTGGAGAGTGAGGACAGCTTGTCTCCCATACTCTACTACTGCATGCCTCTCAGAGTGAGCAGTGCATTTGCGCTGTCGCTGAAGCTCGACCTTAAAACGTAGCACCCATTGTCTAAGCTGTTTTTTTAAATGTGTGGGGTGCATCAAATAAGCCAACTAGCTAAATACTTTAAAACCATTTTGAACATAAGTCAATCAGGGAATTGAAGAACCCTTGTACAATTTGAGGCAATCTAAAATAATGTCACTGTTCAAGGTAGCCTCAGTTTTGGCCCAAACACTGACCCAGAGTAGAAGAGGAGTCAACTTGGCTGTATCAGATATGTGGTGTGGATTAAGCTCTAAGCCTAAAGGAATAATAAAATGAGAGCTAGTGGGAAGCAGATACATGAGCTGCCTACAAATGACCCCCAGACTCCAGCAGCATATAAGGCAGTGGAAACACATTGAGCATTGTAAATATAAAAAAAGGTTTAACAGTTCCCATACCTGCAGCATGTTAAATAATCCTCCTGCTGATCTGCATAACTTGAACTAAGAACGATGAGTCTGCGATTGCCAAGAACCTGACTTACTAAAAAGAACCCTAACTACACAAACTTGCTCACACTACCGAATGATTGCCCCCTCATGTTAATTTGGATAGCTTTTCTTGTCAGACCAACATGTCATAGTATACATCGTCCTGAAATTGGTGGCCAGGTCCCACTTGTTCATAAAAGAAATAAAGAATTCTGCCAACATGCGTAATGCCCCTGGGGTCCATGCCATGAGTACTGAGTTGTCTGCATAAAGCTTTGCCATTACAGGAACTTGGGAGACCCTTTGGATATCTCTAGTGGCTTTAGTTAAAGCAGGATGCAAAAGATTGATGAAAATGCTAAAAAGTAGTGGGTCCAGGATACATCCTTGTCACACCCCTCGGGCTAGGGTGAACAGATCAGACATTTCTCCTCCTGAGCCAAAGCTGACCTTCGCTTCTAAGTAATCACGTAGTATACACATAAAACTCACTAATGCAACTGTGACCCCTAACTCCAACAGCATCAAGCAAAGTTTGGTTCTGTTAACAAAGTTGAATGCTGATGACTAGTCCATAAAGGCCAAATACAGCAGACAGCGATTAGCGAAGTTTACTTGCTAAAAATCAGCTACAATTTCAAATCTTTATTTCGATCATAAAAAGATCATAAAAGATATGCACAGAATACAATAATCATTAAAATGCCGGTAAAAAACCCAATAAGAACAGTAAATAATGTACTGATACAATACAAATCTTAAATGAATGAGCCCAAATGCAAAGGAGGAAGAAAAGGTATTCACGATGTTGTGGAGCCCTTGATTGTTCGAGTGCGTGCCAACCACATTGCAGTCAGGAATTTTGCCATAGCAAACACTGTTGGCGGAGATAAATCCGACTTTAATACTCTGTAAGCCGGAGCATATGTTCTGAAGCCCAAGTTTTTTAGATGAGGGACCAACCAATGTCTCCTAATTCTAGTATAGGCTCCACAGAACAGAACCACGTGTAAGTCATTCTCCAATTTATAGGCACATGCCGGACATGCCCCTGTTTCCGATCCACCTACCCAAGCCTTTGTAAATGACCTTAGAGGGAGAGACCCATACCTCCATTGCAGGAAGAGCTTCCTTGTGAGCACCGGAGTCATGCCATCCAGGACACATTCATGGCTATACGAGTCTTTGATTTTAATGAAGAGATCTGTTAAGGACCCCTCCCGAGTGGTATCCAGTGTTTTTTGAAGCATGTAATTATAAAACAGACTAGAGAGTGTTTTTCTGGGCATCCTCGTGCACGCGCTTTCGGGATCCGACCATAGGTCAGGCACTCCAAGAGTCTCGCACATTCTCCTTATATACTTTAGCCAAGGGATTTTGGTGGCATTAGGTAGCTTGAGAAATTCCTGCAGCTCCGATCTATAGATGATGAGATCCTGGCTGCTCCAAAGGCGGCGCCAGTAGATCAGAGGTTTGAGGCCCAGTTCTTCCGTAATAGGTCTCAAACCCAGGTCTAGTCTCAATGGGAGAAGTGGAGTACTTGGGGGGAGAGCCACCAATTGTCTAATGAATTTGTTTTCTATGCTTTGAATGGTGTGTGTCAAAGTGTGGCCCCACAGCTCAGCTCCGTAGGTAATTCCCCCCCGAGCCTGGGCTTTGTAAATGTGAATGGCAGGTGCCAACGGGCGGAGTGGGGATTTACTAGCAATTCTCGTAATACCTCCCTCCCTCTGTGATAGTTTCATAGTAGCTTTTGTTATGTGGGTCGACCATGTTAATTTTTGGTTTAGAGTTATCCCAAGGTATTCTATTGTGTGCACCCTTTCCAAGCAAGCTGAGCCCAGGCGGGGGTTTGGGGAGTTGCTGGCCTTTGGATTGAGAATCATGAATTTAGTCTTTGCAGAATTGATTTAAAACCCCCTTTCTGTGCAAAAACCTAGAAATCCATCCAGCACCCGCTGTAGCCCCATTGGTGATTTGGACAGCAGCAGGGTGTCATCCGCAAACATGATTGCGGGCACCCTGCTGCCGTTCAATTTTGGTGCATCGATGTTACCAATCCTCCTCAGGTGTTCTATCACCCCGTTCACGAAGAGGCAAAACAGGGTCGGGGCTAGCACACAACCCTGCCTCACCCCTCTACGAACGGGGAACCTATCAGTCAGCTTACCACCTTTCCCGCACCTGACTCGTGCATAATTATCTTTGTGGAGTCTGATTAGGATTTCAAGGATGTCTCCTGGGACGCCCAACTCGGCCATTACCTCCCACAGTTTTGCCCTCGACACCAGATCAAAAGCGGCACGTAGGTCCACAAAGACGCATACAAAGTGCCGCCCTCGATCAGTGCTGTCTTCCAGTAGATGATATTTAGTCGAAATAATTGATCGACTGTGGAAACTCCTCTTCTAAATCCTGCTTGGAGTGGACTCAGGGTATCTGTCTCGTCCAACCAGGTCTGTAGCCTATTGAGTATTAGCCTGCCAAATAACTTCTGTGATACATCAATTAGACTTATTGGGCGATAGTTGGCTGGAAGCAGAGGAGGTCCCTTTTTGAATATCGGGACCACCTCCGCCCCCAGCCAAGTATCAGGTAATTCCATCCCCTCAAGGACAGCGTTGAATAACAACTGAAGGTAAGGGGCCCAGATACCTGGTTCCTGTTTAAATAAATCTCCTGGGACCCCGTCCAGCCCTGGGGCCTTACCGGAGGATAACCCTGCAATCGCCGCCCTTACCTCTTTTTCAGTAAAGGGCTCCGGGACCTGGTTACTTTGTGGGATTTGGAGTGGGGATTCCAAGGATTCGGCCTCTGGAGCGTATAGGGACTGGTAGTGGTTTTGCCATACACTCGGGCAATGTTTGGTTCAATTGCTGACGGAAGGTTTTCGGAAGCGTGGTTGACCACACGCCAAAATTTGCGGGGATCCCTAGTTGCTAATGACTCAGAGAGCTTCTCCCAGTATTGGAGATCCCATTCCACCTTGGCATTTGCCACGAGTGTCTTGTACGCCCGCCTTCTGGCACGAATCTCCTCCCCAGTCCCCCGCGCTTTAATTGTAAGCACAAGGTCACGTTTGGAGTTGCGGCATGTAGTATTAAACCAGGTTTCTTTGTGTATTCCCACGGTCCTAGAAGGTCCACTGCTAAACAGATCCACCTCTAGAGTTTTAATTAAGTGTTCGTGTATACTCCAGAGGTGGTCTCTGTTTTCCGGGGTACTCAATGGCCCTCGCGAGGCAAATGCCTCTTCCAAAATTGGTATAATCCTAGCATAGAGGATCGCTATCTTGTCGTCCCTAGCAGACAGCTACTCCCATGTTATTCTCCTTCTATTATTTTCTAGGAGATGTCCTGCCGTGACCCTCTGATCATCCTGTACCCTGTCTTCGGTTCGTGGGATGACATATTCCAGTTCCAGGGCGTTATGGTCACTGTCTTCTCTGTCTATCACTCTAAAGTCTATAACCCGTTTCCAGGCAGATAGCTGTACAAGGAGATAGTCTAGTCTTGATTCTCTCCCTGTTTTATTATATGTGCATTTGCTCGGGATGTCAGATTTGACGCGGCCATTACAAGCCCTGAGGCCGTGGGTAAGGGTAAGTGTATTTATCTGCACGGCTAGTGGTGTCCATGCTCTCAGCGGGGGGGCCTCTGAGGGAGGAACCTGCCAACTTGAATCCTCCTCTAGGGAGGGTCCATCAAGTAGGCCCGGTAGTGGCTCGAAGTGCGAATTAAAATCACCCCCCACCACATAGGGCGTACCCCCAGGAATAGCATCCAGGAAAGACGACAGTTCTTCTATGGTCTTTGAAACATTAGATATAGGGACTGGTCTGGAATAAATATTTATTATGAGTAGTTTGAGCGATCTGGGCCATTCCAAAAGGACGGCCAGTATGTCTTCTGAGTCCACAGCTTAACGTGTGGCTAGGCAACCCAAGTGAGATGCCACCCAGATTGCGAGTCCTCCCAAAGGGCGACCCCTGCCTCCCCATTTTGCCGGTATCGCAAATACCTCAAAGCCCCGAAAAGTGTGCTCCACCCTTGCCCAGGGCTCTTGAAACAGGCATACACTTTTGGAATCAGTTAGGGCAGCCCACGATTGGGAGTCTATTTTGTTAGCCAATCCGGCTACATTGCATGACAGCAAATTTAGAGTGTGATACTCTCTTAATTGGGTGTCATGCTGGGTGCTCTCAAGTGTACCTGGATTTATCAGTGGGTTATTATGCAGTTTTAGGGATACCCCCTGTGTGGGCCCTTGGCCATTTTGGAGTTTTATGGATACCCCCTGTGTGGGCCCTTGGCCTATTATGGAGTTTTAGGGATACCCCATGTGTGGGCCCTTGGCCATTTGGAGTTTTAGGGATACCCCCTGTGTGGGCCCCAGATACAAATTCAAGCACTGTTACATTGTACCCAGCCCCTGTCAAAACCAAATTGAATGGGACACATAATATTGTTATGGTTTGCCCATGTTTTAGTCTGCTGAAAACCATCAGTCCAATGTTCTTAACTGAGCTATAGATAAGAGAAATAGAGTAATGACATTTGAGAGACTTGAGAGACATGAGAGCCCCTTTCCTAAAAATAGGGACTATTGTGGAAAGGGTTGAAGGTAAGCATGCATAAAATGGGATAATGTGATCCTTAACAAGTCCCTCAGGGTCACCTTTTCCACTGAATGGTAAATAGCTTTAAAAAGACTTTAAAATGACTAACCCAATCTGAACCCTGGATATCAATTAAAAAAGGGGATTTGATGGAACTTCCCTTTGTTTGATCTTATTAACCAGATCTCAAAATATCTTGCTATTCTTGGTGAGTTCTGCACTTTCCAGAAACTCCCAATCCCTACTATTCAAAGCTTTCCTCCTTGTCCTAATGGGGTGTTGTTAAATGTACGAGCTTCCCGCACTGCAATGAGGTCTTTCTGGGTTATAACGAGAGCCTTCATTACCGTCCGATTGGCTAATGAACAATGGCTGTCAAACCATTGAGGGTTCATCTTCCCATTCCTAATCGGTTGTAATAGAATTTGGTGCCTCTGCAAAAGCTGCTCTGTGCACTGGAAATAGTCGGCTCTGTGCAGAGCATTATGCCCACCCCCCCATTCTATTGATAACATGCCACCACACGACAGATTTCTAGTTACAAACATGTACTCAATGACCGAGGCTTGGCCACCGAAAGGAGCCAATGAAGCCCCATATTTGCTAAATAATTCCAAAAGGGCAACACGGTCTTGTTCAGCAACATACCCACCCAGCTCCTCCCTTCCACTGTCTGGTTTCGCTGACTGGTCAGAGGAGTATTCCAAGCCCTGTACATGCGTCTTATAATTAGTCACCAGCTTAGCATTAAAATCCACTCTGAATAGATAGCTGGGCTGTGATATATGCCTGGTACCTATAGGCTTTATATCAGGGATATAAACACGTAAAAGGAGTACATAGATTACTTGAAATATCATTATTATAAAAATTAATTAAATAAAAATAAAAGGCACTTGATTCTTCCTTAATAGGCAAAGCCAAAAAACTTTACTTTTCGTACCTAAAACTGAAACTTCTACATTCAAATTCAACCTAACCCATACAGAAAGACCACCCTTTGCTATGCCTTGTAAGGAGGAGATGGCTGGGCAAGAGTAGCATGCAAAGCTAGGGCAGGAGCAATACGTGGGGACCCATGTTTCCTGCATATTTTACGACTGAATTTAAACAATCAGCGTTATAATTATATCTCTTAAGCTGGCAGTTTTCTAACTCATCAAGGTAAACAAGCTTCGTGTGCTAATATTCATGGAGGCTTTTGTGGTAACCCTACCATCCCAAGGGATGGTGGTGCTATGAGATGCAGAAGAAAAAGCTTGATTACCATCTTGAGTACCAGCTGAGAGTCAGCGCACATTAGAAATGATGTCAAAACACTTTAATGAGGAATGGCAGACTGGACCCACTTACAATGAAGAGGGTAATTTTCTCACTGATGATTGTAAAACATTTAAAGAACTAAAGGGACAAAGTTGAGTGCGCAAATATTTTTTGTTGGCATGTTTGTGAGGTATGGGTACCCTGGTTGTTGAGAAAAAAGGCTCGGCCTATAAAAGTAGCCTAAAAGGACCAAGAATATGTTGCCCCTAAACCAGCACGACTTAAAGGCCCAAGAAATAAACTATGCACAAGAACTGGAGATCTAAAATTAAAAATAACACAGTCCTCTTCTGCAGAAACTAGACCATTTCCAATCCATCCAACTCTACGAGTCAGCAGAATGACATTAGCAAAGGCAAAAGAGAACCCTCTATGGTCCACAAGACAGTTCAACTCCGTATTACATAGCTCTTCATTAAACTCCACCTTTCCCTTGTGCGAAGGAGGTACTCCAATAAGTATAACCACATATGGGCAGGTGGCAGGAGGAAGATTTTTTTTGGGCTGAAATAAATTAGGACATGAACCGCTTCTGTGCTGCCTCTCTGCACACAGATTAGTATGGAAACCACTTCTGCTCAGGTTTAGGCTAGATTCGTCAGGTGGTGGAGGGCTCTGCCCAAAGGTCATATTTTCCTATGTTCATGATGATGATGGACTAACAGTGGGCCGGTAAGGATGCCACCCTTCTGTCACTTCTAGTGTAGATAACACCAAAAAACTGCACAGTGGAGGCTAGGTGGCAGATATATGGGTGTTAACCCCTAATGTATCAGACTCTAATTGACTAGGCTGCCTAGCTAGTGACTTGATTTGCAGTTCAATGGTTTTGATCCATTTAATCAGATGAGAGAGTTTGTCACACAAAGGTTCCTTGATTTTACCACAGAAAATCCATAAAAAAAGCAAGGTAGGACAAATGTAAGTAAAAGGTTGTGCAGCTACCTAGGCCTATATTTGGGTACATTGGGGATCATAATAACTACTGCTCATCCAAAGGAAGATAACATTAACAAATGCTAAAATATCCCTTTTATAAAAGCATAAGAACTTTGGTATAAAAACAAGTGTAAAAACATCTGAAAAGTTGGCATATGTGAAAAATGCTTCAAAAAGTTAAAAAAGCTCTAAAAGTCCTCCAAATCGTCAATATACTTTTTAGACCAACTGAGCACATCAAAAGCCATGGTGCCCAGTGAGGTGAGAGCAGGAGAGAAAAATAAAACAAAACAATGCTTTTCGAATTCCAATATGGCTTGTTTTGGAAAAAGGCTGAATATTTCCGAGTGTATAATGGATACAGAACTCTGAAGATTGTCTGAAAGGTGCTCAATAGTCTAGAACCTAAGTACTTAAATAGGTGTACTATCCTATTCGTATCAGACATGGTAAAGATACAATGTACCATCTCTCTGAAATGGAGCGGAAAGTTCCTTCAGACTGTTGCCTGTATCTCAGCTGAAAACCTTGCAACCTAGAGATCAAAAGTCTCTCGGGCTGAGGTTAAGGCCACATCCTTCCATAACAGCATGGCTTTCTGTCTGTTCGAAGAATCAAACTGTATAAGAGCAACATCCAGAAAATGCCATAGCATTGCCTCCCTGACTGTGTGGGTCGGTGGAAACAATATTTGGATACAACAAGTACCCCTTGATCTTACTGTAACTAGATATGCGATGTCTGGTAGCATCCCACAACAATCTTGAACATGCAACATCAAATAGCTTCCATTCGAAAGCAGTTTGAACACTGGATGAATCACAGCAGCTGGGGAGCCTTTCAAGTGACATGATAGGTTTGCAACCGAAGCATTACTGGCTCCGTGAAGCAAAACATCATTGCAAACTAGAGTGCCACGTAAAGCAGTTTCTCAGTCTGAACCACTGAGAAAAACCTCAGTGTCCCCATTCCTGCATCTAAATCTGGATGGGAATTCCCAAGATTCATGTATGTATTCCTTACCGAACACTCCTTACCTGCCTATTTGGTGGTACTGTGGACAGCATTTAAATTGGAATGTTGTGATTGTCAGGGTAATATGGCCTCGGATTAACCATTCTGTGAAAGATGATTCGGCCACAGTAAAAAATAATTAGTCCAATTTTTCAATGTTCAGCATTATATACGACTGTTGTTGTGCCATTGTTGTCTGTCTTTCTGTTAGATTGTATGCAGAAAATAGAGAGGAACTGTTGATATACAGCCAGGGCACATGACCAGAGCTTAATAAGTGTAGTGTCCAGCTCAATAATAGAATGGATTGCAATTGTGATTGGCCATGTAGAATGCCATCTAGTGTATCCCCACTATGTTGTCTATAGTCTTGCCAATACTCAAAGTGTGTAAGTGAGGGAATTCAAGGTTTGTCCAATTCCTTTGTCTTGGCTAACTGAAGACAGGACATCTGTGGCACCATGTTGTTCAGAACGTTAATTTGCTGTGGTATGAGGCATTCTCCAAATAAGGCCAGAGTTCCCTGAACCTGCCATTCTTTAGTTCCCCAGAAAAATGTTGTGTTTATGGTGTCCCTCCAAAAGTCGAAACCCTGTAAAGACAGCCGGGAAATAAAGGAAGCAAAGCATATCTGTTTTTTCTTACTATGCATATTTTTCTTTGTAGGTCTAGTTGCAACCTATAATAATAAGATCTCAGGTTTGAAGTGTCAAACCCAGAAAAATAAGCAAACTTTGGGCAAATGTTGTTGAACTACCTTAAGGCGGTGTTGGGCAATGTTCCTATTGATGCTAAGTGAAAAACTGACGTGGGATACTTGTTTTGTGCAAGATATTATGACCATAGTGTTGGAAACAATACATGGTATCAAAATCAGATCTATCATGATACAATTTATTACTTGGAAATGCAGCAGGTTTATCTATATCAGACAGCATAGTATTTACAGTTTCAAAGTTCCAATCATCAGAGAAAGTACTGGAGGTGAAATTTTAAACACGTGTGGTAGCTTTAAAAGTTCAATTGGACTAAATACACCAAATAAAACCCTGCTCCAAACTATTTATTCGGGAACCAGAACTGCTGTGGTGTTCATTAAGGACAGGTCTTTCTGCTCACGGTATGATGATGCATGCTTTTTCAGAATCAAGTTCACATTTTGTACAGGAGAGCGTTCTGAGAGATAATGTACATTCAGGTGCAGGAAAAAGACAGTCACTACACCTATGTAAAGGACTAGGAACAGTAGACCTATAGCAATCCAGCGATGTAGCCACGGAGAAACAAGGGAAGTCTTTTTCAGCCAAAGTAGAAAGCACAGAGTTTCTGTTTGTTGGAAACAGGAGCTGGCGATGACTCTGGTTAACTTGGATCCAGAGAGAAAGTATCTAAATCGATGAAGCAGCCAGACTTAGTTCGATATATCTTTGGTAGCTCAGCAGGTTTTGTAGAAGTGACAGATGCTTCATTTCGAGACATTTTCACATAGATTTCAGTGTTAGGCCAAATTGAGATATGTGTTTCATTTGTGTTTTGTTGCAGTTCAGTTTCAAGAGGCACAAGTTGCATTCCATTGTTGGTAACTCCTTCACTTTGAAGGGTAGAATCTTCAAACATTATTAATCTTTCGGTCTGATAGTGAAAGGAGATTGGTGGCTACCCATGAGCTCACGTGGCCAACTATTGAGTATTGGCTCCATAGTGTGGTTTGATCAGATCTCTTGAGGCAAATCTCTTTACTTTCTTGCCAGCAAGAGGCGGAAGAAGTAATGTTCTTGTTCCTTCAACAGCCAGGACAGGTACAGGCGCTCTATAGGATGGCCCAAATTCTTATTTGTCCACAATCTTTTCTCTGACCAGCTCTCCAATCTTCGGGATCCAGGCTGGTCTTGCCAAAACAGCTTTTACTTCCCCAGTGGTGGTGCGATTTACTTGGACGTTGCTTTGTAATGCCCAGACTTCAAGGAGTTTCTGTAAAACAGCCAAACAATCATTGATGTCAAATGTTTTTTTATCCACCACTGTGCTGCAGCAATCGAGGTCAGGTACCCACATTCTTGTCCCAAACAGGACTTCATATGGAGTGCAGCCCCCAAGGGAAGTTCTTGGCATGTTGTTAAGTGCCCTCAGGACACCATATAGTTGATTGAGCCAACTGCCACCAAAACCTAATACTCTTGCTGATAAGGATTGCTTGAAGTCCCGGTTTTTCCTCTACACAATCAAATTTCCTTTGGGATGACACAGAGAGGAGTACTGCAAGACCACACCCAAACTTACCATGGCTCCCTTGTAAGCCAGTAAGCTAAACGCAAGGCCATAATTAGAATGTAATGGACAATTGTGTATGGCCCTATGAAGACTCATAAATCCTTTATAACAGTTTGAGCGTCTGCCAAGCGCTGGGGTCAAACCCACAGGAATCTAGAGCAAGAATCCACTGCCACCAAGATGTACTTGTAAGCCCCATTAGATGGTAAGGGGCCACAGTGATCCAAATAGACAAATGCAAGATGTCTGTCTGAAATCAGTAATGGTGTTTGTGGTGGATGTGCTACGGTGGAATCCTTCATTTGCGACAGATGTCACACTTAAGGACAAAGCCCTAGGTCTGTTTTGTAAGACCTGGCCACCAGTACCGTTGTTTTAGAAGAGAAACAGTTGCAGCGATACCTGCATGTGCAGAACCTATCCCCTTGTGCACAGCTAGAATTTAACCAAGTATGTGATCCATATTTCATAGTTCTCTACCCCCCACTCCTGGAATTTAAGCATACGGAATGTTTTGCGCATTTAACTTGTAGGAGTACTTGAATGAAAAACCTTTTGGCAAGGCTGAGCTGTTGTTGCGGTCAGCGTTCATAGCTGTCATTATCTGTTGTGCTAGAATGAGTAATTGCAGCAATGGCAGCAGTTCACACTGCCACCTTAGCGGCTTCATAAGCCACTGAATTCCCTTCAACGTGCACACCAACGAGCTGATGAATCAGTGTGTGAATAACATGAGCCTTTGGCACTCCTTTTTTCAGCTCTGCCACTTGTTCCCAGAGCAACTTGTGCTTTATTGTGTATCCTTTGGAATCTCTAAACCCATTCTGGCCCCAGTAGTGAAGATATTCATTGTAAGACTGGATACAGTAAAATGCTACACACACAATGAGTGTGGAAAACTCCCAATCTGTATTTTTTAGCACCATTATCAGGGCTTTTAGTTCTATCAGCTGTGCCGTGCAATCTCCTAGAGACTGCATCTGTGTATTGCTAGGATGGAGCAGATCAGTCAGTGTAAATGATGTATTCATACTGATCTAGAGGTATTATTTCATTCGGGAGAGGATATTCTTGTTTGTACTGCAGGAATGCTTGTGTTTTTAATGTAGAATCCGTAGGCTACATCTGATGCAGTGAGAAAAATTATCCATTGTATCCATCACGGATGCAGTGCTTTTCCGTTTGGAACGCTTGCTTTAGTAACAACCTCTAAGCTTGGTATTGGAGCTATTTAGATTTAGCTTCAGCGCCGAGACACCTATGGGTAATTGTAGCGCTTTAAAAATTGCAAAAATAAATAAATAAATAAATAAACAATTATTCATTTCTCCAGAGCCAGTGCTCTTTCTCTCGCTGCAGCAGTCTGTACTGCTGTCAGAAGTTTTTCATTGGATGCAAAGTGTGTCCCTGCATTTGAGTACAAATGAGATTTGTATGGAATGGGTACAGTTTCACCTTCAATGAAGGTTAGGTAAGTGTACCCTGATTGAACTGTGAGGTCACGGATGACTACATTTGAGGTGTTTACACCTCTGGCTAATTGTTTGAAAGCTATCATGTCAGATTGTATGGAAAGGAGAATTTCTGTGTGTTCCTGTGTCCAGTGTCAAACTGAAAAACCAGGTCTAATTAAGTCTCAGAAAGGTTTCACATTTTCCACATAGTACAAAATGTATGTTCTGCCAAAATGTAGGAATCCTAAAATGGACTGTAAGTTTTTCAGAGTTTATGGAGGTTGGAGCAGCTCACAGTAGTCTAAAAAAATAGCTGCTATGCGTTTTCCTTCACTTCAGAGCCCATATCCCAAAAACAGGACATTTAGGTGGGCAATTTTTGTTTTTTAAAGCTAAATTTGGAGCCCTCAGTGGCGATCTCCAGAATTGTTTTGTTCACCCTGTGCAAGTGATCCAATAGTTAATCGTTGATCAGATAAATTTCATCTACATAGGACAATCCCTCCTCATCACAATTTTGAAGTAACTCTGATACTCTTGCTTAGAACAACCCGGAGCTATACTTATACCTTTGGGGCAATCTACAGAATTGGCTTTAAGAGCCTAGGGCCACAAATGCTGTCGTATACCTGCTTTCAGGTGCTATATTATTGCAAAAGAATCCATTTAAGATATGTAGTGATGTTTTGTATTTATTTTGCACAATGTTATTCATTAATGCAGCACTTAGTGCATTTTGTACTGTGAATGTTTTTGTGCATGTTTTCAAATGCCTGTAGTCTAAAACTAGATGGTATGGATTGTCAGTGGTCATTGTGGGAAACAAAGGATTATTCATGGATGAGGTGCAAGTTGGTCTAAGATCTCCTTGACTTTCTTTTTTGCATCGTGTTTATTTGGTACTGTATCTGTGGATTTGGAGTAGTTTTTACTGGGATTTCATAGTGAGGTGACTCAGCATCCCTCCTTACTTGATTATGATATAATGCAGGAGCTAGCACTATCACCAACTCCTTCTTGGAATAATGATTAAGTGACTTGGGAACAAGGCCATAGAAGGCTGGTAATATTACGTCTTCACCATAACAAACTCATGTGGCCAATCTTTTTCAACCAATAGGATATCATCCATAAGTCAGGTTCTCCTAAAAGAGACCTTTCACTTTTCTGGGTATGTCCTCCTCCATTTGGAGTGTTATTTCATATAACTGATGTGGGAAACTTACCCTTTTGTCAGGTATTTTCACTGTGATATGTTCATTCAACTCTGCTGTCACCAGAAATTCAGGTTCTGGCAAGCTATTGTTACTTCTATTGTGCTGTCTAGCATTGTCAGAGCCCATTCCCATTCAATAGTTGAGCCCTCAGTAGCCTGGGCATTTCTTATTTTCTTCTTTTTAAATTGATGTTTAGATTTTTGTTTATCTTCTTGTTTGATAAAGTAGTCCGAAGTGCAATGTTTGTCTCTTGGTTTGCCTCACTTTTCTGAGCTGCGTTATGACCGTACTTCCCTCTCAGAGATTTTTGATGAACCCTGAAAGGAACAAGAGGAACATGTATCAGTATTGTTAGAAATGGGGATCTCTAGTTGGCAATGGTTTGCACCTTTGTCCAAGTAGGGACCCTATTTCCTAGTCAGGGTAAAGGGGATACACTTCTGAAATAACCCCTGCTCAATCCCTTTGTAGCTTACCACGAGCAGACAGGCTTATCTCAGAGGCAGTGTGTAAAGCATTTGTGCATGCATACAGTAACATAGTGAAAACACTAGAAATGGACACCACACCAGTTTAGAAAAATAGCAAATCTTTATCTAAACCAAACAAGACCAAAAACAACAAAAATCTAACATACAATGCTAAATAATAGGTATTTTGCAAAATAACCTTGAAATTGCAAAAATATCTCAAAAGCACAGACCTTCCGAGTTGGTAGGCCAGTCCAGGGATACTGTTATGCTGAAAATGACACTTCCAGCCGACCACGTCAGTACGGGTCAACTGACAGACAGTACTTTTTCATTGTGGCCGATCCGGTTGGTACTAGTCGGCTGGGGCCACCGCCGCAGTTGCGCTGTGAAGTAAAGCGGTGCGTTGTGCAGTGCCCTCACAGCATGTTTTAGGCAGCGACTCACTGATGGTCTTCCAATGGCATCAGTGAGACCAGGGTTGCGAATGGGAAGTGTAGCGGTGCCTTAAGGTCACGGAACCAATGGTTCTAGAGATGGTGCCCAGAGGGCTGGTGAAGTCTTTGCTGTTCCTCAGACTTGAACAAGGGGCAAGCTCACACCTCAAGCCCTTTGAGATACTCTTCAAGCAGGATACACACACAGTTCCTCCCCTCGGCAGAACCAGCTACTGAAAGCCAACCCCAGACAACACACAGCAAAGGAGCAGTACTTCCCCTTCAGCTTTCGATGAGCTTTTCCTTGGCAGAGGGTCCTACTAATTCCAGAAGTAATCTGAAGTTCATGGGTCTGGGCCCCAACATTATTTAGTTCATTTCCCTTTGTTTTTTGGTTTCAGAGAGGCTCTGTGCTTAGTCAAAACCAGTCCTGTCCTCTCTGGTGCAGCTTCCCGGCAGGAGGTGTAGACAGTATTGTCCAAGGCAGACAAGGCCCATTCAGGTGTAAATGATATCTCCTTACCCTACTCTAAATGCAGCCCAGGTCTATTGAGCCCAAACCTGACTCACCCTGGAAAGGCAGGAAACACCTCACCCTCTCAAGTGGCTGTCTGGACAGAATGCACATCCCCAGCAGCCGTCACTCCAAATCCTGACAGTCAATACACAAGCCTAGCAGAGGCACACTGGCTAAGCAAGAAAATACCCACTTTCTACAACTGTTTTTTTCAAACACACACTAAAAAAAATCATCCTTACTAAAATATGCCTCTTTGTATTCTGAGTTCAGGCATACTAAATATTACCTTCCTACCTTGTTGCTCCCATTCTATCCTATGGGACAGATAGCCTTCAATTGTAAAAAACAAAATTGGCAGTATTTCTCTATCAGGACATGTCACCCACATCAGAACTTGTCCTACCTTTCACAAACAGCTCACCCTACACACAGGGTTACATTGGACCTACCTTAGCAGTGACTCACATGTAGTAAAAGGGAATGTTAGGGCCTGGCAAGTGGGTGAACTTTCCAGGTCGACATGGCAGTACTAAACTGCACACATGCACTAGGTACTTAGTAGTATTTCAAATAAGCCAAATATGGAACCACTAATCCATGACAACAGTTTACAGAGGGAACACTTGCACCTTGGCACTGAACAGCACTGGCAAAGTGCCCAAAGCATCTAGACTAGCAAAATTGAACTTCAACACACAGAACAAATATATGAGGCAAAGGCAAAAATACTGGGAAGGATGTCAGGTCTTAACACGGGTCCCCTCCAGCTGAAATGTGGGGAGAACTGCCCACCCTCTGGGAAGTTCTCTTCACTAAGACAGACCATCAGCATTGGCATGCTCTGTACTAGGATGGTGCCCCACCGTAAATTCCATCCGCTGTAGGGCTATGGACCACCTCAACATCTTTGGGTTCCCACCCCTCATCTGCATCAACCATCTGAGGGACCTGTGGTTTGTCTGAATCCGGAAGTGAGTCCAAAACAAGTAGGGCCTCAGTTTCTTCAGTGCCCAGACCACAACAAAAGCCTCACGCTCAATCACACTCCACCTTTGTTCCAGGGGAAGTAACCTTCCACTAATGAAGAATACAGGTTGGTCTAGGCCCTCCTCATTTAGTTGTGAGAACCCAGCTCCCACACCATGCTCTGAAGCATCTGTCTGCACCACAAATTCCTGTGAGAATTTGGATGTCTTGAGCACAGGCACTGTGCACATTTCAGTTTTCATGGCATCATAAGCTGTCTGACAGGCATCAGTCCAGTTCACCTTCTGGAATGTAGCTCATTCAAGGGGGCAACAATGGTGCCGTATCCCTTGACAAATCTCTTGTAATAGCCGGTGAGGCCTAAAAAGGCTCCCACAACTGTCTAGGTCTTGGGAGTTTCCTATGCCAGAATGGTATCAATCTTTGGTTGTAGATGTGCCCCCCTGCCTGCTCCCTACCTGGTGTCCCAGGTACACAACTGATCCATGACCAATCTGGCACTTGCTGGCCTTGATCATGAGGCCTGCCCTCTGCAGAGCCTTCAGCACTTCTGAGAGGTGATGCAGATGTTACTCCCAAGTAGCACTGAACACTGCAATGTCATCCAGGAAGGCGGCAATAAAATCCTCCGGCCTGGCCAACACCTCATTAACCAACCTCTGAAAAGTGACAGGGCATTCTACCCGGAACTGGTAGTGCCACTCTGGTGTTGAAAATGCAGACCTCTCCTTTGCCCCATCAGTTAAGGCACCCTACCAGTGCCCAGATATTAAGTCAAATGTTCTGAGGAATTTAGCAGCTCAAAACCGATCTATGAGCTCATCAGCTCTGGGGATGGGGTGCACGTTAGTCCTCGTGACTGAATTGAGTGCTCTGTAGTCCACACAGAACCAGAGTTCTGGCATGGCATTGGGTGCAGCAACCTTTGGGACCAAGACCACTGGGCTGGCCCAAGGGGTGTTGGAGGGCTCAATCACCCCTAGAGCCAACATCTTGGAGACTTCCTTGATGCTAGCTTGGACCCTGTCAGTCAATCTGTAAATGTTGTGTTTTACAGGAGTACTGTCCCCGGTGTCCACATCATGGACACACCATTGAGTGACACCACGGGTCAGGGAGAACAGAGCAGAAAAATGTCCCAACAGTTGGCGGCTGTAACTCCGCTATTCAGGAGTCAGGTTGGGTAAGAAGTTACACTGTACACGGCCCCATTGTGGTCCTAAGCAGATAAGGGGACATGGAGAGGCTCAGTCTCCTCTTCCATTCCATCATCTGTCACTAGGAGCATGCCCACTTTGGACCTCTCTAAGTGGGTCTTGAGGCGGTTCACATGTAGGACCTGCATAGGGCTCCTGGAGACTGCAAATCCACAAGATAGGTGACTGTATTTCTGTGCTCCACCACCTCAAACATCCCAGTACGCTTGTGCCAGGCGCCACTGGGGCCATGATCCACACTTTCTGGCTAGGCTGAGGTGGTATTCTCATCATACCACCCCTACATCTCTTCCTGGCTGACTTCAATAATCACCTAAGCGAGTTGAATGAACCACTTAATCTTGTTCCTGAAGGCCAGCATGTAACTATATACATCCTCTGGAGGTTTACTTGGAGCTTTCTCCCAGCCTTCTTTGACCAGCCTCGAAGGTCCTCTTACAAGAGCCCATACAGGAGTTCGAAAGGATTGAATCCTAAGGACTTCTACGGCACCATCCTGTAAGCAAACAATAGGCATGGTGAGAGGTTCACCAAGACCCATAATCGTGCCCTTCAGTGTACGGTTGAATCTCTCAACCAGCCTGTTACCTTGGGGGTGGTAAGGAGTTGTGAACTTGTAGGTAACATCGCACTCCTGCCACAGGGACTTCATATTTCTGGATATGAAGTTGATACCTCAGTCAGATACCACCTCTCTGTGGAACCGCATATGGGAGAAGATCCACATCAGTTCTAGACCCACCACAGGGTCCGTCACAGTCCGAAGAGGAATAACCTCAGCAAAATGAGTGGTATAGTCCACCAAGACTAGGATGAACATGTTGCAAATGGCTGTCTTTGGGTCCAGAGGCCCGACAATGTGGATGCCCACCCTCTCAAAGGGGGTGCGGATGACACAGAAAGGTTGGAGAAGAGCCTTGCACTTCCTCCCACTCTTATCACTTGCCTGGCAAGTCCTACAGTGATTGTTAGAATCCTTGTGTATTCAGGACTAATGAATGTGGGTGATAATCCTTTTGAAGGTCTTGTTCTACCCCAAATACCCTGCTAGAGGGACATCATGAGTAAGACCCAATTGGTAGGCTCTGAAGCGATAGGGTTCCACCAGAACATGGTCTGACGCTGGCTCAGCAACCTTAGGCTCACTATACAGGAGACCATTCTCCCAATAAATCCAGTGTGACCCATACTGACCACCTGCTGCCTGGCTTGCAGCCTGCTGCCACAAACTAACAAGAGAGAGGCAATCCTGCTGGTCCTTGCAGAATTCCTCCCTGGAGGAACCCCCTTCCTGCTGCCAATGGGTCAGCTTAGGCAGGTTCCCCAGTTTGGCCACTTGCTCCCATGAGGGATCCAGGGTATGCGCCTCAAGGTCTGCCTCCTCCTGGACCGTGGGAACTTCTGGGGCCGGTACCCATGTCCCCAGCCTCCTCTGTTTTTGACACCTTGGCCATTCATCCAGGCTCCAGGTCCTCTTTATTGCCCTTACAGGCTGCCATGGATCGAGTAGTCAAGCATGCTCACTCAAGCAGACCCAACATCTCCATATGATACCTGTGTTCCACCTTTTCCCAAGGGTAACTCTCCAGGTCATTCCCTAACAGACAGTCTACCGGCATGGCTCATCTTACAACTACTTTCAAGGTACCTGAGGCCCATCCACTCAAAAGGGAACCTGTACCACTTTGCAGAGGCACTCTGAGTTGTCATCTGCAACTAATGAGTAAAGTATGTTGGGAACCACCTGCTCTTCAGAAACTAGCCGACAACTAACAGCTGTCACACTGGCTGCAATTTCTCTCAGAGACTGCACCCTATGGCCATTATGGTCATCCACTGCCCGTATTCCTAAGTGTTATCAGGCAGGTGGATCCTTGGGACCATCTCACTGTCTTCTATTGAGACTAGGGTCAATTCTACTGGCTTCTCCTGTGAACCCAACTCCTCCCCCAAGGCTACACAAGTCAATCCCGGGGCTGTGCACCATTGGGTACAGTGGTTGCTTTGGGACACTTAGGATTCCCTCTGTAGTGACCCACCTGATCACAAGCATAAGACTTGCAGAGACCCTTTTCTGCAGGCTTGCCAGCAGAGACACATGGTTTCTTATTACCGAGGGCTGGGAACTTTTTCCTTTGTTCCCTTGGGAGGTAGTTTGGGTCCCTTTTTGGAACTCCTTTTGTTAATCCGCCCCCCGCTCTTCTACTGGGGACCCTGCACACCATTGGTGGAGTCTCCCACAGCGGTCCGCCTCCAGAGCAAGCCTCCTGGGGTCAGTCAGCTTACTGTCTATCTAATGTTGGCATAGCTCTGGAAAACAATTAGCAGACAAATGCTCCCATGCTATGAAATCATAGAGCCGCTAAAAATCATTTACCTGGCTAGCCTTCACCCAACAATCCAGTGCTCTGCAAAAATAGGAAATATACTCCACCAAAGTGTTTGATTAAAGCTTCTAACAGGCGCTACATTTTTGCTATATCTCCTGAGTAAGTCTTCCTTCATAGGAGCATAAGACATCTTCTCCTCATCTACCAATGTTAGCAAGGTATCCCTCCCTTCTGCCATGAAGCGGCTCCACAATCCTGCTCCCCAGTCTCTATCAGGGATCCTGTGGGACCTCATTGCTACCTCAGACCCCCGAACCACGAACCAATGTCATCACTCTTCACATAATCCTTGATCCCATCCTCCTTGGGGCCGTATAGTCTCCCTTCTTCACATACTGGTGATACCGGTCACGTGGTCACAGGGAGTGCAAACTTTTGAGCAGTGGGGAGAGGAGCAGGAGGCGAGGAGCTGGACAGCGAGGTCAGCGAGGAGCGGGCAAAAGGTATTGCTGAGGTGCCGTCGCGCGGTAGGCAGAGGTTCAGAGTCCTGCCATTCTTGCTGGTTTAGCAGACTTAAACAGAGGCTGAGAGAGAGCAAGAAACGAGAGCACAATCACCTTTAGCGGTGGCTGCTGAGTGAAGAGCCCAGGGAAGCAGCGGAAATGGCCCAACTAAGTTAGGTGCGGCTTGCAACGCTTCCAGTGCGCCCTGCTCTCAGTCCCTTTCTCCGCTCCTGTTCTCTGCTGCCTGACACTTGCTGCCTGCCACTTGCCGCTTGCTGCTGCTGCCTGTCCCCTATCGGCCTTAGCCTTCCCTCGCAATTCCCTCTCCCCTCATTTCTCTAAAGGAGGGAAAGGCCAATGCATGCCAGAATGGTCGAGGGCACAACATTGATCAGGGGGGCTGCAACGTCCTCAACAGCCCTCAAAGGCCAATGCCCTCAACTGTTGCCACAAGCTACCAGCACCCAGCTTTACACAGCTCTGGGAGCCCTGGTGCCCCTGGTATAGCCTAGGTGCAGTCACAGCTGTTTTTGTGATTACTGTTTACTGCTTACTGATTCACTGCACCACAATTACACTACAACTGCGTAGTTGCTACAACTAATATTCCCACCCACACCCCAAGTCTGAAATTCTGTAATTGGTACCACTGAACAGAGGCGGACAGGAGCATCCGAACCAATCAAACACTCACACCCAGTCAACAGATGCTTCGTCCATCACCACCCCCTTTTGTACCGCTTTGTTCGCCATAAGTTGGCAGGGTATGCTCAGACGTGAGTCCCTTGCTCACTTTGCCACTGGATTCAAGCAAGCCTAGCTGAAGACAGCTGAAGTGCCAAAAACCGGTCCTAGGAAGCTTGTTTCCGGTCCAGGGAAGGCATGGATTGGCAGTTCGGGCTGCACTGTTCCCATGAGGCACAGGGTCAGAATGATTTGCATATGGCCATGTCTGAACTGGGGGGGCAGAGTGGGCTAAAGAACGGTGATGGATTAAACCCAGATCTGTTTACTGGGTGTGAGTGTTTGATTTGTTCGGATGCTCCATCCATCACCACCCCCTTTTGTACCGCTTTGTTCGCCATAAGTTGCCAGGGTATGCTCAGACGTGAGTCCCTTGCTCACTTTGCCACTGGATTCAAGCAAGCCTGGCTGAAGACCGCTGAAATGCCAGAAACCAGTCCTAGGCATCTTGTTTCCGGTCCAGGGAAGGCATGACTTGGCAGTTCGGCTTGGACTGTTCCCATGAGGCACAGAGTCAGACTGATTTGCATATGGCCATGTCTGAACTTGGGTGGCAGAGTGGGCTAAAGAACGGTGATGGATTAAGATCAGATCTCCCCCCGCTCCTCTGCTGGGGACCCTGCACACCATTGGTGGAGTCTCCCACAGCGGTCCGCCTCCAGAGCAAGCCTCCTGGGGTCAGTCAGCTTACTGTCTATCTAATGCTGGCATAGCTCTGGAAAACAATTAGCAGGCAAATGCTCTCATTCTATCAAATCATAGAGCCGCTAAAACTCATTTACCTGGCTACCCTACACCCAACAATCCAGTGCTTTGCAAAAATAGGAAATATACTCCACCAAAGTGTTTGATTAAAGCTTCTAACAGGCCCTACATTTTTGCTATATCTCCTGAGTAAGTCTTCCTTCATAGGAGCATAAGACATCTTCTCCTCATCTACCAATGTTAGCAAGGTATCCCTCCCTTCTGCCATGAAGCGGCTCCACAGCCCTGCTCCCCAGTCTCTATCAGGGATCCTGTGGGACCTCATTGCTACCTCAGACCCCCGAACCACGAACCAATGTCATCACTCTTCACATAATCCTTGATCCCTTCCTCCTTGGGGCCGTATAGTCTCCCTTCTTCACATACTGGTGATACCGGTCACGTGGTCACAGGGAGTGCAAACTTTTGAGCAGTGGGGCGAGGAGCAGGAGGCGAGGAGCTGGACAGCGAGGTCAGCGAGGAGCGGGCAAAAGGTATTGCTGAGGTGCCGTCAAGCGGGAGGCAGAGGTTCAGAGTCCTGCCATTCTTGCTGGTTTAGCAGACTTAAACAGAGGCTGTGAGAGAGCAAGAAACGAGAGCGCAATCACCTTTAGCGGTGGCTGCTGAGTGAAGAGCCCAGGGAAGCAGAGGAAATGGCCCAAATAAGTTAGGTGCGGCTTGCAACGCTTCCAGTGCGCCCTGCTCTCAGTCCCTTTCTCCGCTCCTGTTCTTTGCTGCCTGACACTTGCTGCCTGCCACTTGCCGCTTGCTGCTGCTGCCTGTCCCCTATCGGCCTTAGCCTTCCCTCGCAATTCCCTCTCCCCTCATTTCTCTAAAGGAGGGAAAGGCCAATGCATGCCAGAACGGGCGAGGGCACAACATTGATCTAGGGGGGGCTGCAACTTCCTCAACAGCCCTCAAAGGCCAATGCCCTCAACTGTTGCCACAAGCTACCAGCCCCCAGCTTCACACAGCTCTAGGAGCCCTGGTGCCCCTGGTATAGCCTAGGTGCAGTCACAGCTGTTTTTGTGATTACTGTTTACTGCTTACTGTTTCACTGCACCACAATTACACTACAACTGCGTAGTTGCTACAACTAATATTCCCACCCACACCCGAAGTCTGAAATTCTGTAATTGGTACCACTAAACAGAGGCGGACAGGAGCATCCGAACCAATCAAACACTCACACCCAGTCAACAGATGCTTTGTCCATCACCACCCCCTTTTGTACCGCTTTGTTCGCCATAAGTTGGCAGGGTATGCTCAGATGTGAGTCCCTTGCTCACTTTGCCACTGGATTCAAGCAAGCCTGGCTGAAGATGGCTGAACTGCCAGAAACCGGTCCTAGGAAGCTTGTTTCTGGTCCAGGAAAGGCATGGCTTGGCAGTTCGGGCTGGACTGTTCCCATGAGGCACTGGGTCAGGCTGATTTGCATATGGCTATGTCTGAACTGGGGAGGCAGAGTGGGCTAAAGAACGGTGATGGATTTAACCCAGATCTGTTGACTGGGTGTGAGTGTTTGATTGGTTCAGATGCTCCGTCCATCACCACCCCCTTTTGTACCGCCGGAAAATCAATGGCTTAGAAGACAATTTTTTGGACTCCGAACCATACATCTATCTGCAAAGTTTCGCAATCATTGCACTGCAAGAAACAAAGTCCGACTCCCCGCCAGCACTTCTGGGTTACATCCGCAACTTAATTCTCCCCACACAGAGCGCAACATCTGGTCACAAAAAGGGTGGCCTGGCATTTATGCAGTAGCACCCCTGGCACACAAGCTAGCCCCGCCAAGTGCAATGCAAGTCATATGAATCTCTATCTGGAAGCAGGTTAAAAAGGAGGACATAATTTTGATAAACCTCTACTTACATCCCAGAGAGAAAATCAAAGGAGCACAGCAGCTGAAGGTAGTGCTTGTAAAATTACTAAAGGCCGAGAAAACAAATAGCTTGATCATCAGCGGGGACTTCAATGTAAATATGCTCAGCAACCTAACTACAGACATTATTTACGAGGAGGGCCCATTTTTATGGGAATCAAGCTCTCAAGATAACACCTCTGTAGAGAGAAGCTCGAAAACTACAAAGAGACTACTATCAACACTAGAAAAGCTGAGCTTCCTGAGCACTTAATGGCAGATTTTCAGGGGACCGCCCTCAAGTAGCAACGTTTCACAGCATAATGGCTAGCTCTACAAATGACTTTACATTCTTCTCGCGCAGTCTGTTCGAATGGCAAGGGATTTCGATATTGGCACACTAGAACACAGTGACCACCTGCCCCTGGAAGTCACAATCGAGGCTTTCTCAATACTAAGCCCACCACCTGCTAATGCCCACAGCTCAGAATATACCGCTAATGAGAGGCGGATAAAATGCAGAACAGATGACCCACAACGTCTCCTTTCTCACACTAAGCAGGCGTTAGGCGAAGCACACAAAGTAACATAAGACCTAATTGAGAGCTGGGAGGTAATTACAAAAGCCCTACGAAACAAAATCGGAATAAAAAAGGGAAAACACTGGTCTGAAGGAGCGGTCGAAGTCATGAAGCACAAGAAACACCTACATTTCAGAAATATTGTTCATCTAAAATAGTTAAAGACCCTGATTAACCAAACTCTTCAAAGACTGAGGATAGACCCCACTGCTCAACAAGATCTGAGACGGCTAATGGGCGACCACAGGAAGATGATTTGGCAAGTTAAAGAAGAAGCAGATGAGTCTCTATGGGCCAAGCTTTTATAAAACACTTAAATCAACAACAGAGCACAGTTTTGGCAAAAGATTAATAATTTGACCAGTGAGCGGAGTCAGGGCATCGAATCGTATGCCAAAGAAGAGGCCTGGATGTCTTTCCTTGGCTCACATTTTAGCGAAACTCAAGAAATCAGAAAAAGGTCATACAATCCAACATACGACTCCGAAGCGCGACTACTGCAACTTAAGCACCTGTACAGGAAATTTCAATCACGAATGCACAGATATGTAAAATAATTTCAAAGGGAAGACGCGAGGGCCCACCAAGACCAAATGGTATCCCCCCCATATTGTTTAAACAAGAGCCAGAATTCTGGGCCGCTGTATTCAAACCAATGTTTGAAAAAACCTTGCAGACATTAACAATGTGGAGGGGAGCAATCATCACCCCAATTTATAAAAAAAGAAATAGGAACAACCAAGAAGTTACCGGCTAGTAGCCCTACTTGATAACCAGGCCAAATATTTTGCAGGCCTAATACTCCAGGAATTAACATTGTGGGCAGCAGAAGTCACAGCAATCCCATACAACCAAACCGGCTTCTGCAAAAACATGGGGACGACCACCAACATATTAGCTCTATCCCTAATGATCAACACTGCTCTCGAAGCAAAACAACATCTATATCTGTGCTACATCGATTATAAGTCTGCATTCAACAATATCAACAGAAACCTTCTGTGACGAAAATTTAAAAAGCTGAGTATCCCTCCACTGCTCCTAAAACCAATGAATCCTTTTGCATAGCGATACCTGGGTACAAGTTAAACTAGATGCAGGAGAATATCAATAACAGAAGATTCCAACAAGCACAGGGGTAAAACAAGGCTGCGTGCTTGCACCAACACTTTTTAATCTCTTTATGGCAGAGCGATCTACTTTGTTGAATGAAAGCAATGCACACCTGCCCAAGATAGGGGGCATCCAGCTGACCAGTCTTCTCTACACGGACGATCAGGTACTCATCAGGCGGACCCTGGTAGGCCTACAGCGGCTGCTGGACATCACGTTGCAATACTCTGCAATAAATATACTTAGTATCAACCAAGAAAATCAAAAGTTATGTGTATTACAACCCACTAAAAGACATCGAGGAAGCTGGATGCTGTTTGCAAATACAGATACTTGCGGGTCATCATAGACTATAAGGGCAATTTCAAACCACAATCACAAGCCATAAAAAGAAAGGACTAATGACTGAGGTATCTCTAAGTAATCTAAAAACTAAGATCACTGGATCAAGCTTCCTCCCTCTAACAAGGGTGATTCAGGCAAAATGAATTCCATCCATCACTTATGACAGCGATGAAAGGGAGGGACGCTGACACTGTAGACAGCACTGTAGCAAGAGCACTATGCCTGATCCCTGGCTTGCCTGGGCACACATCCCCCGTACAGATGAGGCTTGAATTTGGGTTCCCAAGAAAAAAGCTGGCACGCAAAGGAACATACATTAAAAGCTGGCACAAAATAAGTAGGGTAGAACTACTGAAAACGCTCGCCAGTCGTTGTTGCTGACCTGCCTTAACTTTTTGTGCGTTATCAAAAGCCTGGGAGCCCGTGAGCTCGGCTGCGCAATTAACTGTGAAGCCGTTGTGAGGAGAACTTGTGTACCAGCGCTGAGAGCGGGACTGCGAGGACCAGAGGTGCTTGCGCCTGGAGATCGCGCGCACCTGGTGCCTCTTCCCGCCCTCTCCTCCTATTTAGGTCATCACTCTGACGCGACCGTGGGACGCGCGCGAAGACCGTGCAAAGAGCGGGCCCTCTATGGCCCTCAGTGGCTGAAGTAGGCTGGGCTGCGCCCACTCATTAACATTTCGATTATTAGTTTCTATTTGTAAATACTGTAATCCAGTCTTTCTGTATTGATTGTGGCAACTATTGTCCTACTAGCAACTTAATATACGTGCCTCATTGATTTTAAGATTTGGAAACATTTTGTTATATTTATTTTATATTTGATCATTGATATTGTATATATTGTTATCTATCACTCCTTGTTATTGTCTGTAACATGACTGCAAAAAAGCTTAGATCTGGGAGACTGTTGGGGGGAAGATCGGTAGCAAAGACTAGATCCAACCCCCTTCGAAACAAAAATATTTCAACAATCCAGTTAAAGGGCCAAAATCAGATTTTCCATCTTTGGGAAAAATCGGTGGATAAGGTACCCCCGGTAAATATTATTGTTAAGAAGGATGTTACCTTAACTCCAACACATAACCCATCGATCAAGCTTTTTCCAAATGAGGCAGATTTGGGAAATCTCACTTTACATCCATATTCTTCTGTGTGCACTATGCCCGTTGCCCCCACAACTTGTGACACTGATAACTGTTTAGTTTTTAACTTAGATAATTCCCAAAAAATCAAGACCCCTCTAACATCTGCTGATGTCTTGTATAATGGCACTCTACACCTCCCCAATCTAAGGGAGGATTCAAATCAAGATTCACAGCCTTTGGAAATTGACCCAGCGCTATGTGAACGCTATCTGATGGATGAACCTAGAGTACTTCTAGACGCTGTCAAGACCCCAATTGGTGCTATCCCTTCTGGTCTCCATCTCTATAGCAGTACTCCCTCTTCTCACTCCCATGATCTATCTTTTCAGACAAATGTGTCAAAAAGCCCAATGCTCAATATAACGGGGATTGGGGCTATTAGCGATCCCAGCTTAAAATTATCAGAGAAGCCTATGTCTGAATACTTGATTTCCTTGGAACATCTACTGTCCTCAATTTTATCATTATTGAATAAATTTGTGGGTAGTTCTGACTGTGTTCTGGAATCTGTCACCCAAATCCTAAAGGCCCTATTATCTAAATCTACTGAAAAAAGTTGTGTACCTGACCCTCCTATTACTTCGCTACCTCAAAGAACTTTAGCTAGTGTACCCTGCTTCTTACCTGAGAATATACCTGTCACACCTGAGTTAAGGGACCTTTGTCCTACTCTCAAAACAGCTGCTTATAACTGTATAACTGATTCAGTCCCAGGTATTGCTCTAGTAGAAAACAGTGCTGTATTACCAGATGTTAATACTGTTAAGGCACTATATCCTATTTTTTCTGAATATAAGGGGCCGGATTTGGAGAAAAAAGTGGGAAAACAAGGAAAGTATAAAGGAAAACAAAAGAGGAAATGTCTCCGTCGATTTAAAAAGAGGAGGCAGAGACAAGTTCTCTTTGATAATCTCCAAGTTTCCTATAATTCCCCCTCCGCTAAGGTTGAAGTGGATAACGGATCTTTGAGGCATGACTCAATTGGGTTGTTTCCTGATTCTGGGGGGCTCCCTGCTATAACTGATGAAGCCATCACTGGTTGTTCTAATTTAAATCTGAGAGATCAGGGTGGAGAAAAAGAAAGGTACTTGGTCCCCTCTCCAGTGGTGGAAGTAAGAAGTTCCGTTGCAGCGATTTCTACTTCCCTTAACCCTACAGCTCCCCCTTTCCAGATACGGGCAGAAAGGGGAGTCTTTGGTCAAATTCCTGTTCATTCTGTGATAGAAACTCGTACTGATTCATTGATCTTAGATTTTGTTCCATTATTTGATCTTGACTTGATATTAAATAGATCGTTTTTGTTGAAATGCTGTAAAGACATCGAGGGATTGAAATTAATCAAAACTAGTGATATTGACCTAGTAACAATATTAGGAACGGGGTCTATGTCATTTATTAGGGTAAGGTTCTATTCAAATTTGATAGTTAATCTTATTCTAAATAAAGCAGAAACTTTCCAGAGTCAGGGGATTGATGTGGTGCCCTTTACACCTCCATGTCCTGATAAACACAAAGAGAATGGCCTAAATAGGGGCTCTAGCCATGTTGGTTCTTCTCAACCCTTTGAAGACCTAAAGATCTGTGTCTCAAAAACTAAAAGGATAGTTACACACGTTACCCCCCCCAACAACAACAAACAGGGATATAACTGAGAATGAACAACAATGGAATTGGTTACCTGGCGTTTTATCATCTAAGATGACAGATAATCCAAAACTGTTTTCCCACCTTTAGCAGCGTCTTTTCTGTTATCTCCTGGAATGCCGCCGGCATTAATAATAACCCCGAAAAATTATTGTATCTTTTTTCTTTGAATGCCGACGTAATCTGCATCCAGGAAACCTGGTGTATTGACAAACTGAATGTGGGGAGGGACTACTTTGTATTGGAAGCGGCGGCATCTTCCTCTAGCAGAGGTCATGCAAAAGGGGGAATTGCTTGCTTACTGTCCAATAGAATAAAGTGGAACTTCTCCCACTATACAGATCCCAGCAACCTTTTTCAGGCAGTGACCCTCTCCAATTTAGATAAAACAGAAGAGAGGCACCCTCTTGTGTTAATACATTCTTATATACCGCCCGGCGATCCTTTTAATAATTTGTTGAAGCAAGTTTTTACTTTTATTAGACAAACTAAGGAAATAGCTCCTCTCTCTAATTTTTTGTTAGTTGGTGACCTGAATTGTAAAGTCTCCAATTATAGTTTGGAGCTCTTCAGGAATAAAGTAAAAGAGGAAGTCATGTTGATTCCGCAAGCCCAATTCCCAGATAATATAAAAACAAATAAACGGGGAAAAATTTTGTTGGAGGAACTATATAGAATGGAGGGGCTTATAGTTAATGGCAGACTCCATCAGATGTGCCTGCAAACTTCACACATTGTGCCCCCAATAGTAAATCTATTTTGGATTACATAATTGCTGATCACTCTATTTTTACTCTCTTAAGGGATTTGGTTGTCATAGAAACTACCCTTAGTGATCATAACCTTCTTATGCTAACTCTTCTAGTGGATACCCCCAATTCTGACTCCTGGATGCTGGACGGGGACGTGGTCTCCCTTCAAAAAACAGGAAGATGTTTCTGGGACTATAAAGCCATGAAGGGCCTGGAACCCATCCTTGAAGAAACTCTATCTAATTTAAATATTTGGCAGGGGGTGGAACAGTCCTCTTTTGAGGCTTTTATGAAGGAGATCATCTCTGCTGTAAAAAAATTGAATCTAATTAGGAAAAAAATACCCTCCCGAAAGCAGTTGTTTCCCTTAACAAGGAAATAAACAAATTGGTGAGGGAACAATATATATGCGGTGCAGTAGAAAGATCTCGAAAAATATCTCTCCTCAAAAGAAGGAGAGGAAGGATAAAGAAAAAAATGAAAAAAGAAAAGGAGGATCTGCTATGGATTGGTTTGCGGGAAGCCGCTGCCCAAGGGAATTCCAGACAGTTCTGGACACTCATCGGTGAGGGCTGCGGCACACGAGTGCGCCCCCTCCCAATCCCTATCTCTGAACAAACTTGGGTCAATCATATTTTAAGCCTGTATGCTAAGAATGACCTGCAAGTGGAACTTAGGGGAATTGGGGAAGATAGCAATTTTACAATTGAATGGCCCTCAGAATCCTCTATAGAATTAGCTATTAGGGATATGCGCCCATCCGGTGCTATGGGACCAGACGAACTTCCAATATCAGTTTTGAAACAAGATCCAACGTCTTGGAGTAAAATTTTATACCCCCTTTTCAGGATGTGTTTTATTAAAAAATCCATTCCACCATCTTGGAAGGGGAGTATTCTGGTCCCTATGTTCAAAAAGGGCAATAGAAATTTACCAACTAATTATCGTCAAATAGCCCTTTTGGACGCAATTGAGAAGGTGTTTTCTAAATGCTTATTATCCCTAATCAACGATTGGGTGGTAGAACAAGTAGGTTTTCGTAAAGGCCACGGAACTCTGGATAATCTTTCCGCCCTCCAGACAATTATAGATAAATACATAGGGGTACGTGGCGGTAGAATTTACGTGGCCTTTATAGATTTCTCCACGGCATTCGATAAGGTTGACCGCCTGTTGCTGTGGAGAAAGCTCGCGGCCCTGGGGATGCCGCCTCAATTGTTAGATATGATTCAGGTGTTACATACAGACACTTGGTGTCAGGTCTTGCAAGGTGGAGACAGGGGCCTGACCAAGATTACTCCTTCATGTAATGGCCTTAAGCAAGGCTGTCTCCTTGCTCCGCTTTTTTTTTCATTATATATTGCAGACTTACCTGCCTCTCTGTCCTCTTGTGAAGGTATAGCTCCAATTCTGGGCGGAAAACACATTTCATGCATGCTATATGCGGATGACATCATAATAATGGACCTCATGCCTAAAGGTCTTGCTAAACGCCTCCTTGCTCTACATTTGTATGCAGATTCCCACTACTTAAAAATTAATGCATCAAAGAGCAAAGTTATGTGCATCTCTGGCCGGAAAAAACATAAATTTTCGAATTTTTCCTGGTATGTGGGAGATGACAAACTCGAGGTAGTAAAGAGTTACATTTTCCTAGGAAAAGTATTTTGTGAGAGTTCGAGTGCCAAACCCCATATCGATAGCAGTGCTCGGAAGGCTCTATCGCAGGGGAGAAGCTTAAGTGCACTGTACTCGGCAATGGGAAGAAGGCACTTTTCATATTTATTAGAGGTCTTCAGAGTAAAGGTGCCTTCCACTCTCCTATATGGATTAGAGTTAATCGATATAAAGTATTGGGATTTTTTAAGCAAAGTGGAGGGAAAACTGTTAAGAAGTATAACCTCTGTTAGTTCTGCCTGCTCTGTAGCCGCTTGCAGACTAGAGTTTGGTCTGCGCAGCAGTTGGGTGCAGGGCCTGGCAGCTGTTGTACGCTGGGTCGCAAGCATAGCCAGAGGAGAAGAAGGGACTATGAGGTCCCTTTTAAAGACAGAAGTACTAGGAAGTTTAGGAGATCATTCCTTAATTGTTAGTAACTTCCGAAAGGCGGTATCGCTCTTGCAGTTGGAAGAGAGTACTCTCTTCTCCCTATCCATTTCCCAACTAAAGTCTGTCCTGAAAGAAGCTACTTAGGATCTGAGCTACAGACTTGACAGTACTTTAATCCTTGCTAAGAAGGGCGTTAATCCACTAACTGATTCATTCGCAAGAAAATTGGTGCAACCTTACGTAACTTGGAATTTGCCTCACAGCATCCGGAGATTCTGGTTTTTACTGAGACAGGATTTGTTACCTCTAAATAACCTTTTGTTTAAATGGTACGGAGTTTCTGCAAATTGTCACCTTTGTCATCAATCCATTCAAGATCGCACGCATGTACTTTTTATATGTCCAGTGCTGCGTCCTTATCGACGTAAATGGCTAAGACAAATATGTATGCAAATGGGCATTGTAAATGCCAACTCTTTTTTGTTCGCTTTACATAATCCCCCTAACGAGAGATTCTGCTTCAACATTTTTAATTTTTTTAAATGTTTTCTAGATATCTTTTGAAGATTGACATGTGTATTAATTGCGTTTTCTGGTATTGCAGTATTTGTCATAATTTATCTTATTTTATTTTATGAATGGAATTTTGTATTTGTATTTTCTGACTCTCTTTTGTCGTTTGCTTTTATGTGGACCTCTAAGGAGTTCCAAAACATAATAAAGTTTTGACTTTGACTTTTTGGCTAAATTTCCTTCTGTGAAGGAACTTCAAGCCAAATAGTCTTGCCACACAAGGCTATATCTGGAGGCCACCATCAACCAGCTGGGGCTACGACAACTATGGGAACTCTCAGGGACCCCGACAGGCTTAAAAAAAGCAGCAAACAAAATAGTCAGGAAATAATCACTCTTGCACGATAAAGCCTCCCTGGCAGGGCGTGCACATGGCAGGCTCCCTGTACAATCCTACACTAAACTCTCTCCCCAACCATGTCTTCAGATTGGCTTCTCTAAAAAGATGAAAGAGAGGTTCTTGAAATTGTGCCTAGGGCTGCAGCCCTCCGCAAATCATCTACCCCCTTGCCTATGCCCTCTGATACCAGCAAAGTGCCAACTCTGTGGCGACGGCTAAAAAAATATAGTTCACCTTATCATTATTTGTAGGGAACTACTACAAGAATGCCAGTCCCTCCTGAGACTGCTTTTTAACAAAAAACGGATACGGTCTTGCAGGCAAGCGGTGTTGGACTTCTTTTTCGGCAACGATGTCCAACTGAGCTGTCGGATGGTAAAATTCATTGTAGCCGCCAAAGCTTACCTAAACAAACTGAAAGAATGCCCAAAAGACTACAGGGGTCTGGATGCAGAGCAGAATATAGCCTCATAATCCTCACTGAGAAGGCTCCTGCTCACACCAGTGAAGAAACAGGAAGTACAGAGTCGGCATCCAGCGAACTTCCTGTACTATAAGAGGTCAAAATAATCTGGTGGGAAAAGTGATCCAGCTGGAAAATTGGTCCTCTCTGATTATCACTGTTCCAAATTCTAAAACCTGAAGAGACAACAGCACCGACCTTAAACCTATGCCAGCATGGCTCAGATGCTTCTACGAAACTCCCTCTCTCTGAGCAACTGACTCTGCGTATCTTTTAAAGGCACTTTCAGGAATTCCTCTTTTCTAATGTGTGTTCTTTTGTATTACATTTTTTAATAATTTGGACTGATAAAAGAAAGTTTATGATCATGTGTTGGGCTATCCCATGCCGTCCCTTTGTACTATAGGTTTTTTTAATAATTAGCCAGATAGAAATGGAGAACAAGAATGCTCAACCCACTCGGGGGCCAACCCACTCCCTTTTGATGCCGTTTTTTCACCAAGTACCTGTTGGAAAGTGCGTTATTGGTAGGGGCAAATGTAGGTCTTCCACTGGCAATAAGGCCTCTAACACATGATAGGACTCAGCATAGGTTTTAGAAATCATTCCTATGTCAACCCTTGGTAACGTGGCTGCAAGCAGACAGGCTAAACTTCAAAGCCAGGTATGTAAAGCATTTATAAACACAATTTCTGTAAATAATAAAGACCCAAAAAATTATATAAATCCAAAACCAATTTATAAAAATAGGAAATGCTTTTATCTTTAAAATGACACCAAAACAACAAAAATCTAATGTAGCGATATGAATTTTCAAAGGTTTAATAAAATATAGCACCTAGAAGATTATAGCATCATATTGTGATTGCTGCTACAGCTCACGGCAGGTCCTGGTCTCAGTTTCTACTTCATACTTAGAAACTTTTCTGGAGCTTTTCTCCTCGAGGCCCATCGAAGCTCCCAGCCACCCCAGATTTGATGAGGGTTCGCTGGCTCGACTTGTGAAAAGGTCCCTGTCAACTTCCCTGGAGCGAACGGAGAACATTTCTCAAGATCGTCTCAGCAGGGCAACCCAGGAATCCAGGCCGGCACGTGATGGAAGGCAGGCGGCTTGGCTCTCGCGGTTGCTCCCGGTCACCTTTTCTACGAGGGGACTTAGAAATGTTTGTGGAGCTTTTTCTTGCGGGGTCTATCAATGCTCCTCATGTAGCCAGATTCCGTGAGGGTTCGAAGGCTTTAGATTTTCTCTAGTCCCGGTCAATCTCTGGAAGTTGGAGCGATGGATCTTTTAGCTGGGTGAACTTGGTTGGCTTAGCCGGCTCGCGGTTGAAGGTAGGCGTCCTGGCTGGCCAGGTTGAGTCTGTCTCTCTATGAAGCTTTTCTCAAAGTTACTTCAAAGTTCTCCAAACTTCTTGAACTTCTTCCTGAAGTTCCTCAAGGGGTCCCAAAGTGTCGCAAACTCACTGCAAGGGTCTGGAAGCTCCAAGATGGTCCTCTAAAGTTGAGGACTTCAGTTCCCACAATCCACTGGTACAAAAACCTTACAAATCCATTGATGGTTCTCCAAGGTGTAGATTTAGTTGGTGATGTTCCAGATGAGCTCTTTTAACCTGTAGCTTTCAGGGAGTCCACTCTTTAGTTCATTTTCATCAAGATAACCCACAGGGCTATAAATTCATATGGTGCAGTCTTCAGAGGTCAGGCCTTAGAAATCTTTGCACAGAAAAACTTCTCAACAAGGCACTTCTTGCTTCAGTAAGTTTCAAGCAGCAGATATGGAGGTCTCTGTCCCTCCCAGATACTTATTCCTAGTTCTCTGGGTCAATCAGGAGGTTACTTCTGATCAACGGGAGCAGGGTAACTCCTCCAATATATGACCACATCCTGTAGAGTGTGGCATTATTTTGTCCCAGAGTCCATCAAATCTTCCAAATCCATAATGGCGGATTTTCCAGCAAGGAGGTAAGAGCTGGCTAAACGCACCCCTAGGATGGCTAATTTACTTAGACTCTCCCCCCTGCATCTGCTTATACCTTCGTTCATCCTACCATCTGCCTCAGGTGGGAAGTTCAGAGCTGTAAATGACACTGGTCTCTTCTCTCCTCTTAGAAGAACATAGTTTGCAACTCCTCCCCCTAGCCTGGTATTCCAATGGAACAGCACACTGCCCTTTCAGCAGAGCTGGTTAAACCCAGAGGCTCTTTATCACCTTTTAAAGTCAGCCTGGCTAATCTACTTAACTCTGACCAATCAGGGCAGACCACTGGAAGGCTGGATTTGACCTTACAAACAAGAACTTCTTGTATGTACACGTTAAGAGACATTCAACACTATGATATTGTTGGATTTATTAATACAATTCTGGGAAGTCTTTGAATGGCATTTCTATCCCTCTCCTATCAATAGTTATTAATCAATAACTTACTACCATGTTAACCTACGTAACAGGGGATTTTGAATGGGAAAATTGACTTGGGCCATTTTTCCAGCACCCGGACTTACAAAAACATATTTTATAAGTACTTGTCTTATATCTACATGAACCCCACCCCATGCACCACTAGGGGAGATTTTAGGGGTTCTGGATCTGTAGAATTATTACAGATTCTTCCTCCACAATGCTCCTAGCATCAAAGTCCAATTTTAGCAGCACTTTACCACAATGTGGGGAGTGAAATGTGAATTTTCACTTTAACCAGGCATATAAAAACTCATTTTATAAGGGTGTGCTCTATAAATACATGACCCCTCACCCCTGGGATACCTAGGGGAGACCCTGGGAGTCCCTAATATTCCAAAACATTGTAGGTTATCCATTTTTAAGTGCCCCAAACACCAAAGTCGAGTTTGGGCACAATTTACTTTTTAAAAGCAGTCCTAACACTCAGGCTCCAGCAGTGCACACATTCAAGTGCAAAAAGAGCTGCTGGCCACTAAACTGCCATGCCCCAGGGTACTCAGTACTTCTAGTTAGTTTCAATGCCCCTCCCCTATTATATACTAGGGGCCTATAGGTTAGGTCATGCCAATCACAGGGGTACCTCACCATACCATTGTGTACCCTAGTGTATGTAGATGATTTAACTGTATTCTAATGTGTCTCTTTCAGCATAGCACTGGCCCTGGGCCTGGTTAGGCAGAGCCCAGGGTCAGTCAGAGTCAGTTACCACCAGTATCTGTCAGCAAAACATTGGGGGGTGACCAGGACACAGGATGAATTTGCAACAGTACCTTTTTGGGCCAGCTCTTTCAGGTCACGGGTGGCGGCGGTGATAACGGGCAGTGTTAGAAGCGGCTGTCTCTAGTTGGCAGAGGTATACACTTCTGACAAATAGGGACACACCTTTTCTAGTCAGGGCAAGGGGATCACACACTTAGATAACCCCTGCTCACCCCCTTGGTAGCTTGGCAAAGCAGACAGGCTTATCTCAGAGGCAGTGCGTTAAGCATTGATGACCACATACAGTAATAAAGTGAATACACTACAAATGGACACAACACAGTAGTATTATAAAAATAAGGATTTTTATATAAGGCTTAGCACAAGACCAAATAACGACAAAAATATACCACAATCTTAATAAATACTCTTGGAAGGAAAAATAATAGTTCAAGCGTAGTTTCTTCTTAGCACAAAGTCTTTAGTATCAAAAGCAACTCTTCTTCTCTAAAACACAGTTCTTGGCAACAATGTAACCCACACGGGAGTCACACGACGTCGAGGCAAAGTTAGTCCAAAGGTTCGGCGTCGACCGCGAGGAGCGCTACGTCGAGCCCGGAGTCGCACAGACCCCCACAACACAGTTCCTTGGAAAAGTGAAGCACTCGATGATCAGCGGCGTCGAGATGTCCGGCGTCGCGTCTTCGGCGTCGATCGGGCCTCGGAGTCGGGGCGATCTGCAGCGGCGTCGACCGAAGTCAGGCAGGAGCAGCGCTCACGAGGTGAAGCAGGATACGGCGTCATCGATGTCGATGTTGCAAGAGTGAGCAGCGCTCACGGCGTCGAGAGGGCTCGATGTTGATGCGATCAGCAGCGGCGTCGACACAGGGTCACTTGGAGCTGGAGCCGAACTCGCTACTCACTGGCGTCGCTACTGGCGTCGATCGGGCCCGGCGGCCGGCGTCGAAGGTGCGGGACACTGGAGCCGTTACTCACGATGTCGAGCTGGATTCGGCGGCGTCCGTCGGCGTCGAGATTGCTGGATTCTTCAGAGGTGCTGGATTTCAGGTTCCAGCAACAAGCACTTTTAGCAAATAGATGAAGTCCTTTAGCCCTGTGACTTCAACAGGAGACTGGCACTTCTTCCAGCCCTTGGAGATTTTCTTGAGCAAAGGTTGAGAGTACACACTCAGTTCCTCTCTCCTGGTTCCTTGGCAAAAATAAAGAAGCAACTGCAGGATTCCCCCAACAAACAGCACTCTGGCAGAAGGGGTAGGCAGTCCTTGGATCAGCAGGCTTCTTGTCCTTGGTTCAGGTTTCCTTGTCAGAAGTGATCTAAATTCTTGGTTCAGGGGTCCTTCTCTTATACCCCTTTTTGGCTTTGATCCCTTTGTCCATGCAGGGGAATTTCCCCCCATCTCAGGTTTGTTGTGGGTGTTGCCAGGCCGAGGCACCTGGCCTATTCACTGTGCAGGGCAGAGTCTTCAGCCGCCCAGCAGGAGCGGAGCCAGCATTGTCACTGGCAGGGGCAGGGCCATCAGTTGCCCGGCAGGAGGTGGGCCAGGAAAGTCCCAGGCAGGCACAGAGTCATCAGTCGCCTGGCAGGGGGGCGGAGCCATCATTGTATCAGGCAGGGCAGGCTATCAGGAGCTACTCTTCCCCTACTCTCAATGCAAATGCCCCACTCACCCCACACTGACTCATTCAGACCTCTGGAGCCACCCAGCTCCTGTCACACGCACACCATAACCAGCAGAGACCGGTAAACAGTTAGACAAGAAAATAGCTACTTTCTAAAAGTGCTATTTTCAAACACAGAGTCCAAAAACCATCCACACAAACGGATGCGTTATTAAACCCTGAGTTCAGGGATACCAAACTCGACATTGCACCATGCTCCCCGAGCCCGCTAGGATTATAGCATTAATAATCCTGGCAGCCCATTCTAACTGATGGAGAGCAGGTTACCTTACACTAGTGAAAAACGAATATGGCTGTGATTCACTATTAGGACATGCCAACCTTGTCAGGCTTGTCCTACCTTATGCTTACAATGCACCCTGCCCGTGGGCCTACCATAGGGGTGACTAACATGAAGTTAAGGGAAGGTTTAGGGACTGGCAAGTAGGTGTACTTGCGCAGTCTGCGTGACAGTCCCAGACTGCACGTGGTCTAGCAATGGTAGACCTTCAGACATACTTTTACTAGGCCGCTCTTGTGGGTGGCACAACACGTGCTGCAGGCCCACTAGCAGCATTTGTATTTACAAGCCCTGGCACTCCTGGTGCACTCTACTAGGGACTGACAGTAAACCAAATAAGCCAAACACGGAATTCAATCAATACAGCAATTTCACATAGGGAGCACTTGCACTGTTGCACTGATCAGCAGTGGCACAGTGCCCAAAGCATTTACCAGCAAAAACATTGTAAACAGAGGAGGCAAACAGAAAAAATGGAGGAGAGACTCATGCCAATGATGCCAGGTCTAACACGTGTCCCCTCCAGCTGAAATGTGGGGAGAACTACCCTTACCCTAGGGAGTCCTCATCACTAAGGCGGAAAAATCTGGACAGACCATCAGCATTGGCGTGATCTGTGCCAGGGTGGTGTTCCACCGTGAAGTCCATCCCCTGTAGGGAAACGGACCACCTCAACAGCTTTGGATTCTCACCTCTCATCTGCATCAACCATCTGAGGGGCCTGTGGTCTGTCTGAACCCAGAAGTGAGTCCCAAACAGGTAGGGTCTTAGCTTCTTCAGCGCCCAGACCACAGCAAATGCTTCTCTCTCTATCGCACTCCACCTCTGTTCCCTGGGAAGTAACCTCCTACTGATGAAGGCTACAGGTAAGTCTCGGCCCTCTTCATTCACCTGAGCTAGAACAGCCCCCACGCCATGCTCTGAAGCGTCCGTCTGGACAACAAATTCTTTAGAAAAGTCGGGTGCCTGGAGTATGGGTGCTGTGCACATCGCAGTTTTCAGGGTGTCAAAGGCCGTCTGACAGGCGTCAGTCCAGATCACAAGTCGTGGCTGCTTCCTGGAAGTCAGCGAAGTCAAGGGGTGCACAATGTTACCATAATCCTTGACGAACCTCCTGTAATAACCCGTGAGACCCAAGAAGGCTCTCATCTGAGTCTGGGTTTTGGGCGGTGCCCATGCCAGGATGGTATCAATCTTGGGTTGCAGGGGGGCCACCTTGCCGCTCCCTACTTGGTGCCCCAAGTACACCACTGAACCCTGCCCAATCTGGCACTTACTGGCTTTGATTGTGAGGCCTGCTCTGCGCAGGGCCAACAACACTTCCTGGAGGTGGCGCAAGTGTTCCTCCCAGCTGGCGCTGAACACTGCGATGTCGTCCAGGTAGGCGGCACTGAAATCCTCCAGTCCAGCCAAGACCTGGTTGACCAACCTCTGGAAGGTGGCAGGGGCATTCTTCATCCCAAAGGGCATAACCCGGAACTGGTAGTGCCCATCTGGTGTGGAGAATGCTGACCTCTCTTTTGCCCCATCAGTCAAGGCGATCTGCCAGTACCCAGACGTTAAATCAAACGTACTAAGGTACCGGGCAGCCCCCAACCGATCTATGAGCTCATCAGCTCTGGGGATGGGGTGCGCGTCAGTCTTGGTGACTGAATTGAGTCCTCGGTAATCCACACAGAACCGAAGTTCCGGTGAAGCACCAGGCGCTGCAGCCTTTGGGACCAAGACCACCGGGCTGGCCCAAGGACTGCTAGAGGACTCAACCACCCCTAAGGCAAACATTTTGGAGACCTCCTCCTTGATGTATGCTCTGACCTTGTCAGTCACTCTGTAAGCCTTGTGCTTGACAGGAGTGCTGTCCCCGGTGTCCACATCATGGACACACCACTGAGTGACACCAGGAATCAAGGAAAACAGATCAGGGAATTGTCCCAACAGTTGGCGACAATCCTGCTGCTGTTCAGGGGTCAGAGTGTCAGAGAGGACAACACCATCCACTGACCCATCTTGCTCTTTTGCAGCAGGAGGTTGGGAAGAGGCTCACTCTCCTCCTCCATTCCAGCATCTGTAGCTAGGAGAATGCCCACTTCGGACCTTTCTAAGTGGGGCTTTAAACGGTTGACATGCAGGAACCGCAAGGGGTTCCTGGGAGATTCCAAGTCCACCATGTAGGTGACATCGCTCTTTTTCTCCACAACCTTAAATGGTCCAGTCCACCTGTCCTTGAGCGCACAAGGTTCCACAGGGGACATAACCCAAACTTTCTGTCCAGGCTGAAGCTCTACCAGAGTGGCCTTCTGGTCGTACCACCGCTTCATCTCCTCCTGGCTGGCCTCCAGATTTGCCTGAGCAAGATCTCTGAAGCGCCTAGTCTGGTTCCTAAAGGCCAGCATGTAACTGTATACATCCTGGGGAGGTTTCCTGGGAGATTGCTCCCAGCCTTCTTTGACCAGACTCAAAGGTCCTCTTACCGGGTGACCATACAAGAGCTCAAAGGGGCTGAACCCTAGAGACTTTTGTGGCACCTCACGGTAAGCAAACAACAGGCATGGCAAGAGGACGTCCCATTTACGCCTCATTGGTTCTTCAAGACCCATAATCATGCCTTTAAGGGTACGGTTGAATCTTTCAACCAACCCATTACCTTGAGGGTGGTAAGGAGTGGTGAACTTGTAAGTTACGCCACACTCCTTCCACAAAGACTTCATATAGTTGGAAATGAAGTTGGTGCCCCGGTCTGACACCACCTCTCTGGGGAACCCCATTCTGGAGAAAACACCCATCAGTGCCCGTCCCACCACGGGGCCCGTCACTGTTCGGAGAGGGATGGCTTCCGGGTACCGTGTGGCATGATCCACCAAGACCAGGATGAACCTGATGCCCATGGCTTTCTTGGGGTCCAGGGGCCCAACAATGTCAATCCCCACCCGGTCAAAGGGGGTACTGACCACGGGAAAAGGTTGGAGGGGAGCCTTCTGCTTCCGCCCGCTTTTCCCACTTGCCTGGCAAGTTCGACAGGTCTTGCAATGGATATCTGTATCCCTTCTCATCTGAGGCCAATAAAAATGGGTGACAAGCCTGTCATAGGTCTTGTCCTGCCCCAGATGTCCAGCTAAAGGAACGTCATGAGCCAAACCCAGTAGGAAGGCTCTGAAGCGCTGGGGTACCACCAGCACACGGGCTGACCCAGCTCAGCAGCCTTAGGCTCGCTATACAGGAGGTCGTTCTCCCAGTAAACAAAATGTGACCCTGACTGATCACCTGAGGTTTGGGCTGAGGCCTGCTGCCTCATACCCACAAGAGAAGGGCACACTTTCTGTTCTGCACAGAATTCCTCCCTGGAGGGACCACCATCCTGCTGCCAGTGGGTCAGCCCGGGTAGGTCTCCCAGTTCAGCAACTTGTTCACCTGTGGGTTCCAGGGCATACCCCTCAAGGTTTGCCTCCTCCTGGACCACGAGAACTATGGGGGATGGTTTCCCGCGCCCCCTGCCTCTTCTCTTCACAGCTGGGTCCTGGGCCATACTTTCAGGCTCCAGAACACCATCAACACCCTTACTTGCTGTCATCGATCGAGTGGTTGCACACACCCACTCGGGCACACCCAACATTTTCAAATGTGTCTCCCTCTCCACCTTAGCCCAAGGGGAGTCTTCTAAATCATTGCCCAGGAGACAATCAACAGGCATGGTGGGCCTTACTGCAACTTGAAGAGTACCTGAAACTCCCCCCCATTCAAAGGAAACTTGAGCTACCTCACACTCTCTCTGGGAGTTGTCAGCAGCTATCACAGGGTAGAATGCGTGGGGAACAACCTGCTCTCTGGACACCAAGTGACACTTGACAGCTGTCACACTCGCTCCGGTGTCTCTGAGAGCTTCCACTCTATGGCCATTAATGGTCACCCACTGCCTATATTTCTTAGTGTTACTAGGCAGCGGGGGTGGAGGGACCAATTCCATGTCTCCTAGAGAGACCAGGGACATCTCTGCGGGACCCTCCCCACCATGGGCAACCATCTCCTCCCCTCCCAGGGCTACACTCGCCATCTGAAGGGGGGCGGCACGGGGTGGTGCACTAGAGTTCTTCAAGGGACACTGGGGATCATAAAACCGGTGTCCCACCTGCTTACAAGCGAAGCAGGTCATTGGGCCCCTACGAACAGGTTTACCTGTCGGGGCCTCTGATTTCTTCTCTGGGGGAGGCTGGGAACCCTTCCCTTGGTTCCCTTGGGGATTACTTTGGGGCCCTTTCTGGAACTCCCTCTGTTTACCCTTGTCCCCCCCACTCTTCTGCTGGGGACCCTGCCCACCTTTGGCTGAGTCTCCCACTGGACCCTTGTGGACCCTGGTACTGACCCAGTGGTCCGCCTCCTCAGCAAGTTTTCTAGGGTTAGATATCTTGCTATCAATAAGGTGCTGGCGCAGCTCTGGAAAACAGTTATTAGACAAGTGCTCCCAAGCAAACAAATCATAAAGAGCATCATAACTTTCCACTTTGCTGCCCTTTACCCAACCATCCATGGCTCTGCAAAAAAATGACACATATTCAACCCACGTAGTACCAGGCAACTTATGTTATGTTATGTTATGTTATTTATTCTTTTGTATAGCGCAACGGTTACTCAAAAAGAGTGTCCCGGCGCTTTAGGTAAGGGAAAGTAATGCAGGATAACATAACACAGTTAAAAGAAAGTAAACGACACGCAGACAATAAAAAAGAGAAACTACCTGGAAGACTACTGAGAGAACAGCCAGGTTTTGAGCCCTTTCCTAAACTCCAGAAGAGTAGTAGCCCCCCGCAGTGGGAGCGGCAACGAATTCCACATCTGTGGGGCCAATAGACTAAAGGAGCGGCCCCCCAGGCGGGCCCTCTTAACACAAGGAACCACCGCCAAGAGTAGAGATTCCGACCTCAGCGAGCGAGCCGGATGATAAAAGGCCAGTCTCTTTTGGAGATACTTTGCCCCCACCGCGTGGAGCGCCTTGTAGGCCAGAGTCATAGCCTTGAAGGCAATCCGTTTGCGGATGGGTAGCCAGTGCAGCGTCAGCAGTAGCCCAGAGACGCTGGTACGTCGATTTAGACCAAAAATGGCCCTGGCCGCCGCATTCTGCGCAACTTGAAGCCGCTGTAGTAGGTACTCTGGTAGGCCCAGGTAAAGAATGTTGGCATAATCCAACCTGGAGCCTATCAGAGCCTGCACAGTCAGCCTCCTATGCTCCTCTGACAGAAGAGGCAAAAACCTCCGCAGCATTTTTAATAAGCCGAAGCAGGTACCGGTCACCCCAAGGATCTGGTCTTTCATCGTCAGCCCCTTGTCCATCTTAACCCCCAAGTTTTTAGCCATAGGGGAAGAGCCGGACGGAGGGAACATGGCGACGGGCCACCAGGCCTGCCAGCTAGGCTCTGTATCGCACCCGAAAAAGAGTACCTCAGATTTATCGGAATTGCACTTGAGGCTGTTCAGTTGGAACCATGTAAACACAGCCCCAAGGCAATTCCGGATACTCTCCCCGTCAAAGTCTGCCCCTCTCTCGCAAGAGAAAAGGAGCTGGGTGTCGTCGGCATACGACACGATCCGGGCACCAAATGACTCCGCCACCGCCGCCAAAGGGGTCATAAAGATGTTAAAAAGGGTCGGGCTCAATATAGAGCCCTGAGGGACCCCGACTCCCAATGGCGGCATCACGGCGGAGTCAGGTGATGTCCAGACCGTTTGTCGGCGGCCGGCTAAGAAGGACGAAAACCATCTGAGCACCGTCCCCCGCAGACCAATCTCAAAGAGTCTTGCGAGAAGGCCATCATGGGGGACGGTGTCAAAAGCCGCCGACAGATCCAACAACACCAGCATTACTTTGCCCCCGGAATCCAACACCCCTTTGATGGTTTCAGAAACCTCAAGGAGCGCGGTCTCGGTGCTACGATTAGAGCGAAAGCCTGACTGGGAGTCATGAAGAATCTCGTGGGACTCCAAAAAATTGGAGAGCACCGACTGAACGTGCTTCTCCAAGATTCTTACATTCTCTAAAGGCCTGTCTGTACTTTTCTGGGGTTAGGCCATACCTTAACATTAAAGCATCCTTCATATGAGCATAAGACATCCTATCCTCAACAGGCATGTCTAACAGGGTATCTCTTCCCTCATTCACAAAGCGACCCCACAACCCCGCTCCCCAATCCTTCTCAGGGACCCGGTGGGCCAACAATGCTAACTCATATGCTTTAAACCATTGACCAATATCCTCATTCTTCTGAAAATATTTGATCACATCTTTGGGAAAATAAAACCTACTTTCTGCAGGCACAGATGGGATGCTGCCACCAGAGGGATTCAATTCTAACTCTTTAGCTTTGAGCTCCAACTCCCTCATCCTGGTATCACGCTCAAAAGCTAACTTCTCTCTTTCAAACTCTAACCTTTTGATCTCCATATCAGCTTCTCTCCTGCCTCTTGCATTCTCTATTTCCAACTGCCCATCTATCTTAAGTTTTGCCATCTCCATGTTGTATGCTCGCTCCTTCGCCCTTTCTTCTCTTTCTTCAGGATAAAGACATTTGGAGGAAACACTGCTGCCGGGAGGGGATGTGGGCCCATTCACTGGCACTTCCTCCTCCCCTTCCCCTGGCGGTACCACCACCGGATCAGAGGAATCTCTAGCCTCTAACCAGGCCTGCAATGCTTTGAGATATTCTGGTTTGTTTTTGCAGCCTGTAGTAGGAACTTTAAATTGCTTGCAAAAGGATTTCAGATCCTGTAACTTGTAATCCTTTATCTTACTTCTATCAAACTCCTCCACAACAACAGGGGTAGTGACTCCGGCATCACTCATGGTCAAAACTGGCAGTTTCAAAAATCAAGCTTCAGGAAAGCGGAGAACAAAAATAGAATATCCAACCAAGTAGATTGTGAATGCGCTATGGTCTGCTTTCACTATGTAGCGTACACTAATCACTGCACATGGGTCATAAATGCATAGTTCAAATCCTCACCGCTGACCCACCAATGTTAGAAGCGGCTGTCTCTAGTTGGCAGAGGTATACACTTCTGACAAATAGGGACACACCTTTTCTAGTCAGGGCAAGGGGATCACACACTTAGATAACCCCTGCTCACCCCCTTGGTAGCTTGGCAAAGCAGACAGGCTTATCTCAGAGGCAGTGCGTTAAGCATTGATGACCACATACAGTAATAAAGTGAATACACTACAAATGGACACAACACAGTAGTATTATAAAAATAAGGATTTTTATATAAGGCTTAGCACAAGACCAAATAACGACAAAAATATACCACAATCTTAATAAATACTCTTGGAAGGAAAAATAATAGTTCAAGCGTAGTTTCTTCTTAGCACAAAGTCTTTAGTATCAAAAGCAACTCTTCTTCTCTAAAACACAGTTCTTGGCAACAATGTAACCCACACGGGAGTCACACGACGTTGAGGCAAAGTTAGTCCAAAGGTTCGGCGTCGACCGCGAGGAGCGCTACGTCGAGCCCGGAGTCGCACAGACCCCCACAACACAGTACCTTGGAAAAGTGAAGCACTCGATGATCAGCGGCGTCGAGATATCCGTCGTCGCGTCTTCGGCGTCGATCGGGCCTCGGAGTCGGGGCGATCTGCAGCGGCGTCGACCGAAGTCAGGCAGGAGCAGCGCTCACGAGGTGAAGCAGGATACGGCATCGTCGATGTCGATGTTGCAAGAGTGAGCAGCGCTCACGGCGTCGAGAGGGCTCGATGTTGATGCGATCAGCAGCGGCGTCGACACAGGGTCACTTGGAGCTGGAGCCGAACTCGCTACTCACTGGCGTCGCTACTGTTGTCGATCGGGCCCGGCGGCCGGCGTCGAAAGTGCGGGACACTGGAGCCGTTACTCACGATGTCGAGCTGGATTCGGCGGCGTCTGTCGGCGTCGAGATTGCTGGATTCTTCAGAGGTGCTGGATTTCAGGTTCCAGCAACAAGCACTTTTAGCAAATAGATGAAGTCCTTTAGCCCTGTGACTTCAACAGGAGACTGGCACTTCTTCCAGCCCTTGGAGATTTTCTTGAGCAAAGGTTGAGAGTACACACTCAGTTCCTCTCTCCTGGTTCCTTGGCAAAAATAAAGAAGCAACTGCAGGATTCCCCCAACAAACAGCACTCTGGCAGAAGGGGTAGGCAGTCCTTGGATCAGCAGGCTTCTTGTCCTTGGTTCAGGTTTCCTTGTCAGAAGTGATCTAAATTCTTGGTTCAGGGGTCCTTCTCTTATACCCCTTTTTGGTTTTGATACTTTGTCCATGCAGGGGAATTTCCCCCCATCTCGGGTTTGTTGTGGGTGTTGCCAGGCCGAGGCACCTGGCCTATTCACTGTGCAGGGCAGAGTCTTCAGCCGCCCAGCAGGAGCGGAGCCAGCATTGTCACTGGCAGGGGCAGGGCCATCAGTTGCCCGGCAGGAGGTGGGCCAGGAAAGTCCCAGGCAGGCACAGAGTCATCAGTCGCCTGGCAGGGGGGCGGAGCCATCATTGTATCAGGCAGGGCAGGCTATCAGGAGCTACTCTTCCCCTACTCTCAATGCAAATGCCCCAATCACCCCACACTGACTCATTCAGACCTCTGGAGCCACCCAGCTCCTGTCACACGCACACCAGAACCAGCAGAGACCGGTAAACAGTTAGACAAGAAAATAGCTACTTTCTAAAAGTGCTGTTTTCAAACACAGAGTCCAAAAACCATCCACACAAACGGATGCGTTATTAAACCCTGAGTTCAGGGATACCAAATTCGACATTGCACCATGCTCCCCGAGCCCGCTAGGATTATAGCATTAATAATCCTGGCAGCCCATTCTAACTGATGGAGAGCAGGTTACCTTACACTAGTGAAAAACTAATATGGCTGTAATTCACTATTAGGACATGCCAACCTTGTCAGGCTTGTCCTACCTTATGCTTACAATACACCCTGCCCGTGGGCCTACCATAGGGGTGACTAACATGAAGTTAAGGGAAGGTTTAGGGACTGCCAAGTAGGTGTACTTGCGCAGTCTGCGTGACAGTCCCAGACTGCACGTGGTCTAGCAATGGTAGACCTTCAGACAAACTTTTACTAGGCCGCTCTTGTGGGTGGCACAACACGTGCTGCAGGCCCACTAGCAGGATTTGTATTTACAAGCCCTGGCACTCCTGGTGCACTCTACTAGGGACTGACAGTAAACCAAATAAGCCAAACATGGAATTCAATCAATACAGCAATTTCACAAAGGGTGCACTTGCACTGTTGCACTGATCAGCAGTGGCACAGTGCCCAAAGCATTTACCAGCAAAAACATCGTAAACAGAGGAGGCAAACAGAAAAAATGGAGGAGAGACTCATGCCAATGATGCCAGGTCTAACAGGCAGTTAAAGGGTGTTTCCCTTGCACCCGCAGTGTTGCTGATTTAGGGGTGATACACATAGCTTCACACATCAAGCGCTGCAGAGGAAGCTTGTAGAGACACAAGAACGTGACAGTCTTGATGAATCAAGGCAGTTCCTCGCACACAGGGTTACAGGGAGAATCTTGGAAGTTCTTAGTGTCCTGGTGATCCCAGTGCCCAGGGTATCAGTTAGTGTTCTTTGTGGAGACACTCTGGGGATGGCTTTAGCTTTCCCCTAGCAGGGCAAGATCAACAGGCAGGCAGGGCAACTCAACTAGCTTGGGGCAGCAGTTCTTGGAAGCAGTCAGCCTTAGTAGATAGTGGTAATCCTCCTTGCGCAGCAGTCTCCACTCCAGCAGAGTTTTCTCGTGGTCCAGTTGTGTAACCAGGGTGTGTGTCCAGGACCCTCTCTTTTATACCCTGGTGTCTAGTCAAAAGTAGGGGCTAGAAGCTTCTGGAAGGGTCAATGGACTTCTAGGGTGTTCCCTGCCTTCCTTGACCTGGCTCCTAGCTGTCTACAGTGACAAAGGAAGGGTCAGTAAGCCTATTGTTGGGCAGCCAGGCCCAGCCTATTCACGTGTAAAGGTGTGAATCACCACTCCCTCCTCACAGTCCAGGTAGGCTATCATCATGCAGATGGGAGGGGCAGTCTGCAGTGCACAGATTAGGTGCTGGCAGGAAAATGTCCACTTTTTAAAAGTGGGTTTTCTAAAGTAGTAGTGCCCAAACCCCATATATCATTGGAAAGGGCTCCCCGCTACTATTCTAACTATACTAAGCATGACATACCTAGTAGGTCCCAGTCAAAAGTTATCCCATAGGGGGTTTCCCAATGTTAGTCTATGGAGGGATTGGCCTCACTGCGGTAGTAGGGGCCTGTGGCAGATACGCCAGTGTCACCATGTTTTTAGGGGAGAGCACCTGCACCTTAGCACTGTTTAGCAGTGGAAAGGTGCCCAGAGTCCTAAGTCCAACAAAAATGGGAAGTCAAGTACATGGCAATAAGGGCAAAAATGTAGGGGGAGACCACACTAAGGCTGACAGGTCCAAGAGGCACAAATGCAAGTCTGGATCCTCACCACTGACCACCAATGTTAGAAATGGGGGTCTCTAGTTGGCAATGGTTTTGACCTTTGTCCATGTATGGCACCTTTGTCCAAATAGGAACCCTTCTTCCCAGTCAGGGTAAGGTGGATACATTTTTAAAAATACCCGTGCTCACATCCTTGATGGCTTGGCACGAGCAGAGTGGCTTATCGCAAAGCATTTGTGCATGTATACAGTAACACAGTGAAAACACTACAAATGGGCACCACACCAGTTTAGGAAAAAAGAAAATCTGTATCTAAACCAAACAAGACCAATAACGACAAAAATCCAACATATATTACTGTAAAATAGGTATTTTGCAAGATAAGCTTAAAACAGCATAGTTCATCCGAGTCGGTAGGCCCGTCCGGAGCTACCACAATGCTGTAAATGACAGAGTCTAACACTTCCAGCTGACAGCGTAGGTACAGGTCAACTGTAACGTAGACAGTACCTTTTTTGTTGCATGTGCTCCTGTTGGTGCAATTCAGCCAGGGCAACCGTTACGGTTGTGCAGTGAAGCGGTGTGGTGCGGCATGCGGTGCCCTCCTGGCATGGTGCAGGCAGTGGCTCATTGATGGTCATCCAACAGCGTCAGCGAGACCAGGGCTGCGATGCATAGTGAGGCAGTGCTCGATGCTGTGCTAGCAGGTCACGTTGCAGGCAACAGAGCTGGTCGATGTCCAGGCAGGTAGCGATGGTGTGGGTGAGGTTCAGGCGGCAGAGTGAAGTGAGGTAATGCGGAGTTCGGTGCCCACTGGACGCAGTGCAAGCAGCCACCCAGAGACAGTCATCCAGCTGCATCGGTGAGACCAGGGTTGAGATGCGAAGTGCAGTGGTTACTTCTGCAGTGCATTCAGGACATGGTGCCAGCGACAGACTCAGAGACAGAGTCAGCTGCTCTTCTCTTCTGTGGGGACTGAAACCCCTGGTTCCAGAGACAGTGCCAAGAGGGATGGTGACTTTTGCTGTTCCTGAGACTTATTAAACAGGGGTAAAGCTCTACTTCAAACCCTTGGACATACTCTTCAATCTGGATACACAAACAGTTCCTCTCCTTAGCAGAAACAGCTAATGCAGACCAACCCCAGACAGCCCACAGTTAAGGGGCAGTATTTCTCCTTCAGCTTTCCCAGGTCTTCTCCTTGGCAACGGGTCCTCTTGAGTTCAGAAGTAATCTAAAGGAGTCTGGGCCCCAAAATGTGTAGTCCATTTCTCTTTGTTGGCAGAGGTGAGGTGCAGCGGGCAGGGTGCCTGACTCTGAAACAAGGGGGTTCACGGTTCGATCCCTGAAACCTGTGGCAGGTTAGCCCAGCACCATGTGACTCTGGGCAATAGCTCGCTTAATCTTCCCGATGGCACACAGTGCCAGGACACCTCTTCGGAGGTAGCTGTGCACTTTACAAATGCTGGTATTTCATTCCATATAATTTGTTCTCTGATGTCAGAGAGGCTCTGTGCTTAATCAAACTGAGTTCTGTCCTCTCTGGTACAGCTTTCTGGCAGGAGGAAGAGGCAGCATTGTCCAAGGCAGGCCAGACCCATTCAGGTGTAAAAGAAATCTCCTCCCCCTACTCTAAATGCAGCCCAGATTTATTCAACCCAGCAGTGACTTACACTATAATGGCAGGGCACACCTCACCCCCCAATTGGCTGTCTGAACAGAATTCACATACCCAGCCCCTATCACAGGCACAGTGGATTGCTAGGCAAGAAAATGCCCACTTTCTCAAAGTGGTATTTACAAACCCAGAATGTAAAAATCATCCTTACTATGAGAGGACTTTTACATTCTGAGTTCAGACATGCTAAACTTTATCTTCCTACATTTCCCACTGGAACATTATATTTATAGGATGTTATGAATAAAATCCCATTCTATCCCATGGGACAGATAGTCTTTCAATAGTGAAAAACAAAATTGCCAGTATTTCACTATCAGGACATGCCACTCACATCAGGACATGTCCTACCTTTCACATACACTGCACCCTGCCCAGAGGGATACCTTGGGCCTATCTTAGGGGTGATTCACATGTAAGAAAAGGGAAGGTTAGGGCCTGGCAAGTGGGGGCACTTGACAGGTCGACATGCCAGTACTAAACTGCACACAGGCATTTAAATGGCAGGTCTTGGAACCTTTTGAACGGCTGCTTGTGTGGGTAGCACAATCAGTGCTGCAGGCCCACTAGCAGCATTTGATTTACAGCCCGGGGCACACACAGTGCACTGTACTAGGGAATTAGTAGTAAATCAAATAAGCCAATATTGGAACCACTAACCAAATACAACAATTTACCGAGGGAGCACTTGCTCCTTGGAACTGAACAGCATTGGCTAAGTTTCCAAAGCATGTAGACCAGCAAAAATGAAGTCCAACACACAGAAAAAATACATGCGGCAAAGGCAAAAATACAGGGTAAACCACGCCAAGGATGCCAGGTCTAAAACGTATCCTGATACCTGTTTTTTTTCTTAAGTTATATTTTCTGTCAGAGGGTTCATGTTGAGGAGATCCACCCCTGACCCTGATTCATTCTGCTTATTATTTTTTTATGGTTTGTTGTCCCATTTCTTTTTTTAAATAATTGGGTGCTTGCATTGAGTTATCTTTTTCAGGTTCAACTGTTAATTGTGGTTTCACAGGTCTGGTTTCCAAATTATCTCTACCCTGTGAAGGATAGTTCTCTTGGATAATTTTAGGTAGTTCTCTCTCCTGTTGTGCAAGAGTGCATACCCTCAGGTGTTAGCGTATCACCACTGTTGCTGCCTTCCCTTTTATGTTGGCAAACAAAATTGATGATACCTGGGCAAAATTGATCATCAATTTCATCCCAAAGTCCGATATATATATATATATATATATATATATATATATATATATATATATATATATATTACTTCAAAGTTGCTGGTCAGCAAGTACGCACTCAGAGACAGATACTGATGTAAAGTTTTATTCCCAAATTACGCTACGCGTTTCAACACTATGCAGTGTCTTGATCACAACACTGCATAGTGTTGAAACGCGTAGTAATTTGGGAATAAAACTTTACATCAGTATCTGTCTCTGAGTGCGTACTTGCTGACCAGCAACTTTGAAGTAATAAAGAAGTAACGGTCGGGGTTCGCCGCCGATGTACGCCACCCGACGATGGGAGTAATGGTCTCAGAAGAACCCAATCTGCTTGGATATATATATATATATATATATACATATATATATATATATATATATACATATATATATATGTATATATATATATATATATATATATATATATATATATATATATATATATATATATATATATATATATATATATATATATATATATATATATATATTTCAAGGTGCTCTGCTCTCCAGTTGTAAAAACGGCGCAGCAGCGCTTTACACCATGAAGGCAGCAGATCATACCGGGGCACACTGGAGTGCCTTAAAGCCACAATGAACTCACTAATCACTGTGGACCTTTTAAATATAATGGCGAGTTTGCGGCACCCACTGTGGGTTAATACCGGCAATTACTTAAACCACAAGTCCCATACTGCATAGCGCTACAAAGCGTATCACGACTACTTAAGACACGTGAACAGGAGACTGTGAGGCAAGCCGGAAATGAACTGCAATCAGCCACAACACCCAAGAAGAAGGAGCGGACAGCTCTGAAACGCGTCGGTGAAAGGCTGTTAATCACAGATGAAATGCTACCTTCAACATAAAGCAATAAAGGTTGCGTGCATACCTGCTGTTGTGGAGTGCTTCTTTGCTGCAGAGCACCTTGGAATACAATATATATATATATATATATATATATATATATATATATATATATATATATATATATATATATACTCCGCACTTCACCAAACACACACCGGTTTTCGGAAAAAGACAAATACGAACCCAGATATCAGTGCATGATTTTTAATGAGTACCCTGCACCGCCGCCATGACACGTTTCGGCCTTCAGAAGGCCTCGTTCACATAATTTGCATGCGGAGTACCTCTACATTTAAAATGCTAGTGCATTATCATGTGACAAACGAAATTTTAATCATAGACATAGAGGAGTCTGTACAGGCTCTGTCAGCGCTAGCAACTAATTAAATACGCATTGTAACTGATAGTATTCAAGTAAAAGCAATACCTTATTAAATATTCATGTATTAATAAATATTCAAAAAAGGCAAAACAGTGCAATTGAAATATTGGATAAAAACCCTTGTTATGAAAATCTCTATTAGACACATCAATTTGCAAATGATTAGCAGTAGAAGACATCACTAATAGAATGGGAAAATTCAGAGGCAAATGCATATAATTGTTTATCCCATATCACAGCACCCAGTACAATATAAAATTTGATGCTTACTGAATACTGTGGGATAATATCATCGCTTTTACTAAGAAAGTGCTAATGCAGAGAAATACAGCCCAAGTGGGCAATGGAACCTACCACTATGCTAAAATACTAAAGTTGAAGTGCCAAAAAATAGTGCCCCTTAATGAACAGATATTGGTTTTTAAAGTGTAAGTCCTAAAAAACAGGCTAAAAATTAGAATTAAAGCAACAACAATAATATACAACAATTATACATATTAAATTGGAGAAGTTACAGACAGGTATAAAAATCTTCACTAGAGTTAGGGCCCAGTGGCGTCTTGGTATTTTACTCTAGAATATACCTGGTTTCCAGTTTACGGAGAAGTGCTTCCCGGTTGCCACCCCTTCTGAGTGGTGGAATTGTATCCACCACAAAGTATCTGAGAAGATCCAGATTGTTGCAATGAGATTCTTTAAAGTGTCTGGCTACCGGATAATATTCATCACTGTTGGTAATTGCAAGTATATGTGCTGGAGTATCCTCTTGTGGACCTGCACCTTAGTACTCCCTACATACTGCAAGCCACACGAACACTCCAGCATATATACTGCAAATTCAGTTCTGCACGTGAGCATCTTGGTGATGGGCACTGGGTCCTTATTAATAAGGGTTTTGTATGTTGTCATGATAGTGCCATATTTGCAAACCTTGCACGAACTACAGCTAACAAAACCCTTCCTGAAATTTAACCAGGTTTTAGGTATGGTTACTTTTGGACTACTCTTGATCAAAATGTCACACATAGTCCGTGCTTTTCTGAAGGTTATATTAGGGGTACCCAATTTTTCTTAAGTATCCTACGTAGGGACTGATGCTGTTGATTGTTAGTTAACATCAATCTCGTAGGTTGGTCAATCTGAGCTTAAATTGGTGTTTGAAGACTTGACTTTATTGTCCAATGTATTTGCTCTAGAGATAGAGTGAGTCTTCTTGATAACATTTTCTATTGTGTTGGTAGAGTATCCCCTAGCTAGGAATCTATCCCTGCTTTCTTGTTGTGCCCTTACACAGTAATCCTCCGGACTACAGATTCTCCTGACTCGCAGCATTTCCCCGAAGCATTTAAAAAAACCTTAGAAATTCACTGAAACAACATAGGTTTCAGCCACGTTATAGTTAGGAATTTGCATTTAAAAAACCTTAGAAATTCACTGAAAAAACTATAGGTTTCACACATGTTATAGTTAGCTGGACATTTCACTCATACAAAACCATTGAAATTCCCCCGTTATAGTTAGTTGAGCTAACTATAACTCGCGCGCCCGCAATGCACTGCTGATGACGTCACATATTACATCACTCATGACATGGTCAGTGACATCATTCACGGCATCACTGATGACATTTCAAATGACATCACTGATGACATCATCCTTGTGAAAGAGTAGCAGACCTCCGCTCAGCGTAATATAACCTTTGATACACACATTCAAAATAGAAACAAAAATTTTAAAAAAATGGTGATACCAATACCACTTACAACAACCTACACAGTAATTCCACCATCTACATACACATCCACTCATTCACCAACAGTTTTATATAGTCACTCATACATGTACTCACTCATCATATGTACTCATTCACCTATACATCCTGTTACACACCGACACTCATCCATAGAGTTACTCACACTCATACTCTCACATGCAAAAAAAATCCATTTGTTTGCATATACAGCTATACACACACCACTACACTTACTTTTACAGAAACGTACACATACTTACTCTCTTAAACAATCAGTCATAGAAACACATATTTATGGCGGAGTGAGGATGCTGTAGAACAGCAGCCTAATCTAAGGCTCCTACCGACCCACCCTACTTGGTGACTCTAGGGGGGGAGAATAGGGAGAAGGACTGAGAGATTCTTCTGATTTGGTTCCTGAGTAAAAAACTGAACATTTGAATTAAATCGGCTGCTTCGAAGAACTTACCACGTGGTCCTGAGCGGCTGGATTGGGCTGAAGAGTCCGGGCTGGGCAGCTCTCCTGTGTCGGCGCTTGCGGTTGCTCCCGGTCCTTGTCGATTCTGCTTCCTGGGCGACCAGCGGACCAGCGGACCAGCGGATTGGGGAGACGGTGAGGACCGCGAATGCCGTGGCTCTGGCTGGCCTGGCGCCACTTGCAGTTTGTGCGGCATGCAATCCCGCGTCTGGCTAGCGTGTATGTGCGCGGCTGGTCAGGTCTGTGGACAGGCCGTGGGCGGACGATTTTGGTCCCTGCCTGGGGATCCAGGAGCCCAGTGTCGAGATCACCGGAGATAATGGCTCCAAAAAATTTACCTAGATCCACGCGTGCAAATAAAGCAGCTGCGGCGGACTCAGTGGTGGATTCTCCCGTCTTGGTTGTGTCCGTGGTGCCTGCAGTGCCTGTGATGACGGCTCTACCTGTTCTGCCTGTCGGGGGATCGTCATCTACTATCCCCGTCACGGCCTCAGTAAAATTACCTGCGGGGTTCCTGGAGCAAGCAAACAGGTCCTGCGTCCTCCTGTTCGCATTATCCCAGAGGTAACTGTCCCTGCTCCACCTAATGTCCCCAATGTTGCCAACAAGAAAGGGTTTCACTCGGGCAGAGTGGATAGCAGCGGGATTAGTACAGAATCGCCGGGTGCATATAGTGATGGAACAGTGTAGCTCTTGTCGGAACTGGCGACAATGTTGCTACTTTGATTGGGACTGGGACTGATGGTGGGGTTGGTGCCTCCTCTTCTGATGTGCTCTGACAGTTGGCTGCGTGTCTGGACGGGGGACCACTAGCTTGGACGGTGCAGGACTGACTCCAGAAGAGGTATTGGCTTTAGAGCCTGTATGTTCGGAGAATATTTTGGCTGGTGATGCCGCAACTGCCTCCAGTCCCCCCGATGGGGGGGTCGAGGAACTAGAGGGAGACTGTTCTAATGAGGAATATGAGGAGGCAGATGACGCGAAGGAAGAAGAAACTGCTAATTCTACGATCGGTACTTCTTCAGATGTTGCTAAGTTTCTGGTTGGCCAAAGGGACAAAGCAAAATTAAAAGCTAAAATGAAGAGCAAGAGCAAAAAAGGGAGAACAGTCACAACGGAGGGTTTACCAAGTATTATTATTGCGCCCGTTGCTAAAAAGACTCTTCTCACAGATAAAAGCCCCCTCAGGAAATGCATCCAAGCCAAAGGGCTTGTTAAGAATATGACCTTACGGCTGTCAGGTACAAGTCCACCAGTTCCTGAGCCTGTAAAAAGCTGCTCTGTTTCCAGTTTGTCTCCATCAGCTCTGACGGATTCAGTGCTTCCACCCGCTCCCTTTAGGTCACCAGTGGCACCTACAGAACCCACTTTAATAATGTCTACAGTTTCTTCTGCTTCCCTGGACCTCCCTGGTTACTCATCCGGTTTACCAGTATCGGTGATTGCTGATGTAGCAATCTCAACTCAGGATTCTTCTCCATCTCCTTTTGATGTTATTTTGCAAACTCTAACCAACCACAGTGCGGAAGCACAGGGGCATTTTCTGCAATTACGAGAGGATAATACTAAGCTACAGAACTCATTATTGGAGATGACTTCTAAAGTAGGGGGGATTTCACAGGACATTGAGGAACTCCAACAAAGGGTGGTAAACGTAGAAGAGGGGTCAGCCCAGGTGGAATCCTCCGTGAATCAGCATGATGCCCAGATTTAGCCCTACAATTAAAGGTGGAAGATTTAGAAAATCACCAACGGCGATCGAACTTAAGACTTTTTGGCGTCCCTGAGGGTGCTGAAGGGTCAGACGCTAAGGCTTATCTGGTTAAGTTATTACACAAAACTTTCTCCGACCTAGCGGATTGGGACTGTTATTCTCAGGTCCAAAGAGCTCACCGCCTCCCTTTAGTCCAGAAGAACAAGACCCTTCCTCATTTATTTGCGTAATTTTCTTTTGAGGCAGGCTGTGTCTCTGAAAGTGCGCCCCAATTCTCCTGTTACAATTGAGAATTTGTCTATATTTGTACGTTCCGATTTGAGTAAAGCCACCATGGATAGGAGATGGAAACTAAGGAAACGTATTGATCCTTTTAAATCTATTGGAGGGCAAGTGTTTTTACAGGAACCGGCTGCCTTAAAGTTATTAAGGGAGGTCATACCTATTTTTTCACTGACGAGAAGGAAGCAGAGAGTGTGCTCTCTAAGTTTGGTTAAGGGTTACTAATCTGCCTTCGTGGAATTAGGTCAGGATTCTCTGTGTCTGTACTTAATTTGTCTGTTTTTTATTTTCTCTTCCCTCCCCCTGTCTCTTTTTCTTTCTTTTCTATTTTAGAAGAGAAGTGGGGTGGTTAGGTAGTCCTTAGGCTGCTCTTCTTTGGGCTGCCTCTCCAGCGGCAGCAGGTGCAGAGGGGTCTCTCCCCCGCCTTGGGCGAGGGAGAGAGGGGTGGGGGCGGGTGTGGGCTCTCCGAGGGGTGGCTGGTGTGGGTGGGGGTAAGAATGTTAAAAGTAACAGCTCGACTTGGGAAATCTGGAAAATTGATCAAAATGATGGGAAGGAATTCTTATGGATTTTTAGTGAGCAGAATGGTAGAATTGGTGTAATTTATGTTTTGAAATGTATAAATTGAAATGTTTAGCATGGAATGTTTCTGGCCTTAATAGCAAGAATATAAGACAACTCGTCTCTGAAGAACTTAGACTCTACCACCCTCAGTTCGTTTTTTCTATCAGAAACGCATATTGCCTATGAAGATAGGAAGTTGTTTAGTCATTTAGGTTATGATACTATAATATGCTCTACTCAAAAAGTATCAATTAGAGGAGTTGCCATCCTGAAAGATAGACGATTTAGAATATAAACGCTTAAAACTGCGTCAGATAAAAATGGTCGGTGGGCTATTGCGCAATTATCTATAGGGCACTCTAAATACGTTCTCTGTGGGATCTATGGACCAAACATTGACGATGATTCTTTATTTGATCAATTGAATATTGAGTTCTTGGGGTGGGAAGGGGAACTCATTATTATGTGGGATTTCAATTGTATCATGGACTATCAGCAGGATACCACTAGACACAGTGCTTTTCAACGCATGCGTAAAGTCTAGTTTTATGGAGATTTGTCCCCGGGTCTCTTCGGACCACAATCAAATTCTACTGGTATTTAATAATCCACAAGCTCAAGCGGCCCCAAGAATTTTTTCCTACCCTCGTTATCTACTCTCTGATGCAGGTTATATTTCACAGCTTAAATTACATCTCTGTGAGTTTATGACAATTAATCTTCACTCTGCATCCCATATAATTGTTTGGGATGCTTGTAAAGCAAGCATCAGGGGGTTTACCCAACAATATGTCCTTAGACAGAATTCGGATCGTCGGAACATTAATACAAAGCTGATATCGAGCATTTTGGCTCAAGAGTTACTCTTGGCCGATGCTCTACGAACTGGTTCCCCCAATGTGGTAGAATTGGGACTAACACTTGGACCTCTTAAGTCTAACTTAAAAACAATTCTTTTTGAAAAGAGTAGTGCCAAGTTACATAAATTGAAAAAATTCTCACTATGAAGGGGGGGCTAAAATTGGAAAAATATTGGCCTACAAAGTGGCGGATGACAGAGCCCAGACTTTGATAAAAATTATTAGAGGCACTAATGATGTTACATTTAATCAACCTGTACAGATATTGGCCCAATTTGCTGAATTCTATAAAATTTGTATACTCCGGAGAATCAACCTTGTGCATTAGATATTTTAGACTACTTGGACAACAACATTAAGGAAAAATATAATTTACCTGGGTTGGAGCAATTATCGGAGGAGATCACTCTGTTAGAGATTAGACAAGCCATATTATCCTTACCATCGGGAAAGGCTGCGGGGGAAGATACTCTTCCAGTTGAACTTTATAAAATATGTATTGAGGAACTACTCCCGCTCTTTTCTCTGGTAATTCAGTCAATAGGGGATACAGGGAAGGCCCCTAACTCCTGGAACATAGCAAAAATGGTCTTTTACTTGAAAAAAGGCAAACAGGCAGACGAGTGTGGGTCTTACAGACCCATTTCACTTATTAACACCGATGCCAAGGTTTTTGCTAAGATCTTGGCTAGTCGACTGGCTCCATTTATTCCAAAGATTGTTAATACGCAACAACACGGATTTGTATTAGGTAGGGATACTACGACCCATATTAACACTGCTATTACTGCTTTTGATATAGCTGAGATAGAGTCCACCCCACTCGGTATGATCTTATTGGATGCTGAGAAAGCTTTCGACCGAGTGGGGTGGGACTATCTCTGGTCTGTTATGTCCTTTATAGGATTTAGGGGCCAATTTGCCAGCTGGATACAAGCTCTATATGATTGACCCACAGCTACTATTAGTTATGCCTGTTTGTCTTCATCCACGTTTGCTATCTCCCGGGGCACTCGCCAGGGGTGCCCGCTGTCACCCCTGCTGTTTGCATTATCAATGGAACCATATCTTTCTGCTCTTCAGCTGCAATCCCAAATAACTCCATTTAGGCTTGGTCCGCATATTTTGAAAATCACCGCATATGCGGATGATATTGCTATATATTCTACTAATGGTATAGAAGCGTTAGAGGGTATAACGGCTGAGGCTAACAGATTCGGAGACGTCTACGGATATAAGTTAGATATAAATAAAACACAAATAGTGGCCAATTATAACCCATCGGCTACGGTTTCTGGAATCTGTAAGGTCGCCAACTATTTAGGGGTTAAAATTTCTTCAAAAATTAGGGATATAACTACAATAAATTACGACGCTTTATTAAAATCAACAGCTTTGTTATTAAAAACATGGCACAAACTCCCTTTAAATATTATAAGTAGAATTAACTTGATTAAAATGAAAATACTTCCGAATTCCTTTATTTATTTTGCTCCATACCATTGGCGCTCAATAATTCTTTTTTTTTTTTAAACTTGATGGAATATTCAGTAGCTTCATCTGGGGATACAGGAAGGTTCGCAGATCTCTGATGTTAGTTAAGGGCTCCTTAGATTCGGGGGGGGCTTAATTTTTCAGATTTTAAATTATACTTCTGGGCTACTTTTATTGGTCATTTGCCTTCTTTGCTTAATCCAGACATGCAACTTTTTTTCATACTTTTATGTTAAACTTAGACTCCAGAATGTTTTTGTTACGACTGAATGACCCAAACTACTACAAAAGGGTTAAATTTAAGACTGCTAGAGACACTGCTAATAATTGGTTTAATATTTTGTCTTTCTGTAAAACATCTTTTTTTCATTCTAGGTTGCGGCTCTGGGGAAATCCAGGTCTCCCCGGGATTTTTAATGATGGTCGAGCAAATATATGGTCTGCTCTTGGGATTGCTACACTGGGGGATCTTTACGGCTCTATTGGGTTTTTAGATTTCGCCTTACTCCAAAATTTATATAATCTGACCGAGGAAATGAGGTTCAAGTATATCCAAATCCATGATTTTTTGATATGTAAATGAAAATTTCTGATATCTTAGACTCCTACATCTGGAATTGTTTAAACTCATCTAAGATGAAATCTTTAATTAGTGAAGGATATAGTTGTCTTATTTTATATAAGACAAGTAATTGTGTTAAATTAGCCGAGAAATGGAGCTCCACGTTGAGACTCACGATTAATTCCAATCAGATTGCCCATTCTTTTTCGAATCTCAATAATACTGTACAATCATCAAGCCTAAGACTGCAACAATTTAAAACCACGTGTATGTTATACCATACTCCTGAAGTGATTCTTAAATGGTCGGCAAATACTTCATTTAGTGACCGCACCAAGTGCCCCAAATGTGATCTTGTAGGTGCCAATTTAGAATATATGTTGTTTTCTTGCTTAAGGTTAAAAGAGTTTTGACTTGCTTTGGATAAGGTTCTGAGAATGAAATTGGCAAGGCCTCCTTTTCTCTCGGCTCCATCTGTTCTTTTAGACATACATGATGTCTCCCTTCCTCAACAGGCTTTAATTACTATCTTACTATCATGTGCTAAATTGACTATCGCTCGTGCCTGGATTTTCCCACAGCCTTCACATATTATGGAATGGTGGTCTTTAGTTAACGAAATATATGGCATGGAGGCGGCTCTGGCCAGGCTCAGAGGTCCCCGGTCCGGTAATTTTATTTAAAATTATTTTAATTTAATATGCAATGTGTTAACTATGTACTTCTCTTCTTGTAATGTATTTGTATTATTTTTAAGTAATTGTTAACATATTAATTCTGTTACACTATGGTAAAATTATATTTTCCCTTTTTTTTATGTACTTTGTTCTACTTTGTTTTATTGTCTTCCATTTTCGTGCTGTTAATAAAACAAAAACTCTTCCAATCTCTCACTCTCACATATATTCACTCATATACATCAATACTCACATATACTAGATTAAAACATATGGAGTTACTCATAAAGATACTATTGAGACAGTCGTTCACTCACTAATACACCCATACACACACTCATCCACCCATACAGTCCTGCACACATGCTGTCTTCAAAACACATACAGTGAGTCACTTGTTCATGCATCTATGCGCTAAGTAATACCCCCCACCGAACCATACAGACACTCAAACTGATAATCAAAAAAACAACTAACAACCCATATAGACACTTGTATAGCTACTCACCAACCCATGCAGCCACTTATAGACAAAGTGAGACAGTGATACAGATATTTACATATGTAAACATTACTCAATAACACATGTATTCCCTAAGATACACTTGATAAGTCACTTATGCAATCATTTTTACAAAAAACACATCTATTTAGACATCTATTTACCCATGTATTCTTCCATCGACCTTTAGATATACATATATAAAAAATATTTATTTTTCAGAAAGACACACATTCACTGGATGATGTCATGAGTGATGTCATCAGTGATGTCATTTGAGATGTCATCAGTGATGTCATGAGTGATGTCACTGACCATGTCATGAGTGATGTCACTGACCATGTCATGAGTGATGTAATATGTGACGTCATCAGCAGTGCATTGCGGGCGCACGAGTTATAGTTAGCTGAACTAACTATAACGGGGGAATTTCAATGGTTTTGTTTGAGTGAAATGTCCAGCTAACTATAACATGTGTGAAACCTATGGTGTTTTCAGTGAATATATATATATATACATATATATTACCTACTGGCGGTCGCCAGTAGGTATATATAGTTAGGACCTAGTTACCATAGGAAATGGCGAACATTCTATTGGGAATAACTTTGGCGCCGATTGAGGGATGTGCCTGTAATTTTCCTTATATTTGCCTCTCTGCGCTCCGCTTCTTCCCTGAAAGTTTCGGGGGGATTCGTCAAGCGGGGTCTGAGAAAAAAGGGGGGTCCCAAAATGTGTTTTCCCCATGTTAATTTTCATAGGGACATTCTGACAAGGCTACAGGTCGAACGGCTGAACGGAATTACACCAAACGTGGCAAAATGGTAGAGCCTGGTATGAAGCAGTGCCTTTTTATATGTTTGGTGTAAATCCGTACAGTAGTTTTTGAGAAAATTGAATGTGAAAATCAGTCCAATGCAATTTTGCATTGGACCTTTAGACACAGCTACAGCCCGAACGGCTGAATGGAATTACTGCAAACTTGGCAAAATTGTAAAGATTGATATGCAATAATTTATTTTGTATATTTGGTAAAAATCCCTCTAGTAATTGTTGAGAAAATTGACTTTTTTCAAATTATATATCTAAATGCGGGACACGGTGCGGGCACGGGCGTGCTCCGTCCGTGCACGTGCGCGGACCTCAGCGTGCGCGTGCGGAATTCTGATTGGCTGTTGGACGTCTGTCAACATTCCAGTCAGTCGAAATGAGGAAGTGTTGTCCGCCATCTTGTTTTTGTGGCAGATGATAGTGGTTGTAAACAGAAGTGTAATAGTTGACAAGGAGGCAGGGTAGAGAATCCTGAGCCCCGTAGGTTTTGTCATGGTGTTTGTAAAGGACCCCGAAGGTTGAAAACATTTTAAAAAAATGTTTTAAAAATCGCGGGGTCCGCGGGCAGACCACGGCTCAAAAAGACAAAAAAGAAATACAATAAAATAACAAGTTTCAGTGTTTAGATGTTGGTTGAGTGCAACATTAAGTGATGACTCTTTCACCTTTGGGTTTAGGTAGGTGTTTTGTGGAGAGTTAGTATGATAATTGGTAGAGAGCATTGGGGGTAGGTTGAAGATTATGTGAGTTTGAATGTGTTGATAACTTGAACCAATTAAAATGTTTCTTTGGTTTTGATTTTGTGTGTGATGAAATGTGATTGGTTGGGTATTTGAATATGTATGAAAAATTAGAGGGAAACACAGCCATTTTGAGATTTTAGTGTTTGGGGTATACGTCTGAGGTGTGAGATTGAGACAGAATGACGATTCTCCAATTATTATGAAGAGAGAATCTTGATTTCATTAAAGACATACGGAGGCTAACATTATGCAAATACTTTTATTTGCTGCCCAAACATGCAGCCCTTTAAATAATGTCATTACATCACAATAAAATAGAACTTTAACAACATAACAACTAGGTTGAGCAGGCTCCTATCTTCCTCGTGGGCTGCGATGACACAGGAGTACAGTGAAGAAATTTCAGCAAAAAAGTTATTCCTTAAGATTGTTATCTGAGAAGGAAAAAGAAAATGCCATATAGTGAAAAAGGCAACAGACAATAATCAATTTTTCAGATATAAAAAGAAAAACATTTGAAATTAATCAACCCAAACCTCTCAGGGACAGGAGGGTGGGATAATGTTAGCCTCCGTATGTCTTTAATGAAATCAAGATTCTCTCTTCATAATAATTGGAGAATCGTCATTTCATTACAAGACCGGAGGCTACCATTATGCATGTTTAAAGCCATGCAAAGCTGCACCGCTAACATGTTCTATCGGTCTCAAGTAGAACTTCGAGAAGGTACTTGCATTAGACCAATCTGAAGCTTTAAGTATTTCGGGCAGAGAACCCCCAGCCCAAAAGACTTTGCTAGCCATTGCACCTCTAGAAGAGTGAGCACCAAACCTAGATAGATCTACACCTGCCTCATGCATAATCAGACGGATCCATCTCTCTAAAGTTGCTGATGATACAGGCCTAAAACATCTAACATAAGATAAAAGAAGTTGATCACAGCCAGCAGGTCTAAAAAATGAAATCTTATTTTCATAACACTTCATGCAATTAACAACACATAATTTTTCACATTCATGAAAAAAGGGATAGAAGATAGATTCTGACATCGTTTTAGTTCTTTTCCAGATATCGAAATGAACACCTTCAGAAGAATAAAATCTGTAGGAAAGTTCAAGAGCTTTAAAATCAGACACCCTCCTGAAGGAAATTAAACATAATAAAGTTGCTAATTTCATTGAAATTCTTTTAAGGGAAAGTAATTGATTAACAGGCCAGGACATGAAAAGATTAAAGATAAGATTAACGTCCCAAAGGGATTCATAGCGAGCCCTAGGAGGTCTCCTTAGTCTAATACCCTTCATGACCCTTTTGATAAGTGGATTACTACCGATGGCAAGGTTATTAATCAAACAATGACCTGAAGAGATAGCTGATCTGTAGCAGTTGATGGTTCTAAAAGAAAGACCTGACTCAAAAAGATGAGCGAAGTAATTAGCTACAAAATGTAAAGGACATTGAACGGGATCCAAATCCCTTTCAAGGCACCAACCAGACCATTTCTTCCATACTCCTCTGTATCTCTTTCTGGTCCCAGGGGCCCATGATTCTTCCATCTCCCAAAAGCTCAGAATATCTCCCTGAATCCCTGATATCCTCCAGACAAGAAGGTTCATTTTCCCCTCCAAGACTAAAGGATGTTCTTCTCCATCTGGGCCTTGTAGTAGGCCCGAACTTGATGGGATCAACCATGGGAAGTCTACCGCCAATTCCATTACACCGGGGAACCATACTTGGGATTTCCAAAAAGGAGTCACCAGAATTATGTTGCATGATTAGAGTCTCACTTTCCACAATAATCTCTGAATCATTGAGAAGGGAGGGAAGGCGTAGCAGCCCTTCGTCCCTTGCCAAGGTTGGAGAAAGGCATCTACTCCCGACGCGTTTGGGTCTGGCCTCCAGCTGAAGTTTTTCAGAACTTGGTTTGTCAATCGGCTGGCAAACAAATCTATCAGAATTGGACCCCAAACTTCCTGAATTAGATGAAAAAATGTGGGATTCAGCATCCAATCGCTGGAATCATGAAGAAAACGCAAATTCCAGTCTGCCCTCAGATTTAACGAAACGGGAATATAATCTGCTCTGAGGGTGATTTTGTGTTCCCAACAGAAATACCATATTTTCTCTGCGATATCCGAGAGATTTTTGGATTTCGCGCCACCCAATCGATTTATGTAAGAGACGGCTGAGAAATTGTCCAGACGCATTAAAGTATTGGAGTTCTTCAGAACTTCTCTGCAGCTCATAAGGGCATTTAAGGCTGCCAACATTTCTAAAGAGTTTATGTGGAGGGATTGCTCTAAAAAGGACCACCTCCCACCGGTTTCTAAGTTGTTCAGACGAGCACCCCAACCACGGTTGCTCGCATCTGATTCCAGGATAAAATCTGGTACATTTCCAAATATAGCTTTTCCATTCCAAGCTTGGAGGTTGTTTAACCACCAATGCAGATCTTCTCGAGCGTCTTCTGAAAGGGGAAGGGAATCTACGTACCAGAGACCCTTCCTCAGGCCTTGAGCTTTTAATCTCTGCAAGCCCCTCTAATGAAGTGGGCCCGGAGAAATTGCCTGTATAGAGGATGAAAGAAGACCCAAAAACCTGACTAGGTCTTTCAGACGGATAATATCTTTTGAAAGGACGTAGGAAACGTGTTTCCTGATTTTGGTAACCTTTTGGTGGGGAAGGATCAGGTTGGATAGAATAGTATTGACTTTGAAACCCAAGAATTCTATTTCTTGAGTTGGGGTTAAAATAGATTTTTCCAAATTTATGATAAAACCCAAGTCTCGAAGGAGGTTCATAGTGATATCTAAGTGTTCCAAAATTTCTGTCTTGTCTTGAGACATGATGAGGATATCGTCTAAATAAATTATAAGACGAATCCCCCTTTCCGTTAGGTAACCGACCACCGGACGAAGAACCTTGGTGAAACACCAAGGGGCTGAAGATAGGCCGAAGGGGAGACATTGGAACTGATAGAGAGTTCCTTTCCAAGTAAATCGGAGATATCTGCGACATTCCTCGTGCATGGGAATGGTGAAATAGGCATCTTTCAGATCCAATTTCACTAGCCAGTCTTTGGTTTGAAGAATGTCTGTAGATTAAAAATGTGTTTACATTTTTTTAATTTATAACAGGTCGCCAACCCTTGTCTTTCTTTTTGACCAGAAAGATAGAACTTAGAAAGCTTTTCGGTAACTCTGAAATTGGAATTTTTATAATAGCTCCTTTCTCTAACATTTGGGAGATCTCTGTCTCTATTAATTTTGAATTTCCCTTGTCTAAAATGAGTTCTCTGGGAGCTCTTTCCTACAAGGGTTCTTCCCAAAATTCGATTTTGAATCCCACAACAGTCTCCAAAACCCATGGATCTTGAGTGACTCGAAGCCAATTCTTTTCGAAGTGTCTCAATCTTCCTGCCACCTTTAAGGGAGAAGAAGGGGTTGTCCTTACCGTAGTTTCCTTGATTGGATGATCGAGGTCTGCCACCACGGGATCTTGAGCCCCTTTCTCTCTGTGGATAGAAGTTTGAGTTTCCACGGAAACCTCTATGTGTATTTGACATCTCTTCTTTATGTCCTGCATCCTTTCTCTCACTGTGTGTCTCTGATGCAGAAGATTGCAACATAAGTAAGTTTAAAGAACAGCAAGTGTGTCTCACCAGAGCAGGAAATTATGCAGTAAGCGCTGTTTCTCTTTCTTTTAATAGTACACTAACATAAAATGATGAATGAAAATGAGGAGCCTACCAACATCTTCTTTGAATTAACAGCAACGTTTACTGAGGCAACTTATTCTGAGGTGGATATTGATCCTATAGATGCAACAAATCAAGAAGAACATGAAGCAGATACCATGGCAGATTTTTTTGATGAAACACTAAGGGGTCCATTAGGATGACGGGCGGACTTTGTCCGCCCGTCATCCTACCGGTGTATGGGACCACCCGCCATAAGGGCGGGGGTCCTGTCCTACCTATTATGATGCGCCCGCCACAGTGGCGGGCGCTTCCCGCATTTGTAGCATTGCAGCGGGCGGTGCTGAAAGCACCGCCCGACACAATGCAAAAAATGGACGTTGTGCATTTCAATGCACAACATGACAGGCACCGCGAGGTGCCTGTCATGTTGTGCATTGAAATGCAGGGGGGTACCAAAGGTACCCCCCATGTGCACCCCCCATGCCCATGGAGTCCCTGGGGGCCCGCAACGGGCCCCCGCAGGGGGACTCCGCATGCCTTTCCGTGGCGGCATTGCCGCCACGGAAAGGCATTCACAAATGCCTATCCTAATATGGCCGGCGGTGTCTAATAGACACCGCCACCATATAAACCCTTTTCCGCCCCGGCCGCAAGGCGACCGGGGCGGAAAAGCGGCGGACGGTCTTTCTGTCCGCCGCGGCCAAACATGCCATCCTAATATGGCGGGGGTGTTTTGTGTCAGGATGGCGGGCGGATTGCCCCCGCCAGGCCGGCGGTGGCTGCCGCCTGCCTGGCAGGGGCAATCCGCCCGCCATCCTAATGGACCCCTAGATATGGAATTAATGGAATGTGTAGACGTTGTCGAGTTTGACGAATCATTTTCAGACACTTTGATGGATGAAATTTCTGATGAAGAAATCCTACAAGTTCTTTTAGATATTGAAAATTCTAATAAATAAATTTTAATTTAGTAAATAATTTTTTGGGGTGAAAATTATACTTATTTCAATGTAATTTATGAGGTAGTAGCAAAGTGATACCATTTTGTGTTCTTCGTGTCCTGTATCCTTTCTGTCACTGACTGTCTCTGATGCACTAGTTTACAACATAAGTAAGTATATAGAACAGCAAGTATGTTTCACCAGAGTAGGAACTCATGATCCCCTACGCCAATTCTGACCACACATTGAGAAAGGAAGGAATCATGTGAACAAATCTGTTTCTGCTTTCCTGAAAGACTATAGTATGGATTCAATACACCACAATAACTTGCATTACAACATACAAGGTATCTACAGAAGAGACGATGTCCATTTCCATTTAGTTTTATTTAAACCCAATCGCCGCCATTTTGTGGTTTCAGAAGAGTGTGAAAAATATAACTTAAAAACGTGGGAAGGGGGTAGGGTAGAGTGTCCCTGACCCCTTATGCCTTCTCAGGGGGTCGTTTAAGGACTCCTAAGGTTAAAAATAATGTATTTTTTTTTTTAAATAACAGAGAACACGATAGGTCTACGCACAGGGATTGCTCAGTAAGTGCTCGGTGCGCGACCCTCGGTAAAAATGTATACAAAAAATAAAGTTAAAAATTATATTTGAGTGTTTACATGTTAGTTGGCTCTAAAAAGAGCCGTTGTGTTCATTATGTTTTTTTGGGTACCTACAAGTAAGTACCAATGCAGAGTCTGATGTTACAGAGAAAGACTCTGTTCCCTTCATCAGTGAAATGTACACCATCTGTCCTATAGATGCCTTGCATGTTGTAACGCAAGTTGTTGTGGTATATACAACCCATTCCATAGTCTCTCATGTATGCAGAAACAGATTTATTTACATGTTTCCTTGCTTTCTCAATCTGTGGTCAAAATTGATTGGACCAATTCCATTTTTGGTTTTGGCATATATTGGAATAGACAAAGGCAGTTTGAGGAAAAAGTGACATCAATTGTCCAAAGATGTCCTTCAATAGCATTTCCAGACCAACCCCAGTCAAAGTGCATAAGTCATTTCCACCACAGTGCACAATTATAAGGTCAGGATGTGGGAGATGCATGAAGGATTTCACCAATTGTATCAATTGGTGACATCTCAATCCTCTATGGCCAATCCATAAAATATCCACATTTGGTAAATCAAGGTTTAAAATTCCTCTGTTTGTTGCATACCTTTTAGACCAGAATACAAAACTGTGTCCTACAAACCATACGGAAGGCATCTTCAAGGCAGGTCTGGTTGTACTCAGATGAGGGCTGTAAATGAAATGGCAGTTGGAAAGCATGCATTGTAGAAAAAATAGAGGAGGACATTCACTGCACTTGAAGCTTAAGAAATGATTGGTGCTTTCTGAAAATGGAAAAGAGCATATTAGGGTGCATAGTTTTGTTTTTTAAAAGAAGCAATTCTATTGGTTCAGAAAAGGTCATTGAAAGGAACATTGCACATGATTAGCTGTGATTTTGAAAGCTCTAACAACCTTGGTGGATTCTTTTGCAACAAAGTATAATGAACTTTTAAACTCTGTTCTTCCTTAGGTGGGAGTTACCATGGTGACAGGTTGAATGAGCACTAGGGGGATGACTGAATATTATATGAGTTTGAAATTGTGGGAATGTAGAACCAATTGAAATGTTAGTTTAGTTGTGAAATAGTGTGGAAAGAGATTTCATTGGTTAAGACCTGAAATATGTGTGAAGAATGAGTGGGAAAGTGTGCCATTTCTGGTTTCAGTGTCTGAGGTGCATTTCAGATATTCTGCTTAAGAAAATCTGGTGTGTGTTTGACACTGTTCTATATTTTCAAAAGCGATTTTAAAGGTGAGTAATATAGAGAGAGTGCTGTTTGCAGTATTGGGAAGCATAACAAGCATATTGGTCTTCATTCCTGTTGTATTTTGAAAATGAGTCAGGTTTCTGCATTGTAGTGTAATGTTCATTTAAATGGGGTGTGCTCTGTGTGTAAAATGATTTACCATGCTAAATGTTTTTTGATAACATGTGTGGCTTAAAGATTTTTGACAAGGATCACAGTGAGTGTCTGTTTGAATTAAGGAATTATGTTTTTTACCTTTTTCCATAATGTTAGCTGTGTGTGCTTACAGTTTGTATTTTTTAGTTTATAAGGTAGACTTTTTTTTAATTGTTTTTTATGCTTGGATTCAATGCTGGAATATAAGATAAAGAGGGGCATATTTACAAGCCGCTTGTGCAATGTTTGACATTAATGCTGATATAGAGATAGTGTAATGTTTTCATTGGCATATTTACAAGCCGCTTGCGCAATGTTTGACATTAATGCTGATATAGAGATAGTGTAATAGTTTCATTGGCATATTTACAAGCCGCTTGCGCAATGTTTGAAATTAATGCTGGTATAGAGACAGTGTATTGGTTTCTTTAGCATATTTACAAGCCCCTTGCGCAATGTTTGACATTAATGCTGGTATACAGATAGTGTAATGTTTTCATTGGCATATTTACAAGCCACTTGCGCAATGTTTGACATTAATGCCCACACAGCTCTCACAGCCCACACAGCTCTCACAGCTCTCACAGCCCACACAGCCCTCACAGCCCACACAGCTCTCATAGCCCACACAGCTCTCACAGCCCACACAGCCCTCACATCTCACACAGCCCTCACAGCCCACACAGCTCACATCCCACAGAGTTCTCACAGCTCTCACAGCCCACACAGCTCACATCCCACACAGCTCTCACAGCTCTCACAGCCCATACAGCTCTCACAGCCCACACAGCTCTCACAGCCCACACAGCTCTCACAGCTCTCACAGCCCACACAGCCCACACTCTCACAGCCCACACAACTCTCACAGCCCACACAGCTTTCACAGTCCACACAGCTCTCACAGCCCACACAGCTCTCACAGCTCACACAGCCCTGACAGCCCACACAGCTCACATCCCACAGAGGTCTCACAGCTCTCACAGCCCATACAGCTCTCACAGCTCTCACAGCCCACACAGCTCTCACAGCACACACAGCTCTCACAGCCCACACAGCTCTCACAGGCCTCACAGTCCTCACAGCCCACACAGCCCTCACAGCCCTCACAACCCTCACAGCCCTCACAGCCCACAAAACTCTCACAGCCCACACAGCTCTCATAGCGCACACAGCCCACACAGCTCTCACAGCGCACACAGCTCTAACAGCCCACACAGCTCTCATAGCCCACACAGCCCACACTCTCACAGCACACACAGCTCTCACAGCCCGCACAGCTCTCACAGCCCACACAGCTGTCACAACTCTCACAGCCCACACAGCCCACACAGCTCTCACAACCCAGGCAGCTCTCACAGCTCACACAGCCCTCACAGCCCACACAGCTCATATCCCACACAGCTCTCACAACTCTCACAGCCCATACAGCTCTCACAGCCCACACAGCTCTCACAGCCCACACAGCTCTCACAGCCTACAGAACTTTCACAGCTCTCACAGCCCACACAGCTCACAGCCCACACAGCTCACAGCCCACACAGCTCTCACAGTCCACACAGCCCACACTCTCACAGCCCACACAGCTCTTACAGTCCACACAGCTCTCACAGCCCACACAGCTCTCACAGCTCACACAGCCCTCACAGCCCACACAGCTCACATCTCACAGAGCTCTCACAGCTCTCACAGCCCATACAGCTCTCACAGCCCGCACAGCTCTCACAGCACACACAGCTCTCACAGCCCACACAGCTCTCAAAGGCCTCACAGTCCTCACAGCCCACACAGCCCTCACAGCCCTCACAGCCCACGAAACTTTCACAGCCCACACAGCTCTCACAGCCCACACAGCCCACACAGCTCTCACATCCCACACAGCTCTCACAGCCCACACAGCTCTCACAGCTCTCACAGCCCACACAGCTCTCACATCCCACACAGCTCTCACAGCCCACACAGCTCTCACAGCTCTCACAGCCCGCACAGCTCTCACAGCACACACAGCTCTCACAGCCCACACAGCTCTCAAAGGCCTCACAGTCCTCACAGCCCACACAGCCCTCACAGCCCTCACAGCCCACAAAACTTTCACAGCCCACACAGCTCTCACAGCCCACACAGCCCACACAGCTCTCACATCCCACACAGCTCTCACAGCCCACACAGCTCTCACAGCTCTCACAGCCCACACAGCTCTCACAGCCCACACAGCTCTCACAGCCCGCACAGCTCTCACAGCCCACACAGCTCTCACAGCTCTCACAGCCCACACAGCCCACACAGCCCACAGAGCTCTCACAAACCACACAGCTCTCACAGCTCACACAGCCCTCACAGCCCACACAGCTCACATCCCACACAGCTCTTACAGCTCTCACAGCCCATACAGCTCTCACAGCCCGCACAGCTTTCACAGCCCACACAGCTCTCATAGCCCACATAGCTCTCACAGGCCTCACAGCCCTCACAGCCCACACAGCTCTCACAGCCCACACAGCTCTCACAGCCCACACAGCTCTCACAGCCCACGGAGCTCTCACAGCTGTCACAGCCCACACAGCTGACAGCCCACACAGCTCACAGCCCACACAGCTCTCACAGCCCACACAGCTCTCACAGCTCAAACAGCCCACACAGCTCTCACAGCCCACACAGCTCTCACAGCCCACACAGCTCTCACAGCTCTCACAGCCCACACAGCCCACACTCTCACAGCCCACACAGCTCTCACAGCCCACACAGCTCTCACAGCCCACACACCCCACACTCTCACAGCCCACACAGCTCTCACAGCCCGCACAGCTTTCACAGTCCACACAGCTGTCACAGCTCTCACAGCCCACACAGCCCACACAGCTCTCACAACCCACACAGCTCATATCCCACACAGCTCTCACAGCCCATACAGCTCTCACAGCCCACACAGCTCTCACAGCCCACACAGATATCACAGCCCACAGAGCTCTTACAGCTCTCACAGCCCACACACCTCACAGTCCACACAGCTCACAGCCCACACAGCTCTCACAGCCCACACAGCTCTCACACCTCACACAGCTCACATCCCACACAGCTCTCACAGCCCATACAGCTCTCACAGCCCACACAGCTCTCACAGGCCACACAGCTCTCACAGCTCCCACAGCCCACACAGCCCACACTCTCACAGCCCACACAGCTCTCACAGCCCACACAGCTCTTCCAGCCCATGCAGCTCTCACAGCCCATACAGCTCTCACACCTCACACAGCCCTCACAGCCCACACAGCTCACATGCCACAGAGCTCTCACAGCTCTCACAGCCCATACAGCTCTCACAGCTCTCACAGCCCACACAGCTCTCACAGACCACACAGCTCTCACAGCCCACACAGCTCTCACAGGCCCTCACAGCCCACACAGCCCTCACAGCCCTCACAGCCCTCATAGCCCACAAAACTTTCACAGCCCACACAGCTCTCACAGCCCACACAGCCCACACAGCTCTCACAGCCCACACAGCTCTCACAGCTCTCACAGCCCACACAACCCACACTCTCATAGCCCACACAGCTCTCACAGCCCACATAGCTGTCACAGCTCTCACAGCTCACACAGCTCTCACAGCCCACACAGCTCTCACAGCCCACACAGCTCTCACAGCCAACGGAGCTCTCACAGCTGTCACAGCCCACACAGCTGACAGCCCACACATCTCACAGCCCACACAGCTCTCACAGCCCACACAGCTCTCATAGCTCACACAGCCCACACAGCTCTCACAGCCCACACAGCTCTCACAGCCCACACAGCTCTTACAGCCCACACAGCTCTCACAGCCCACACAGCTCTCACAGCCCACACAGCTCTCACAGCACACACAGCCCTCACAGCCCACACAGTTCACATGCCACAGAGCTCTCACAGCTCTCACAGCCCATACAACTTTCACAGATCTCACAGCCCACACAGCTCTCACAGCACACACAGCTCTCACAGCCCACACAGCTCTCACAGGCCCTCACAGCCCTCACATCCCACACAGCCCTCACAGCCCTCACAGCCCTCATAGCCCACAAAACTTTCACAGCCCACACAGCTCTCAGAGCCCACACAGCCCACACAGCTCTCACAGCCCACACAGCTCTCACAGCCCACACAGCTCTCACAGCTCTCACAGCCCACACAGTCCACACTCTCATAGCCCACACAGCTCTCACAGCCCGCACAGCTCTCACAGCCCACACAGCTGTCACAGCTCTCACAGCCCACACAGCCCACACAGCTCTCACAACCCATACAGCTCTCACAGCTCACACAGCCCTCACAGCCCACACAGCTCACATCCCACACAGATCTCACAGCTCTCACAGCCCATACAGCTCTCACAGCCCACACAGCTCTCACAGCCCACACAGCTCTCACAGCCCACATAGCTCTCACAGGCCTCATAGCCCTCATAGCCCACATAGCTCTCACAGCCCACACAGCTCTCACAGCCCACACAGCTCTCACAGCCCACACAGCCCACACAGCTCTCACAGCCCACACAGCTCTCACAGCCCATACAGCTCTCACAGCCTACACGGCTCTCACAGCCCATGCAGCTCTCACAGCCCACACAGCTCTCACAGGCCTCACAGCCCTCGCAGCCCACACTTTCACAGCCCACACAGCTCTCACAGCCCACACAGCCCACACTCCCACAGCCCACACAGCTCTCATAGCCCACACAGCTCTCACAGCTCACACAGCCCTCACAGCCCACACAGCTCACACCCCACACAGCTCTCACAGCTCTCATAGCCCATACAGCTCTCACAGCTCTCACAGCCCATACAGCTCTCACAGCCCACACAGCTGTCACAGCCCACACAGCTCTCACAGCCCACACAGATCTCACAGGCCTCACAGCCCTCACAGCCCACACAGCCCTCACAGCCCTCACAGCCCACACAGCTCTCACAGCCCACACAGCTCTTACAGCCCTCACAGCTCTCACAGCCCACACAGCCCACACAGCTCTCACAGCCCACACAGCCCAAACAGCTCTCACAGCCCACACAGCTCTCACAGCTCACACAGCCCTCACAGCCCACACAGCTCACATCGCACACAGCTCTCACAGCTCTCACACCCCACACAGCTCTCACAGCCCACACAGCTCTCACAGCCCTCACAGCCCACACAGCTCTCACAGCCCACACAGCGCTCACAGCCCACACAGCTCTCATAGCTCTCACAGCCCACACAGCCCACACTCTCACAGCCCACACAGCTCTCACAGCCCGCACAGCTCTCACAGCCCACACAGCTCTCACAGCTCTCACAGCCCACACAGCCCACACAGCTCTCATAGCCCACACAGCTCTCACAGCTCACACAGCCCTCACCGCCCACACAGCTCACATCCCACACAGCTCTCACAGCTCTCACAGCCCATACAGCTCTCACAGCCCACACAGCTCTCACAGCCCAGACAGCTCTCACAGCCCACAAAGCTCTCACAGGCTTCACAGCCCTCACAGCCCACACAGCTCTCACAGCCCACACACCTCTCACAGCCCACACAGCTCTCACAGCCCACACAGCTCTCACCGCTCTCACAGACCACACAGCTCTCAAAGCCCACACAGCTCTCACAGCCCACACAGCTCTCACAGGCCTCACAGCCCTCACAGCCCACACAGCCCTCACAGCCCTCACAGCCCACACAGCTCTCACAGCCCACACAGCTCTCACAGCCCACACAGCCCACACAGCTCTCACAGCCCAAACAGCTCTCACAGCTCACACAGCCCTCACATCCCACACAGCTCACATCCCACACAGCTCTCACAGCCCATACAGCTCTCACAGCCCACACAGCTCGCATAGTCCACACAGCTCTCACAGCTCTCACAGCCCACACAGCCCACACAGCTCACACAGCCCTCACAGCCCAACCAGCTCACATCCCACAGAGCTCTCACAGCTCTCACAGCCCATACAGCTCTCACAGCCCACACAGCTGCATTCACAACCCACACGTCTACCGTATAAGGTAAAAGATACAAACTGTAAGCACACACAGCTAACATTAAGGAAAAAGATGAAAATATAATTCCTTAACTCACATACGCACTCAGTGTGATGCTTGTCAAAAATCTTAAAGCCAGTCATTTCAGTAAAAAACATTTAGCTTGTTAAATAGTTTTAGGCACAGAGAGTGAGATGAAACACACACAAACAGACAGATGGTGTTGGCAGAGATTGAGATGACACACACATACAAACAGAGAGATGGTGGAAGGAGAGAGTGAGATGAGGCATGCAAAGAGGGAGATAGTGCAGGCAAAGAGTGATATGAGATACACAAAGAGAGATGTGAACTAGTGTTTATAATGTTTAGTTAATGTGTTTGCTATGTGTTATGTTAGTAGAGGTCTATAATATGTCACATTTTTCTTTTCAACAGATTGTAAATATCTACAGAGTCATAATAGATTATGCCTACGAAAGACCGCCAAAGGAGACTTTATAAGAAAGTTTTATCGACCAAGAGGACTGAATTAGAAGATTCATGCAAAGGACAATCTTCAGAGAAAAGAAAAAATGCTCCTGGTAAGCAAACAAATGAATTTTTAAGGAAATTGTTAAAATGCAGAAAAAGTCAAGAAAGTCTTTCTACGAAAAAAAAACAAGTTGTAACTAGAAAGAAAAAGCAGAGTTCTTCAAAAAATGGTATAATGGTACAAGGAGATCATAGTGTGTCTGGTAATCTTAGGAGAAGTCAGTTTATTGACATTCGTAGACGAATGTTTCGTAAGAGAGTAGTTTTGAATTTATTAAAAAATCTTAAGAAATATAATAGGAAAATACATTTTTACAAGAAAAAGAAAAGAATAGAAAAGTTTGTTGATCAGGCTTTTGAAGTGAAGAGAAAGCTGTATATTTTAGAAATCAATAGAGTTCGTACACTAGATAAGGCAATCAATGATTTGAAATCAAAATGTAAGTGGAAAAGAGTAATCAATCAAACAAATTTTTGTGATGTTTTTTCGGGAGAATGGAAGCATAGTTCAAGTAGTGAGCCATTTTTTAATGAAGAGAGTTACTTTCAGGATAATGATTTGGTGCATGCAGTTGGCACCAGTGGTCGAGCATATGAGGTGAAGGACGGTTGTCCAGTTGAAAAAGAAAAAATTGTGCCTAGAAATGCAGATGAGGTGTTAGCTGATGAAGTTTTAGGGAGACGTGCTAAGGGTCCGATCTATACTTGGAATTGTAGTAGTATTTGTAGTGGGCGACAGGATTCTATTAATTTGTTTTGCAATTTCTTACGTACATATAGAAATAAAAGTCTAAAACAAAAGTTTAAGATGTTACAAGACTTAGATCCTTGCAGAGTGAGGGAAAAAACAGGTTTGCATGGTCATTCATTGGCTTGTCTTTCTAGAAAAGTATGTCAGAGTAGTTTTAACCATTTTAGGATGTTAGGAGTGCATCAAACTAAAGTGAGGAAAATAGTGAGAAGGTTGTATTATGCAAAAAGCCCAGCACTTAGGCTAAAACAGTTAAACAGTGCTCTTTTGCATGGATCTGAATTAGATGTGAAGAAAATTTGTGAAGAAATAGAGTTTTGTTACTTTGGTGAAAAAGAGGACACTGCCGTAAATGATACAGTAATAGAAAGTAATGTGGAAGAGAATGCACAAATTGTAAGTACTAAAAATTTTGATCATGAAATTACAAAGTTTAAGATCATTTCAAGTGAAAGGCCAAATTTTTCTTGTGTGTGTTGTCGACGAACTCATTATAAGAATCAGACTCGGTTAGTCTCACCTAATCAATCTCATGGCATGTCAGCGTGGTACGAATGAGTATTGGTACCGTCGTCATGGGGAATTGAAATGTATGTTAAGAAACCTAGGAACTCCTACATGGTTCCTCACTCTTAGCTGTGCTGAGTATGCCTGGGAAGACTTACTTGAATTTCTTCGAGAGGCAAATGGAAACATAGAAAATATAAAATTCAAGACACCTGGAGAATTGTGCTCTTTGGATCCAGTTAATGTTTGTAGGTATTTTAATCATCGATTTGAAGCTATGATGTCTTTCATCACAAACAAAAAAAAATCCTCCACCTGTAGAGGTTTTGGACTTCTTTTGGAGAAAGGAGTATCAAGCAAGAGGTGCTCCTCACATACATATGCTGCTATGGATCAAAGATGCTCCCAAATTTGGAACAGATTCGGATGACACAGTGATGAGTTTCATTGAACAATATTCCACATGTGTTGTTCCGAAAAGTACAGAAGAAGACAATTTATGACATCAAGTCTTACACTTTCAAACCCATCGCTGTGGAAAGTACTGTCGTCGAAAGTGCAAATCTAAGGAGAAGTTCTACACAAAATGTCGTTTTGGATTTCCACGACCAGTAATATGTAAAGGAAGAGTGAACAATTTTATGTCTTCACTGCAATATACTGTGACAAGAAAATCACCGAAAAATACGTACAACTTGAAAAGAAATGAAGAGTCCAAATACATAAATGACTACAACCCAGTCATTTTGTCCATGTGGAATGCTAACATGGATATTCAATATGTTGCTGACAACTCTATTGCTGTGGCTCGATATGTAACGTCTTACATCACAAAATCAGAAAAGACGGAACTGAAGGAAATGTGGGAGGATATTTCGCATGAAAAGAGCCTAAGTAAGAAATTATACAGTTACAGTCTGAAGATGTTGTCGCATCGAGAAATTGGAGCATATGAATGTTCAGATCGGTTATCATCAGCAAGTCTGTACGCCAAATCGAGATCCATCATTTGGGTAAGTCTAGGTCTTGCTGCAACACGAAACCGAGTTTTGAAGTCTGCACAAGAAATTGAATATTTGGCGGAGTTTCAACCAAATAGTACAGATATTTTGAAGACAAACATGTTGGATACATACTATCCAAATAGAAGTAGTCACCTTGAGAACGTTTGTCTCTATGAAGTTCTGCAAACCTATACTTTTAAGAGGAACATCACAGAAGATATCAATAAAGGAGTATATGCTGTAATTGGATGTGAAGGATATCTGGTGAAACAAAGAAAAGGACATTTGATTAATCATCGTAAATTGAGTTGCGAATCTCCTGATAAAAGGGAATTTTACTATTTAGCTCTTTTGCAACTCTTTAAGCCGTGGCGTTCAGAAGAGGAACTACTTGGAGATTTTCTCAGTTTTGAAGATTCTTTCAATGCAAACAAGGATACCATAGAATGTCCTGTTTTTTCAAATTATCTGCAGATGTTGAACGATGAAATACAGCAAGAAGCTATCATTGCAGCAGAGATTGCTAGAGACAGTTCTCAAGACAGTCAAAGTTCTGCTTCGTTGAGTCAGGATCCACTAGGAGGACCAATTATACAAAATGAAGCTGCAACTGCCATGGAAGAGGTGGAAAGAGCCATGGAACAAGCTAGGAGGATGTAGTTAATTTAGAAGATTTGGAAAATCAACTAAACGTGGAGCAGAAAAAAATATATGATGAAGTCACAGAACAGATTGAGCATGGCTTACGTCATGATAAAAAAGAGTGCTCATGTATATCATATGACCCTGTCCGACTGTATGTGAGTTGAGAAGCCGGAACTGGGAAAAGTTTTCTGATTAAATCAATTGCACGTTATCTGCAGAAAAGAACAGAGTCATCACTGTCTTGTGTTGTTACTGCTCCAACTGGGTTGGCAGCACATAACATTAAAGGGATTACTTTACATCGTTTATTGATGCTGCCAGTAGAGCATGATAATAAATTACAATACCACAAGCTATCTGAAGAAGCTTGTTGTGAAGTTGGTAGAGGTCTGAAGAAAATGAAACTTCTTATCATTGATGAGGTAAGCATGGTTTCAAATGTGATGCTTGCTTTTGTGCATTTAAGAATGTAACAAATTCTTAAAACAGAGTATGATGTGTTATTTGGAGGCAAACACATCATTGTCTTTGGAGATCTACTGCAGCTAACTCCAGTGAAAGGACAACCAGTGTTTAAGATGCTTACGCATGAAGATACAAGAAAGTGCCTAGGAAGCATTGGAAATGTGAATATCTGGCTATATTTAAAATATGCAGAACTGCTTCAAAACATGCGACAGGCAAAGGATGAAGATTATAAAAATATTCTACAAGATGTAAGAATTGGAAAAGTAACTGAACATGGCAAAGAAGCTTTACAGTCACGATTAATTTCAAATTTGTTTCAAAAGGAAAATATTCTCCCAGAGATTATTTATCAGAAAGTTGCTGAAAACAAAACTGTAATATGCTTGATGCCAACTCTTCGAGAATGTTCAGTCTTCCACAACAAAATGTTAGAGTTAGAACATCAAGAGATTGTGAAACTGGAAGCTATTGATAAAATAGAGCACGAAGGAGTTACTATTGTTTTATCAGAAAAGTTGAAATCAAAGTTGGATTCTTTAGAGAAGACAATTTCTAAAACTGCTGGTTTTGAAAAGACTCTATATGTATGTTTAAATTGTCGTATAATTTTACGACGGAATTTAAATGTGGAAAGAGGTTTAGTAAATGGAGCTATGGGTCATGTTGTTGATTTTGTGAATTACCGAAATAGAGATGGAATTGAATTTATAAAAATTAAATTTGATGGTTTTGAAGAAGTACAACAAATCAGTCGTTGTTCTGCCTGATTTTTGCTTGTGAAAGATTTATATGTCCGCAGAAAACAGTTTCCTGTTTCTTTGGCATATGCAGTGACTATTCATAAATCTCAAGGTTTAAGTGTAGATAGTGCTTTGGTGAATATTGGAAGTTCTGTCTTCAAGGAGGGTATGGCATATGTTGCTTTATCTCGAGTCAGAACTTTATCTGGATTGTACTTGATTGATTTTGATGAGACAAAGATTAGTGCAGATCTAAATTGTGTAAAGGAATATAATAGGTTAAGAAGAGAGTATGCTCCAAATTTACCTCAATATCCTCTATTTGAAAAGCGTGTAGTAGGCCGAAAAAGAAGAAATGAGAAAAATTGTAGCAAGGCTGTAGCAAAAAAAAGAAAACTAGATGAACCAGTAATTGTAAGCAGAAACAAAGAGAATTCTGTTGGAAGATATTGTTGGATTTCAGTTTGAGAACAGTTCTGATGTCAACTGCTATGCTAATGTAGTGGTTAATGTTGTTTTTTTTCTCCAAAGTTTGCAAGAACAGATTGTTGAAAATCGGGATCAAAGTTTTTGTTGTTTGTTGAAAACTGTGTTTGAGAAATGTAGCAGTGATAGAACAAATATAGAAAGTGTTTCTGATATTCGAATTAGACATATGTTCTGGTACAACTCAATTTTCTCAGGATATTCAGCAAGATTGTCAGGAATTTCTAATGTACATGCTTGTTGTATTGCAAGAGGAAGGTATAGATGTTGAAAATATTTTTGGCATTTCTTATAAATGGCAACATGTCTGCGATAATTGTTCCTTTTCAAGTAGTACAACAGTAGATACCGAAAGATTTATATATTTGACTTTACCAGACTGCAAATCAGTGTCTTTTAATAATCTAGTTAGAGCAGCTGATCAAAACATGGTTTGTACCCAATGTAACTGTGCAATGCTATCAACATTATTTATACAACGTTATGGACAGTACGTAATTTTAATGTTCCAACAATGTAGACCTGATGGAACTAAATTAACAACTTTAATTAAAAATGTTGTGGCTTCTCAAATATCAATTTCAGGAAGAACCTTTGTAACAGTAGCAATTATTTTCCATGGTGGTCCTTCAACAACATCTGGACATTATACAGCTTATTTAAACTGTCAAAACGGTTGGACTTATTGTAATGATACTGTTTTTTTACTTTCAAAAAATGTTTGCCTTTTGACTTAAAAAATTCTTACCTAGTGTTTTTACAACCTAAATTTTAGGGAAAGTAATTGGCCTAGAAAGATTGGAGCAATAATAAAAGTTAGTCATCAGGATAGTATATGATGTTCAGATTCTGATAGTTTACTGGTTGTTTAAGGTTTTATGGACATGATACAGATCCTTGGGTGGAGATACAAATATTGTTAGTTGTTACGAAAGACGTTGGAGCTTTTCATGCAGAAGGTCGGGAAATGGAAGGTCAAGAGTATTATTAAGTATTTTCCAAAACAAGGAATTTTTTTTACGTACTATTTGGCCATGTGGAAAAGTACATCAATGAAAAAGGAGTTTCTCGGGTAAATGTTGATAATATATGTTTTTATATAATTTTGTAATGATACTCAATTGATTTTCAAACAACGTTTGCCTTTTGACTTAACAAATTCCTATCTAGTGTTTTTAGAATCCAAATTTTAGTGAAAGTAATTGGACAATGAAGATTGGAGCAGTTAATAAAAGTAAGTGTGTTGTTCAAAATTAGTTTGTGTGTGAAAGTGATCAAGAGAATTAGTAAACTGGTAGTTGTCACAGAGGTAGTGTAAGTGTATCACATAGTGAGTAGTATCAGTATTATAGGAAATGTTTATCAAGAGTAAAGTGTAAATATAATTTTTGTTAGATGATGAAATAGATGTTGGACTTTTCATTCCGAAAGTCGGGTAAATGGAAGTTTAAAACTACTAATAAGTAATTTCCAAAAAATGGACTTTCTGTATACCATTTGGCCATGCGGAAAGGTATGTAAATGAAGATTACGTATTTCGGGTAAATGTGGTTAATATATGTTTCTATATCACTTTAGTTTGAGAGTATATTAATGAGATACTGTTTCTTGGAAATTGCTGTTTGGAAGAAAACATTTAAGATATGTTTTTTCGACGTTTTATGGGTTTTTTAAACACAATCATTTTGATTGTGTTTTTTTTTGCCCGCTGTGATATGATGAGTAGTATTGAACTCACTGTTTTTAGTGAAAATCAATATATTCTGAGAACAGCAAAAATAAACCATATAACATGTTGTACAAGTTAATTTGCATTTTGCATTGTGAAATATATATTATAACTGATTTCTTTACTCTCTTCTACAGATATTATATTTATAAGGTAAGTAGGACTAATAAAAAATACATTTTCATTACTTTTTTATTTCTGTTTCTCTCTATCCTTCCCTTACTGCCTCTCTCTTAACCTCACTGCTTTCATCCTTTCAGTTTCTCACTTCCTTTCTCTTATGTTCACTTCCTTTAACTCATCAACATTTTGTCACTGATTTGTTTTGCTCCTTCCCTCAGTCCCCTTCTCTCACTCTTTCCTTCACTCCCTCTATTTCCTCACTCTTTTACTCTTCTTGTCTCATGCTCACTCACCTTTATTCATCCTCTATCACCTCTGTTTCGTCAAACCTAATGTCATTCTTTTACCCTACGTCACCCCTGTCCCTTTATTTTGCTTCCCTTACTTATCCTTATTCCCTATACTTCACTCCCCTTCTTCTTAGTCTTCTCACCCACTTGTGTTAAGTCAGTCCCTCTGTTTCACTCCCCTCCACCTCTCGTTCCTTCCTTTGCTCACTCACTAATTCCCCTTCTGTCACTCACCTAACTGCACTTCAAACACACCTTCATAAAACTCCCTGTGTCCTCTTACTTTCTCTGTACTCTTCCATCACTCCCTCTCTCTTAGACTCATTGTTGTTAACACACCTACACTAATTTCCCCTTCCCTCTCCATTATTTCCCTTCCCTAACTCCTCTTTCCTTTTTCTCTTGTTTTGTCTCTTGTATTGTGAATAATGTATTATAACTGATTGTTTTTTTCGTTTCCACAGATATTTCATTTATAAGGTAAGTACGACTGACCCCAACAACTTTTTTATTTCTCTTTTTGTCTATCCTTCCACCGCTCCCTGTCTCTTAGCATGACTCTTTTCATCACCTCATTCTGTCACTCCTTTTCCCTCACCTACACTACCTCATTTTCCGTTCTTTGATCCCTCACCGAGGGTCCTTCTCTCACTCCTTCATTCACTCCCTGTGTGTAGTCAATAACTCACTCCCATTGTCTCACACTCACTCAACTTTATCCATCCTCTATCATTTGTCTTTCTTCAACTTCACTGTCCTTCTCTCACTCACCTCACCCTTGTTTCATTAGGCTGCTTCCGTCAGTACCCTTTATTTCTATCCTTCACTCCCCTTCTACTTTTTTGTTTCCCTCACTTACCTTTTCTCAGTTCATCTGATTTACTCCCCTTCACCTCTCTTTCCTTCTTTTGCTCCCTTACTCATTAACCTTCCCTCACTCATCTTACTCCACTTCACTTACTCCTTCTTTCACTGCCTTTGAACTCTGACATCCTCACTTCTCTTTCTTCACTGTATCTCTGTTAGCCTTACTTCCTCTGTCCCTTCACTGTGTCACTGCCCTTCCCTTACACTCACTCTGTTTAACTCACCCACACTCCATCACTTGTCTTTCTTTGCTCCCTCACTCAGTCCCCTTCTCCCACTCTTTCCTTCACTCCCTCTGTGTCCTCACTCCCCTTGTCTCACGCTCATTCGCCATCTCTCTTTTGACTGTGCTATGTCTTCCATTGCTTGTTCCATGTTTCTCTGTGTGTGTGCCATCTTACCCTCTGTCTGCACAATATATGCATGTGCGTGTGTCATCTTACCCTTTGCTTGCACCATCTCACCCTCTACTTGTTCTATCTCACTCTCTGCCTGCACCATCTTACTCTCTACCTGTGGCATGTGTCCCTCTGCATGTGCCATCTATCTTTCTTGACTCCTAATCTCCTTCCTTCTATCTTGTATTGTGAAATATACATTGTATGCATTATAATTTAATTGTTTCTTGTGTTTTACAGATATTATATTTTTTTTAAATAATTTCTTTAGGTTTTTTATATCTTAGAAGGTAAGTATAAGAAATATAAAACTTTTTTCGCATCAGTGTCTAAGTTTTCATTATTTATAAGGTAAGTATGAGAATCAAAAGTAAGTTTGTTAGCACTCTCTTATTGTGACAGAATAACTGCCTCACTCTTTCTCAGTCCCTTGCTCCCTCTCTCTCTACATGTGTCTCCCTTACAGTTAATCTTCTTTGCTCTCTCTTTCTACCACTCCTCCTCTTTACCTCAGTCAGTTTCCCTCTTTCTTTATTTTGTTAGGTTTGATCTTATTCTCCTTCCTTTACTCTGTTATCCATTTCTTTCCTGTTAGTAAACCTTCATGTATTGGCACTGCACTTCTTCCAGTGCACTTCCTTCTCTCAGTTTCTCACACCTCTTCCCTTTTGTGTTCACTTTTGTTTATTTATTTTTTGCAGAGTTTTATATAGCGCGAACTAGACCCGAACCGAATCAGGTATCAGAGCGCTTTACATAGCACCAGTTACGTTACATGAGGACGTACACATTCATTTTTAGGCACATGGAGATTAAGTGATTTGCCCAGAATCACAGGAGGTTTTGGCGTCGTTACCGAGACTCGAATCCAGATCCCCAGGTCCGAGGTCGAGCGCCCTAGCTGTTAGGCCAACTCCTCTCCCCTCTCTTTACACTTCTTTGTTTTGAAAACAGTGCCACATGCCCTTAAATATTCGTCAGTTACTACCGAATACTATACGACCTCAAGGCCCATTAGAATCAATGGCAATTACCGAATCGGTAAATACCGATTCGGTAAAATGACTGAATTATACAGATTCGGTAAATTCAAAAGACAAATTACATACATCCCATTTACCTACTCTTAAATATTGAAGTGGTATGATTTGGGACGCGATGTAGGTAGGCATTTACCGGTCGGTAACGGCTGAATTTGGCCGTTACTGACCGGTAAATGCCTTTTCCTATGCTTAATTCAGAGACTCTGTCCATCACCACCCCTTGTTGTTAATTATTTTGTCCACCCTAAGCGTGGAAGGGTATACTCAGATGTGAGTCCCTTGCTCATTGCACCATCAGGATTCAAGCAAGCCGGGCCGAAGACGCTTGAAATGGCAGAAACCGGTCCCCGGAAGCTTGTTGCCTTCCCAGTGTAAGAATTGGCTTTTGTAGTCTGGTCTGCCCTGTTCCCATGATGCACTGGGCCAGGGACAGACTAATTTGCATACAGCCAGGTTCTGAAACTGGGATGGTGCAATGAGCTAAAAAACGGTGTTGGATCTAGCCCTGATCTCTTGACTGGGTGAGAGTACTCTGCTTAATTCAGAGACTCTGTCCATCACCACCCCTTGTTGTTAATTATTTTGTCCACCCTAAGCGTGGAAGGGTATACTCAGATGTGAGTCCCTTGCTCATTGCACCATCAGGATTCAAGCAAGCCGGGCCAAAGACGCCTGAAATGGCAGAAACCGGTCCCCGGAAGCTTGTTGCCTTCCCAGTGTAAGAATTGGCTTTTGTAGTCTGGTCTGCCCTGTTCCCATGATGCACTGGGCCAGGGACAGACTAATTTGCATACAGCCAGGTTCTGAAACTGGGATGGTGCAATGAGCTAAAAAACGGTGTTGGATCTAGCCCTGATCTCTTGACTGGGTGAGAGTACTCTGCTTAATTCAGAGACTCTGTCCATCACCACCCCTTGTTGTTAATTATTTTGTCCACCCTAAGCGTGGAAGGGTATACTCAGATGTGAGTCCCTTGCTCATTGCACCATCAGGATTCAAGCAAGCCGGGCCGAAGACGCCTGAAATGGCAGAAACCGGTCCCCGGAAGCTTGTTGCCTTCCCAGTGTAAGAATTGGCTTTTGTAGTCTGGTCTGCCCTGTTCCCATGATGCACTGGGCCAGGGACAGACTAATTTGCATACAGCCAGGTTCTGAAACTGGGATGGTGCAATGAGCTAAAAAACGGTGTTGGATCTAGCCCTGATCTCTTGACTGGGTGAGAGTACTCTGCTTAATTCAGAGACTCTGTCCATCACCACCCCTTGTTGTTAATTATTTTGTCCACCCTAAGCGTGGAAGGGTATACTCAGATGTGAGTCCCTTGCTCATTGCACCATCAGGATTCAAGCAAGCCGGGCCGAAGACGCCTGAAATGGCAGAAACCGGTCCCCGGAAGCTTGTTGCCTTCCCAGTGTAAGAATTGGCTTTTGTAGTCTGGTCTGCCCTGTTCCCATGATGCACTGGGCCAGGGACAGACTAATTTGCATACAGCCAGGTTCTGAAACTGGGATGGTGCAATGAGCTAAAAAACGGTGTTGGATCTAGCCCTGATCTCTTGACTGGGTGAGAGTACTCTGCTTAATTCAGAGACTCTGTCCATCACCACCCCTTGTTGTTAATTATTTTGTCCACCCTAAGCGTGGAAGGGTATACTCAGATGTGAGTCCCTTGCTCATTGCACCATCAGGATTCAAGCAAGCCGGGCCGAAGACGCCTGAAATGGCAGAAACCGGTCCCCGGAAGCTTGTTGCCTTCCCAGTGTAAGAATTGGCTTTTGTAGTCTGGTCTGCCCTGTTCCCATGATGCACTGGGCCAGGGACAGACTAATTTGCATACAGCCAGGTTCTGAAACTGGGATGGTGCAATGAGCTAAAAAACGGTGTTGGATCTAGCCCTGATCTCTTGACTGGGTGAGAGTACTCTGCTTAATTCAGAGACTCTGTCCATCACCACCCCTTGTTGTTAATTATTTTGTCCACCCTAAGCGTGGAAGGGTATACTCAGATGTGAGTCCCTTGCTCATTGCACCATCAGGATTCAAGCAAGCCGGGCCGAAGACGCCTGAAATGGCAGAAACCGGTCCCCGGAAGCTTGTTGCCTTCCCAGTGTAAGAATTGGCTTTTGTAGTCTGGTCTGCCCTGTTCTCATGATGCACTGGGCCAGGGACAGACTAATTTGCATACAGCCAGGTTCTGAAACTGGGATGGTGCAATGAGCTAAAAAACGGTGTTGGATCTAGCCCTGATCTCTTGACTGGGTGAGAGTACTCTGCTTAATTCAGAGACTCTGTCCATCACCACCCCTTGTTGTTAATTATTTTGTCCACCCTAAGCGTGGAAGGGTATACTCAGATGTGAGTCCCTTGCTCATTGCACCATCAGGATTCAAGCAAGCCGGGCCGAAGACGCCTGAAATGGCAGAAACCGGTCCCCGGAAGCTTGTTGCCTTCCCAGTGTAAGAATTGGCTTTTGTAGTCTGGTCTGCCCTGTTCCCATGATGCACTGGGCCAGGGACAGACTAATTTGCATACAGCCAGGTTCTGAAACTGGGATGGTGCAATGAGCTAAAAAACGGTGTTGGATCTAGCCCTGATCTCTTGACTGGGTGAGAGTACTCTGCTTAATTCAGAGACTCTGTCCATCACCACCCCTTGTTGTTAATTATTTTGTCCACCCTAAGCGTGGAAGGGTATACTCAGATGTGAGTCCCTTGCTCATTGCACCATCAGGATTCAAGCAAGCCGGGCCGAAGACGCCTGAAATGGCAGAAACCGGTCCCCGGAAGCTTGTTGCCTTCCCAGTGTAAGAATTGGCTTTTGTAGTCTGGTCTGCCCTGTTCCCATGATGCACTGGGCCAGGGACAGACTAATTTGCATACAGCCAGGTTCTGAAACTGGGATGGTGCAATGAGCTAAAAAACGGTGTTGGATCTAGCCCTGATCTCTTGACTGGGTGAGAGTACTCTGCTTAATTCAGAGACTCTGTCCATCACCACCCCTTGTTGTTAATTATTTTGTCCACCCTAAGCGTGGAAGGGTATACTCAGATGTGAGTCCCTTGCTCATTGCACCATCAGGATTCAAGCAAGCCGGGCCGAAGACGCCTGAAATGGCAGAAACCGGTCCCCGGAAGCTTGTTGCCTTCCCAGTGTAAGAATTGGCTTTTGTAGTCTGGTCTGCCCTGTTCCCATGATGCACTGGGCCAGGGACAGACTAATTTGCATACAGCCAGGTTCTGAAACTGGGATGGTGCAATGAGCTAAAAAACGGTGTTGGATCTAGCCCTGATCTCTTGACTGGGTGAGAGTACTCTGCTTAATTCAGAGACTCTGTCCATCACCACCCCTTGTTGTTAATTATTTTGTCCACCCTAAGCGTGGAAGGGTATACTCAGATGTGAGTCCCTTGCTCATTGCACCATCAGGATTCAAGCAAGCCGGGCCGAAGACGCCTGAAATGGCAGAAACCGGTCCCCGGAAGCTTGTTGCCTTCCCAGTGTAAGAATTGGCTTTTGTAGTCTGGTCTGCCCTGTTCCCATGATGCACTGGGCCAGGGACAGACTAATTTGCATACAGCCAGGTTCTGAAACTGGGATGGTGCAATGAGCTAAAAAACGGTGTTGGATCTAGCCCTGATCTCTTGACTGGGTGAGAGTACTCTGCTTAATTCAGAGACTCTGTCCATCACCACCCCTTGTTGTTAATTATTTTGTCCACCCTAAGCGTGGAAGGGTATACTCAGATGTGAGTCCCTTGCTCATTGCACCATCAGGATTCAAGCAAGCCGGGCCGAAGACGCCTGAAATGGCAGAAACCGGTCCCCGGAAGCTTGTTGCCTTCCCAGTGTAAGAATTGGCTTTTGTAGTCTGGTCTGCCCTGTTCCCATGATGCACTGGGCCAGGGACAGACTAATTTGCATACAGCCAGGTTCTGAAACTGGGATGGTGCAATGAGCTAAAAAACGGTGTTGGATCTAGCCCTGATCTCTTGACTGGGTGAGAGTACTCTGCTTAATTCAGAGACTCTGTCCATCACCACCCCTTGTTGTTAATTATTTTGTCCACCCTAAGCGTGGAAGGGTATACTCAGATGTGAGTCCCTTGCTCATTGCACCATCAGGATTCAAGCAAGCCGGGCCGAAGACGCCTGAAATGGCAGAAACCGGTCCCCGGAAGCTTGTTGCCTTCCAGTGTAAGAATTGGCTTTTGTAGTCTGGTCTGCCCTGTTCCCATGATGCACTGGGCCAGGGACAGACTAATTTGCATACAGCCAGGTTCTGAAACTGGGATGGTGCAATGAGCTAAAAAACGGTGTTGGATCTAGCCCTGATCTCTTGACTGGGTGAGAGTACTCTGCTTAATTCAGAGACTCTGTCCATCACCACCCCTTGTTGTTAATTATTTTCCTATGTAGGAGGCATTTATTTACAGATTTGGTATTTTTACCGATTCTGCATTTACCAAATCGGTAAATTTACCGAATCGGTAAATACAGACTCGGTAAAAATACCAAATCTGTCAATTCTAATGTAGGTAGCACAGTTGATAGTGCTAGAAGCATCTAAGAATTCATTATTTACCAGTCAATACAATTGGGTGGTAAATAAGGAATTCCAGTGTACGTGGACATCTGTGCATGTACACCTGTGCCATGTGGCACACATACATTCCCTAAGGGCATGTATGTGTGTCACATTGCACACAAGTCAAAAACAGGGGTGCTACAGGGTGTCAAAGTGACACCCTGTTCCCCCTGGCAGGATTCGGTATTTACCGATTCGGTAATTACCGAATCGGTATTTGCCATTGATTCCTATGGGCTTCAAGGCCCATAGGAATCAATGGCAAACACAGTTTCGGTAATTAGCGAATCGGTAATTATCGAATTTTACCGAATCGGTAATTAATTCGGTAAAAATACCTACATCCCCATTGCCAGTTCTTAAATACCGAATCGGTATGATTCGGTATTTAAGTAGTGGTAATCTGGGATTACCTACATTGGGCCCTCGTTATTTATGAGTACGTAAATCGAGATTACGTACATTTGGCCCATTGAGTTGTAACATATTTATATACATATATTACATTTCAGTGCTTTGAAAGTTGTACAGTATACTATAGGCAAACACCTTATAGGTTTATGCTGTACCACATTCTTATAGTTTTGCACTTTGACATTCACTATGACAAACTTTTACATACAAACATAGAAATTTAGTTCTTTCTTTAACCAGTAGAGGTAGTTCTAAAAAGAACTTTTTTTTATGGTTTTGTTTTGCTTGAAAAACGTAGAAAAATGAACTTATTATACAAAATAATTGTTCAACAGGAACAAACTATGAAATCGAAAGAAAAAAATTATTTTGTGCATCTGTGGTTCCTGTTTTTCTGTAAAATTACTTTAATGGACTGTTGTCTGAAGGCTACTAATTTACTGCAATTTATGCATTGCATCATTAGATTTTTCAGTACTGGCTGAATGTGCGCCACCGTTGAAGATGGCATTGGTGCTACTCCGGTTCTTGCTGTAGATGTACTAGGAGAAGAGTCCTCCTCCTGAGATCTTTGCACCACAGCTCTGCTCCAATTATTAGGGTGCATATTTTTTAAATGGCGTTCCATGGTGTGGGTTCCAAATGAATATTTCCTATTTGGATTTCCTCTTGATAACACTGTGTCACAGATCTTGCAGGTGACCAGTGGTGCATTTACTTTCTTTTGATGTTCTGGAAAACAGAAACATTTCCAGACTATGGACTCCTTCTTCTTACTTGGGTGAGGGTCCTCTTCAACAAACTCTTCATTAGAAGAATGGTCAGACTCTGGATGTTCAGCCATTTGGAAGTATTTTTCTATAGCTAGGAGCTGTAGAAAAAAGGTGTTGCTTCTCTGAAAGCCAAAGAAGAATGATGAACATGGGAGGGGTTTTTCAACAATTGGAGTAGGAAGTAGTATAAACCAATTAAATCTTTTGGTTTAAGGTCACATGGTTGGACGTAAACTTACAGAGTGGTTACGTTGCATTTACGGGGCGCTTACGTAAGCTTACGTTGCGTTTACGGGGCACTTACGTCATCTTACGGAGCGTTTACGTAGTACGCACCATCGCGAGATTTACAATTGCTTAAATAAAGTTTGATATGGTCTTTAAAAGTTTAAATTAACATGTTCTTTATTATTCCAGATAATGTGTACCTTTACATTGTGCAATGAATACGTAGACATAACGATTTAAAGTTTATAAAACTTTCGGGGGTAAGAACTCGGAGCTTTTACGGTGCGCGGATGGAGCTCTTACGTTGCGTGCACGTGCGACGCACCCTCGCGAGATTTGCTACTACTTTAAAAAGTAATATACTGTTGTTAAAAGTTTGAAAAAAACATTTTCTACATTAAAGTAAATATTGTCTACCTTTAAAATCAATGTTAAAAACGTAGATATTATGTTTTAGAAATTTTAAAAAATTTGTTGTGATAAGAGCTCGGAGCGCTCACGGTGCGCGGACCCTGTAATCATATATAAAAAAAAATTGAAAATAAAAATATATATATTCACTGAAAAAACTATAGGTTGAATCATTACATAGTTAGGTATTAGCAATTAAAAAACCTTGCAAATTCACTGAAAAAAACATAGGTTTCAGGTCATATATAGTTAGGAATTAGCATTTAAAAAAACATACAAATTCACTGAAAAAACCATAGGTTTCAGGTCATATATAGTTAGGTATTAGCATTTAAAAAACCATTGAAATTGCTCCTATATAGTTAGTTGGACTAACTATATTTCACGCACCCGCAATCCACTGCTAATGATGTCACATATTACATCATTCATGACATGGTCAGTGACTAAGGAGCGCCTAAGGAGGGCCCGTCTGTGCCCGTCCGTGTCCCGAGCCTTTGCTCTTCATTTTGCCTTCAAAATACCCAACAGTTTGTGGGCTTTCTGCCAGCGGAAGAGTGCGATGTATTGCCTCTTCTTCGGTCCCTAAAATCAGGATCCCCTTCGGACCCCTGCCCTGCTCGGGTTCTCTCGGAGGTGGCAAGTATTGTTTGTAGTGAGGTCACTCAGATAGTGAATCTCTCACTATCTTCGGCTGAAGTTCCCCTTAGCTGGAAGCAGGCAAAGCTACTACCACTTCTGAAAAAACCTGGACTAGACGTTAACACTCTTGGTAATTATCGTCCAATATCTCTTTTACCAGCGGTGGCCAAAATATGTGAGAAAGTGGTCTTTCGGCAATTGGAGAGCTTTGTGGAAACTTCTAATGCTCTACATCCAGCTCAATCAGGCTTTAGAGTGGCCTATAGTACAGAGACAGCACTGGTTGAGATGACGGAGTCGGTTCGGGAGTGTTCGGACGGAGGCGGCAGAGCGGTCCTTATTTTATTGGACCTCTCTGCCGCGTTCGATACTGTCCCTCACGAGCTTCTCCTTGACAGGCTGTCTGCTGTTGGCATTGGGGGTGATGCCTTGGCCTGGCTGTCCTCCTTTCTGGCGGACAGATTCCAACAGGTCTGGATACCACCCTATGCCTCTCAGCCGAAACCACTTATCACTGGAGTCCCACAGGGATCTACTCTTAGTCCCCTACTGTTCAACATTTATATCACTCCCCTGATGTACCTAGCAGAACAGTACGGGGCTAAGATTATAGGATATGAGGATGACACGCAGTTGTTGTTCACCTGGCCAGATGATCACTTGGACACCTCTGTTGTGCAGCTTTGTTTATCCTCAGTATTGCGCTGGCTATCTATGGCACAGTTGAAGTGCAATGAGGGTAAATCCGAGGTCCTCTTTTATGGTTCTTTCCCCTCCAATTTTAAAGACTCGTTGTGGCCCCCGAATATCCCCTGTCCGAAGGTGATGGGTGGCCCGGCAAAAAATCTTGGTATTTGGTTTGGAGAAGACCTCAGATTTGAGGACCATAATAAGAAACTTTCGGGGACATGCTTTGCCACTCTGAGAATGTTACGGAGATTCTTTCCATTGCTTCCTAGAGAGGCAAGGGAAACTGTTGCCCGAGCCCTAATTTTGGCAAGGCTTGATTATGCGAACGCCCTGTTCAGCGGCATCCCTGTATACTTAGTTGGACGTCTGCAGGTGATTCAGAACGCCGCTGTCCGTCTTTTATTTAATGTCCCGAGATGGCAGAGCGTTCGTTCCCAGTTGTACAGCCTTCACTGGCTACCAGTGTCTCAGCGCATACTGTTTAAATCCTTGGTGCTCTCGTTTAGAGCAATTCATGATCAGGGACCTGCTTACCTGAGGAAGAGATTTACTCTTTATACCCCCAAACGTGCTCTTAGATCATCCTCTTTATGTAAAATGACTCTCCCTCGCTTCAAGCGATCTAGACTAGGGGGCCAGTCCATAGCTGTCAAGGCTGCTCGAGTCTGGAACACTCTTCCTCTCCACCTGCGCTCTACTCAAAATATCGCCCAGTTTAAAAAAAGTCTGAAGACTCACTTATTTAGGAGTATTGTATAAGTCGATTTCTGTCTCTCTCTCTCTGCTGATTCCCTTCGCGCCAGGATACCCCCAAGTAACAGAGCGCGTTATAAAACGGTTTATACATACATACATACATACATCACTGATGACATCACTGATGAAATCTCAAATGACATCACTGATGACATCACTGATGACATCTCAATTGACATCACTGATGACATCACTGATGACATCATCCAGTGACTGTGTGTTTCTGTAAAGTTTAAATATGTTTTACATATTGAAGAATGAGTAGATGTATAAGTTTCTGGATGAAGGATTTAGTAGGTGCGTGACTGACTGTATGAGTGAGTGATTAAATGTGTCTTACTGAATGCATGGGTTAGTGACTAAACTGTCTTAATGTGTGCATCAGTATGTCTGTTGTTGTGTAAGCTGCTGCATGTATTGATCAGTAGCTACATGAGTGGTTATATGGGTTATTGATTGGTTGCCCAAATATTTGTATGTGAGGGTGAGTGTGTGTGTGGGTAGCTGGGAGGTGTGTGACTCTGTGCATATATGTGTGAGCAGTTGATTCACTTGGTATATGGGTTCAAGAGTACATTTGGAAAGAGCTGTATGGGTGGTTGACTGTGTGCATGGGTGTCTTGGTGAGTGAATGGCTATCTCAGTGCTCCATGTCCAAGTAAGTACATATGTAAAACACAGTGCATGTGAGAGTTGGCATATATAAATGACTATACATGAGAGCCTGTGATTACGTAAGTGACTGTATGGATCAATGTGTACTTGTATCAGTGATTGTAAAAGAGAGTAAGAATGTGTTAGTATATGTTTGAATAAGTAAGGTGTTGTGTGTATAACTGTGTAGATGAGGAAATGGGAGTGTGATTGATTCTTTGCATGACTGACTAGGTGTGTGAGAAACTCCGTGGATGAGTGAAAGTGTGTGAGTGTCTCTATAGGTGTATGAGTGCATATGATAGTATTGTATTGATGAGTGACTGTATGTATGAGTGATTGTATGGGTGAATGAGTGGATGTGTGTGTAGACCTAGGAATCAGTGAGTGCGTATGTAGTAACTGGTATTGGTGTGTCAATGGTTTCAAGAATGGTAGTTTGTATTTAAGACTGGGTGTATCAAAAGTTAGATTAGAGTGTGAGGAGGTGCATCGTATTATCACATGAATGATGTCATCAGTGATGTCAATTGAGATGTCATCAGTGATGTCATCAGTGATGTCATTTGAGATGTCATCAGTGATGTCATCAGTGATGTCACTGACCATGTCATGAATGATGTAATATGTGACATCATCAGCAGTGGATTGCGGGTGCGCGAAATATAGTTAGTCCAACTAACTATATAGGAGCAATTTCAATGGTTTTTTAAATGCTAATACCTAACTATATATGACCTGAAACCTATGGTTTTTTCAGTGAATCTATATATATTTAGAACCGAGGCACAAGAAAGCAGCGAAAGAAACATGAAAAACACGCAAAGGAGGCATGGTAGAAACACCCTGACCCCGTAGGCCTGCCCAGGGGGTCCCACAAGGACCCCCTAGACAAAAAACATTTAAAAATAAATAAATAAAAAAAGTTGCGGTATACGTGAAAAAGAAGAAAAAAAACAGAAACCCGCTTTATTGTTAATTAGCCCCCAGGGGGGCCAAATCCCGGGGGGAATGTTTTTATTTATAATGGGTGGCACAGAAGGGGGCCCACTCCTCTGACCAGGCCTTGGCCGAAATCCTCTGTAATGAGATAACCAGACAAGAGGCACACCCTTGTCGTACATCATGACCAATACCTGGAAAGAACTCCCCCTCAGCATCAGATGAACCCCCACACTGAGAGCATTCAGGAAGAGCCATAACACCTGCCATTTTGAATGACGAAAGCTGCACAAATCCCCCAGCGCTTGGAAATCCTCACAGGTGAATAGTAAGGTCTATACATCTCTAATTGATTAATTCATATGCCACCACAGTTTGTGTTTGAGTGTTATGAACAGGCTCTGCCATTGCTTTGGCTGTCTGTAACTCTTAAGGGTAGTGAAATGAGCAGTATTACCTTCTTTAATATACACAGAATCTCTGAGATTGGTTTGACTTCACGTCTGAGAGCTGCTTTTAGGGTGCTGGTGAGCTACCAGTAGTTCCCGAGCTAGTAGTTGGAGACTCCTGGTATATATAGTGAGTGGGGAATTGTAGTCCTGACCATGAATGTAATGGTTATTACACCACAAAATGCATAATACATAGCACTTTGAATCAGTGCATTCCCTCAAGCCTGCCTCACTTCATGAGTACATGCTTACTGAATGAATGATTACATAAATATACGGTAAGAAAGAGAATTAAAAAAAAGGTTAAAAAAAAGGGAAGTTACTAGAATATTACGTCGAAAAAAAAGGGAAATGAATGTTAATACTCCTGTTAAAAAAATAGTAACCTATAGAAATGCCTTTATAATAAAAACGAGTTTAAATAAAGCATTTTAGAAATTATACGAAAGTTAAAAAGTATGGAAAGAGGCACATTTACATCAACACGTGACACGCTAAAACAGTGAAACCTGTCAACTGAAACACGTGACTTAATAGTGGGAGGAGCAATAAATTGATCCCATAGACAGTAACCAAAAAATATATAAACCACACCCGTGGGATGATTAGTTTTGTTTCAGAGAATCAATAAGGGTGAAGAAACTACGAGCAAAGGAATGATACGGAACTGCGGAAACATCTTCACATTATCTTTCATTTCCTCAGAGAGTACATATTGTTAATGTATATTTAAAAATACATAATACCGTACGTACTTTCCAGAGGAGTTGGATGAATTTCTACGGAGGATGGAAACAATAGCAAAGAGAGGTAAATTATATGAAATGAAATATAGGTTATTTAATGAATTAGGACGTGCAAAGCATTGATTAGGAGCGATGTCAAAATCTTGAATTTATCTTTCATTTCCAGAGAGGGATCATATTGTTAATGTATATTTTAATTTATATTAAACTGTATGATCCTTCAACTTGAGTTGATTGTCTTACAACCGACAATTTTGTTTTTTTAGTATGCAAGTATTTCTTTATGATTGAAAAATGTACTAAAACCAAAACTATTTATCTTCTAGAGTGAAATTGGGCTAAAAGTATTTATATTAAGTAGTGCTTTTTGCAAATTTCACTCGTGAAGAATAGAAGGATTATCTTCAAAGCACTTTTTTGAAAAAAAGTAATATAATTGTGGTTTAAAATGTCATGATTCTTAAATGTAATATTGACATGAAATGTACATAAAGATGAAGTAGTGAGGGAGTGTTTGTCGTAGCACTTCTATTCTACTTTATCTGAAAGTAAAAGAAGCCCAAACATTTATAAAAAGATGATGGGGCAACACTTATATAATGTAAACATAAGGAATGAGTGCTTATGATGAAATAAAATAAATGTGGTCGAACGTGTGATACTAATGAATGTAAAATAATTTTTGGATTTCACCCATATGATGAATATAAAAGACTCAATAAAAATATTTTGAAAACATGAGCATTTTTCTTTCAAGGATGGTTTGAAAGTTATACATTTTATAAAAGAACATAGTACTGCACGCTAAAGGAGAAGAGTCAGCACAATTATGATAGAATAGAAAATAGAATAATGTGTTTAAATACTTTTACAGTCAACAAACTCGTAATAATAATAATAATAATAATAATAATAATAATAGGCAGGTTTATGAAGCGCCTGGTTACGCACATTGGCGTGTCCCCGCGCTATGATAGGTGGAAGCAGCAAAATCTACTGCAGCTGAACCCGGCGCCGATCTACCGGACAGAGTACACAGTGTAAGTTAAAAGCACCCTACCACAACTAGTTTTTGAAACGCATAGTAAAAAAAAAAGTGCGTCACAAAATGGGCTATATACATGGTGATTGTATGGTAACGTCACATAGAAAAAAGAAAGCCAATCAAAATTAGCATGAGGAAGGTGGAGGTAAGTACTCAACAGCCAATCACATTTTTTTCTAAATCTGTTCAAAGAAAGGTATTTGTCGCTAATACGTTTTCTTACAATGCTTCACAACCAATCAAAAAGAGGTGTTGAAAGTTTCTGTTTTTAACATACTAGTAAATGAGATATCTTTGCATGTACACGCAGCGAGAGGGCATTATTAAAGATGACTTGCTTTCGCAAGACCCCGAAAGGCCTCTTCCTGAATAAGTACGCACTTCACTGCCAGACCCCATTTAATGATTATCCAGAAATCATCTCTCATCACTTTCTCTTCTTTTTAGTGTATTGTGTGTGGCAGACTGCGTGGCCCTATGCCCAGAGCCCTCGAAGGCCCTGGAGACTGCCACGCCCCAGGACCAGCTCCTGCAGTGTCCGGAGCCGGGCGGCCCCCCTCCCAACATTTAAAAGCCCCGGGGGGAGGTGTAAATTAATGGAGACTGAATACGTTGGTACAGCCCACTGTGCTTACGCTACCAGGAAAACACAAAAACACCATATGGCCAGGTTTCAATTGTAGTGATTTCTTAGTTCCAGGTCTAGTTGTCAGATCAGCACACACAGTCCCTCATGGTTGGTATACACCAACACCACACCCATCCAGCTCATCCGTCACTACACACGTGACCCTATCTATAAATAAGTTGGAGGGTACAATGCCCCCACGGTCCCACCGACTCCTCATGTCCTTCTGGAGTCGGTTTTGCTTTTACACATGGGGAGATGCTAAGTTGCATGTGGAAATGCAATCTGGTTTGGAGTTTGAAAGTGAGAACGGATTTTACTGTTGTGTCTTTCAAAGTTCAAACTAAGTTTGCTATGGGAGGGCGGGAGCCGTAAGACTTACGCACTCTCAAAGCAAACAGCAGTATCCCAGGGGTAGGCACCCCGGGACACTGCAGGAACCGGCTCTGGGCATGGTGGTCTCCAGGGCTTTCGAGGGCACCAGGCAGAGGGCCACTGAGCCCCTGTCACACAATACAGAAATCTCTGGGGGGAGGTTGTTACCGGGGTTTGAGGTCTACACACTATTAATTTTGATGGAGGGGTGAACGTGCAAGTGGTGCAATGGGGTTGTAAATGTGGTACACAGTGTTTTGTTTTAGTTTGCTTTTCTTTCTATTTTGTAGAGGATCCAGGGTAATTATGACGGTTTTTGTACAGTCAGTACCTTTCAACGCTATCCTCAAATGGCTTTCTGCCTGTTACCATAGTAGCAGTTCATGGAACACTTGCGTGAGCACAGAGGTTAGAAGTTCAGCACAATATGTTGCTAATTGAAATAGTTACTGTGCTGGAGATTTATATTTTTTTTATAGAAACCGTTAGTCATAGAAGAAGTCAGTGAAAAAGTTTTGTAAGCGATTCCTTCCTGTTCGGGGAGTATTATGGTAATGTGCTCCAAGCGGGACTTTACAAAGCTTAATGTTCATTGGCTGTGAAGTATTAAAAGTATAAGTTTTGGCAGTCATTCCTTCCTCCTGTGCGGAACAACATGGCAATTTTATTGGCTAAAGTGTTCCGAGCACAAGTTTGCTCCTTATTGGGTGCGTACAGTTCACTGTTGTCAGTGATATTGTGACACATTTTGCCAAAGGGAAAAGAAAGTAGTAGAGGGCAGGTTAGGAAAACTATTAACTCTCTACAGTGTCCATAAGGTGGTGGAGAGGGATTATGAGTAAAATTTGTTTTTAATATGTTTCAAGGGCCATTTATATAATTGCCTTGTGGTGTATAAATCACGGCGGAAAAATGACAGTGTCTGGCCCTGTTTTCTTTTTATCAAGTTTGCGGGCGACATACTTCTTAGAAGTGCTATTTACTTATAATGTCTTGTTTACTTTCCTGATGGGGAGGTGTGGTTGCGCAGCAAAAAATTCAGTCTAGGTTTGAAACAGGTTTTATTAAGAAAATACAAATAAAATTTCTTCAGAAACTGTCACTGTATATATGAAAGGGGTGACAATTAAAAATGGAATTTCATAAATTATCAGTTAAGCGTGGCTATATCCTTCTTTTTTCTGCTACAGTTTGTAAAAGTGTTGCCCCACATTCTTGATGATGTAAGAGGGCATCAGTTACTTTTAGATAAAGTAGAATAGAAGTGCCCGCACTACATTATCTGAGATCAAGAGAACAAGTAAAAAACAGTTAAATTCAAGTGACTTCATATTACATAGAAATGTATGCGTTATTATTTTTCAAATTTGTAGTCTGTACAATTCAGAAACGTGCTGTCGTAGTGCTTAGAGGTTGCAGACTGTTCCGCTAACAAATCACATACTCATTAAAGAATATATAGGATGGTACTCTTATCTATACTACTATTATAAAGGAAGAACTTTGAGGCTTTGAGGCAGGTAAACTCGGGAACCACAGCGCCAATCCACACTACCCGATACAGCCTTGTAATCCTCAGGGTGTGCAGATGGACATAAGCTATATAAAGTAAAAAAATACGTTATATTTAAAAAATTTACATTATAAAAAAAGTAGTCCCCTCGAAGTAGCGCCGGCCGCGACCTGCGTGCTGACGTCAGGAGCGCGGGGAGGTGCGGCGTCCAGGAGCGCGAGGAGGAGCGGCGGACATGGTGCAGGGGAGGAGCGGTGACGAGCGGCGGACATGGCGCGGGGGAGGAGGTGAGGAGCAGCGGACCGGCGGGAGGAGTGGTGACCAGCAGCGAGGAGTGGTGAAATGAGGAGCGGCGGCTAAGGTAAGGCTCCTGGGGACAATGTCGGGGAGGCAGGGGACGGGGCAGGCTGGGGACGGGGACTTACACCAAAACAGGAGGAGGAGCGGTGAACTGAGGAGCGGCGGCTGAGGTAAGGCTCCGGGGGACAATGTCGGGCAGGCCTGAGTCGGGGCTGGCGGGGGACGGGGACTTACACCAAAACAGAAGGATAGAATTTAGATCGGCTGAGGTAAGGCTCCGGGGGACAATGTCGGGCCAGGCGGGGGTCGGGGCAGGCGGGGGACGGGGAGTTACAACAAAACAGAAGGAGTTACATCGGCTGAGGAAAGGCTCCAGGGGACAATGTCGGGGAAGGCGGGTGTCGGGGCAGGCGGGGGACGGGGACTTACAGCATCTGTCATGGAGATTTATGCAGAGCGCCTCAACACTGGGCCTTTGTGACATCCGGGGGACAATGTCGGAGCAGGCGGGGGTCGGGGCAGGCGGGGGACGGAGCGGCCGGGGGCCCGGGCTGCTGGGCAATGTCAGAGCAGGCGGGGGTCATGTCGGTGCAGGTGGGGGTCGGGGAAGCCTGATTGCTCCCGGACAAGGTCGAGACGGGCTGCTAGTAATATATCGTACAGGTCCTATATATTCTTTAGGGAGAAGGTGAATAGGAACCCGGCGCAAATAAGAAGAGAAATTGGAAAATATCATTCAGAAATGTAGGGTTTATTAAATATTTAATGTAACAAAGTATGCATGATAGCTATATTTTTTTGTTCTGCTGTTTCGTAAAATATGTTTCTTGAAAAAAATATCTGATCAAGTACTTTTTAATATTTGAAAGTTATATTACAGATGGCGCTGAAAAATCTTCCATTCCTCTTCTGTAGCAATAGGACAATCTATTATATTTTAACGATTGATACTGTTGCTACAGTAAAAAGAAAAGGAAAATAAAGATATGTGTTTAACAGAACATCCATAATGAAATACTTTCGAGCGGTAATTATTTTCTGAACTTCTTTTCTCCTGGAGGTGAAAAAGTTTGATCTTCATGACAACGGGTCATAAACTCCTTTGAGATCATGACAGTTAGAATTATAATATGTAGATATTCTCAGAGCACATGATCACAAGGGAGAAACAGACTGAAAACTGGATGCCGGTAACGTTGCTTACATATCGTTACTCTTTTTGACGACGAATAATGAACTCCACTGAGATCACCATAACTATTAATGTTATAATATACATATTAACAATATATGATCTCTAGGGGAAAACACTATAACAACTGTAAGATGGTGACGTTGATAGTAAATGTTTAGGGTTTTCATCGACGGGTCACCAACACCTCTCAAGCGAAGTACAGTATCAATATTATAATATAAAAAGTCACAATATATAGGCTGAAAGGAGCCAGAAAAGGAGCAATGTTTGTTGTAATCTATCTGTTTCTAAAAACAAGCTGCTGATGTTACAGAGAAAAGCGAAAAACATGCAATAACATTTTTTTCTAGATATAAATGTTTAAATATTGACAAATAGCCACAAATTATAACTAAGTACTATGCCTTTGCCATATTGAAACAACTTACAACTCCGGAATATGTTTGTTGACGCAAAAAGAGAATCCGATGGTAGAAAACAGAACCTGCAACACAGATTGGCGACTCAGAAATAACTTGCAAAAACAAAACTAATTGCACAGTAGGTGTGGTTTATATTGTTTTTGGTTGTTTAGTAGTCTACGGAAGGAAGATGTGGCTCCACCTTTTTAGATGGCACGTTTAGCACTTTACACATGCTCACGTTTTAACTGTTTTACTTCTGCACGTGTTGGGAAAAGTTACAAACTGTGAAGCTGTAAAGGTTTCAGTTTCGATAGTAACACGTATAAGGTATTATTATCTACATACGTTGGAGAGTTTAAAAAGTGTTACTCAGTAAACTGTGTTCTTTGCATTTTCATGATCAAAAACATCTAAATAGAAGACATAAAAAATATATTGTTACCATTAGAAGAAAAAAAGGATTAATATTTGTTATTATTATGCTTCTTAATTTAAAAAATTGTAGCATTTGTAAATCATAAACCTACCCTCTGAAAGGTGTGTTGGCGTTTGTAGAGCTGGGAAGATTAAGCAAGATATTACTTACAGTGGGATAGTGGTGGGTAAAGATGCTGATGGACTATTGAATCGAACTGTGAACGGTGTTGTTGAAAGTCAGGTGTTAAAGTTGCTGTGTCATATTTTTACCACACTTATATGCTAATTACTGCTAATTAAGTTGAAAATACTCCTAAATTATAAGTAGGGCTGCTTGATTTATGTTTTTACTGATGTTTACAGATAAATACAAACAGAAAAGTATTTCTTTTCCTCTTTTTATTTATTTTAAACTGTGCATGAATACGGAAATTGCGTTATTTTTTAAGCGTTTGTAAATGCTGTCAATGATGAGTAGTAGGGCAATAGGTCTGTTGTTCTAAAAGTAAACAAGTCAAAGCAATAAAAGACTTAGAAAAGATCCTTAAAGAGCAATATATATCCTCGTACAATCAAAGTCGCACATTTTAATATGAAGATTGTGTATAGTTTATCATGTAAGAGTGTTTACATGGGTGAAGCCGGTTTGGAAATTAGCAACAGTCTCATAAAAGAGATAAACGTACATTTCACAGGCAGCGAGAATGAAGAACAAGAAATTAGTGCTGCAGTTATCAGCTGTGATTTCCTAGACGAAAGCTTGGATGCTGATTTTGTGGAAGCATTAGATTGATCATATAAATTCTGAAATTGATAACCAGGAAATTGATATCAATGGTATACCTGATGAAATTATTTTAGAATCTCTGTTAAATTATGAGATGTTAGAAGAATAAATGTATGTTTATATAATAATAATGGTTTGAGTACTATGTAGTAAAACATTCACTGTAATAAGAGTGTAGCACTTATAGATTCACTTTACATTTTTTAAATTCTTTGCCCAGTCTGTATCCTCAACACTTCCTTCAAACACTTTTCACTATTGTTTTAGTATTGTAGTGAGCCATTCAGCAGGATGTCCTTATCTATGCACTGTGCTAAAAATGAAGGTCTTATAAATTTAGCCAGGCACTCTCCTTGCAGAGCTGTAATCATCCAGTCCGTACCCAAGTAATCATGAGGCAAAGTAGGCCTTAGGCCATGGACTGTATAAAACCCCTATAGACTATGCTTGCAATCTTCTATGAACTTGCAAACTTCTCTTTTATACCTTCAATTCCTAGTCTGTATCGTTACACTTTCACCAAACACCCTCACACTACTGTTTTAGTATTGTAGTGAGCCATTCAACAGTATGTGCTTATCTATGTACTGTGGTAAAACTGAAGCAGTTATATATTCAGTCAGGCACTTTCATTGCAGAAATATAATCATCCATTCCGTACCTAAGTGCCTATGCATTAAAACAGGTTTTAGGCCATAGACTGCTTCAAACCTTTATACACTATGCATGCAGTCTTTCATGCACTTGCAAACTTGTCTTTTATACCTTCAATTTCCCAGTCTGTATCTTTACACTTCCAGAAAACACTCTGTTATTGCTGATTAAGTATTGTACTGAGCCATTCAGCAGAATGTCCTTATGTATGCACTGTGCTAAAACTGAAGCTGTTATAAATTCAGTCAGGCACTTTGCTTGCAGAACTATAATCATCCACTCAGTACCTAAGTACTCATGCATTAAAACAGGCCTTAGGCCAGAGACTGCTTCAAACCTCTATAGACTATGCATGCAGTCTTCCATGCACCTGCAAACTTGTCTTTTATAGCTTCAATTCCCCAGTCTGCATCCTTACACTTCCAGCAAACACTCAGTGATTGCTGATTTAGTATTGTACTGAGCCATTCAGCAGAATGTCCTTAACTATGCACTGTGCTAAAACTGAAGCTCTGATAAATTTAGTCATGCACTCTTCTTGCAGAACTCTAATCATCCAGTCAGTCCCAGCAAATTAGGCCTTAGGCCATGGACTGCTTTAAACTCCTATAGGCTATGCTTGCAGTCTTCTGTGCAGCTGCAAACTTGCCTTTTATACTTTTAAAGTGTGTATCGGTACACTTTCACTAACCACTATCATACTACTGTTTCAGTATTGTAGTGAACCATACAGCAGTATGTGCTTATCTATACACTGTTCTAAAAGTGAAGTAGTTATACATTCAGCTTGACACTCTGCTTGTAGAACTGTTTTCATTCAGTCAGTACCCAAGTTTTAATGCAGTAAAGTAGGCCTTAGAATAAGGACTGCTTCAAACTAATATTTACTCTGCATGTACTTTTCTATGCACCTGAAAACATGTCTTTTAAACCTTTAATTACACAGTCTTCATCCTTACACTCCCTCCAAACACTCTGCCACTACTGTTTCAATATTGTAGTGAGCCATACAGCAATATGTGCTTATCTATACACTGTACAAAAAGTGAAGCAGTTATACATCCAGCTCTACACTCTCCTTGGAGAACTGTATTCATTCAGCCACTACCCAAGTAGTCATGCAGCAAAGTAGGCCTAAGGGCATGGACTGCTTCAAACACCTATAGATAATAAATGCACTTTTCTATGCACCTGTAAACTTGGCTTTTAAACTTTCAATTGTACAGTCTGTATCCTTACACTTCCTCCAAACATTCTGCTATTGCTAGTTTAGCATTGTAGTGAGCCATACAGCAGTATGTGCTTATCTGTATACTGTTTTAAAAGTGAAGCTGCTATATATTCAGCCAGACACTCTCCTTGCAGAACTGTAAGCATTCATTCAGTTCCCAAGTAGTCATGCACCAAAGTAGGCCTTGGGGCATGAACGGCTTCAAATCTCTATAGACTATGCATGCACTCTTCTATGCACCTGCAAACTTGCCTTTTAAACCTTCAATTGCCCAGTATGTATCCTTACAGTTCAACTAAACACTATCACACTTCTGTTTCAGTATTATAGTGAATATTATTGAAAGGGTTGGTTGCACATCCTGGTATGACTAATAGAAAACTGATTTCTCAATTGTACTCAAAGATTGCGTGCTACCCTGGTTGGAGGGTTGCCGACCCGGAATATGGAACAATAAGCTAGAGGAAAACCACTAGAATGCCAGGTGCACAGCTATGGTAAAGTATAAACAGTTATCGTGGCTGAACATTAGATCAAAAGTTAACAAATAATTGATACCTGGACCGAGAGTCCATACTTAACTGGATGCAAAAAAGTAACTCAAAGAACTATTTCGTAAATGACACAGTTTGTATTTGACATTCATACAAACAATATACACATGTTGAAAAATGTTGTCAATGTGACATGAAATTGCTCAAACAATTCTGCTGCATACAATGACTATAATATACTGCACACTTAATTATGCCCTGATGCCCAATGCATTTCGGGAGAATATCTCTTCTTCAGGGGCACTGTTGAAAAAAAAAAAAATAATAATAATAATTTAAACCATGTTAAAATGCTCTTAAAAACATACTCTTAAAAACCACGTATATGCAATGTCAAGGGTCCAGTAACAAGTGATGGAGAAATAGCTAGTGTAGTTGTTTACTCAGTCAATAGTGAAAGCCATTGAAGTTGTAGAAACCACCACCATGTGCTTAAAATAGAACCTTGCTCCACACAAGGAAAACATGATCCTGTGTTGTAGACTAGAGAACAGACCAGTAACCTTACGTGACTAAAGAATCCACTATGTTTAGAATACTGAAATGAATGGAGCGAAAAGTAGAAAAACTCACTAGTTAAATGGGCTAAGTGCAGAGAAACTGAATGCAGCTGTACAAATTCTGGGGTTGCAGAATTAATTCTTGCTGTAATGATGCTGGGGAATTGAAAAAAATAATAATGAAAAATAAATGAGGTTTGATGTGATGGAAAGAAACGGAGAAACAGAGGTGTAGTAAGGCATGAACAACTTACTGAAAAAACTGAGACCGAGTCATTCACATGGACAAGCATTGCAATGCAGTGCGTATCATTGATGTAACCTAAACAGAAAAAATCCTGTGAGCGTGGTACGCTCTCTGAATTATGAAGGGTTGACATATGAAAAGTGCGCCTTAATGGTATTACCTGGAAAGTGACGAAAATGAAATACTCCAGCTAATGAAGGTATGACCGGGAAATCCAAATGAATAGCTTCACTCAATTAATGGGCAAATCTGCAGAACATAAACACAGAGCCCGGCATGAGATGTCAGAAGGAACACTGTGGGAGTGCATGAAAATATCATATAGTAAAAACGCGCTGATAACAAAAAGTCTGGTAACTAACCTCACGAAGGCCAAAGAATTCGGTGAAAACGCCGCCGCCATTCGGAAAGCGAGGCTGTGTAACTAACTCGCACGCACTGAAGAAAATGACCCTGGGCGGCAGGGAAAGAGGACTTGGTTCGCCGCTATCTTGGAATGTGCATGAAAAACGAACAAGCATGTGAACTGCTGGGAGTTGTGAGATTATTGAAGTGATGAAATGTGTGGTGAAGGAGACAGGTGTTGTGCAGTGACGAAAAATGAAGAAGTGTGTAAAATAGAATCAAAATAGAAATCTGTGATGGTACAGATGAACCAAGTTATGAAAAAATGAAATAAGTGGTGTGTGATGAGAATCACTAGAAAGGGATGTTACAACATGAAAGCAAGAAAAGAGCAAGGGAGAAAGTATATGGGGATGATAGCACCTATGAAATAGTGAACTCAAGAAAAAGTGCAAGAGAAAAAACATATATAGAACTGATAACACCTATGAAATTCTACGTAAATTGTGAGACTGATGTAATGAGAAAGCCAGAGAGAAGGTATTGACTGAAGTGAACATCACACGTACAAGAAACTGGGCAAACACCCTGTAATCATCATACTGTTAGGATAACAAAATCTCTAGAGGAAACATAAGAGTTCGATTCTGTCGTTAAGCCCCCCCGGGGTTAATGTCTGTAAATGCTTAATCCACCATGCTTCTCTTTGTGACAAACGTTTGTTGTTTTTCTGACCAACTTTAGCTGTTACTGTTTCTAATATAGTGAATCTCAATTGGGCATTTTTATGATGTGATTCTGTCCAATGTGTTGTTAAGTAAGTTTTGGTACTCTGATTGCGAATGGTGCTCTTGTGTTCCGTTATCCTTACTTTCACTTTACGTGAAGTTTTCCCTATGTAGAGAAATCCACAGGGACATTTAATCGTGTAAATCACGTGCGTGGAATTGCAATCTCAATTGTTTTGTAAAGGAATATTTTTTCCAGATTGTGGATGCGTAATCACATTGCCTTCAATCACGTTGTTGCAATGTACACAATTGTGACATTTGCGCATGCCGCGATATGTCTGTGGTTGGGTTGCTGACGTAGCAAGGATTTCATTCAAATGTTTGCTGCGTGTATATGCAAACAGTGGTGGATCACTGAAGAGTCCTTTAAAATCTGTCTCTTGTTTGAGTAGTTCCCATCTTGATTTGATGATGTTTTTAATGACATTAGATCTTTTTGAGAACTTGCTCACAAAAACTTGTCTGGACTTTTCACTCCTAATTTTGGTTGTCAACAGGTTGTTCCTATCTTGTAGCTCAGTCTTAGTACTAGCTGCCATGAGTACTGACTGAGGGTAACCACGCTGTTTGAATTTATGTTTCTGTTCGCCCAGTTTGTCTGCTAGTTTGTTTGAATCAGAAGTGATTCGTTTGATTCTGAGCATTTGTGAGTATGGTAAGTTTTGTAGTAATTTCGGAGGATGAAAACTGGAAAACAGCAAAAGATTGTTCTTGTCTGTAGGTTTAGTGTACACAGAAGTATCAAAACACAGGTTACCTTTGTGTATCAACACGTCTAAAAAAGAAATGCTCTCACTGCTCAATGTATGTGTGAATTTGATCCTTTCATGTTTGTTGTTTAGTTCGGTGATGAGTGTTTCTAGCATTTCACTAGACACCTTCCAGATTAGAAAAATGTCATTGATATACCTGACATAGAATATTAAATTGCGACTCCAACGTTCTTCTCTGAATATGTGCTCGTCCTCAAAATGAGACATAACGGTGTTAGCAAATGAGGGAGTACCCGTAAAACCCATTGAAGTCCCGCTGACTTGCAGGTAAAAATCGTTTTTCCATTGTAGATAACTGTGTTGAAGACAGAATGTTAAGAGCTCCAATAAAAAAGCTTTGTTCTATCCTAAATCAGGTAGCTGCAACAATGCCCATTCGCAGGCCTCTATTCCATCCTTTAATGGTATTGAGGTATACAAAGATGTTACATCTATTGTACACATAAGCCAAGATGGTGAAAATGTTTCTTGTAATGATTGAAGGCGGTTAAGAAAATGGGTGGTATCTTTGATATAGCTTTGCCAAGACTGTACAAATTTTTGCAAAAAATGATCAACTAGACGTCCAGCAGGTGCAAAGATGGAATCGCACCAGGAAACTATAGGGCGAAAGGGAGGATTGTCAAGGCTCTTATGGATCTTCGGAAGCATGTACAACTTCGGTCTTCTGGGGTGTACAGTAGTCAAAAACCTGCGTAAATTGTCATTAATCCAGGACATGCTTTCAGCATGATCTAGAATGAGATTATACGTGTCCATGATCATTGCAGTTATATCGAAGATACCACCCATTTTCTTAACCGCCTTCAATCATTACAAGAAACATTTTATATCCTTGTTCCCATGAGGCACAGGGTCAGAGCTGATTTGCATATAGCCATTGTCTAACCCAGGGTGGTGTGGAGTGCAAAAAAATGATGGATTTAGGCCCAGATCCTTGTACTGGGGTGAATGTATGACATTGTTCTACATTCTGTCCATCAACTGTGTTTTTGCAATTTTCACCCTGAGTGGGCTGGGTATGCTCAGACGTGAGTCCCAGGCTCTCCACACCACTGGAGTCAAACTATCCAGGCTGATGAAGGCTGATAGCCAGAAACCGGTCCTTGGATGCTTGATTCCGGTCTGGGAAAGACATGGCTTGGTAGTTTGGACTGGACTGTTCCCATGAGGCACAGGGTCAGAGCTGATTTGCATATAGCCAGTGTCTAACCCAGGGTGGTGTGGAGTGCAAAAAAACGATGGCTTTAGACCCAGATCCTTGTACCGGGGTGAATGTATGACATTGTTCTACATTCTGTCCATCAACTGTGTTTTTTGCAATTTTCACCCCGAGTGGGCTGGGTATGCTCAGACGTGAGTCCCAGGCTCTCCACGCCACTGGAGTCAAGCTATCCAGGCTGATGAAGGCTGATAGCCAGAAACCGATCCTTGGATGCTTGATTCCGGTCTGGGAAAGACATGGCTTGGTAGTTCGGACTGGACTGTTCCCATGAGGCACAGGGTCAGAGCTGATTTGCATATATCCAGTGTCTAACCCAGGGTGGTGTGGAGTGCAAACACATGATGGATTTAGGCCCAGATCCTTGTACTGGGGTGAATGTATGACATTGTTCTACATTCTGTCCATCAACTGTGTTTTTTGCAATTTGCCATTTTGAGGATGAGCACATATTCAGAGAAGAACGTTGGAGTCGCAATTTAATATTCTATGTCAGGTATATCGATGACATTTTTCTAATCTGGAAGGAGTCTAGTGAAATGCTAGAAACACTCATCACCGAACTAAACAACAAACATGAAAGGATCAAATTCACACATACATTGAGCAGTGAGAGCATTTCTTTTTTAGACGTGTTGATACACAAAGGTAACCTGTGTTTTGATACTTCTGTGTACACTAAACCTACAGACAAGAACAATCTTTTGCTATTTTCCAGTTTTCATCCTCCAAAATTACTGCAAAACTTACCATACTCACAAATGCTCAGAATCAAACGAATCACTTCTGATTCAAACAAACTAGCAGATAAATTGGGCGAACAGACACATAAATTCAAACAGCGTGGTTACTCTCTGTCAGTACTCATGGCAGCTAGTACTAAGACTGAGCTACAAGATAGGAACAACCTGTTGACAACCAAAATTAGGAGTGAAAAGTCCAGACAAGTTTTTGTGATCAAGTTCTCAACAAGATCTATTGTCATTAAAAACATCATCAAATCAAGATGGGAACTACTCAAACAAGAGCCAGATTTTAAAGGACTCTTCAGTGATCCGCCACTGTTTGCATATACACGCAGCAAAAATTTGAAAAAAATCCTGGCTACGTCAGCAACCCAACCACAGACATATCGCGGCATGCGCAAATGTCACAATTGTGTACATTGCAACAACGTGATTGACGGCAATGTGATTACGCATCCACAATCTGGAAAAAATATTCCTTTAAAACACAATGGAGATTGCAATTCCACGCACGTGATTTACACGATTAAATGTCCCTGTGGATTTCTCTACATAGGGAAAACTTCATGTAAAGTGAAAGTAAGGATAACGGAACACAAGAGCACCATTCGCAATCAGAGTAGCAAAACTTACTTCACAACACATTGGACAGAATCACATCATACAAATGCCCAATTGAGATTCACTATATTAGAAACAGTAACAGCTAAAGTTGGTCAGGACAACAACAAACGCTTGTCACAAAGAGAAGCATGGTGGATTAAGCATTTACAGACATTAACCCCGGGGGGGCTTAACGACAGAATTGAACTCTTATCTTTCCTCTTGAGATGTTGTTATCCTAACAGTATGATGAATACAGGCTGTTTGCCCAGTTTCTTGTACGTGTGATGTTCACTTCATTCAATACCTTCTCCCTGGCTTTCTCATTACATCAGTCTCACAATTTATGTAGAATTTCACTATTTCATAGGTGTCATCAGTTCTATATATTTTTTTTCTCTTGCAATTTTTCTTTATTTCACTATTTCATAGGTGCTATCATCCCCATATATTTTCTTCCTTGCTCTTTTATTGCTTTCATGTTGTAACATCCCTTTCTAGTGATTCTCATCATACACCACTTATTTCAATTTTTCATAACTTGTTTCATCTATACCATCACAGATTTCTATTTTGAATCTATTTTACACACTTCTTCATTTTTCGTCACTGCACAACACCTGTCTCCTTCACCACACATTTCATCACTTCAATAAACTCACAACTCCCAGCAGTTCACATGCTTGATCGTTTTTCATGCACATTCCAAGATGGTGGCGATTCAAGTCCTCTTTCCCTGCCGCCCAGGGTCATTTTCTTCAGCGCGTGCGAGTTAGTTACACAGCCTCGCTTTCCGAATGGCGGCGGCGTTTTCACCGAGTTCTTTGGACTTCGTGAGGTTAGTTACCAGCCTTTTTGTTATCAGCGCGTTTCTTACTAGATGATATTTTCATGCACCCCCACAGTTTTCCTTCTGACATCTCATGCCGGGCTCTGTGTTTATGTTTTGCAGATTTGCCCACTAATTGAGTGAAGCTATTCATTTGGATTTCCGGGTCGTACCTTCATTAGCTGGAGTATTTCATTTTCGTCACTTTCCAGGTAATACCATTCAGGCGCACTTTTCATATGTCGACCCTTCATAATTCAGAGAGCATACCACGCTTACGGGATTTTTTCTGTTTTGGTTACAGCAATGATACGCACTGCATTGCAATGCTTATCCATGTGAATGACTCGGTCTCAGTTTTTTTAGTAAGTTGTTCATGCCTTACTACACCTCTGTTTCTCCGTTTCTTTCCATGACATCAAACCTCATATTTTTTTCATTATTATTTTTTTCAATTCCCCAGCATCATTACAGCGAGAATTAATTCTGCAAACCCAGAATTTGTACAGCTGCATTCAGTATCTCTGCACTTAGCCCATTTAACTAGTGAGTTTTTCTACTTTTCGCTCCATTCATTTCAGTATTCTAAACATAGTGGATTCTTTAGTCACGTAAGGTTACTGGTCTGTTCTCTAGTCTACAACACAGGATCGTGTTTTCCTTGTGTGGAGCAAGGTTCGATTTTAAGCACATGGTGGTGGTTTCTACAACTTCAATGGCTTTCACTATTGACTGAGTAAACAACTACACTAGCTATTTCTCCATCACTTGTTACTGGACCCTTGACATTGCATATATGTGGTTTTTAAGAGTATGTTTTCTAAGAGCATTTCAACATGGTTTACATTATTGTTTATTTGTTTGTTTGTTTGTTTTTTTCAACAGTGCCCCTGAAGAAGGGATATTCTCCCGAAATGCATTAGGCATCAGGGCATAATTAAGTGTGCAGTATATTATATTCATTGTATGCAGCAGAATTGTTTGAGCAATTTCATGTCACATTGACGAAATATTTCAACATGTGTATATTGTTTGTATGAATGTCAAATACAAACTGTGTCATTTACGAAATAGTTCTTTGAGTTACTTTTTTGTATCCAGTTAAGTATGGACTCTCGGACCAGGTATCAATTATTTGTTAACTTTTGATCTAATGTTGGGCCACGATAACTGTTTATACTTTACCATAGCTATGCACCTGGCATTCAAGTGGTTTTCCTCTAGCTTATTGTTCAGTATTATAGTGAGCCATACAGCACTATGTCCTTATCTATACACTGTTCTAAAAGTGAAGCTGCTATACATTCAGCCATACACACTCCTTGGAAAATTGAAATCATTCAGCCAGTATCCAAGTACTCATGGAGCAAAGTGGGCCTTAGGGCATGGTCTGCTTCAAACTCCTATAGACTATGCATGCACTGTTCTATGCACCGGAAAACTTGTCTTTTATACCTTCAATTCCCAGTCTGTATCCTTACACTTCCAGCAAACACTCTGTGATTGCTGATTTAGTATTGTACTGAGCCATTCAGCAGAATGTCCTTATCTATGCACTGTGCTAAAAATGAAGCTCTTATAAATTCAGTCTTGCACTCTCGTTGCAGAACTGTAATCATCCAGTCAGTACCCAAGTAATTATGGAGCAAAGTAGGCCTTAGGCAATTGACTGCTTTGAACTTCTATAGACTATGCTTGCAGTCTTCTCTGCACCTGCAAACTTGCCTTTTATATGTTCAATTCCCCAGTCTCTATCCTTACACTTCCACCAAACACTCTGTCACTCCTGTTATAGTTTTGTAGTGACTCATTGATCAGTGTGTAGTAATCCATTCACTACATTAACCTCTTCTATGCTAATGACAAGGTCAGCTCGTCATGCAGTACCACTGGAGCTGTGCTTATGACGAGCTGACCTTGTCATGAACAATGGTAAATCTGGGAATGCAGCACAGGAGGAAAATCTCCTGTAGCATTGAAGGTGTTAAAACACTAATGGGCAGATGTACAATAACTGGCCAGAGATATGCCAGTTATTGTGCACTGTGCACTGTGACATCACAACCATGGATATGCCGTATTTACAATGTGGTGCACTATGGGGCAAAAACGGCACAGATATGTGATGTATCTGTGCCAAGAAGGTGGCGCATTGCTTGAGTTGCGCATCTCCAGCAATGCTCTGGGGGCTCTATGCTCAGAATGCTGAGTCAATCCTTACACCTGCTTCAAGCCAGTGCAGGGTTTTGACAAAGCATGAGCTCAAAAGTGACAAAGTGAAATCTTGTAAATTTCACTCAGAAACGTTGAGGGGGTGTTCCTGCGGCGGAATGCGCCCCCCAACATCCCCATGTAGGAATATCTCCTGGTACAGGAATTTACAATGTGACACACCTCCCACGTGCATCATATTGTAAATAACACACACCATGACTCATATTTTGCACCACTGCTGCATCAGAAAAGTGATGTAATAGTAGTGTAAAAGTGGCAGAAGGAGGTTGTAAAGCTATTCCTAACACTTACAAATTCACCCAGGCAGTTTCACCAGCAGTGTAAAGGGAAGCATAGACTTGTAACATATTTATGCACATATGTGACATTGAAGTGCTTCGAAAGTACTACAGTATACTATAAGTAAACACCTTATAGATTTATGCTGTAGCACTTCCTTATAGTTCTGCACTTTAACATTCACTACTAATGTATTCATTCGTTCATGTATGCACTACACAACTCTGGCGTAGTTGTTCGGGTGCAGATTCTTCACATGGCGCACCATGCTTGCTGTCCCGAATGAGTATATTTTGTTGGGGTCACCCCCCCTCGAGAGAGTAACCTCACAAATTTTACAGGTCACTTTGGGAGAGTTTACCTTTTTTTTCCCCTTTAGGAAATGTAAAAAAGTTCCAAATAGCAGCTTCCTTCCTCTTCTTCTGAGGCTGCTCGGGTAGAAGTTGTGCATCAGAGGAATTATGAGAAGAAGAGTCAACAAATTGAGTGAATTTTTTTTCTAAATGAATGAAGCTCCAAAGAAGAGATGCTTCTCCTGAGAAAATCATAGTAGAATTATTAAAATGGGAGGGGTCTTTGAACAGTTGGAATAGGAAGTTTTATGAACCAATCAAATCTGTTCTTTGAAAGTCACATGGCTTTGTGTACGCTTACGGTGATCTTACGGTGCGAGTACGTACGACGTACCGGCGCAATTTGCGTAATTCCTTTTAAAAGTAATATACGCTTATTAAAAGTTAAAAAAAATATTTTCATGATTATCCCAGATAATGTCTACTCTTAAAATTTACATTAATACATAGATATATAGTTTTAAACATTATAAAACTTTTGTGGGGTACGCATATTGTGCGCCGTACAAGCGTACATGACGTCACGCGGAAGCACTGATGTGCCGCGTAACGTCAAAATGTATTCGTGACGTGTGCGCGGGTACGCACAGAGTACAATTAGCGGTATAAAGGACGATTATCCCCCCCAAAAAATTGAAAAAGGACATATATAGAATTAAATTTTACTATATTGAAAAAAAATGTATAAAAAATATACATCTACATTAAGAATATGGAATATAACTTAAAAAATAAAATAACTATAAATAATTATAATAGAAATGTAGGAAATTAGTATAAAAAGAAAGAAATATATTAATTAATACATTTAAAAATGATCCATTACAAAACCTTTGAAATTCACTGAAAAAACCATAGGTTTCAGACAAGTTATAGTTAGGAATTAGCATTTAAAAAACATTTAAAAAAACCTTAGAAATTCACTGAAAAAATGACAGTGATGTCATTTGAGATGTCATCAGTGATGTCAAGAGTGATGTCACTGACCATGTCATGAGTACTGTAATATGTGAAATCATCAGCAGTGCATTGCGGGCGCATGAGTTATAGTTAGCTGAACTAACTATAACATAACAGGGGAATTAAAATCATTTTATATGAGTGAAATGTCCAGCTAACATAACATGTCTGAAACCTATGGTTTTTTCAGTGAATTTTTAAGGTTTTTTAAATGCTAATTCTTAACTATAACTTGTCTGAAACCTATGTTTTTTTTCAGTGAATATATATATATATATATATATCTGAGGAAGACTGCAATGTCGAAATGCATCATGCCTTACCTGCGGATATAGGACCATTGGCTGGTAAACATCCCTCCATCACCTATAGAAAAAATACATCTCTTCTGGATTTATTGGTTAAAAGCCATTTTCAGATCAAGGAACAACCAAAATGGTGGACCAAACAAAATGTGGGCTTAAAACCATGTACCTCATGCAAAGCATGTAAAATAGGTAAAAAAATGAGGAATGTAATGGAACCAGATGGAAAATACATGCCAATCAAACAATATATCACATGCACATCTAAAAATGTGGTGTATGTGATAGAATGTAAATGTGGAATGAAATACATAGGGTCCACCACGTGCATGTTAAAGAAAAGAATACTGGAACATATCCTGGCAGTCAAGAACTCAAATATGCTGTATGCTACGGCCAAACAATTAGGCACCTGCCAGAGTTGGGACTGGCGAGCTATGAACTATTATGGATTGAAGATGCTGACTAAATCTGACAGAGGAGGAGACACAGTCCGTCTTCTTCGACAGATGGAATCACGGCTCATTGTCCGATTCAGAACAAAACACCCCAGAGGCATGAACTTTGGAGAAGATCTCCACATTCATCTGGAGTAAATATGAACTCAGCGATAATAATATCTGTATAAGGGTACTATACCCTACACTTGAGAATATATTATTAATATATATTTCTAAATATGCCCTAAATGATAACAATTTGGGACGCTAAGTACTATACTTGCATAATCAGAACACACCGGTCCTTTGTTTGTTACTAATGTTTTTTAATTACTTTGCTTTATAAACTACGTATCCCACAATGCCACTTTATGGCTAATGTGGGGCAGTATAAAAATGAAAAGCAAATAGGGACTTGCTGACCGTGAGAAAAGCCGTGAGGCTGAAACGCGTCGGTGGAGTGTTGGTGAAATAAAGACCTCTGAATAAGTATCCGGTTGTGCCGCCTCCTTTGTGTTCCAAATTGAATATTGGGGCTTTGATCCAGCCCTTGGGTTGAGCACACACTGTGGAGCGCTCTCGTGCATGGAAGGATCGTTTTGTTTGAATACGTTGCTGAGAGAAGCGCCCGATAACCTGCGTGAAGCAAGCCGCTTAAACTTGGAAGGAAACGCCCTCGGACGCCTTGTGGAAGAGACAGCGGGCTCGGCTGCTGCTATCGAAAGAATCCACAACGAGGTGAGCGTTCCCGATTAATATATGTAACTGAAGGAGCGGGTTATCGAAGTGGCTGTTCTTAGCAATAACAGTGAATACGTCAAAGTGTAAACGTTAAGCTTGGCAGTTTATTGCAAGTCAGACCGGAGAAAGTGAAGTTTTTGAAAAAATCACCTAGAAGTTAACACTCTTGCAGTAAGGGGTGTTCTGCCAAAAGACTGTGAAAACTGTGATTATGGAAGCGCGAGTTGCCAAACGCGCTACAAAAGCGTCCACAATGTTTAAACCAGGGGCCATAACAGCAGACGTGACACGCAAAACAAAAACACCAGAAAACGAAAATGTCACGCTAAAGCAGCAAATGAATGCACTGGAACGCTTGTATAAAAAAGAAGTAAACAAAAGGTGGGAGATCATAACACTCGAGAACTATGTGGAAGTGAAAAGAATTCCGCGAGGACTAAGAATATTTACAATGCCAACTCATCCAGATACCAAAGAAGAATTGATTCTGGAATGGCTGGAAAATAATACAATATGTTCTCTGAATATGATGCGCATTCTCATTAAACATGCTAAAATGGATATTGATGATATCACAGCTAAAATAAAGGAGCTTGAAGAACTTCTTTCAAAGGAAACAAAACAGGATGAAATTACGAAGCAAAGACAAGAAATGGAAACGAGATTGGAAGCATATGAAGTGGAAATACAAGAACGCAAAGAACGCAAGTTCAAAAGGGATGAATTGGACTACATACATGGCCGAATCCTTACTTTTGCAAGACGCTACGACAATTTGGAGAAAAACTTTCCTCCAAATATACAGGCATCCAGTGGAAGTGAATCGGATGCGAGCCTAATAGAAGTGACAGGCGATCAGTCAAAAAACTTCAATATTTTAGAGGAAGTGAAAATGGTGAACTTAGAGAAAAACATTACCAGAGGAGGAGGAAGAGGGAGAACGCCCTTTCAGAGCAGAGGAAGAGGAAGAGGCATTCAAAACCAACCAAGTCCCTCACCAGCACCCGCAAAACCCGTAGCTCAAAGCAACGAAAGAAGGCAATACCCCCTGCGAAACAGGAAGTGACCAACCTAATTGTAAATTTATCGCAATACCATCTAACAGATGAAGAACAAAATGTATTAAACAAAGGTCTATCATTTTGTCCAGAAGCCCATTTCGACTATCCACAAACCAAAATCGATCTCTATAAATTTGTGATAAAATTAAAATTGGCTAAAATCCATGCCAACAAAGTGATATCTAACAATGTGAATGACATAACAGAACAAGTAGTAGAAGAGGAAAGTACAACCACAATTGAACAATTATCTGACCTAAGAGAGACATTTGAAGTGATGTTTAACCCCGAAGGTGATATGATAACGGACTCACAAATGTTGGAACAAATGAACATCCAAACCAATCTCAGCAAAAACACTGGACTCAAGAAAAAATCTCGATTTTGTCCAGTCTTATCGCCAGGAAATAAAATCGACTTGTTCTCGGATGCCATGACGGAAGAACTTGAAAACCTTATAAAAGTTAAAGACAACAAACGACAAAATGTATCAATTAAAGAAAGAAAGGCTATTCAAAATCTGATGAACAATGCTACTATAACGATAAAACCCGCCGACAAGGGGGGAAATATCGTGATCCTGGACACTAGTGATTACATCCAAGAGGCTGAACGACAACTAAATATATCCCAACATTACAGCAAATTGAAATCTAATCCAACGTTGAAAATGATGTCCGACTTGAAAGAACAATTAACAACCTGGTGCATCAAAGGATTAATTAATGAGGAAGAAATGAAATATATGACCACGGAACATCCTATCACTCCGTGTGTCTATTTTCTGCCAAAAATCCATAAAACGCTAATCAATCCACCAGGGAGGCCAATTGTGTCCTCCTGTGACTCACTATATGAAAAGATCTCCAGGTATGTTGATACTTTCCTCGCTCCTATCGCACAGAGTATGCCATCGTATCTGAAAGACACCGGAAACTTTTTGAGGATTTTAATGGACATATCTTGGAATCCAGGCTATCTTCTAGTGACAATTGATGTATTATCACTATATACATCAATAAGACACGAAGTAGGTTTGAAAGCGTGTAAATACTTTCTACAACAGCGAAGCATCAAGGAATTAGAACATACATTAATGCTTCTACAAATGATCGAACTGTGTCTAACTAATAATGTGTTTCTTGGCAACAACGATCTGTACAAGCAAGAATGTGGCACTGCCATTGGGATATCTTTTTCTCCCAATTATGCAAATATCACCATGGGATATTGGGAAAAAATGATAGTATGGAACAACACTGATCAGGAAGAGTTAGATCGAATAATTCTTTGGGTCAGATATATTGATGACCTTTTTCTCATCTGGGATGGCACCAATGACCAATTTCAAAAATTCTTTACAACACTCAATCAAAATGATATTGGTCTCCAATTTACATGCTCGACGAATAAAAAAGAGATAGACTTTTTAGACACCAAGGTCTACATCTCGGAAGGTAAATTGGAAACCACACTGTTCCGAAAAAAAACTGCCACCAATAGTATACTCCATGGCAGTAGCTTTCACCCAAAATCGCTACTAAAAAGTATTCCATATGGAGAATATGTACGACTGAAAAGAACCTGTTCTAAACCAGAAGATGCCACAAACAAGATACTTGAAAGCAAAACAAGATTCCAGTCAAGAGGATACAAGGACTATGTGCTAAAAGATTGTAAAAAGAAGGTAGACAAAATCAGCAGAGGAGAAATTCTAATAGAAAAACAAAAACCCCCTCAAGACAAAGATCCGCCAAGATTCGTAACAACATACAACAAAGAAAGTGGATTAATAGCGAAAAAAATGAAAAATATTGGCATTTGATAACTAGTGATCCGGATATAGGACCATTGGCTGGTAAACATCCCTCCATCACCTATAGAAAAAATACATCTCTTCAGGATTTATTGGTTAAAAGCCATTTTCAGATCAAGGAACAACCAAAATGGTGGACCGAACAAAATGTGGGCTTTAAACCATGTACCTCATGCAAAGCATGTAAAATAGGTAAAAAAATGAGGAATGTAATGGAACCAGATGGAAAATACATGCCGATCAAACAATATATCACATGCACATCTAAAAATGTGGTGTATGTGATAGAATGTAAATGTGGAATGAAATACATAGGGTCCACCACGTGCATGTTAAAGAAAAGAATACTGGAACATATCCGGGCAGTCAAGAACTCAAATATGCTGTATGCTACGGCCAAACACTTAAGCACCTGCCAGAGTGGGGACTGGCGAGCTATGAACTATTATGGATTGAAGATGCTGACTAAATCTGACAGAGGAGGAGACACAGTCTGTCTTCTTCGACAGATGGAATCACGGCTTATTGTCCGATTCAGAACAAAACAACCCAGAGGCATGAACTTTGGAGAATATCTCCACATTCATCTGGAGTAAATATGAACTCAGCGATAATAATATCTGTATAAGGGTACTATACCCTACACTTGAGAATATATTATTAATATATATTTCTAAATATGCCCTAAATGATAACAATTTGGGACGCTAAGTACTATACTTGCATAATCAGAACACACCGGTCCTTTGTTTGTTACTAATGTTTTTTAATTACTTTGCTTTATAAACTACGTATCCCACAATGCCACTTTATGGCTAATGTGGGGCAGTATAAAAATGAAAAGCAAAAAGAGACTTGCTGGCCGTGAGAAAAGCCGTGAGGCTGAAACGCGTCGGAGGAGTGTTGGTGAAATAAAGACCTCTGAATAAGTAACCGGTTGTGCCGCCTCCTTTGTGTTCCAAATTGAATATTGGGGCTTTGATCCAGCCCTTGGGTTGAGCACACACTGTGGAGCGCTCTCGTGCATGGAAGGATCGTTTTGTTTGAATATATATATATTCACTGAAAAAAACATAGGTTATAGACCATATATAGTTAGGCATTAGCATTTAGAAAACCTTATTTTACTCACACAAAACCATTGAAATTCCATATATAGTTAGTTGCACTAACTATATATCGCGCACCCGCAATCCACTGCTGATGATGTCACATATTACATCATTCATGACATCACTGATGACATCACTGATGACATCTCAAATGACATCACTGATGATATCTCATTTGACATCAATGGTCACATCAATGATGATATCATTAATGTGACAATACAATGCATCTCCTCACACTTTAATATAACCTCTGTTACACCCAGTGTTAAATACAGAGTATAATTTTTGAAACCATTGACACACCAATACTAGTTACTACATACGCACTCACTGATTCCTACGTCTACACACACATTCACTCATTCACCCATACAATCATTCATACATACAATCACTCATCTTTACAACACTATCATATGCACTCATACACCTATACAGACACTCACTCTCTGCCACTCATCCATGGAGTTACTCACACACCTAGTCAGTCCTGTAAAGAATCAATCACACTTCCATTTTCTAATCTACACAGTTAAACATAGAGTACCTTACATTTTCAAACATATACTAACACATACTTACTCTCTTATAGAATCACTGATACAAGTACACATTGATCTGCACAGAGTCACACACCTCCCAGCCAGCCATACACACACTCAGTCTCCCATACAAATACTTGTGCAACCAATCAATAACCCATATAGCTACTTATATAGCTACTGATCAACACATGCAGCAGCTTGCACAACAACAGACATACTGATGCACACTTTCAGACAGTTTAGTCACTAACCCGTGCATTTAGTAAGACGCATTTAATCACTCACTCATACAGTCAATCACGCACCTACTAAAACCTTCATTCAGACACTTATACATCCACTCATTCTTCAATATGTAAAACATATTTAAACTTTACAGAAACACATAATCACTGGATGTTGTCATCAGTGATGTCATCAGTGATGTCACTGACCATGTCATGAATGATGTAATATGTGACATCATCAGCAGTGGATTGCGGGTGCGCGATATATAGTTAGTGCAACTAACTATATATGGAATTTCAATGGTTTTGTGTGAGTAAAATAAGGTTTTCTAAATGCTAATTCCTAACTATATATGGTCTATAACCTATGGTTTTTTCAGTGAATTTTCAAGGTTTTGTGAATGCTAATTCCTAACTATATATGGTCTATAACCTATGGTTTTTTCAGTGAATTTCATTGGTTTTTTAACAGCTAATATCTGTAGCTGTAAAATGTATTCTTCTTTAAATCCCAAAATATATTTTATATGTTTATTAATAATTTTTTTTTAAAATATTTTTTTTTCTTCGTTCCCGCTTCGCGAATCGGGAAACTTCCCGTTAGCTGACCTTGATGCCGCGAAATAGACCGCGAGCCGGTAAACGTTTCTTTACCGCAACTGCCGCGTTAGAAAACAACATCGTGACGCCTCCCGTCCACATGACGTTTCGCGTTGTCGCGTGATACGTCATATGACGTGCTACGTTAGCGAACTGGTACGCGAAGCGAGGCGCAAAGCGCAGGTTTCTGGAAGCAAACCATGAGGCCCTGCAAAGCGCGTAACGTAAACACAGCAGGTCATGTGATTTGGTAATAACACTTTTCATTGGTTCATTTCACTTTTGGTTTCCTAATGATGTAAGACTAGGTCATATAATCTAAAATGAACACTTTTCATTGGTTGAGAACTATTGTTTTTCCCAAATGATGAAAATCCCTCCTTCTTTCCTCACTCTGACTTTCATCATTGTGAGAGAAAGACCCTTTGTTACCAGTGAGCAATGGCTTCTTTAGTAGCTTCAGCTGGTGCTTCCCCACCACCTCCACCACATCCAAGGAAGAGTGGACCACCTGCTGAAGTTATAATTCAGCAAGAAGAGGAAGAAGAGGAACAGGACGAAGAGCACGAAGAGAGACACTTTTTGCCTGAGGAGCCCAGGACGTCTCACCGGAAAGAAAACTTCATTTGGCAATTTTTTAAAATTCCCAAAGGTCAGAAAAAAGTAAATGCAAGATACGTAACTTGCCTTATATGTCAAGATAGACTGTCCAGAGGGACCGACAAAAAATACAGTTTCGGAAACTACACAATGCATCGCCATATGACTAGGTGGCATCCTAACAACTACAGTGCTGCACAGTTTCGTAACGACCTAGATAATCTCCCTATTATGGCCAGAAGATCTGTTGTACCGGAAGTAACGGGACCAGAGGGCAGGGAGATGGTGCCAAATATACAAACGAGATTTCGTGAAGTAAAACAAGTCTGCGTACATTGCAGTGGATTCATTTGCTACGGAGAAAGTAGCATCACTCTGATCAACAGAGCTATTGACAATCATGCTCATGTTTGTCCGAAACGCCCCAAACAATAAATTCTTTTTTTTTTTTGTTGCTCCTGTTGAGCCCTTTACAATGAATCGTTTTCGTTGCCCCCTCCAAAAAAAAAAAAAATATATAAAACTGTTCAGAAAAATTCAAAAAAAGTAAAAAAATGTTCAGAAAAAAAATAAAAAAAATATAAAACAACAAAAACAGTAAAAAAAAAGTTCTTTTCCGAACTACCTCCCCGGTAATAAAAAATTGGTACAATATTTGGAACTGTGCCAACCTCTATTTCTCTTAGTTCGCTTCCCAGTTCGCTCGCCGGTACGCGAACCGGAAGCGAACCAAAAAAACAGTAAGTATAAGGGAAGGAAACAGACAGTTATGTTAAAAGAAAGACAGCTATAGGGGAGTAAACTAGAGATACTATTACCCGTAATCCACTGCTGATGATGTCACATATTACATCATTCATGACATGCTCAGTATGTATGGAAAGGGGCAGATTTATATTAACTAGCACATCCCCAGAGATGCACCAGTTAACGTACACCGCTGCTCTGCCACCCACGGTCTGCCGCATTTACAATCAGATAGGACAAAGCTGCATCAAAACCCTGCGCCTGCTTGAAGCAGGCATAGATCTTGACGCAGGTAGGCTGAAAGCTAAAGCAACAACTAAGTGTTGTGTGCAGAAGTTGCAAAAAAGGAAAAATGGCGTTTAAACCAGTAATGAGCCCATGCTAACTTAACACAGTGTAAAGATATCCAGGATCTACATCTGTTTGGGGTTCACGAACCTGGCAGGTACAAGGCACTGAGGCTTTGCATCGTGCATATCTCATCCCAAATCATATGTTGTTTGTGAATGAAACAATTTCCCAGACCAAATGCTTTGGATTGGCTACTTCTAAAAAATTAAACACCCCTACTATCCCGGAGTTAGAGGAATATGATGGTTGGAGTAATTTTACTCGGTTGTCCATTAAAGATTTACAGGCCCTACTCCATATTTCTTCCTTTAACATTTCCAGTATAAATCCAAAAGGTTGGCTGCTTTGGCAACGTGCCTTATCCACGGTTTAATAACGCTGCCTTTTGCTTTATATAAGTTTTCAAATTGTATGAAATATATACCAATAGGTCGTTATGCACCTTTAGGTAGTGGTTTTCTTCATGAGGTCTGGTCGCTTCCATACACATACAGATGTTTCAAAGATGATCAAGAAGTTTATCTGAATGGAGAGGAATGCACTGAGACGCCAGATCATTCACTAATGTGTAGGCACATACAGTTACACGGTTCATGCAACAAACACCGACCAAATATGGCTTGCGTGTTGCAAGGCACGCCAGTTCCTGCTATCATCCCCACGTTCAAGTGGTTGGAAAATGGTAGTTATTTGATGCTCAATAATGAAGATTGTTCTGGGTTAATTAAAAGTATTCCTTTTATCGTAACAGTAAGTGAACGGGTTATTTGCTGCAGAAATGTTCTATTTCCTCCCACACATGAACATAGGGAGTTTTCAATCTGGCCACAAATACCAACCTTGGGAGCAGATTTCAACGGCATGGCAAGAATAAGAGCTCTTTTGTCTCAGAGAGAGGTGGCCTTGAGTTCGGCCCGTGAAACTTTCGTGCTTCACATAGCGAACACCCGTACAGAGGTGCAGACCCTTTTAAATACAGATTTGCCTTTCCATTTCAGCAAGATGGTTCGGACTATCTTTAACGCGTCCTCCACAAAGGGCCTGGCGCACTTTTTTAAAGTTGTTACCAGTGGTCTCGTGACTTCATTTGAGAAAATCTTTGGAGTCATCCCTGCTTTCTTTCATTCTATTTTTTCCACTGTGCTTGGTGGATTGCCATTTTTACTTGCATTACCAGGGGACGCTCTTGTGCTTTTTTACATTTTTAAATATGGATGTCCCTCCTGTGCAAGCTCCCGCCCTGCAGCTGCTGACGCTGTTCCGCAATCGCATGCTTGAATATTATGGCACAATGCCGTTGGCGATATTAAGCACGGCATATGGATTATCTTTTCGATTCTCCTACTTCACCTGTGTCCAGCCTGTATTTCACTGCCTGACCTGTGATTTCGATTGGGCCATTGATTTGTGTCTCTGCGGACCGGTTTCTCCTGACGTCGACTTTAATCAGCTGATGACTCCTATCATTACTCACAAGTTGGTTTGTCCTGGCGAAAGGATTATGGCTGTGGCATTGATGCATGGACTAATTTGTCCCTGGAATTTACTGGCGGCAACACAGTCTTTCTTGGAACAGAGCTTTCTTGAAAACCCACCGAGCTGTCCTCTGATGGTAATAGAGGATCCGGTGCTGGGAGAGCACGTATGTTCTTTTCCGCTTTTAAATTGGATGGCTGAACTCTTTTCGGATGAAGACGGTGACTTCCTATTGGAGGCTGTTGCAGCTTATTTCGCATACACAGTTATGTCATAGACCTTTTTCATGTTTGATATGCTGAGTACTAGCATTTCATTGACAATTCATTGACTTATTTGTCAAGTTTTTATTATTTAGCTTGCCTATTGGCTTAAGCCTCGATAAAGTAGTTGGCTGTTTTATTTGTCTTTAGCATTAAATTTTCCTAGTTTTTAATGTTTTACCTTGCAGACCGTCCACATATAAAGTTGCAATCTGCTCTCATGACATGCCACTTCTTTTATCTTATTCAGTTCGTTTCCGGATCATGGGGAGGTGTCATCTAGATCCTGTATATCTTTACACCGTGTTAAGTTAGCATGGGCTCATTACCGGTTTAAACGCCATTTTTCCTTTTTTGCAACTTCTGCACACGACACTTAGTTGTTGCTTTAGCTTTCAACCTAGTAGTTCATCGTGGTTTACATGAGAATAATATGTTATTGCTCTACTATCTGCTTTGCTTGTTAAACTATATCTGTACAGCGACTGCTGAAGTTTCAAGAACAACACGATACAGAATTGTTATGAGGTCTGATCTCCACGACATGAGGCGGGTTTTATATTGCTTTGCCGAACACACATACACAACACTTGATGCGGTTCACATGAAGAGAGAGCTGGTGTATGCTGATGTGATTCCTTCAAATCTAAGACACTAAAGTATGGGCACGCCCTAAACCAACACAAAGAGACCTTCTTAGCAAATAATATAATATGTGTATTAGGGAGGGTGAGATATAAGTAGCCGCGGGCCGTGGAGGTAGTTACGGTGGGGCAGGGAGGCGGGGAGGGAGAGGGGCAGAGTGGAGCCCTCTCCACCCTGCCCCTCCCCCTCCCCGCCTCCCTGCCCCACCGTAACTCCCTCCACAGCCCGCGGCTGCTTATAAGTGTTGCTAACTCTTATTCATTTACAGCATGTTAACATACTGTCACCATTCGCTTTTTATGTACTAGTAACTATGCTGGTAATTTTGCTACTGATAATATGTGTACTTGTATTATCTAAGATACTACGCCTGAGAAGACGGCATTAGTAAATAAACATTTCAAATACACATGTGTTCTTCTTAACTCCATGTTCTGGTTTCTAAGAAATATATAACGACCGACTGTTCATGAGTTCCACGTATCCTGAGGTACTATAAGTTCATATTCTGGATTGTCTAAACATTGAGAGTTTGTTATATCCAATGTGACACTGTACCTAGCTTGCTAAGGGGTTTTTGATTACTAAGGTGAGTTTTGGGGCACCCTAATTCGCCGAGGTTCCAATCCTCTGTCCACAGTTCTGTGTGAGAACAGAAACCCTGCGACAGGGGCACCCCTGAGCCTTGCTGGAGCTTCATCACACTTGCGATACAACTCCAGCAATGCGCCACCTTTACGGCACAGATACGTCACGCATCTGTGCTGTTTTTGCCCAATGATGCGCCGCATTGTAAATGCAGCACACCATAGGTGACGGAACAGCGGCACAGAATGACTAACACATCCCTGGTGATGCGCCAGTCATCATAAATCTATCCCTATGCTTCTTATCTTGTTAGAGATGAACCGCCATATGTATCATCAAAGTTTTTTGCATTTCCTAAATAGCGAACTTTAAGGAATAAATAGCGATTCTTTACCATTCCTAGTTTGCGATGAGCTATTTGCTAATTACAAATTACCCATTCATTTCCATGCAGCAGGAGGCCCATAGGAATGAAGGTGCAATTTGCGATTAGCAATTACCTCATCGCAAATTACGAATTTTTCCGAGGGTGCAGGGGTGTCTCAAGAACACCCTGCTGCACCCCTGAAAAAGAAATTTGGGGGCATATGGCGCACATAAATTTTGAAAACATTCCTTTACCTCAAAAACGATTTTCAACTCATAATTTGAAAACACTGCACATGGGGAAATGACTTAAAATGTCCTTAAGACACATAAAAGCGTTTTTTGATTGCCTTTGCAGCATGTTTCAGTCACCTTTAACATGCCTATGTAACGCAAACATTCAAAATCTAAATTTGCCATGCACAGGTGGGAGCATATTTACAAGCAATTTGCTCCACAGACAAACTTCTTACATTGAAATGGGAAAAATAACATCAGAGACTCTCAATTACCTTATAAAGAAGCAGACACCATTATGTCCTTGTCATCAATATTAAAACCATTGCTTTTTCTCAAAAACGATTTACAAGTCATAATTTTCTCCAATTACAATTTCTCAAAGAAACAAAATCTATTTGTAAAACACTTGAGACAAAGCAACATTTGAAAAACACAACTTTCTTCATAATTTTCTCCTTAAAGCACACTATTTTCTATCTAAATTAAAGAAATCTTTTCTCACCTTAGCAAATACTTTGAGTTTCAAAACAGTCTCAGAAACACACCAATTTGTCTTCAGCAGAGCAAAAGGTATGCACTCCAGAGTCTGCAGCTATCAAAAGCACAGAAATGCTGTAATTCTTCACACATATCTCTCATGTCACCCAATCAAAACTCTTCCCTCACTTTTTTTCAAATCAAAACCCTTCCCCCCTCTGCCCCCTCTCTGCTTTTTCTGCATAGCAACCACCTCTTGCAAGACCTCTGGTGTTTCCAAGTTCACACAACAATGTTGCAATTGAACTCTGAACTCTCAGTGCACCTGCATATCCAGTGCAATCTTTCATTTAATGATTTTTTCTTCACCACTCAAAATACATCTTTCAACGAACTCATCCATGCACCCTAACTTTCTGTTTTCAGCAATCAAAATCCACCAATCACTCTTACTGCTTCATTAACACAGAAACTCCTCAGTTTTTTTCATTTTACACTCTCATTTTTTCAACTGCCATTTCATTGCCACACTTCATCTGACTGCAGGAGAACCTTCTCTCGCCATGTTTTCTGTCTGGATTGTTGGACATAGTTACATCTATTGGGCTCAGAGGTACGCTGAAAACAGGAATTTACCTAACCTCAATTTACAAGATGTGGAAATTAAGTGGTTTGGCCACAGAGGATTAAAATGTCACCAATTGATACCATTGGTGAAAACCTTTATGCATTTGCCAAAACCTGACCTGTTAATTGTGCACTGTGGAGGTAATGATTTGGGCACTTTGACTGGGGTAGGTCTGGAAATGCTTTTAAAGGACACCTTTGAGCAATTGATGGCACTTTTTCCTCAGACTGCCTTGGTATATTCAAATATATGCCAAAGACAAAAATGGAGGTGGTTGAACCAATTTTGTCCACAAATTGAGAAATCGAGGAAGCATGTAAACAAATCTGTTTCAGCTTACATGAGAGACCATGGAATGGGCTCCCTGTACAACAATAACTTGCATTACTACATGCAAGATATCTACAGAGGAGATGGAGTTCACTTCTCAGACGAGGGCAACAGAATTTTCACTCTGAATTTAAGACTGTGCATTGGTACCTACTTATAAGTACCTAAATGTGCCATAAACCCAAAAGCTCTTCTCAGAGCTACCCTACATCTGATCACTCACAATTATTATTTTACTCTAACTTTTTTCACTAATTTTCAAGAAAGTATGCTCCCCAGAACGCTTCCCGGATCGCGAACCGGGCGCACTCCACGCAAAAAAACTAAAAAAACGATATTTTTTTTTTTGCCCTGCGAGACCCTTTTAAAGCCTCCACATCAAACCTAGGGGGTCAGGGACGATCTACTATGCCCCCTTATGGTCATTTGCCCCTTCGCTTTGGCCTCCTCTTGTCTCTCAATCCTACCGAGAGACAAGATGGCGGCCGCTACGGACTGTTTGGAATGTTTACAGACGCCGAAGAACCAGTCAGCTTCGCAAAGCACCGTAACGCGAAAAGTACGCGAAGCGGAGCGCTGTTACAGATATATATCTTTTTTTGAACGTTAATTTCTCAAAATCCACTGGAGCACATATATTGAGACCTAGCAAAGGCACATCGGGCTACCAGTCCCTACAATTTTGCCAAGTTTCGTGCAAATCCATTCAGCCGTTCGATTATTATTATTTTTATTTTTTACCCCGCGGGGCCCTTTCAAAACCTCCACATCAAACCTAGGGGGTCAGCGAGAATCTACTATGCCCCCTTATGGTCATTTGCCCCTTTGCTTTGGCCTCCTCTTGTCTCTCGATCCTACCGAGAGACAAGATGGCGGCCGCTACGGACTGTTTGGAATGTTTACAGACGCCGGAGAACCAATCAGCTTCGCTTCACAAAGCTCCGTTGCGCGAAAAGTACGCGAACTGGAGCGCTGCCCGGTCCGCTGTTACAGATATATATCTTTTTTTGAACGTTAATTTCTCAAAATCCACTGAAGCACATATATTGAGACCTACAAAAGGCACATCGGGCTACCAGTCCCTACAATTTTGCCAAGTTTCGTGCAAATCCATTCAGCCCTTCGGGCTAAAAGTGAGGCCAACCGCCCTATGGAAAACTCAATGTTAAAAACACGTTTTGGGACCCCCCTTTTTTCTCGGCCCCCCCTTGACGAACCCCCCCAAATTTTCAAGGGCTGCTCAGAAACAAAATGTGCCATTTTCCTGAAAATTTCAGCCAATTCCGTCCACAAACGCCAAAGTTATTAGACATAGAATTTTCAAAAATCCCATAGGGAAAAAATCCTAACTATATATACCTACTGGCGACCGCCAGTAGGTAATATATATATATATATATATATATATATTACCTACTGGCGATGAGGTGTAATGAGGTGGCTTTTTAGCTTTGTTAGTGTTTTTAAAACTTTCATGTAAATAACATGCATATGTATGCATATATGTATATGTATGCATGCATTTATATTTATATAGATATGCAGATCATATATGTTTATATATGTATATTACCTACTGGCGATAGCCAGTGGGTATATATAGTTAGGATTTTTTCCCAATGGGATTTCTGAAAATTCTATGTCTAATAACTTTGGCGTTTGTGGACGGAATTGGCTGAAATTTTCAGGAAAATGGCACATTTTGTTTCTGAGCAGCCCCTGAAAATCTGGGGGGGTTTCGTCAAGGGGGGGCCGAGAAAAAAGGGGGGTCCCAAAACGCGTTTTTCCCATTCATTTTTCCATAGGGCGGTTGGACTCACTTTTAGCTCGAACGGCTGAATAGATTTACATGAAACTTGGCAAAATTGTAGATATGGTTTGCCCGACGTGCCTTTGCTATGTCTCAATATATGTGCTCCAGTGGATTTTGAGAAATTAACGTTTAAAAAATATATATATATCTGTGACAGCGCTCCGGTTAGCGCCCCGGTTCGCGTACCTGACGCGTAACGGAACTTCGCGAAGCGAAGCTGATTGGCACTCCGGTGTCTGTCAACATTCTAAACAGTCCGGAGCGGCCGCCATCTTGTCTCTCGGTAGGATCGAGAGACAAGATGTGGTGAAAAACGAAGGGGGAAATGAAGGAAAGGGGGCAAGGTAGACCCCTCCTTACCCCCTAGGATTGATGAGGGGGATATTAAAGTGCCCCGCGGGGCAACAAATAAAAAAAACATTTTTTTTGCGATTTTACGCCGTAGAGGCGCGTCCCGGTACGCGAACCAGGCAGCTCACCGGGCAGCTAACCGGGCAGCTAACCGGCAGCGTAGCTGTCAACATTGTAAACAGTCCGGAGCGGCCGCCATCTTGTCTCTCGGTAGGTTCGAGAGACAAGATGTGGTGAAAAAAGAAGGGGGAAATGAAGGAAAGGGGGCAAGGTAAACCCCTCCTGACCCCCTAGGATTGATGAGGGGGATATTAAAGTCCCCCGCGATTTTTCGCGGTAGAGGCGCTTACCGGTACGCGAACCGGGCAGCTAACCGGCAGCGTAACGGGAGTCCGCCATCTTGTGTTTTTGGAGCGTCCGGTTCGCGTACCGGGTAGCGTCCCGGTAAGCGTAACAAGGGGAAAACCAAGAGAAACAGTAAAAAAAAATGAAGGGAATAGATTTCCAGCAAACTTGGCAAAATTGTAGGGACTGTTTGTTTGGTGTGCCTTTGCAAGGCCTCAAGATATGTGCACGTGTGGATTTTGTCTAATTAAGGTTAAAAAAAATATATATATCTGTAAGCGTGCTCCGGCACGCTTACGTTACGGGTTTTGTTTGCGCTGCAGAGCCGATACGTCACGGTTATGCGACGCGTCATGAGGCGTCTCACGTGGCTACGTGATACGTCACGTACTAAAGAATATACTTTACAGCTATAGATATTAGCTTTTAAAAAACCAATGAAATTCACTGAAAAAACCATAGGTTATAGACCATATATAGTTAGGAATTTGCATTTACAAAACCTTGAAAATTCACTGAAAAAACCATAGGTTAGAGACCATATATAGTTAGCTGGACATTTTATTGACATAAAACCAATGAAATTCCATATATAGTTAGTTGCACTAACTATATATCGCGCACCCGCAATCCACTGCTGATGATGTCACATATTACATCATTCATGACATGGTCAGTGACATCACTGATGACATCACTGATGACATCTCAAATGACATCACTGATGACATCACTGATGACATCTCAAATGACATCACTGATGACATCATGACACACCAATACCAGTTACTACATACGCACTCACTGATTCCTACGTCTACACACACATTCACTCATTCACCCATACAATCACTCATACATACAGTCACTCATTATTACAACACTATCATATGCACTCATACACCTATCCAGACACTCACACACTGCCACTCATCCATGGAGTTACTCACACACCTAGTCAGTCCTGTAAAGAATCAATCACACTTCCATTTTCTCATCTATACAGTTAAACACAGAACACCATACTTCAGTGACATCACTGATGACATCACTGATGACATCTCAAATGACATCACTGATGACATCTCAAATGACATCACTGATGACATCATGACACACCAATACCAGTTACTACATACGCACTCACTGATTCCTACGTCTACACACACATTCACTCATTCACCCATACAATCACTCATACATACAGTCACTCATTATTACAACACTATCATATGCACTCATACACCTAGTCAGTCCTGTGAAGAATCAATCACACTTCGATTTCCTCATCTATACAGTTAAACACAGAACACCATACTTTTTCACACATATACTAACACATACTTACTCTCTTATACAATCACTGATACAAGTACACATTGATATGCACAGAGTCACACACCTCCCAGCCAGCCACACACACACTCAGTCTTCCATACATCCACTCATTCTTCAATATGTAAAACATATTTAAACTTTACAAAAACACACAGACACTAGATGATGTCATCAGTGATGTCATATGAGATGTCATCAGTGATGTCATCAGTGATGTCATTTGAGATGTCATCAGTGATGTCATCAGTGATGTCACTGACCATGTCATGAATGATGTAATATGTGACATCATCAGCAGTGGATTGCGGGTGCGCGATATATAGTTAGTGCAACTAACTATATATGGAATTTCATTGGTTTTATGTCAATAAAATGTCCAGCTTACTATATATGGTCTCTAACCTATGGTTTTTTCAGTGAATTTTCAAGGTTTTGTAAATGCAAATTCCTAACTATATATGGTCTATAACCTATGGTTTTTTCAGTGAATATATATATATATATTGCTTCACGTAGCAGGCAACTCTCTGGCTTGCAAAATGAAAGGCACACGCGGAGTTGATTTCAAAGCTTTAAAATGCTTTATTCGGTGTTTGAATCCTCTCCCCCCCTGTCAACAGACGCTTTTCGCCTCGCGGCTTTTTCAATGTCGACTACCATTATGTGTTACAACCATTTTAAACCCTCCATACGTTATCATAGCCATGAAAACAGAAGGTGGACATTTCGCCAGCCCCAACAGTATCAGTTATACGGTGGCCATCTTAGAGTGGGTTAATAAAATGCAAATATATCAAATTCAGTTATAAAGTGCAAGTGCTGAAAACTTTAACAAAAATTTCAACCAAAATCAAGGGGTTAAAAACATTTTCGTAAACAGGTGTATTTTTGTATGCAAAAGAAATTCATTACTTGCAATACATATTACCTGTTATAAATTTTAGCCACAACAGGAGTAAAGAAAGATCTAATTAATATCTACACAATTCGTAAACATTAGATCAATTTCTATTGTCACGGAACCTGTTGCGGTAGCAGAATTGTGCCCTGGATGGGCTCGTTGTTATGCATATGTCTAACAAAAGTTTTCTGCTAATAGACAATCTTTGTTAAAATGTTTCATGTAGAGCAGCAGTTTACAACGTGAAGGAATCGGGGGAATGAAAAAGGATATATGTGTTCTTGCATGTATTTATACATTTTTGCACTTAATCCTTATTCTTACAATGATGCTGTTTCTATATTCTAGATATGACATGGCCACTTATTACTCAAGGTGGGTCCAAAGTTCTTCATCGTTGTTGAGTCCAGCCGGACTCATACTTTGGAGCTCTATAATGTATCGGGACTCTTTGGCTCTGAGTTTCTTTAACCTGTCTCCACCCCTTTCATGTTTATCTTCCCCGTCTATGCAGTAATATTGCAACAGATCCCTGTTACTTTGATGGTATAATTCAAAATGTCTTGCGACGGGGTAGGCAGGGTCTTTGTTCGAGATAGCCCGCATATGCTCTAATATTCGCTTTTTGGTGGGGTTCTTAGTGCTGCCGATATATCTTTTATTGCACGGACAGATGAGACAGTATATGGTATACTCAGAATTACAATTATAAAACCTGTTAATTGTTCTTACTGTCCTAGGGTCCCCTGGCCTACCTTCAAAAGTAGTGACTTTTTTACTAAATTTACAGGCTTTACATTTCCGACATGGAAAAAAGCCATTTATTCCCAGTTTGTTCTGTGTCATGTTGGATTTAGTGAAGTGGCTGTGTATTAGGTGGTCTCCGATTGATGGATATCTTTTGTATGTGATTGGCGGGTGTTGTGAAATATGATCTTTTAGTATATTATCGGTTTGGAGGATATGCCAATTCTTTTTGAAAATTTGGATGATTTGTGCAGATTTATCATTGTATGTTGTAATCATATGTACAGTATTGTCCTCAGTTTTAGATTGTTTAATTTTATTTTTGGAAGACAGTAGTGTTCTCCTCTCAATCTTCTGCACCTTAAGTTCAGCAGTCCTTTCCTATACCCTCTGTCTGAAAAGCGTGATAATGCATCATTTTTAGCACTTACATAGCTCTCCTCGGTGGAGCAGTTGCGCTTTAGACGCAAAGGTTCCCCATAGGGTATGCTTTTGATTAGGCTTGTGGGATGGTGACTGCCTGCGTGCAGAATTGCATTGCCCGCAGTAGGTTTTCTAAAAAGACGGGTTAGTAGGGCATTATTTTCATTGTAGACCCCCAAAAAAAAATATATATAATATATATATTTTTTTTAAATACATATATATATATATCTATATATTTTTTTAAGATTCCAAAACACATTTGCAACCATTCCGATGGTGAAAAGGAAAGCACGCAGGTCTCCGATTCCAAAGTGTTTATTTGTAGAACCCCTACCCCTCCAACAGACGCGTTTCACCCCACAGCTTAATCAGTGTTGGCGTGTGCAAAGAAAATTAACCATTTTATTCCGTGTAGCTTCACGGAGGCCTAGTAAACAGTGAAAGTGGACTGTTAGCGTCAATACCTCTATAGCGACCATCTTGCCACATTTTCATTCTGGGTCACAATGTTAGAAAAAACTATCGATTTTGTAAAAAAGTGCAAGTGCAATCATTAAAATGCAATCTATGGAAAAACAATTTCATTAGGGGAACAGAAAAGAAAAGCAAAATTCATAATTTTCTTTAAATGATATTATGATTCATGTCTTCATGCATGCTTAATACTAATCCTATGGATTTTAACAATTGTAATATACAATGCATGAGAGACTGTGTTGGCATAAATATAGACACAGTTTCTGATGTAAAATACGTCTATGCGTATCAGTGCTTTTCAATGATCTGTTCCCCATCTGTTTTCACGCCCTGTATGGGCTTTCTCAACTGTTTGTCTCGCCCTGTATGGGCTTTCTCATGTATTTGTTATGTGGAGGAGAGAGATATTATTTGATAGCATCTGAGAATCAGATGACACAGCTTCATCTGAAGCAGAGGGAAGGTGTATATACACATACTGCAATTATTTCTTTTTGGTCCCAACTGCTATTACTGTCCCTTCCTCATTCATGTACCAACATTCATTATTTATTAGAGCCCATTACAAATGGATCCATAGCTCTTCATTGTTATCAAACCCTATAGGCCATTTGGTCTGCAAATCAATGAGGTATTTAAATTCTAACACCTTAGAGCTTTTACACGGTCGCCACCTCTTTCCCTTCTGTCTTCAGACAGAAAAATGTAAGGAGGTCCCTGTCACTTTTGTGATATGTCTCAAAATGGTGTGCCATGGGGCATGTTTTATCCCGATTTATTATGGCACGCCTGTGCTCTAATATACATTTCTTCATCGGGTGAAAGGTACTCCTGATGTATCTCTTGGAGCATGGACATTCCAAGCAGTACACTGTGAAGTCTGGGTTGCAGTTGAGAAATTTAGAAATTTTTCTTGTGTGACGTTGATCGTTTCGGTCTTCTGTTATAGTTAAATCTTTTTTTGCTGTGTTTACTGGCCTTGCAGCAGAGGCATGGATAAAAGCCTTTTATATTTTTCATGGTTGTTGGCTTAGCTGGATTTTCAAAGTGGCTACGTACGCAGTGACTGGCAGTGTCTATACGTTATAGAGGGATGTGCTGGTAAGATTCTTCATAGGGTGGAATCTGTTTGTAAAATGTGCCCGTTTTTAATGAACACCTGTTCTCGTTCTCCTGGTCTTGCGTTGAAGTTGGTGATCATCAGTGTGGGACCCTCCACTTCCTGTTTTACTTTGTCCACCAATAGATCTTTCCTGTCTATCTTCCCTACTCTTTCAGCAGCATCAAACAATATTGCTTTTGAATAGCCTCTTTTCTGGAATCTTACAGAGGCTTCATCCTTAGCTTTCCTGAAGTACCCCCCGTCTGAGCAGTTACACTTAAGACGGAGTAGTTCTCCAAAGGGTATTTTTCGTATGAAACTTTTAGGATGGTGGCTTGCTGCGTGCAACACAGCGTTGCCCTCTCTGGGCTTTCTATATAGTCGTGTTTGTAGGGTATTTCCTGTCACATATACCTCTAAGTCCAGATAGTTTACTAAAGTGTCACTTATGGTGCTAGTGAATTTCAAATTGAGCTCATTGTCGTTTAGCGTGGCAACATATTTCTCATCATCAATGTACCTTGCCCAAATCATGATTTTGTTCAACCAGCATTCGTTGGCCTCACCCTAAGCCACGTGCTTCTCCCACCAGCAAACGAAGAGTTTTGCGTAACTGGGGGCGAAGCACGTGCCCATGGCAGCCCCACGTGTCTGTCTATACAGTGTCCCCGAGAATAGGAAGATATTATGCCCAAGGCAGAATTCTATCATCCTCATGAGCATTTAGTTATGTTGGTGGAACTTCAAGAGTTTTTGCTATTTAGAAACCAGTTAACGGCTGATATGCCATCCTTGTGGCCTATACACGTATGTAGATTGGCTACATCTAAAGTTATTAAAAGCATGTCTGGTTCCCATGTGATGTCATTAATCAGCCTTAGAAAGTCCTGGGTGTCCATAATGTAAGAAGATTTTTACGAATGGAGGTAAGTAAGTATCTATAAATCTAGAGGTGTTCTCCAGGAGACTGCCAATTGAGGAGACTATGGGCCTTCCCGGAGGTTTTTTTTAATCTTTGTGTATTTTAGGAAGGTGATAGAAGGTATGGATGACTATATTTATATTCACTGAAAAAACCATAGTTTTCAGGGGCGTTATAGTTAGTTGGACATTTCACTTGTACAAAACCATAGAAATTCCCTGTTATAGTTATTTCAGCTAACTATAACTAGCGCGCCCGCAAAGCCCTGCTGATGACGTCACATATTACATCACTCACAACATGGCCAGTTACATCAACACCTCTCTGCAACGCAGGTCTTGGGCACTTTTTGGAGGTACCTGATGGGATAGTTGGCCCTCAGGGGCCCTCAGAATTGAAGGAGAACTAATTCCCCAACTTAAAGCGTGCAACAGGGTGTGTTTGCACAATGTCAACTCAGGCCCCGCCGCCTCTCTTCACCGCTGTGCAAATGTGCCCTGTGGCGCGTTTTAAGTTGAGGGATTAAGTCCCCTTGAATCTTGAGGGTCCCTGGGGTCCAACTAGCCCACCAGGTACCTCCAGTTAGCGCCAGAGAGCTGCATTGCAGAGAGGTGTAAAAAGGGGCATGGCCTGGACCACCTATCTGCAATGCATGCTTTTGATGCTTTTTAGAGGTACATGATGGGCTAGTTGGCTCCCAGGGGCCCTCAGGAATGAAGGGGAATTAATTCCCCAACTTAAAACACGTCACTGGGCATGTTTGCACACATGTCACCTTAGGCCCAACCATCTCTCTTAACCACTGTGCAAACATGCCCCGTGGCACGGTTTAAGTTGGGGAATTAACAATCAGCACAAAAGAAATCAGGTACAAACGCGTTTCGGCGGTACGCCTGCGTCATATATATATATATAAACAGCAGACAGTGGCATATGATTAAGAGTCATGGGACTCGAAACGTGTAATGCCTGAATCGGCTTTCATTCATTGGAATAAAGATCTTTTTGAAGTCAGATGGTGTGGCCTATTATCGTTGCTGCAAGAGCGAACGTGTTGTTTCCTATATATATATATATATATATATATATATATATATAAATGTCTCTAAAGTGATCCTCTGTTCCAAGAGCGCTTAGCAGCATTTCAGACACTATAGGTTTTAACGGATTTGGAGCGGGTCATTTTATGAGTCCGCTACATAGATGACCTGTTCCTTATCTGGAACGGAACAGATCAGGAATTCAGACAATACTTTTCAAAACTGAATCAAAACGAGATTGGTCTAAAATTTACGTGTACAACCCAAACAACAAATTAATTTCCTCGACACCAAGGTTTACATAGAGGATGGGAAGATCGAATCAACACTGTTCCTAAAAAGGACTGCGACAAATAGTGTTCTACATGGAACCAGCTACCACCCAAAATCACTAATATGTTTATTTATTTATTTATTTATACAAGATTTGTAATGCGCATGGCTGCCTCAGCGACGAGGCGTCCCAGAGCAACCAGAGACCAGACAAGAGACAGGGAGGCACAGCGAGCATCAAATATCAGATCAAATAGTGGGGAACAACCAAGTTTTTAAGGACTTCCGAAATGTCAAAAGATTGGGGGTAGCTCGAATGCTTACTGGATGGGAATTCCACAGTTTGGCTGCCAGAAGGCCAAACGAACAACCTCCTGCCCTTGCTTTCTTAGCTCGAGGGACACAGACCAGACCCTAGTTAGCCGAACGCAGTGCGCGTCTGGGCAAATAGGGCTTCAGTAACCCTGATAACCCCATCGGGGCTTGAAGCCACAGAATTTTATGCACAATGGATAATACCTTAAACTGTATAAACAGTATACCTAATGGGGAATATACATGCATGTAAAGAAACTGCTCCAAAGTAACAGATGCGGAGGAAAATATTCAAGAGATCAAAAGCAGGTTCAGATCAAGAGGATACACAGAGCACACCCTAAACAAATGCAAAAAAAGAATTGATCTTAAAACAAGAGCGGAAACCCTAATTCAAAAAACAAAAGTCTCCCAGGACAAGGATCCACCCAGGTTCTTAACCCACTACAGCAAGGAAAACTGATGTATTGTGAATAAAATGAAGAAATACTGGTACCTCATCTCAGGAGACCCCGACATAGGTGAACTTGTAGGAACAAAACAGACGGTAACCTATAGAAAAAATATCTCCCTCAAAGATCTTCTGGTAAAGAGCCACTTTCAAACTAAACAACAAACACACTGACTAACCAATGGAAAGGCTTTAAACTGTGCAACTCCTGCAAAGCCTGCAAAATAGGCCGGAGCATGACAAGCATTATTGAACCGAATGGGAAAGTGTTGCCAATTGACCAGAACATCACTTGCACCTCCAAATTCGTGATATACATGATAGAGTGCAAATGTGGCATGAAATATATAGGAAGCCAAACCTGTATGTTAAAAAAACGAATCCTGGAGCACATACTTGTAGTCAAAAAAGCCAACATGACATATGCCACGGCAAACCATATGAGTATTTGTCAAAAGGGGGATTGGAGAGCGATGTGCTTGTTCAGAATCAAAATGATACCCCTTGGAGACCGAGTGGGTGATCGGGTGAAAAACTTTGCCAAACTGAGTCGCGTCTGATCATAAGACTCATGACAAAATGGCCCAGAGGCATAAATAATGATGAGGAATTTTATGTGAACCTGGAATAGAATATCAACCAGCCTTCCAATGATATAAACTATAAACAGTCAAAAGGGTAGTATACCAAAATGAATACGTAAACAAAACAGAAGTCTTAAAAATGTGCATTTATGCATTAAAAATCGACGTGATCATTAGCACTAAACCCTGTAGTTTACATACATGCAATAGAACAGTCAAGGTTGAAAACATAGCGAGCTATGTGGAATAATGTAACAACCTGACAAAAAGCACAATTGTCTTTCTGTTAAATGTTTAAAGTTTTGTTGAAATTTTGTGTTACACTACATATCCCACAATGCCACTTGAAGGCAGAGGTGGGACTATAAATAGTGAAATTGATAAAGGACTTACTGACCGCGAAAAAAGCCTAGAGTGGCTGAAACGCGTTGGTGGGGTGAACGCCTACGGATAAAAGAGGCTGAAATACCATTCAGGAGTGCCGCATCCTTTGTGATAAAAAAATAAATAAATGGATAGCTGTACGTTGTAGTGGAAACATATGTTTGTTCTTTGGTGAATCTATCTGTTTGAGTCACTTCTTTCTTGGATATTACCTACTGGCAGTCGCCAGTAGGTATATATAGTTAGGAATTTTTCTCTATGGGATTTTTGAAAATTCTATGTCTAATAACTTTGGCGTTTGTGGACGGAATTGGCTGAAATTTTCAGGAAAATGGAACATTTTGTTTCTGAGCAGCCAGTGAAAATTTTGGGGGGGGGTTTGTCAAGGGGGGGCTGAGAAAAAAGGGGGGTCCCAAAACGTGTTTTTCCCATGTTAATTTCCATAGGGCGGTTGGCCTCACTTTTAGCCCGAACGGCTGAATGGATTTGCACGAAACTTGGCAAAATTGTAGGGACTGGTAGCCCGATGTGCCTTTGCTAGGTCTCAATATATGTGATCCAGTGGATTTTGAGAAATTAACGTTCAAAAAAAGATATATATCTGTAAGCGCGCTCCGGGCAGTGCTCCGGTTCGCGTACCTGACGCGTAACGGAACTTCGCGTAGCGAAGCTCATTGGCACTCCGGTGTCTGTCAACATTCTAAACAGTCCGGAGCGGCCGCCATCTTGTCTCTCGGTAGGATCGAGAGACAAGAGGAGGCAAAAACAAAGGGGGAAATTACCATAAGGGGGCATAGTAGATCCTCCCTGACCCCCTAGGTTTGATGTGGAGGCTTTAAAAGGGCCCCGCGGGGCAAAAAAAAAAAGATTTTTTTTTTGCGTGGGGAGCGCTTGGTACACGCACCGGGAAGCGCTCTGGGGAGCGTACTATAAGGAAAAAAGAATGATAGACTTTTCAAATATTGTATGTTAATTGATTGTTTGTTTTGTTGATTTTTTTTTATTTCTTTATTTTTTAAGCAATTATTTATTATTGTCATTGTGTTTCAAAATTTAATAAAATGTCTAACATTTCACTGTCTGAAATGTCGTTATTTTCATTGAACATAGTTTGTAATGTTTGAGTGTGTAAAATGTCCTCATTTTCAAGGAGGACATCTACTGATTGCACACATTGCAGTAGTTCTTCGTCCCAAGTTTCATCCATAAAATCAATGTAATTTGGATCAATGATTTCTTCGTTGGTCTATGGAAGGACAATTTCAAATGAAATTTTCTGTTCGCCTTCCATTTTGCCTGAAATTTGGATTAAAAAAAAATATATTAGTAGAGATAGGGCACTGTTGGGATTAATTTTAGATAGGCAGTTTTTAACAGTGAATTTATCTTTGGGCAGTGTATAGTATCAGAGTGGAAGTAGGAATATAAAAAAGTGTGTGATTTAAGGTAAATAAATTCATAATTATACAAGACAAGCCTAACTCCATCCATAACTATAACAGAGAAGACTATCTAAATGTATAACTACTACAGAGGGATAGTATATAACTATCAGAAAAAATTTACCATATTATCTTAAAGTGCACAATATACTTCAGTTTTTAAAATAACAACTTACCGTTATGAAGAAGTTGAAGTAATTACTGAAAATCCTATTGAAATGTACACCAGGAAGTAGTAGTCAAAATGGCTGTGTTTCTCTCTCTTTTTTTATATATATTCAGGTACATAACCAATCAAATGTCAGGTAAAAAAAGTAGAAAATGAAAGTAACATTTTAATTGGTTGTCAATTCCAACACTTCAGATGTGTTTTGTGAAGTAATTTACCTCAGGGTATTTAGAGAGGTTTACAGGCTAAATAACTAAATGGAATTCCAACCAAATTAGTGAAAATGGTAGGGATTGGTATGTAGTATGAGCAATTCTATATTTGGTGAAAGTGTCTCCAGGGTTTCTTTTGTAAATTACTTTCCCACCTTTTTTAATGGAGCGCTTCCCGGTGAGCGCCCCGGTACGCGAACCTGCAGTGTAACGGGAGTCCACCATTTTGTGTTTCGGTCGAATTAAAATGCAAGATGGAGGGTAAATAATGTTCAGAATGGGTAGAAGGGGGCACGGTAGACGTATCTTGACCCCCTAGGTTTTCTGAGGGTGGCTGAGGAGGCCCATATGTGCGGAAAAAAAACATTTTTTTAAAAAATTTTGCGCGGTTAGCTTCCGGTTCGCGTACCGGGTAGCGCTCCGGGGAGCGTACTTTGTTGAAAATTTGTGAAAAAAGTTAGAGTAAAATAATAATTGTGAGTGATCAGATGTAGGGTAGCTGTGAGAAGAGCTTTTGGGTTTATGGTACATTTAGGTACTTATAAGTAGGTACCAATGCACAGTCTTAAATTCAAAATGAAAACTCTGTTGCCCTCATCTGAGAAGTGAACTCCATCACCTCTGTAGATAGCTTGCATGTAGTAACGCAAGTTATTGTTGTACATGGAGCCCATTCCATGGTCTCTCATGTAAGCTGAAACAGATTTGTTTACATGCTTCCTCGACTTCTCAATTTGTGGACAAAATTGGTTCGACCACCTCCATTTCTGTCTTTGGCATATATTTGAATATACCAAGGCAGTTTGAGGAAAAAGTGCCATCAATTGCTCAAAGGTGTCTTTTAAAAGCATTTCCAGACCTACACCAGTCAAAGTGCCCAAGTCATTACCTCCACAGTGCACAATTAACAGGTCAGGTTTAGGCAAATGCATAAAGGTTTTCACCAATGGTATCAATTGGTGACATTTTAATCCTCTGTGGCCAAACCACTTAATTTCCACATCTTGTAAATTGAGGTTAGGTAAATTTCTGTTCTCAGCATACCTTTGAGCCCAGTAGATGTAACTATGTCCAACAACCCAGACAGAAAACATGGTGAGAGAAGGTTCTGCTGCAGTCAGATGAAGTGTGGCAATGAAATGGCAGTTGGGAAAAAAAGAGTTTAAAATGAAAAAAACTGTGGAGTTTCTGTGTTAAGGAAGCAGTAGCAGTGATTGGTGGATTTTGATTGCTGAAAACAGAAAGTTAGGGTGCAGGGATGTGTTCTTTGAAAGATGTCATTTGAATGGTCAAGAAAAAATCATTTAATGAAAGATTGCACTGGATACGCAGGTGCACTGAGAGTTCAGAGTTCAATTGAAACATTGTTGTGTGAACTTGCAAACATCAGAGGTCTTTCAGGAGGTGGTTGCTATGCAAAAAAGGCAGAAAGGCCAGAGGGGGGAAGGGTGTTGATTTGAAAAAAGTGAGGGAAGGGTTTTGATTGGGTGAAATGAGAGATATGTGTGATGAGTTACAGCATTTCTGTGCTTTTCATAGCTGCAGACTCTGGAGTGCATACCTTTTGCTCTGCTAAAGACAATTTGGTGTGTTTCTGAGACTGTTTTGAAACTCATGAAGTATTTGCTAAGGTGAGAAAAGATTCATTTAATTTAGATAGAGAATAGTATGGTTTTGGGAGAAAATTATGAAGAAAGTTGTGTATTTAAAATGTTGCTTGGTGTCAAGTGTTTTACAAATAGATTTTGTTTCTTTGTGTTACATAGCCATGTTAAAAGTGATGCAAAAAAAGTGCAAGGGTCATACAAAAAAGCTTTCATGTGTCTTAGGGTATTTTAACTCACTTCCTCATGAATGTATGAATATAATTGCTTTAAAAGATGTGTTTAAAAACGTTTTTTGAAATCAATTAGGTTTCTTGATATGTACTGCTAGAGTTTCATAGGTTGCTTGGGGCATATTTTCAAGGCTTTTGAGTTCCTTTTGATGTAATTTTTCCCATTTTCATTTAAGACCTTTCCCTGTGGTGCAAGGTCCTTGTAAATATGCCCCCATCTGTGCTTGGCAAATTTAATTTTTAATTCTTTGACTAACATAGCCATGTTAAAAGTGACCCAAAAATGTTGCAAGGGCCTTAAAAAAAATGATTTCATGTGTCTTAGGCCATTTTAAGTAATTTCTCCTTGAATGTAGATATATAATTCATTTAGATGATGTGTTTAAAAACGATTTTTTAAAACAATTAGGTTTCTTGATATGTACTGCTAGAGCTTCATAGGTTGCTTGGGGCATATTTATAAGGCCTTTGAGTCTCTCTGATGTTATTTTTTCCATTTTAATTTAAGACCTTTCCCTTTGGTGCAAGGTCCTTGTAAATATGCCCACATCTGTGCTTGGCAAATTTAGATTTTAATTCTTTGACTAACATAGCCATGTTAAAAGTGACCCAAAAATGTTGCAAGGGCCTTAAAAAAACGATTTCATGTGTCTTAGGCCATTTTAAGTCATTTCTCCTTGAATGTAGATATATAATTCATTTAGATGATGTGTTTAAAAACGATTTTTTAAAACAATTAGGTTTCTCGATATGTACTGCTAGAGCTTCATAGGTTGCTTGGGGCATATTTATAAGGCCTTTGAGTTTCTCTGATGTTATTTTTCCCATTTTAATTTAAGACCTTTCCCTGTGGTGCAAGGTCCTTGCAAATACGCCCCCATGTGTGCTTGGCAAATTTAGATTTTGATTATTTGACTTACATAGCCATGTTCCATACAGTTCTAACCTTCTGCGTAGTCTTTGATATGCTAGACTCCATCGGCACTATGAGATACCTAAGCAAAGGAAACATAGGTGATGTGATTGTGAAATGAGGAAAAGAAACTCCACATTTTTCAATTACATCACCTGTGTTTCCTAAGTTTCCGAATGAGATTGTGCAGATGAGGTTTAGGTCTGTCCACGGACATAGAAAAGGTCTGGCCTTTGTTCAAGAGTGAAGTGGATATGACTTACTTCATTGGTAGGCCTGCACATTTATTATCTGCTCTATACTCTTCAACAAGTGTAAATCTCATCTGCAACCCTGAGTAGGCCTCACCTCAAACAAACCTCTGGATAGGTCACACCTTATCGTCATCCTGAATCAATCATTTAAAATGTTAGGGACAGATTTATGATAGGTGTGTGACTCTTTTGCGCCACTGTGCGTCACTTTTGTGACGCAGCGGTGGTGCAAAAGATTTCCTATGTGGTGACATATTTACAACTTGATGCATCTAGGCAGATGTGTCATGCTGTAAAGTCCCGTGCCACATGAAACCGATGCAGCAGTGATGCAAAAGATGCACCATGTTGCAAGACAGGCCTCATTTCATTTCCAACAAGATAAGATGCTGAATTTTCTGTAAATGTCAAAATTGTTGTATACAGTGCTCAACTTATGTGTACTCTTTGATATGCTAGAGTCCATCTGCACTATGAGATACCTAAGCAAAGGAAACACGGGTAATGTGATTGTGAAATGAGGAAAAGAAACTCCATATTTTTCAATTACATCACCTGTGTTTCCAAAATTTACAAATGACATTGTGCAGATGAGGTTTAGGTCTGTCCACGGACACAGAAGAGGTATGGCCTTTGTTCAAGAGTGAAGTGGATATGACTTACTTCATTGGTGGGTCTTCACATGTATTATCTCCTCTATACTCTTCAACAAGCGTAAATTTCATCTGCAACCCTGAGTAGGCCTCACCTCAAACAAACCTCTGGATAGGCCACACCTTATCGTCATCCTGAATCAATCATTTAAAATGTTAGGGACAGATTTATGATAGGTGTGTGACTCTTTTGCGCCGCTGTGCGTCACTTTTGTGACGCAGCGGTGGTGCAAAAGATTTCCTATGTGGTGACATATTTACAACTTGATGCATCTAGGCAGATGTGTCATGCTGTAAAGTCCCGTGCCACATGAAACCGATGCAGCAGTGATGCAAAACATGCACCATGTTGCAAGACAGGCCTCATTTCATCTCCAACAAGATAAGAAGCTGAATCTTTTGTAAATGTCAAAATTGTTGTATACACTGCTCAACTTCTGTGTACTCTTTGATATGCTAGAGTCCATCTGCACTATGAGATACCTAAGCAAAGGAAACACAGGTGATGTGATTGTGAAATGAGGAAAAGAAACTCCATATTTTTCAATTACATCACCTGTGTTTCCTAAGTTTACGAATGACATTGTGCAGATGAGGTTTAGGTCTGTCCACGGACACAGAAAAGGTCTGGCCTTTGTTCAAGAGTGAAGTGGACATGATTTACTTCATTGGTAGGTCTTCACATGTATTATCTCCTCTGTACTCTTGAAGAAGCGTAAATTTAATCTGCAACCCTGAGTAGGCCTCACATTAAACAAACCTCTGGATAGGTCACACCTTAATGTCATACTGAATTAATCATTTAACATGTTAGGGACAGATTTATGATAGGTGTATGACTCTTTTGCGTCACTGTGCGTCACTTTTGTGACGCAGCGGCGGGGCAAAAGATTTGCTATGTGGCGACATATTTAAAAATTGATGCATCAAGGTACATGTGTCATGCTGTAAAGTCCCATGCCACATGAAACCGATGCAGCAGTGATGCAGAAGATGCACCATGTTGCAAGACAGGCCTCATTTCATTTCCAACAAGATAAGAAGCTAAATCTTCTGTAAATGTCAAAATTGTTGTATACACTGCTCAACTTATGTGTACTCTTTGATATGGTAGAGTCCATCTGCACTATGAGATACCAAAGCAAAGGAAACACAGGTGATGTGATTGTGAAATGAGGAAAAGAAACTCCACATTTTTCAATTACATCACCTGTGTTTCCTAAGTTTACGAATGACATTGTGCAGATGAGGTTTAGGTCTGTCCACGGACACAGAAGAGGTATGGCCTTTGTTCAAGAGTGAAGTGGATATGACTTACTTCATTGGTAGGCCTGCACATGTATTATGTGCTCTATGCTCTTCAACAAGTGTAAATCTCATCTGCAACCCTGAGTAGGCCTCACCTCAAACAAACCTCTGGATAGGTCACACCTTATCGTCATCCTGAATCAATCATTTAAAATGTTAGGGACAGATTTATAATAGGTGTGTGACTCTTTTGCGCCACTGTGCGTCACTTTTTTGACGCAGCGGTGGTGCAAAAGATTTCCTATGTGGTGACATATTTACAACTTGATGCATCTAGGCAGATGTGTCATGCTGTAAAGTCCCGTGCCACATGAAACCGATGCAGCAGTGATGCAAAACATGCACCATGTTGCAAGACAGGCCTCATTTCATCTCCAACAAGATAAGAAGCTGAATCTTTTGTAAATGTCAAAATTGTTGTATACACTGCTCAACTTCTGTGTACTCTTTGATATGCTAGAGTCCATCTGCACTATGAGATACCTAAGCAAAGGAAACACAGGTGATGTGATTGTGAAATGAGGAAAAGAAACTCCATATTTTTCAATTACATCACCTGTGTTTCCTAAGTTTACGAATGACATTGTGCAGATGAGGTTTAGGTCTGTCCACGGACACAGAAAAGGTCTGGCCTTTGTTCAAGAGTGAAGTGGACATGATTTACTTCATTGGTAGGTCTTCACATGTATTATCTCCTCTGTACTCTTGAAGAAGCGTAAATTTAATCTGCAACCCTGAGTAGGCCTCACATTAAACAAACCTCTGGATAGGTCACACCTTAATGTCATACTGAATTAATCATTTAACATGTTAGGGACAGATTTATGATAGGTGTATGACTCTTTTGCGTCACTGTGCGTCACTTTTGTGACGCAGCGGCGGGGCAAAAGATTTGCTATGTGGCGACATATTTAAAAATTGATGCATCAAGGTACATGTGTCATGCTGTAAAGTCCCATGCCACATGAAACCGATGCAGCAGTGATGCAGAAGATGCACCATGTTGCAAGACAGGCCTCATTTCATTTCCAACAAGATAAGAAGCTAAATCTTCTGTAAATGTCAAAATTGTTGTATACACTGCTCAACTTATGTGTACTCTTTGATATGGTAGAGTCCATCTGCACTATGAGATACCAAAGCAAAGGAAACACAGGTGATGTGATTGTGAAATGAGGAAAAGAAACTCCACATTTTTCAATTACATCACCTGTGTTTCCTAAGTTTACGAATGACATTGTGCAGATGAGGTTTAGGTCTGTCCACGGACACAGAAGAGGTATGGCCTTTGTTCAAGAGTGAAGTGGATATGACTTACTTCATTGGTAGGCCTGCACATGTATTATGTGCTCTATGCTCTTCAACAAGTGTAAATCTCATCTGCAACCCTGAGTAGGCCTCACCTCAAACAAACCTCTGGATAGGTCACACCTTATCGTCATCCTGAATCAATCATTTAAAATGTTAGGGACAGATTTATAATAGGTGTGTGACTCTTTTGCGCCACTGTGCGTCACTTTTTTGACGCAGCGGTGGTGCAAAAGATTTCCTATGTGGTGACATATTTACAACTTGATGCATCTAGGCAGATGTGTCATGCTGTAAAGTCCCGTGCCACATGAAACCGATGCAGCAGTGATGCAATAGATGCACCATGTTGCAAGACAGGCCTCATTTCATTTCCAACAAGATAAGATGCTGAATCTTCTGTAAATGTCAAAATTGTTGTATACAGTGCTAAACTTATGTGTACTCTTTGATATGCTAGAGTCCATCTGCACTATGAGATACCTAAGCAAAGGAAACACAGGTAATGTGATTGTGAAATAAGGAAAAGAAACTCCATATTTTTCAATTACATCACCAGTTTCCAAAATTTACAAATGACATTGTGCAGATGAGGTTTAGGTCTGTCCACGGACACAGAAGAGGTATGGCCTTTGTTCAAGAGTGAAGTGGATATGACTTACTTCATTGGTAGGTCTTCACATGTATTATCTCCTCTGTACTCTTCAACAAGTGTAAATCTCATCTGCAACCCTGAGTAGGCCTCACCTCAAACAAACCTCTGGATAGGTCACACCTAATCGTCATCCTGAATCAATCATTTAAAATGTTAGGGACAGATTTATGATAGGTGTGTGACTCTTTTGCGCCACTGTGCGTCACTTTTGTGACGCAGCAGGGGTGCAAAAGATTTGCTATGTGGCGACATATTTACAACTTGATGCATCTAAGCAGATGTGTCATGTTGTAAAGTCCCGTGCCACATGAAACCGATGCAGCAGTGATGCAAAAGATGCACCATGTTACAAGACAGGCCTCATTTCATCTCCAACAAGATAAGATGCTGAATCTTCTGTAAATGTAAAAATTGTTGTATACAGTGCTCAACTTATGTGTACTCTTTGATATGCTAGAGTCCATCTGCACTATGAGATACCTAAGCAAAGGAAACACAGGTAATGTGATTGTGAAATAAGGAAAAGAAACTCCATATTTTTCAATTACATCACCTGTGTTTCCAAAATTTATTAAAAGACATTGTGCAGATGAGGTTTAGGTCTGTCCACGGACACAGAAGAGGTATGGCCTTTGTTCAAGAGTGAAGTGGATATGACTTACTTCATTGGTAGGTCTTCACATGTATTATCTCCTCTGTACTCTTCAACAACTGTAAATCTCATCTGCAACCCTGAGTAGGCCTCACCTCAAACAAACCTCTGGATAGGCCACACCTTTTCGTCATCCTGAATCAATCATTTAAAATGTTAGGGACAGATTTATGATAGGTTTGTGACTCTTTTGCGCCGCTGTGCGTCACTTTTGTGACGCAGCGGTGGTGCAAAAGATTTCCTATGTGGTGACATATTTACAACTTGATGCATCTAGGCAGATGTGTCATGCTGTAAAGTCCCGTGCCACATGAAATTGATGCAGCAGTGATCCAAACATGCACCATGTTGCAAGACAGGCCTCATTTCATCTCCAACAAGATAAGAAGCTGAATCTTCTGTAAATGTGAAAATTGTTGTATACACTGCTCAACTTATGTGTAGTCTTTGATATGCTAGAGTCCATCTGCACTATGAGATACCTAAGCAAAGGAAACACAGGTGATGTGATTGTGAAATGAGGAAAAGAAACTACATATTTTTCAATTACATCACATGTGTTTCCTAAGTTTACAAATGACATTTTGTAGATGAGGTTTAGGTCTGTCCACAGACACAGAAGAGGTCTGGCCTTTCTTGAAGAGTGAAGTGGACATAACTTACTTCATTGGTAGGCCTTCACATGTATTATCTCCTCTGTACTCTTCAACAAGCGTAAATTTCATCTGCAACCCTGAGTAGGCCTCACCTTAAACAAACCTCTGGATAGGCCACACCTTATCGTCATCCTGAATCAATCATTTAAAATGTTAGGGACAGATTTATGATAGGTGTATGCCTCTTTTGCGTCACTGTGCGTCACTGTTGTGACGCAGCGGCGGTGCAAAAGATTTGCTATGTGGTGACATATTTACAAGTTGAAGCATCTAGGCAGATGTGTTATGCTGTAAAGTCCTGTGCCACAGGAAAGTTGCGTCAGGTTTCATATAGGTGTTTTGTTGCAGGGTGGGCATTCATTTGCATGAAAGCCCTGTAAAACTAACACAGTGAAATTTAGAAGATTTCACTGAGTCAGATTTATAGCATTGCTGAATCAAATCCTTAAGCCTGTTTGAAACAGGCATATGGAGTGAAGCACCATGCAATGTGTGGCTTCCTCCTGTGCATTGCAGTAGACATGTCGTGTTTACGACGTGATTCGTGCAATGTGCTGCTTTTGCGGCACAGATGCATGACGCATCTGTGCTGTTTTTACTCAATGGTGCTCCACATTGTAAATGCGGCACACCATGGGTGGCAGAGCAGCGGTGCACGTTAACTGGTGCATCCCCGGGGATGCGCCAGTTAACATAAATCTGCCCCTTTACATTTAAGTATGAGCAGGGTAAAAAGAGTCGGTGGACATGGCTAAATATTAGCTGCAAAATGTTACTCTTGTTAAACAATTTTACTATTATAGTCTCTGACATTTGTGCCTTACTCTGCAACATCTCATTGTTGTTCTCTTTTTTTTAAAGATAACAACAACATCAAGCATGAGTGATAATGAGGAATCAGTTGATCTTGATCTTATCGTTGAACTTGTAATTGAAACGTCAGTGGAAGTGGATCCCTTAGATGATTTAAATCCTGAGGATGAAGAAGACTATGATGAGGATGCTGATTTGTCAGAATTGTATGACATAGGTTGGGAAGCTGACCTGCTTGAGCCTATGGAACTACATTTATTTTTAAAAGTTAGAAGAAATTAAAAGTAAAAATGTAAACTGTTTAATTTTAAATTAAACACATCTTCAAAAACAGGTTATGTGTAGTGTCTTCAATAAAATATTAAAATATGCTCATTAAATTAGATCAGATTCACATATAAAACAGGACAGGTAAAATGAAGAAGAATTCCATTTCTTTTCTGCTATTTCTGTATTCTAAATTTGCCAAAGCACTAAAAAATATTCTATGTAAAAATGTCAAGTAGTGTGTTAAGTTTTTGATGACTGTTATTGATTTACTGTTTGGTAATAGTGGTTAATAACATTTTTTATTATATTTTACCACAGATTCAACTGCAGATCATTTCAAAATTTGAGAATGCCAACCAAAGATAGAATTAAAAAGGCTGCAAAACGTAAAAGACAGCAGGTCCAAGAAATAATGCAGCAGTCCTCTACCATAAAAAATCGTCAAGTCACCAAGAAAGCACCGGGTAAGACCACGAAAACATTCATAAGAAACATTTCTAGAAAAAAAAGTAGTACTACAGAAAATGTTTATGTCCAGAAAAAGAGAAGCAATTTAAATGGAAAGGAAAGGCCAATCAAAAATGTTACTGCTAGAGCAAGAGATAACTCTGTGCATGATAGTAGAAGGAAACAACAGTTTAGGGACATTCGTAAATGATTGTTCCGCAACAGGATAATTGGCAATTTGCTAAAAAATATTAAGAAAGGTCAACAGAAAGTGGTTTTTTATAAGAGAAAAAAAAAGTTGAGAAAGTTATTGATCAGGCGTTTGAAATTAAACGAAAGTTATTTATTTTGATAATCAATAGAATTAGGAAGCTAAACAAGGCAATTTATGATTTCAAAAGAAATAGTAGATGGAAGAGAACAGTTAATCGTAGTAATTTTTGTGAAGTTTTTTCCGGAGAATGGATGCATAGTTCAAGTTGTGAGGCATTTTTCAATGAGGAGAGTTATTTCCAGGATAATGATTTGGTGCATGCAGTTGACACCAGCGGTCGAGCTTATGAGGTGAAAGATGGTTGTCCAGTTGAAAAAGAAAAACTTGTGACAACAGAGGCAGAGGATGTGTTAGGTAATGAGGTTTTAGGAAGACGTCCTAAGGGACCTGTGTACACCTGGAAGTGTAGTAGTATTTGCAGTGTGCGACAGGATTCTATCAATTTGCTTTGTGATTTTGTACGGACATTTAATAAGAAAAGTTTGAAGCAAAAAATGAAGTTGTTGCAAGAATTAGACCCTTGCAGAGTGAGAGAAGTGACAGGTTTGCATGGTCATTCACTGGCTTGTCTTTCCAGGAGAGTATGCCAGAGTGTTTTTCATCATTTCAGGATGCTAGCAGTGCATCATAATAAAGTGAGGAAATTAGTTAGAATGTTGTATTATGCTAAGAGTCCAGCAGTTATGCTTAAACAATTATGTGCTGCTCTGTTGCATGGTTCTGAAATAGATGTGAAGAATATGTGTGAAGAAATTGAGTTTTGTTACTTTGGAAGTAAAGAGGAGAATGTTGAAATTGACCCAGAAGAAGAGGGTAATGTGGAAGATAGTGTACAGGTTTCCATTACAGATAATTTTCAGAACGAAATTGCCACGTTTCAGGTGAAATCAAGTGAGAGGCCTAGTTTCACTTGTGTGTGTTATCGACGCACTTATTATAAGAATCAGACTAATTTAGTGGATTTATATGCAAAAAGTGAAAGGGAAAATAATAGTGAATGGAAGGATTTCGCTACATACTTGATGGTAGAAAATTGTTTTGATTTGGGATTGGATCAACGTGTGTGTACTTATTGTTGTAATAAATTAAATCAAAACCAGATGCCTGCTAGAGCGGTTCATAATAATCTGGAATTGGTTGAGATTCCTTCTGAATTGAAGGATTTAAATACTTATGAATCTATTTTGATTCAAAGTATCCATCCCTTTCAGGCTATTGTAAGAATGGAGCCAAAGACAGGGAAATTGCCTCCATCAGATTTACAGAGAGGATTAAAGGGAAGAGTTGTTTATTTGCCTCTAGATTTGAAGAAAAACATTAACACAATTGGAGTAGAAAAAGTGGAAGAGGAACCTCTGGTTATCTTAGTTAATGGGGTTCCGACAAAGAATAAGAAAATATGGCAAGATTTAGTGGATGTTAGGAAAGTCAAAAAGGCAACATTGTATTTGAAAATAAATAATAAGTACTATAAGAATGTATATGTTGCAGAAGAGGAAGTAAGTGAGGAAGAGGATAGCGATTTGTGTGCTGGTCAAATTGAGAAAGTAGAACCCTCTAAAAGTGAAGAAATATATGAACATTATAGTGTTCATCCTTTGCATTCCAAGGAAGTCATGGGGAATGCTATTGAGTTGTTTCAAATGAAACAAGCTAAAGGGAGTCCCATTAGTGTCTGGGAGGAAAGTTTGGAAGCTTGGTGTTTCCCACAGCTATTTCCAACAGGTGAAGGAGGAAGATATGATGAGCGACCTCATCAAATTCCTGCTTCTGAATACCGGACTTTACGATTGTATGCAGAAGATGCTAGGTTTCGACAATGTATTCCCTATTTGTTTCATCTCCTGTTTGAAAGCGATCTGTCTGGACTGTCATATGCAGTGAACCACATCTTGAAAAGTGGTACACAGATGCAAAACATCTCGGCAAGTGACTTTATGGATAAAGTCAATGTCCAAGACAGTATTTTGGATTCTCACCTGATTAATCTCATGGCGTGTCAGCGTGGTACTAATGAGTACTGGTACCGTCGTCATGGTGATTTAAAATGTATGCTGAGGAACTTAGGAACTCCCACATGGTTTCTCACTCTGAGCTGTGCCGAGTATGGCTGGGAAGACTTACTTGAATTTCTACGAGAGGCAAATGGAAACATCGAAAACATCGAATTCAAGACACCCGGAGAACTGTGCTCTTTGGATCCAGTCAATGTATGCAGGTACTTCAATCATAGATTTGAAGCTATGATGTCTTTCATCATGAATAAGAAGAATCCACCTCTTGGAGAGGTGTTGGATTTCTTCTGGAGAAAGGAGCACCAAGCAAGAGGTGCTACTCATATACATATGCTGCTGTGGATCAAGGATGCACCTAAATTTGGAACAGATCCAGAAGACTCAGTGATGAGTTTCATACAACAGTATTCTACGTGTGCTGTTCCAAACGCAAAGGAGAAGAAAAGTCTAAGAGAAAAAGTTCTACGTTTCCAAAGCCATCGTTGTGGAAAGTACTGTCGTCGTAAATTCAGAAACAAGGACAAGTTCTACACCAAATGTCGTTTTGGCTTTCCACGACCGGTGATTTCTAAAGGAAGAGTAAACAGTTTGATGTCTTCGCTGCGACATAATGTGATGAAGAAATCACCTAAAAACACATACAATTTGAAGAGGAACGAAGAGTCCAAGTACATCAACGACTACAACCCAGTGATTTTGTCCATGTGGAATGCTAACATGGATATACAGTTTGTGGCTGATAACTGTATGGCTGTGGCTCGGTATGTGACATCTTACATCACCAAAAAAGAAAAGACAGAATTGAAGGATATGTGGGAGGACATTTCCCATGAAAAGAGCCTCAGTAAGAAGTTGTACAGTTTCAGTCTGAAGATGCTGTCGCATCGAGAAATCGGAGCTTACGAATGTTCTGACCGCTTGTCTTCAGCAAGTCTCTATGCCAAATCTAGGAGTATCGTTTGGGCGAGTCTTGGTCTTGCTGCAACGCGTAATCGAGTTCTGAAACCTGTGCGGGAAATTGAGTATTTGGCGGAAAAGGAGCCAAACAGTACCGACATTTTGAAGACCAACATGTTGGATACATATTATCCAAATCGAAGCAGTCACCTCGAGAATGTTTGTCTGTATGAGGTTCTACAAAATTATATATTCAAGAGGAACATCAAAGAAGATATTGATAAAGGAGTGTATGCTGTAATTGGAAGTGAGGGATGTCTGGTCAAGCAAAGAAAATGCCACTTGGTAAACCATCGAAAATTGAGTGGCGAATCTCCTGAAAAAAAGGAGTTTTTCTATTTAGCACTTTTGCAACTTTTCAAGCCTTGGCGTGCAGAAGAGGAACTGCTTGGAGATTTCCTCTGTTACAAAGACTCTTTCACTGCCGCCAAGGAGACCATAGAATGTCCTGTTTTTCTCAAATATCTAGAAATGTTGAATGCGGAAATCGAGCAGGAAGCAACGATTGCAGCCGAGATTGCTAGAGACAGTTCTCAGGACAGTCAGAGTTCTGTTTCATTGAGTCAGGATCCACTAGGAGGACCAGTTATCGAAAATGAAGCTGCCACTGCCATGATTGAAGTGGAAACAGCCATGGCACATGCTCAGTAGGATGCGGTTAACTTAGAAGACTTGGAAAGAAAACTCAACATTGAGCAGAGGAAAATATATGACGAAGTTACCAACCAAATTGATCATGGATTAAGTCATGAGAAGAAAGAGTGCTCATGTACGTCGTTGAAACCTGTCCGACTGTACGTGAGTGGAGAAGCGGGAACTGGAAAAAGTTTCCTCATTAAAGCAATTTCATGTTATTTGCAGAAAAGGACTGAATCATCGCTGTCTTGTGTTGTCACCGCTCCAACTGGACTGGCAGCACATAACATTAAAGGTATTACTTTGCATCGTCTACTGATGCTGCCAGTGGAGCATGATAACAAATTACAATACCACAAGTTATCTGGAGATGCTTGTTGTGAAGTTTCAAGAGTCTTAAAGAAAATGAAACTTCTTATCATTGACGAAGTAAGCATGGTTTCCAATGTCATGCTTGCCTTTGTGCATTTGAGAATGCAAGAAGTTCTCAAAACAGAGTATGATGTGTTATTTGGTGGCAAACACATCATTGTTTTCGGTGATCTTCTGCAGCTGACACCAGTGAAAGGACAACCTGTTTTCAAAATGCTCACGCATGAAGATACCAGGAAGTGCCTAGGGAGCATTGGCAACGTTAATATATGGTTAAACTTCAATTATGCTGAACTGCATGAAAATATGCATCAGGCGAAGGATGAAGATTACAAGAATATTCTACAAGATGTTAGAATCGGAAAAGTGACCGAGCATGGGAAAGAAGCTTTACATGCACGATTACTGTCAAATTTGTATCCAGAACAAGACGTTGTGCCTGAGAATATTTTTCAGAAAATTACTGAGAAGAAATCTGGAATATGTTTGATGCCAACTCTTGCAGAATGTGCCATCTTCAACAACAAAATATTGTATTTAGAAAATCAATATATTGTGAAACTGGAAGCTATTGACAGAGTAGAGCATATGGGATCAACAATTATTTTGTCTGAGAATTTGAAATCAAAATTGGATTCATTAGAGAAGAGTATATCTAAAACTGCGGGTTTTGAAAAGACTCTGAATGTGTGCTTAAATTGCCCTATAATTTTAAGAAGGAATTTACATGTTGAAAGAGGTCTGGTAAATGGATCAATGGGTAATGTTGTTGATTTTGTGAAATACAGAAATAGGGATGAAATTGAATTTTTAAAAATTAAATTTGATGGCATTGACGAAGTACAGCTAATTGGTCGTTGCTCTGCTAGGTTTTTGCTTGTGAAAGACTTATATGTTCGCCTTAAGCAGTTTCCTGTTTGCTTGGCATATGCGGTGACAATCCATAAATCGCAAGGTTTAAGTGTAGACAGTGCATTGGTGAATATTGGCAGTTCTGTGTTCAAGGAGGGTATGGCATATGTGGCATTGTCACGAGTCAGAACTTTATCGGGATTGTACTTGATTGAGTGTGATGTCACAAACATTTGTGCGGATCTAGACTGTGTTAAGGAATACAATAGGTTAAGAAGAGAGTATGCGCCACATTTGCCTCAATATCCTTTGTTTGAGAAACGTGTGGTAGGCCGGAAACGAAGAAATGTGACCAATAGTAGGGAGGTTGTAGCAAAAAGACGAAAAGTCGATGAACCAGAAATTATAAGCAGAAAGGAAAAGGATTTTGTTGAAGATGTTGTTGGTTTTCAATTTGAAAACAGTTCTGGTGTCAACTGCTATGCTAATGTAGTGGTTAATGTTTTGTTTTCTCTAGAAACTTTAAAACAAGAGATTGTGGTCAATTCGGTTCAGAGATTTTGCAGTTTGTTGAATTCTGTGTTAGAGAAATGTAGCACTGATAGAACAAAAATAGAAAGTGTGTCTGAAATTCGAAATCTGTTAGACAGATGTTCAGGTCAAACACAATTCTCTCAAAATATTCAGCAAGATTGTCAGGAGTTTTTAATGTATATGCTTGATGTATTGCATGATGAAGGTGTAGATGTAGATCACCTGTTTGGGTTTTCTTATCAATGGCAGCATGACTGCGAGAACTAAGCATGGGCGGATTTTGCGAATTGGCTATCCGCGAAATTTCGTATTTACGGATTCGCAATCCGCAAAATCCGCGAACTCTCGCGAATTTGCGGATTTTTTTTTTTTTTGGTGTTCGCAAGGATTTCTGCCAGTTCGCGAGGATTTTGTACCAGTTCGCAAACGCGAACTTACTTTTCGGGTAGCAACGGTCGCGAACATGTTGTTTCTACATCTGGTTCATCACAGCACCCTCTGTTTCACCACTGCCACCCTCTGTTTCACCACTGCCACCCTCTGGCTCACCCATGCCACCCTCTGGCTCACCCATGCCACCCTCTAGTTCATCACTGTAGATTATGGGTGGAAAAGCACACCTGCCCTGCCTCAACTGACATAAATGAATTAGGGGCTGATTAATGTGTTTCTGAATTTGAACTTCCTGGCTGGAACCTGCTTCCTTATCTGTAATTGCTTTTTCTGAGCCTGCTGTGAGGGTCAGAGCAGGGTCATAGAATAGTTGCAAGTAGGCAACTGAACTCTGAAGGGGCCCCTCAGGAAGCACTACAGGGAATGGCTACTAATGATAAGATTGAACTTTTGCACCTGCTGAGTGCTTTCAGTTTTGCAAAAATCCAAATATCCAGCAGCATCCACAAAAAGTAATCCTTCCAGGCACTACAGGGAATGGTTACTAATGATAAGATTGAACTTTTGCACTTGCTGAGTGCTTCCAGGTCAAGATCCAAATCAAAGTGACCAGCACATGAAGAAAGCACTGAGAGGAGCCTGCTGGACAGGAACAGGAAGTTGGAGACTGTGGGGCACTTCCTTCCTCCCACCCCCCCCCCCCCAAAATGGACTCCTTGCAAAAAAAAAGTGCAGGCAAATGTCAACCTGAGGAGTTATTCTGATAAAAATCATAATTTTCAAGGTTTATGCTGCCTGCTGGTGGATTTCTTGTGCGAAATTGCATATTTTGCAATCTCGCAATTGCTAGATTGTCGCTGCCCGCCGCATCTACGTTTTCGCAAGTGTTTACTCCCGCGAAATTGTATAGTATGCTAGTTGGCAAGTGCGACCAAGCAAAAAAATCCGCTTCGCACGGATTTACGAATTTTCGGTAAGTTCGCGAGAGTTCGCGGATTGCGAATTTACCGAAAATCCTCAAAATCCGTGAGCGGAACGGATTTTACGCCCATGCTTAGCGAGAACTGTAGGGTATCAAGTACTACTAGTGTAGACTCAGAAAAATGTATATATTTAACTTTGCCAGACAGTAAATCAGTGTCCTTTAATAAGCTAGTAAAAGCAGCTGATCACAACATGGAGTGTAGCCAATGTAAGTCTGAAATGTTGTCAACAATATTTATACGAACATATGGCCAGTATGTTATTTTAATGTTCCAACGATGTAGGCCTGATGGAACAAAATTGACAACTTTGATTAAAAATGTTGTGGCTTCACAGTTGTCAATATCAGGAAGGACTTTTGTAACTGCAGCAATTATATATCATGACGGTCCTTCAATAACATCAGGACATTACACAGCTTATTTAAAGTCTAGAAATGGCTGGTCATTCTGCAATGATTCTGTTTTAACTTTAAAAAAAAAAAATTGCCTTTTGACCTTAAAAATTCTTACCTGGTGTTTTTAAAACCAAAATTTTAGGGAAGGAATCTCAGGATTTGCTCTGAGGAATTTCAAGAGGTTCTAATGGCTCCTACACAATTTGGCCTTGAGGATAAGTGTAGTACAGAGTCAAAAGTTATTTTTGAGTTTTAAATAGTTCCTGGAAAAAAAGAAGGTTTTCCTACAGAAAGTGGTGGGCACGGATTAGTTAAAGGACAACAGAGTATTTCCCAAAGCAAACGGTGTTCTTACCATAACACTTGACGTCATGGAAAAATAGCTGCACTTTGAATGAGTTCAGAAAAACTGTTTCTTTTTATAAGCTAATTCAAGCAGCCAATAAAAACATGGAGTAGAGGTAATGTAAGTCTGCAATGCTGTCTAGATTATTTGACCAAACTTTTGGTTATAATGTCATTTTAAAATTCCAACTATATAAACCTGATGAAAGTAAGTCTTCAACTTTAATTACGAATGTTGTGGCTACACAGTCGTTTATTTTAGGAAGAACATTTTTAACTGCAGCTATTATATGACATGATGGTCCTTTGACAAGATCCGCTTATTACAGAGCTTATTGAAAATGTAAAAAAAGCTGCCGTTTCGTAAATGATTCCTATTTGACTACGATACAATGTTGCCTTTTTACTTAAAAATATTCTTACTTTCTGTTTTCAGAAAAGAGAATTTAGGGTAGGTAACTGGTCTATAATGATTCTAGGGGTTGATATAATTTTATCTACTGTTTTAAATTGCTTTGTGATTAAAAGTGATGTAGAGAATTAAATAATTGTAGTAGTCATAGAGGTAGTGTAAGTCTGCTTCATAGTAAGCAGTATCAGTGTCATAGGAAATGTGGAACATGAGTGAGCAAGAAGGGTAAGATATTACTAGTCCAGGATTGTGAAAGTGATCTTGAACGTTTTCTTTCTCAAAGTTGCGGAAATACAAAATGACGGGATTTCCTTAGAAGAATTCCAAGAGTTATAAATGGCTCTTACACGATTTGGCCTTGTGGAAACGTGTGGTAGAGAGCGAGAAGTCATTTATTGTATGTAACATATTTTTCAAAACGATGGAGGTTTTCTTTCAGAAAGTGGCGGGCTGAAAATAATAGCAGCACAACAGAGTGTAAGCTGTTCATAGGACATCATTCGACGTCATGGAAAGTAAGTTAATTTTAAGGAGTTCTGATTTCTGATTTGTCATGTTGTATGGGTTTTTTAAACACAATCATTTTGATTGTGTTTTTTTTCCCCGCTGTTATATGATGAATACCTTCAAGTCACTGTTTTTAGTGAAATTTGATAAATTCAGAGAACAGCAAAAATAAACCATTTAACATGTATAATTAATTCTGTACTTTTTGTATTTATGATATACATTTAGAAATGTGTAGTAGACATGAAGAAGCTGAGGCTTCTGTAAGTGTCAAAGTTGTTGCATACAGTGCTCACATTCTACGTAGTCTTTCATATGATAGACTACATTTCCACAATGAGATACCTAAGCAAAGGAAACACAGGTGATGTGATTGTGAAATGAGGAAAAGAAACTCCACATTTTTCAATTACATTACCTGTGTTTCCTAACATTACGAATCACATTGTGCAGATGAGGTTTAGGCCTGTCCAGAGAGATAGAGGAGGTCTGGCCTTTGTTCAAAAGTGCAGTGGACATGACTCACTTCGTTGGTAGGCCTGCACATGTATTATCTCCTCTGTACTTTTCAAGAAGCTAAATTTCATCTGCAAAACTGAGTAGGACTCACCTGAAAGAAATCTGTGGATAGGCTACACCTTATCAGCATCTAGAAACAATCATTTAAAATGTTAAGGGCAGTTTTATGAAGGCTGTGTGCCTCTTTTGCGCTGCTGTTCCGTCACTTTTGTGTAAAAGATGCACCATGTTGCAAGATAGGCCTCAGTTCATTTCCAGCAAGATACCGTCACTTTAAAATGTATATAATTAGGACTGTGTAGGGGGCATGCAGAAGCTGAGGCTTCAGTAAGTGTCAAAGTTGTTGCATGCAGTGCGTACTCTTTCATATGCTGGACTACATCTGCACAAGGAAACACAAGTGATGTGATTGTGAAATGAGCAAAAGAAATTGCACGTTTTTCAAATACATTACCTGTGTTTCCTAACATTACGAATCACATTGTGCAGATGAAGTTTAGGCTTGTCCAGGGAAACAGAGGAGGTCTGAACTTTATTGGTAGGCCTGCACATGTATTATCTCCTCTGTACTCTTCAACAAGCCTAAATTTCATCTGCAACCCTGAGTAGGCCTCACCTGAAACAAACGTCTGGATAGGACACACCTTATTGCCATCCTGAAATAATCATTTCAAATGTTAGGAACAGTTTTATGATGATTGTGCACCTCTTTTGCGCTGCCATTGCGTCACTTTTGTGAGACAACAGCAGTGCAAAAGATGCACCATGTTCCAAGATAGGCCTCACTTCATCTGCATCAAGATACTGTTAGTTTAAAATGTATATCTTTAGGACTGTGTAGGGGGCCTGGAGAAGCAGAGGCTTCTGTAAGTGTCAAAGTTGTTGAAAAACTGTTTGTCCTTCAATCTTTTCCCTTGTCTTTTCTAATTTTTAAATACATGTTTTAATATTTTCCAAATGTTTGTTCTCTCTTTCACAGATTGAAAGTATAAAAATAACAAGTGACTAAGTTAACAACAATTATAAGGTAAATGTTTTGTACTCTTTTCGTTACATTTCTATCACATTTAACTACTAATAGTTCCACTGCTTCATTTCTTTAACCCTCACTTTCTTGCCTTTGCTACTTCCCTCATTCCTTTCTCTATTACTTACTTACTCTACTCCTTCCACTCCTTTTCTCAGTCCCTCTCTTCTCATAGTTCCTCACTCTTGTTCACTCACTCCGTCTCTATTACTCTTAGTGTCTCTGACTGATCACTCTTTCACTACTTGTTCATTATGCTTTCTCTGTGTAGTTGAAGCACACTAAGGGGCATATTATGAACACAGCCAATAAAATGATTGCTGCTTTTATCGGCAGAAAACTGCTGCAAAAGCGGCTTTAGCGGCAGTTTTCTGCCGCAAAAGCGGCTTTAGCGACACATTTCTGCCAATAAAAGCTGCGAAACTTTTATTGCCTATGTTGATAATATGCCCCTATGTTATTTACATTTCTTTGCTGTTTCAATTATTCCTTTTCTGTTACTTCTTCTTTTCTGCTTTCTGTTTTTTCTCTCTGTTATTCCACATGTTTTAATCTTATTTTGAACATTTACTCACATTCTCTAAGAAACTCTTCTTTGTTATTCTTCTACTCTCCTTTTTTTCTTTCACTTCCTTATCTATTTTGTTTTTCACAATTATACCCTCTTCCATCTTTTCTTCAGTAAATAGATCTATTAAACAGTATCTCTGGTTTAGTCCCTATAGCTGTCTTTCTTTTAACATTACTCTCTGTTTACTTCCCTTATACTTACTCTTCTTTTTAAAAAAAAAAATGTTTTGGTTCGCTCCCGGTTTGCGTACTGGGGAGCGAACCGGGAAGCGAACCAAAAGAAATAGAGGTTGCCAGAGTGCTAAACATTCTAGCAATTTTTTTATAAAGGGGAGGTAGTTCTGAAAAGAACTTTTTTTTAATGTTTTTGTTGTTTTATATATTTTTTTATTTTTCTGAACATTTTTTGTTTTTTTTGTATTTTTTGAACAATTTTATTTTTTTTTTGTTTTTTTTGGGGGGAAACAACGAAAAACAGGCATTAGAAAGGGCTCAACAGGAGCAAACATTTTTTTATTTTTTGGGGCGTTTTGAGCATTTGTGGTTTTCATATGCTCTGTTTATCAAATTGATGCTCATATTTGCACATGAGAGTAAGTTACCACAATAAAGACACACTATCTTCATGTGCACAAAATTTTCTTGAATGTTTGGCACTGTTTCCCGTGCCTCTGGCCCCGACAGAGTTACCTGTGCCGATGTACTGGCCACAGGAGTTGGTGGGTTGTCTTGGAGGTCACGCATCTCTGCCATGCTGTAATTCAGTGGATGCCACCTCTGCATATGACGGTGCATATTATAGTTGCCGAAACTATACTTTTTATTTGTGCCTCTAGATAAATCTTCTTTGCATATGAGGCATGTCACATAGCGAGCATTCACTTTTTTTTGTCCTTGAGGAAAAGAAAAAAACTGCCAAATAAAACTATTTTTGTGGTGAGATATCCGGGGCTCCTCCCGTAAAAACTGTCTTGGCTGTACTTCCTCTTCCTCTTCTTCATCCTCTTCCTCCTCTGTGTTGGGAAGGAACTGTGGAGGTGGTCCTCTCTTCCTTGGTGGTGGTGGTGGTGGTGGGGGTGCACCAGCTGCAGCTACCACTGAAGCCATTTTCTACTAAGCAAAATAGGTCTTCCTTTCACAAAGTTGAAAGTCAGAGTGAGAAAAAAGGTGGGGGCTTTCATCATTTTGGAAAAAAAATAGTTCTAAACCAATGAAAAGTGTTAATTTTAGGTCACATGACCTAGCCTTACATCATTAGGAAACCAAAAGTGAAATGAACCAATGAAAAGTTTTATTAACAAGTCACATGACCTGTTACGCTTACGTTACGCGCTGCGGGCCGCGCCCCGGATCGCTTCCGGGAAGCTGCGCTTCGCGCCTCGGTTCGCGTACCGGAGCACTTCCGGGTGCGCTAACGCGGCGCGTCATAAGACGCATTACGCGACAACGCGATACGTCGCGCTTCCGCGACGCGTCACGATGTTGATTTCTAACGCGGCAGTTGCGCAAACGGAACGTTTACCGGTTCGCGTACCGAGTCGCGGCACCAAATTGAGCTAACGGGAAGCTACCCGGTTCGCGGACCGGGAGCGAACCAAAACATAATAATAATTTTTTTTTTATTAATAAACATATAAAATATATTTTTTGATTTAAAGAAGAATACATTTTAAAGCTTTTAATATTTGCTATTAAAAAACCATTGAAATTCACCGAAAAAACCATAGGTTATAGACCATATATAGTTAGGAATTAGCATTTACAAAACCTTGAAAATTCACTGAAAAAACCATAGGTTATAGACCATATATAGTTAGGAATTAGCATTTAAAAAACCTTTTTTTTACTCACACAAAACCATTGAAATTCCATATATAGTTAGTTGTACTAACTATATATCGCGCACCCGCAATCCACTGCTGATCATGTCACATATTACATCATTCATGACATGGTCAGTGACATCACTGATGACATCACTGATGACATCTCAAATGACATCACTGATGACATCACTGATGACATCTCAAATGACATCACTGATGACATCACTGATGACAACATCCAGTGACTATGTTTCTGTAAAGTTAAAATATGTCTTACATATTGAAGAATGAGTGGATTTATAAGTGTCTGGATGAAGGATTTATTAGGTGCATGACTGACTGTATGAGTGACTGATTAAATGTGTCTCACTGAGTGCATGGGTTAGTGACTAAACTGTTTTAATTTGTGCATCATTATGTCTGTTGTTCTGTAAACTGCTGCATGTGTTGATCAGTAGCTATATGAGTAACTATATGGGTTATTGGTTGATTGCCTAAGTATTTGTATGGGAGACTGAGTGTGTGTGTGGGTGGCTGGGAGGTGTATAACTCTGTGCATAGATGTATGGGTTCAAAAGTGCATGTGGAAACAGCTGTATGGGTGGTTGACTGTGTGCATGAGTGTATTGGTGAGTGAATGGATATCTAAGTGCTACATGTCAAAGTAAGTACATATGTAAAACACAGTATATGTAAAACACAGTACATGTGAGAGTTGACATGTATAAATAACTATGCATAAGAGCCAGTGAATGTGTGAGTGGCTGTATGGATCATTGTGAACTTGAATCAGGGATTGTATAAGAGAGTAAATATGTGTTAGTATATGTTTGAATAAGTAAGGTGTGTATAACTGTATAGTTGAGGAAATGGATGTGAGATTGATTCTTTGCATGACTGACTAGGTGTGTGAGTAACTCCATGGATGAGTGACAGTCTGTGAGTGTCTGTTTACACTGAGTGTATCTAAGTTTTTATTAGAGTCTGAAGAGATTCATCGTATTATCACATGACTAATGTCATCAGTGATGTCATCAGTGATGTCTTTTGAGATGTGATCAGTGATGTCATCAGTGATGTAATCGGTGATGTCATTTGAGATGTCATCAATGATGTCATCAGTGATGTCATCAGTGATATCATCAATGATGTCATTTGAGATGTCATCAGTGATGTCATCAGTGATGTCATTTGAGATGGCATCAGTGATGTCATCAGTGATGTCATTTGAGATGTCATCAGTGATGTCATCAGTGATGTCACTGACCATGTCATGAATGATGTAATATGTGACATGATCAGCAGTGGATTGCGGGTGCGCGATATATAGTTAGTACAACTAACTATATATGGAATTTCAATGGTTTTGTGTGAGTAAAAAAAAGGTTTTTTAAATGCTAATTCCTAAATATATATGGTCTATAACCTACGTTTTTTTCAGTGAATATATATATATATATATTTATGTATATAAATATATTACCTACTGGCGGTTGCCAGTAGGTAGTTATAGTTAGGACCTATTTTCTATAGGAAATCCACAACATTCTATTTGGAATAACTTTGGTGCCGGTTGAACAATCGTCGTGAAATTTTATAAACTGGTGGGGGGCTCTGGTCCGCTCCTATCCTGAATGTCTCGGGGTGAATTGTCAAGTGGGGGCTGAGAAAAAAGGGGGGTCATAAAACGTGTTTTCCCCATGAAATTTTCCATAGGGCCCTTTAGCCGCAGCTACAGCCCGAACTGCTGAATGGAATTACACCAAATTTGGCAAAGAGGTAGTCCTTAGTTTAGACTTGTGCCTTTTGCTTAAATGGTGTAAATCTGTTTAGTAGTTTTTTAGATATTAAAGGAAAAATGTACATATATATCTGGGCTGGAGCCTAACGACACATCTCATTGTGAGATCTGATTGGCTGTCAGCACTTCATACAAGAAGTGATGCCAGCCATCTTTGGACCAATATACATGATAGCACCTCATTAAAAAGCATTGCAGTTAATAGAATGTTTTAAGACTTTAGTTACATTATAAATCATTTATTGATGGTACAATGCTCATTTTAGAAATTGTGGTGTGTTCTAAGGTGATAATACCATGTGAAAAAGCCTTCTGCTGGGATATCATGAATCATGTTTGAGGGAAAACTATTTTCTCATGCTGGTCCACTGAGGTTTGGAAGGTGCCCCAGAAGCTAAAAAGAGAGCATATTTTCTGTAAATTCACATTATCTTTCTAAGTCATGTGATAATGAAGTCTGATATTCTCAGTAAAACATGTACATCCAACAAGGGCAGAGACTGTCAGGTGATTCCTTTGTGTTCTACTGCAGCTTCCGAGAGTGTTCTTAAGAACAACTATAGTGCTAACAGCCTTACTATTGACAACGTTATGGCACACCTGAAGCCATCTTAATTGGAATAAACTGGTAGCACTTAAAACATTTAATTTAAAAAGGAACAAAATAAGGGTGTTTAATTTGTCATAGAAATTATGGGTAATGCTGTACAAAGAAAAATTAGGACATGTTTTAAGTGAGATCTCAAATATCTTCCTGTTATATTTCAACAGGAGCTGCCTGTCAGTTGTTTGTTTTGTGTTCTACTGCAGCATCCCAGAGTGTTCTAAAGAACAACTAAAGCGCTAACAGCCTTACTAATGACCCAAGTATGGCACACCTGAAGCTAAACACTTAAAACATTTAATTTAAAAAGAGAGGGGGTTCATTTTGTCAAACAAATTATGGTTAGTGTAGTAGAAAGAAAAATTAGGGCATGTTTTAAGAGAGTTCTCAAATCCTCTCCTATTTATTTGAAAATTCTGACATGCAGACTGAACAATCACTTTCAATACCAGCAGTAGACGGGGAACATGGCGGTAGGAAGCTAAACGGCTGCGGGCAAGCTCCTCCGATGTCTATCACAGAATCTGTGCCGGACTTCTGCAATCGAATGTAGTAGGCTTTCTTTTTCTTCCTAAGGATCGGCTAGATGGTGATATTTGAGTTCAGATTTCTGACCTTAGTACTCTAACACTTTTAATTTCGAATTTTCCCCTTTTGGGCTGCTTCCACGTGTTTTACCACAAGCATCCCAGTGTGGAGAAGCGTGGCTCAATGGTTAGAGCGGCATACCCTGTTGCTGAGGTCTGGCCCGGGACCAGGGTTCAATTCCTGCCTCAGCGGCTCTTGGACTCAATTTCCACGGACCTGATAATTCTCGCCTCGGTGCCTAGTCTAATCATGGGTCCCACTCTGTGACTCTGGGCAATAGCTTGCTTAACCTCCACAACGGCCCCAGCAGCGCTTGGATGCCTGGCTTCACCTTGCGGGTGCCCAGGAGTAGACATTTCACAGGAAAGCCAGGATGGGTTCCACAGCGGTATGAATACAACGCTACGAGACCTCTGGGTAGAAGTGCGCTATATAAATACTAAACACACACACACAATCTGCGTACAATCCAGCCTCTCGCCTCCCGTTTTTTTTCCTTCTCTGCCTTTTTTTTCTCCTGTAACTTACCTGGTGGAGCACCTCTAAGGCCGGATGGTGTTTGGGGGTCATCTGTCGGTGCTCCCTGGAGTAACACGGCCACGGGTCGCAAGTGCAGCACAGGAGCTGAGGTGGCAGCGTGTCCTTCAGCTGTGGATCCGGGCTCATGGCGGCAGAGTCAGCACCTGTCATTCCGGCGAGGGGTTGGTCTGCCGAGATTCGAGCGGTGGTTCAACTGTGAAACAAATCGGGCCAAGTGCTGCTGGCGACTGTCTTTCTTCGGGCCTGAGGTGCTGAGAGGCAGGGTTAAGTGGTTATCATTTGATGAGCAGAGGGGACTGTTTGCTTTTACTTGCCTGACCGGGGCTTGTGATTCTCCGCCCAGGATGGAGGTTGCGGAAGGTGAGGTATTTGACATACTGCAGTGCCTGGATAAGGATCTCCGTCCTTTTCAGCAAGAGAGTTATTGGAGTTGTATGGCGAAAAGTGGGCTGAATATTCTGTACCGTGCTCATAATAGTGTCAAAAGCCAGCAAATCTCAGGACCAATTGTGTGCCCCAATACCCTGCACTACAGAGCAGTGAAGATAGATACTGCTGTGGATTTGGGGGTCTTACCGTCCATTACGGAGGTAAAATTCTAAGCAAGGTGGTGTGAGAAAGACGACACCACGGAAAGCAGCACACCGGGTGGAACAAGAGGGAAAGGCAGGGTCAAAAAAACCCTGACTTATAAAGTAAGAGTTACTCCCTCATTGAAGACTTTCTATAAGGTCTTAACTACTCCTTCAGATAAAAATAAAAAGGGGAGTAACATGTCAACTTCAACTTCAACTTCAACTGCCCAGGTGGCGCACCCGCAGGTTCCCCCTCTGCCGAAAGAAATTACCTTGTCATCAACCCCGATTCCACCACCTGGGGGAACAGATGGTCTGTGCACATCCGTTGAACCTGTTGGTGTCCATTCTTCTATTGTCATCTATCATAGGTATTCGGCCCTTGAGAACCAAGGAGATCAAGGTTTAGATCTCGACCCTTTACAACCAATGGAAAAGGATGATGTAGTGGAGGTTTTATTTCCCTCAATTTTGGTTAAAACCGGCCCTCTCGGAATCCCAGACATGAAAAAAAAGGATCCCTTAAATGCGGAGGGAGGTGGAGCTGGAATTGGATCCCTAGCAGACATCTTAATGGCATTAAAGGATGACATTGGAAGAAGATTTACAATCTCCGAATCCAACCAAGCCGAGATTAAATCTTCATGTGAGGTGTTAACTAAAACAGTTGAAGAAATCTCACATAGAACTGATGCCTTAGAACTTGAAGCTCCCGATATAAAGGAATCACTCCATAGTTCCTCCGTAAAAATAGACAAACTAGTTCTCCAAAATAGAGACCTGAAGGAAAATATTGAGCGCCTCACCGGTCAGTGTGTGCTTGGTCCGCAGTGAGGGAAACGGCAATTACCAGCTTCATTTGCCTCCAGTACACAGCGTTCTGCCGTGAGGGAAACGGCAATCGACAACACATTACGAGGCACATGGGCCCAGGGACTACATCCCTCAGCTGCCCCGGCTCTCGCGGTGACACTCCCGCAGTGCCGCTGACGCCATAAGAACCCGGTGCATCGAGCGGACAGTGGGGGGCTCACCGGTCAGTGCGTGCTTGGTCCGCCGTGAGGGAAACGGCCATTACCAGCTTCATTTGCCTCCAGTACACAGCGTTCCGCCGTGAGGGAAACTGCCATCGACAACACATTACGAGGCACAGGGGCCCAGGGACTACATCCCCCAGCTGCCCCGGCTCTCGCGGTGACGCTCCTGCAGCGTTGCTGATGCCATAAGAACACGGTGCGTCTCCCGCCTCGCGGGACGCGAGCGGGCAAAGCCCGGGACAATGGCGGGGCTGTCTGTGGCCTTCCGGGGACGGAGAGGGACGGGACGGGCCATCCCCCTGATATCTGCAATATGGGTAAGCACAAATTACCATCTATTATAGATAGAGGGGGTGAAAAAGCTAAGGTCCCAAGAAAATCCCTAGCATCATCTCGTATTTAACCTCTGCCGTGGGGGCACTGTCTACTGAAATTGCCAATGCGGAAAGGAAATTAGGGCTGGATGCTAATAATCTAATAATTGTCTGGGACTTCATCGAGGAACACTACTGTGACAAGACAGGTCCCTCTGGAGCCCTTGGTAGTTATTAAGCCACCAGAGATCATTCTTCCTCCAGATTCCTCACTGGCTAATGTGGCCAACCCGGGAAACACAAGTGAAGCCCATATCGAACTGTTAGCATCAGAAGGTCAGGAAAAAATCCAGAAGAAAGCGTCAAAGAGGCCATATAAATACACTGCATCTGCTAAGGCTACCCAGGGGAACAAAGGGCTAACAGATCATAAACGATTGGAGGAATCAATTCGGGATATGATCGAAGACATCTTTACTGAGAGACTGGAGACCGCCCTGACCACTATTGCTAAAGACATTATTGACACTTTGAATATATGTGTAGCTGGGATATTGGAGAAATGTGACCACTTGAACCCCTTATTGTCATCTAGGGAACAATTAGCAAGCTCTAGAGAAGGCATTCATCCATTTAAACACATAGCACCGATAGTCTCCAGCTCAAGTCAGGGGAGAGTTTGCCGCCTTCCTCTCCCATGATGTTGACTCCGCCAATACCAACTATCATTAGTAATGACAGGGTTACCCAGGAAGGGCCAGGAAACAATAGTACTGCCATTACACTGATTGCCCCTTATACCCATAGGAAGCCTCTGTTGGGCAAAAATTCTCAACTGCAACCAACAATTAATCTCCCTGTGGATTCAACCCCCCTGGTGGCAATAATAGTTAATGTCCCTCTCTTGCCAGCTGGTGAGGTAGAAAATACAGCGAATTTGTTGAATTCCACGAAGATATGGTGTGACGCTAACTGTTCTGGGGACAATGTGATCGCCACTAGTGTACTCTTGGTCAGGCGGGTGGGCTGGATAGGGCATACACATAAATCAATGAAAGATGACTGCCTCATTGTAAACTTTAATAAGGTTGGCGAGGCTGTCCGCCTTTTCTGGGATGCCTCAGAGATTAGTAATGAAGTTGGTGCTCTTAGATCCATCCCGCTTGGTTTTTTCTACCCCCCTAGGAACCCCAGTATTACAGGGAAGAGGCTGCCCCCTGCCCACACAGGCAGAGGGTTACTGACAACAACTCATAGTTCCCCTGGCTCCTCGGAAAGAGACTTAAAATATAGTTGGGTTACTTCAAAGGCGGGATCATCAATCAAGGCCCAGCATACCCCAAGAATAGAAAAGAGGGCACCATTACCTCTGTCTAACTGATTCTCCCCGCTTTCGCAGTTGGGAGAAGTTGACTGACTAGAGGCTCAGAGTGATGGGTCAGTAATAGTAACTCCTAATACCTGTACAGACTCCAGGGGCAGAGGAGTGACCGTGAAGCTAATGAGCTGGAATATTGCAGGAATCCGCTCAAAAAAGGCCGACAAAGTCTGGATAAATTATATTAGAGAACACAACATTGTCGCCCTACAGGAGACCTGGGATAGGGAATGTAAAATGTGGGTGGATGGCTTTACCTCATATTTTTCTACAGCCAGGGGATCAAAGGCAGGAAGAGATAAAGGTGGCCTTATGTTTCTTATCTCAGTGAAGATTTCAGGGTCTGTCACAGTATTAGATTCTCCTTCTCCTCATTTTTTAGTTCTGGAATTATCCTTGACAAATAAACCAAAAATTCTGCTCATAAACTTTTATAACTCCATGGAAAGTGAGTATGTAAATGAGCACCTTCACTCTTTGGGAGAATTTTTAATTGAATATAAAGAAATCCAAACCACTTTATTTTATTACATCCTGATGGGTGATTTTAATATTCATCTATGTAAATTGAATTGCCAATTTGGAGAAAATCATGGTCCTACTCAATCATCTATATCTGGCCATATCTTCGAGGCATTGAATTCCCAGGTCATAGCGGAGAGGAATCAGCGGGGTAGAAGCCGGGAGGCCTGTAATATTGCGCAAGAATTTACTTTGCGCGCCCGTCAGCTTCTTTAAGTCACTAAGACCCCACAATTCCGCCCCATAGAGGACTGCCGCGCCAACTTTGGCATTATAGATCTTTAAAACCGGGGTAATTGGCCTAGTATGTGACAAATAAAATTCCTTAGTGAGTGCTCCCGTCAGATGAGCATGCTTCGTAACCAGCTGGTTAGTGTGATGTCTCCACCATCATTCATGGCCCTAACTATATTACTGCCATTATCTGTGGAAACATAACCAATAATGCGCTTTCTTGGATGCATCCATTCAAAGACCTTACTGTTAAACTCCTCCAAAATGTTTACTGCATTATGAGATTTCTCCGTAGCAAACATGGCTACTGTTGCATGTTTCCGACTAGCTTGAAAAACTGTGTCACTGTCAACACCTGCATATAACTTGTCTCTAACCCCTGCAAAAGAGACCCAGTGTGCAGTGATGCACATGTAATCAAGGGCTTGGCAACTGGTCCACATGTCTGTTGTCAGGTGGATAGTGTGAACAGCACTCTTCTGTAAAGCTGCCCCAATCACCACCAGCACATCTTGATGTCGTGCTGGAACCGCAACGCTGGCAAAATAGGACCGTCTAGGAACCTTCCAATTAGGGCAGACTGTTGCCACAAATTTTCAAAAACCCACACTTTCCACAAAAGAAAAAGGGAGAAGGTCCAGTGCTAACATTTTAGTCAGCATTGCATTATACAGACGTGCCGTTGGGTGGTTGCGATCAAATGGCGCCTCCGAGCAAAACATGCTTTTAATGGTGGTCTGGACCGTTTTCATATGTGATGAGGATGCAGGCCTCTTTAACCCAGTTAGGCTCATTGATGTTCTTTTTCACATTGGTGTCTCTACCAGACTACTGTGCCTCCTTGATGTTGTTGGGGTAGAGGAGGGTGTGGGCGCTACCACTGCAGTGCTGCTGCCAGGGGTACAGTGTGTACCAGAAAAAATGCCTCTCAGTTGTTCACCTCCCCCCTGCATGATCAGCTCCTCTTCGTCATCAGATGCAATATCAATGTCTACATTTGGATTTGTACTTTTGGCTTTCCGGATGTTACTTAGGTGTGCCTCCTACTGGATAATGTGGTGTTTTTTGAGATGACCTCTCTGGCCTCCGGTACCATAGTTGGTACCAAGCTTACCCTGACTAACTACTTGTTTACAAATCGAATAAATGACTAGGTTTTCTGCCTTGTTGCTAATACTAAAGAAGTCCCAAACTGGGGACTGGAGATTTCCGGTGGTAGTGGAGGTGCTACTTTCAATTCCAGATGAAGTGGAGGATGGGTGTGGCCGAATTTGACTCTGTTGTGCACTTACAGTTACAGCACCACTACTTGAGGTAATGGAGGTCGAGCTGCATGGAGGTCCCTGCCGGCCCTTCTGAAGAGAAAATATGGCAGCTGTAGGTCGTGTTGGTGTAGTGGTTACCTGTGTTGGTGGTGGTACCAGTGCCACGCCGCCCACATCCCGCTCAGCAGCAATTCGGGATAGGGTAAAAATGTCTGTCTGCTGCATGCCCGCTGGGGCTGGAGTGATGACTGTGATGACTGTCTCGTCATCGTCAGACTGTTCATCAGCAGCAGAATACACCACTTCTACTTCTTGTTTGTCGTCATCACCCATAAGTGAAAGCCTTGCGGGAACCTTCCTTTTAGGCTTAGCTACCTTTATCGGCTCATGGCGTGCCTCCCTCTCAGACTGAATCGGTGGGTTCCAATCAACATCTAGATCATCAGAAGGAAGGGGGCTTGAAGAAGTACTTGTACTAGCCCTCCTTGACCTTTTTCTTGCTGGGGATCTGGAAGACAATGGATCATCAGGAGGAGTGGCTTGCTCGGATGATACCTCCGCTTGAATCTCGATTTCCAGATGTGCCCCTACTTCTGGAAGAACAAGCATTGTGGGCAGTTGTGCCTCTCCATGCGACTCTCCATGCGCCTCTCCATGCACCACTTCTTGCGCCAGCACCAACTCCTTGCGCCTCTCCTTGTGCCTCTCCTTGCGCCTCTCCTTGTTGCACCTGTCGTTGTCGTTGCGGCTGTGGTTGAACACTCGCCAGATGAGTAACACCCTGCGTTGATTGGATGCTACTTTCTTGTGATGAGTCAATGCCAACATCACTGGTCGATGGTGATTGAGCAATTAAAGTGGCTGCCTCTGCGGCAGTCATGGCCTTGGGCCTAACTTGGTGTGGTGGCACTGAGACTAATGAAGCTGAGGTGCTTCTCCCAGCTTGGTCCTCGGTGGACACCGCTGCTGCAGGTGTAGATTTTTTCCCCCAAAAAAAGTGTCTGTGGGCACACCAGTCTCCTTGGTAAGTGGTGCCACCTGCTTCTTCTGCTCCTTCTTACTGGCAGTGGCACTGGCAACTTTCTTGGTAGAGGAGCTACGGCCACCTTTCTTTGGGCCCATCTTCTTCAGATGTCAGAACAGCAGGCTGCAGTTGCACGAGTTGAAGAGTTGTCTGTGTCTACAACACGTGACGTCACGTGACGTTGTGCACACACCGCAGCAGGACTTTTTACTGGCACTACAGCAAGTGATGATGATGAGGAGGACGATTTTGTCAGTCTTTGTGCACCTAAAAGGAAAGGAAGCCAGAGGAACATCAGTTAAATAAATGTTGCATATGTCGTACTTCAATTAATATTTGCAACTAGGCATTTAATATTATTGCAACACACCCAAAAATGGAAAGACCAAAAATAAAAATTGCAGTTACTTCTAATCAAAAATGGATGTTTACATTAATAGAAGAGATACCACACAGAGAGAGTTATTTCATGCACCACTGAGTACCCCTGGGCATAATGGATGAAAGGAGGCATACTGGGTGCAGGCCTATGGTACAAAGCACACTGCCTGGCTTCAAAATGGCCCCTAGACCCCCACCCACATGACCAGGCCCTGGACCAGGCCTCAAAATAGCCCCCACCCACATGGCCAGACAACAACAACACCCCAAAAAATCGAAAAAGCACACAAAAATCACCACAATCCAATGCCATCCATGCCCTAAATGATGTTTAAATTCAGGAGACCCCACAGAAAGCCTTGGTCCAGGCACCAGCACTGACTACCCCTGGGCATAATGGATGAAAGCAAGGCAGACTGGGTGCAGGCCTATGGCACAAAGCACAGTGACTGGCTTCAAAATGGCCCGAGACCCCCACCCAAATGGCCAGGCCCTGCCTGGACCAGGCCTCAAAATGGCCCCCACCCACATGGCCAGGCCACAACAACACCCCAAAAAATCGAAAAACACACAAATCACCACAATCCAATGCCATCCATGCCCTAAATGATGTTTACATTCAAGAGACCCCACGGAAAGCCTTGGTCCATGCACCAGCACTGATTACCCCTGGGCATAATGGATGAACGCAAGGCAGACTGGGTGCAGGCCTATGGCACAAAGCACACTGACTAGCTTCAAAATGGCCCCTTGACCCCCAACCACATGGCCAGGCCCTGCCTGGACCGGGCCTCAAAATGGCCCACACCCACATGACCAGGCCCCAACAACACCCCAAAAAATTGAAAAACACACAAAAATCACCACAATCCATAGCCATCCATGCCCTAAATGATGTTTAAATTCAAGAGACCCCACAGAAAGCCTTTGCCCATGCACCAACACTGACTACCGCTGGGCATAATGGATGAAAGCAATACAGACTGGGTGCAGGCCTATGGCACAAAGCACACTGACTGGCTTCAAAATGGCCCCTTGACCCCCACCCACATGGCCAGGCCCTGTCTGGACCAGGCCTCAAAATGCCCCCCACCCACATGGCCAGGCCCCAACAACACCCCAAAAAATCGAAAAACATACAAAAATCACCACAATTCAATGCCATCCATGCCCTAAATGATGTTTAAATTCAAGAGACACCACGGAAAGCCTTGGTCCATGCACCAGCACTGACTACCCCTGGGCATAATGGATGAAAGCAAGGCAGACTGGGTGCAGGCCTATGGCACAAAGCACACTGACTGGCTTCATAATGGCTCCTTGACCCCCACCCACATGGCCAAGCCCTGCCTGGACCAGGCCTCAAAATGGCCCCCACCCACATGGCCGGCACCCAACAACACCCCAAAAAATCGAAAAACACACAAAAATCACCACAATCCAATGCCATGCATGCCCTAAATGATGTTTAAATTCAAGAGACCCCACAGAAAGCCTTGGCCCATGCCCCAGCACTGACTTCCCCTGAGCATAATGGATGAAAGCAAGGCAGACTGGGTGCAGGCCTATGGCACAAAGCACACTGACTGGCTTCAAAATGGCCCCTTGACCCCCACCCACATGGCCATGCCCTGTCTGGACCATGCCTCAAAATGCCCCCCACCCACATGGCCAGGCCCCAACAACACCCCAAAAAATCGAAAAACACTCAAAAATCACCACAATCCAATGCTATCTATGCCCTAAATTATGTTTAAATTCAAGAGACCCCACAGAAAGCCTTGATCCATGCACCAGCACTGACTACCCCAGGGCATAATGGATGAAAGCAAGGCAGACTGGGTGCAGGCCTATGGCACAAATCACACTGACTGGCTTCAAAATGGCCCCTTGACTCCCACCCACATGGCCAGGCCTTGCGTGGACCAGGCCTCAAAATGGCCCCCTCCCACACGGCCAGGCCCCAACAACACCCCCAAAAATAAAAAAACACACAAATATCACCACCATCCAATGCCATCCATGCCCTAAATGATGTTTAAATTCAATAGACACCACAGAAAGCCTTGGTCCATGTACCACCACTGACTACCCCTGGGCATAATAGATGGAAGCAAGGCAGACTGGGTGCAGGCCTATGGCACAAAGCACACTTACTGGCTTCATAATGGCTCCTTGACCCCCACCCACATGGCCAGGCCCTGCCTGGACAAGGCCTCAAAATGGCCCCCACCCACATGGACGGCCCGAACAACACCCCAAAAAATTGTAATACACACAAAGATCACCACAATCCAATGCCATTTATGCCCTCAATGATGTTTAAATTCAAGACACCCCACAGAAAGAGTTGGTCCATGCACCACTGACTACCCCTGGGTCTACTGGCTAGTGTGGCTTTACACGCACCCCATAATTAAAAAAAAATTCCACATATAACAGTGAGCCATTCAATTCCATGACATAAATGATATTTAGGTTCAACAAAACTCACAGAAACAGTTTTATCATGCACTCATGACTAGCCCTGGACCTACTGGATACTGTGCCTACCCACAATATATATTTTTTTAAGTTGTTTAAAATTTTTAAAATTGTAATTGCAGCAACTGCAATGCCCCAAACAAACAACACCAACGTACTCAAATCCAAAAGTAATCCAAAAGTGATCCAAACAAAAAGTCCTAAAATACAAATATCCAGCAGCAGCCACAAAAAGTAATCCTTCCAGCTTCAGATCCAAATGAAAAGTGACCAGGACATGGACAAAGCACTGGGAGGAGCCTGCTGGACAGGAACAGGAAGTTGGAGACTCTGGGGCACTTTCTTCCTGCAGCCCCCCAAAAATGGACTCCTTGCACAAAAAAGTGCAGCCAAATGTCAATCTCAGGAGTTATTCTGATCCAAATCATCATTTTCAGAAGGTTTATGCTGCCTGCGGTAGATTTCTTGTGCAGAATTGCAATTTTTGCAAGTTCGGGAAGGCGAGCTGTTCAAATCTCCCATCTGAAGTTAGCTGCGCGTCGCATCTACGTGTTCGCAATTGTTTACTCCCACGATGCGTGATAGCGGGCCCTTATGACGTAGTCGCGTTCTCAAACTCTCGCAGTGCAAGATGGCGGGCCGCTATGACGTAGTCGTGATCGAAAAGTCTCGAGCGATCACGCAGCCAGATCCAAAATGGCGCAGCGCACACAAACCGGGAGGAAAAACAACAGGGCGAACTCAGAATCACGGTAAATCAACCCATCGCGAGCAAGATTGTATTTTTCAAGTGCGACCAAGCAAAAAAGTCCACCAGCTTGCGAATTGCAAATTCTTTGGCAAATTCGCCCGATTCGAGGCCCGCGAAATTGCCAAAATTTCGCAAATTCCGCGAGCTTAACGGATTTTCAGCCCATACTTATTCCTCATCATCTAATCGGAATCTTCCGATTCATAAATACCGAATCGGATAATACCGCTTCAGAAAATACCGAATCGGAAAATAAGAAACACTAAAAACGATAAATGAGATGTAGGAAAAACCGTTAAATAAGAAATCCATGAAATTCGGAATTTAAGAGTCGGTAATTACCATGGATTGAAAGCAGGTGGTAACCAGGTGCAGGCCATAAAACAGGCCCCAAAATGCAACAGTATGATCAGAATGGCGGCTTTCTATGTGATAGCAAGGCAGCAGGAGTCAGGATCTGGAGATGGGAGGAGCAAGTCTACAGACAGCGGATCACACATTTACAACTTACTGAGGTAGAGATCCATAAAAGGTACAGGCTACACCCCCACACCATCCTGGACTTGATAAGGGACCTGCACCCACTCCTGGCGCATCCAACACCAAGGGCACACGCTATACCACCACATTTGCAGGTGCTCTGTAGCCTACACCTACTTGCATCTGGCAGTTACCAGTGGGTGATGGCTGCTGTAGGTGGGGTATCCTAGAGCTGCCTGTCCCGTTTCTTCAGGAAGTTCATGGAGGCCATGCTGCAGAGAATGCATCATTACATCAGCTTCCCTGACACACGTGCCGAACTGCTGAAGACCAAGACTGACTTTTACCAAATGGCACAGTTCCCACATGTCAATGGCTGTATTGATCATCGTGGTCAAATTCCCTGGAAGCACCCATGACTCCTACATCTTCCAGAACAATGAGATCTACACACGCCTGGCAGCAGGGGAATTCGGAGAAGGAAACCTGCTAGGTAAAACACTGTGACACACCATGATAGATACTGCAGGTGTAGGTGTTTTTGTGCATGTGAATAACGGCTCTCTCTTTTCCACATAGGCGATAGCGCATATGCCATCCGCTCATTCATCCTCACTCCCTACCTGAACCCATCAACCCCGAGTGAGAGACGATACAACGTGGCACACAAATCTACAGGCAACGTTGTGGAGCGCACCTTTGGGCTGTTAAAAATGCCCGCAACCTTCTCTTTCATTTCCTCTGCCATTGAGCTGATGCCCTAATCAATGTTTTTTACATTTTCATTTAGGTGCTTCATCTGTCGGTGGACCGACTGGATGGCCTTCCCCTGCATGCGCTGCACCTTTACCATACTTGCCTCCAGGCCGCAGAACACACCAGGACCCTCGCCATGTTGGTTTGGACTGCTGTCCCTGGCCCTGCAGGGTCTGGCACCTAAGTAGGCCCCCTTGACTGTGGCCTGCTGATGAGCATTGCTGTCCTTAGCTGTCACGGTTGATGTGTCACCCCCCCCCACACCGTGCCTTCTGCAGAAGACTCCATTTTGCGGAGTGTGCCCACAACATGCCTCCTGGTTCTTTGCACTGCAGGTGTTGTTGCAGCCGATGATGCTACCAGTTGAGGTGAGGACAGGAGTAGTGGTGAGGCCAGCAGCTGTGGTGACGCTGGCAGGTGTGCGGAGGCCAGCAGCTGTGGTGACGCTGGCAGGTTTGGCGAGGCTGGCAGTGTTGGTGATGCCGCTGTTGCTTGTGTGTTGTGCCATGCGCTGGTACTCACCTCCTGTGTGCCTTCCCTCCGGGGTGCACTACCTTCCTTGTCCTTGGGACGCCTGGGAGATGTCTCGCCTGTGGACATAACATCGTACATTATCTCTGTGGTCCTGCAGCCCTACTCATACAATTAAATTCTCATCTCTGAAACACTGTTGCTATTGCCTCAGCTTGCTCATCACTGATGTGTGTTGCATGCCTTGTTGTTTGGTGTGTTGTCTGACATGGTAGGTGTTTCACTGACTACATCTCCGATTAATGCATTGCTGGTGTATACTAAAACCTGTACTGGAGTGAGGTTCACACTACTACATTAGGGAAGGGAAAAGTGAAGGGGAAGGGGTGGGGTGATTGCTGTGCATGCTTCTTACTTTTTTTGGTGGCAGCTTGGGCTGAGCTGTCTGCATCCCCAATCCCACAAACTCTGTCTGGCTCTATGGTGGACTCCACCAGCTCCTCATGCTCAGTCAGGGTAGGTGCCCTGTTCCTCCCTCCTCCTGTCTGCCTCCCTTGTTTCTGGAATGCAGCCATTTTTCTCTTTGTCACGCTCCGGAGGTTATACCACCTCTTCTTGAGGTCGTCGATGTCCCGTGGGGTCACTACAAAGGCATTCACCTTGGTTTGTATAGCCAGCCAAATCTTCCTTTTGGCAGATTCTGCCACCTGCAGGGACTGTTTGCCAAACAACTTGTGGTGTTCCTTCACTACCTCCTTCACAAGGACCTGCAGCTCCATGGTGCTGAATTTCACCTTCATCTTTCTCTCTACTCCTTCCCTTTCAGTGTCCTTGCTTGACATCATGCTGTTTTCCTGGAGTAAGTATCCAAGTGTCTCAAGGGCTCTGCTCTGCTCTCCCAGCCTCTCCAGCAGCTTCAGATTGAGTGCACCTGCATGGATGTGGCCACTTCCTGGTTGGGAGGTGGGGTGGTTGTACTGGATTGGCTGATTCCTTAATTGTTTCTTTTTTTGAATTGCCGATTCAGTATTTACCGAATTGGAATTTACCAAATCAGATTTTACAGATTCTGATCTTACCGATTAGGTTTTTACAGATCGGTGTTGGGGATTCGGTATCTCTTTACCGAATTTTACTGATTCGTTAAATATTACCGAATTGTTTCCTACATAGGATTCGGTATTTGGGATTTACCTACATATGGCCCTTTAACAATACCCCCAGCACGACCCCTACACTACACAAACACCAATGCATGACCCTAAAACACTATCCCAGCACAAACCCCTACACTACCCAAACACCACTGCGTTACCCTAAACCCTAAAACACTACCCCCTACAGTTCACAAACACCACTGCGCTTCCCAAACCCTAAAACACTATCCCCAGTACGACCCCCTACACTACCTAACCACCACTGTGCTACCCTAAACACCAAATCTACCTCCAGCACGACCCCCCACACTACCCAAACACCACTGCACTACCCTAAACCCTACATCTACCTCCAGCATGATCCCCTACACTACCCAAACACCACTTCACTACCCTAAACCCTAAAACACTACCCTCTACACTACACAAACACCACTGCACTACCCTAAACCCTAAAACACTAGCCCCGCATCACTCCCTACACTACAAAAACACCACTGTACTACCCGAAAACCCTAAAGCACTAACCCCAACCACGAACCTGCAAACACTACACAAACACCACTGGACTATCCTAAACCCTACATCTACCCCCCCAGTACGATCCCTTACACTACCCAAACACCACTGCACTACCCTAAACCCTAAGTCTACCCCCAGCACGAACCCCTACACTACCCAAACACCACTGCACTACCATAAACCCTATAACACTGCCCCATACATTACACAAACACCACTGCACTACCCTAAACCCTAAATCTAGCCCCAGCACGACCCCCTACACTAACCATTCACCACTGCACTACCCTAAACCCTAAAACACTACCCCAGCAAGACCCCCTACACTACCCAAACACGATTGCACTACCCTAAACCTTAACGCCACACCAGCACGACCCCCTATACTACCCAAACACCACTGCACTACCCTAAAATACTACCCCAGCATGACCCCTACTGGGGTACACAAGCACCACTGCACTACCCTAAACCCTGAAACACTACCCCCTACACTACACAAACACCACTGTACTACACTTAACCCTAAAACACTACCCCCAGCATGACCCCTACACTACACAAACAGCACTGCACTACCCTAAACCCTAAAACACTACCCTCTACACTACACACCCACCACTGCACTACCCTAAACCCTAAAACACTACCCCAGCATGACCCCCTACACTACCCAAACACCTCTGCGCTACCCTAAACCCTAAAACACTACCCCGGCATGACCCCCTACACTACCCAAACGCAAGTGAGCTACCCTTAACCCTAAAACACTACCCCCGGCACGACCCCCTACACTATCCAAACACCAATGCGCTACCCTAAAACACTTCCCCGGGATGACCCCCTATACTACCCAAACACCACTGCGCTACCCTAAAACATTATCCCCGGCACGACCCCATATGCTACCCAAACACCACTGAGCTAACTTAAACCCTAAAACACTACCCCCGGTACTACCCCCTACACTACCCAAAAATCACTGCGCTACCCTAAACACTAATACGCTACGCGAGGCATGACCCCCTACACTACACAAACACCACTGCGCTTCCCTAAACCCTAAAACACTACCCCCAACACGACCCGCTACACTACCCAAACACCACTGCGCTACCCTTAACCCTAACACACTATCACAGCAGGACTCCTTACACTACCCAAACACCCCTGTGCTACCCTAAACCCTAAAACACTACACTCAGCACGACCCCCTACACTACCCAAACACCCCTGCGCTACCCTAAACCCTAAAACTCTACCCCCAGCACAACCTCTACACTACCCAAACACCATTGCGCTATCCTAAACCCTAAACGCTACCCCAGCATGACCCCTAAACTACCCAAACACCTCTGCAAGTACAAACATAGCGATATCTAGAGACGGGGTGCAGCACGCGTACGGAAATGCGTTCAAATACGAGCGCGAGCTGCATGCTGATTGGCTGTCAACACTCGAAACCAGGAAGTGTTGGCGGCCATCTTGTGCCTCGGTAGAACCGAGTAACAAGAAAACAGTAAAGAAAGTTGAGAAATAAGGGAAGGGGGTAGGCTACAAACATTTTGATCCTTTACGCTTGCTCAGGGGGTTGTACATAGATGTTTAGGCTCTTTTTTTCTTTAAAAAAAAAAAAGAAATATCGCGGAGTACGCGTACGGAAGTACGTAGAATTACGAGCAGGAGCTGCATGCTGATTGGTTATGAACTGTCTGTGAACACTCGATACCAGGAAGTGTTGGCAGCCGTGTTGTTGGTCGTTAGAACCGAGTCACAAGAAAACAGTTAAAAAAATTAAATGAAAAAGAAGGTGAGAAATAAGGAAAGGGGGCATGGTAAAAACATCCTGATCCTGTAGGCTTGCTCAGGGGGTCGTTCATGGATTTTTAAGCTCTATATATTCTTTTTTATTTACAATGGAAAAATTGCGGCGGACGTACAATCACGAGTTGCATGTTGATTGGCTGTCAACACTTCAAAGTAAGACGTGTTAGCAGGCATGTTTTATTTTGAAGTGTGGCCGAGGGGGCGTGCATTCCCCGGGGTCCGCCACCTTCCTGGGGCAGTAATCTTTAAAATAGGGTGGACGTGAGGGCACGGACCTCCTAGCCCCGGGGGTTACCACTTTTCGGGGCTTTTTAATGTTGGGAGGGGATATCGGTGATTCCGTCCTGGAGCTCTTGATTGTTCTGGGGACCATCATGTCTCAGGGCTGACTCCTGCAGTGTCCCGGGGTGTGTACCCCCGGGACACTGCTGTTTAGTATGGTAGGGCAGGAGCGTCACGGCTTCCACTTTAGCACAGCAAACCGGTTTTCTATTTGAAAGGGAGAGCAAGTTAAGCGGCTGTGTCTTTCAAGTAGGAATTAGATTGCTTTTCGTTAGAGAACAGCATATAAACTGCTCTCTCTGAGTAAGCAATGCCGGCTCTCGAAGGATGCGGGGAGACGGCTGGGACCGTGTGGGCATTGGTGTTCCCCACACGGTTCCTAATGATATTTTTTTAATCCCGGGGAATGGGTTCATTTGCAGCTCCTTAAACATTCGTACATATAGTTTATGCAAAATTCATTTTTGTGTTGGGGAACAGAGTATTTCTCCAGTGACTTTGTCATGCATGTATGTTTTTTTCTTTTTCTTTACTTGTATTCCGTTTTATTTACAGCATGTTTCTACCTCTCTTCAGAATGAGTTCCACAGCGTAGCATCTGAGGCAGTGTTGTTTTTTGTTTGCCTCCCTCCACCCTAATTGATAATGTAATGGGGGCACTGCTGTCGTCTCTGTTTTAAGTTTGCAACACAGTAGGTAGGATAAATAAAGCACTTGACACAATGTAGATTGACACTATTTATTGTATTTAATTTTCCAATGTTTTTAAAATAGAATATACTCATGTACAAAATAATGTTTTAGTTGAAAAATAAATATTTAATATAATTTTTTGAATCACCACATGAGCTGTTATTATAGTGAAGATAAAAAAAGTGTTTATGTACAAGGAGCTACAACAGAAGAAATTCAGTATGGAAAATCAACAACAGAATTTGAACACATTTTCGAAATTAGTAATATTGTCATAGAAGAGCTGAACATACTTTTTAGAAGTAGCAAGAATGAAGAGGAAGATATAAATGCTGGATATAGTAGCTGTGATATCCTAGATTAAAGGTTAGATGTTGATTTTGTGGAAGAATTGATAATACCAGTCAAGAAAGGCAGAAAGTGAGCAATGTAAGCACTGCTTTCGGCTGAGGTAGTTCAACCAATTAGAAGATAATGTCAAAAAAGTAATGTTGAGCATAGTCATGCTCCTGATCCATGCATTTTATTAGGTCAATAGACTGTTCCCGTAAGACAAAACTTCATCAAAATAAATGCATAGAATGTTAATTTCACTGAAATGAGGATTCATTTGTGGGTGTGGGTTGCTTGCTGAATATGCTGCTTCAGCAATTGCTGTGCTTGGTGCAGCAGTAGGTGGGTTCTCTCTGTAAATGAAAAGGAGGACATTTTTCTGTGTTAGGCTCTATAAGAATAATAGCCAGAAATGGATGGACACATTTAATAAAAATAGACTCATAGGTATTTAAGTTCATCAATTCAGAAGGAATTATTACGAAGTCTACATTATTATGCACAGCACTAGGAGGTATTTTGTTCTTATCTAATTTGTTATGAAACTATTTAGAAATATGCTGATTAGAATGCAATTCAAAACAATTCTGTGACAAATAAGTTGCGAAATGTTTCGTCATTATTATTTTCCTTTTTCAATACAGATGAACAGTACTTTTTAACATTAGTGCTGGAATTTTTGCGTAATACAATGTTCCGAATAATTTTCTGATTTGAGTATGATGAACTGGTAACATTCTGAATTGGTGAAAAACACTTTGGCATACATTTTTAGAAAGACAAAGCAGGGAATGACTTTGCAAACCAGTATTTTCTCTCACTCTGCAAGAGTCTAGTGCGTGCCACATCTTAATATTTTGTTTAACACTTTTGTTATTATACTTAGGCAAAAAGTTGCATTAAAAAAATTATTAGATTCTTAACTTACAGTATAAATACTACTACAATTGGAAGTGTGCACTGGAGTTTTAGAACGTGTCCCTAAAAGTTCCTCAGGAAACACTTCTTTTGCATTTCTAGGAACAATTTGGTGTTTCACAATAGCACAACCATTTCTAACCTCATAGGTACGAATACTAGTGTCATCTGTATGGAAATCATTACTCTGAAGATAACTTGTCATTAAAAAAAGGCTTAGAACTTGATCTATCGTTCCATTCTCCTTTGAAAAATGTCTGAAAAATGATGTGTTAGTTTCTCTTTTCAATTTACTTTTGGCCTTCATTAAAGGGATCGATGAATGCACTTTTGTCAAAGTTAACAGAATGTGTGGGCACAGTACAATTGTCTGTCTTAAATAAAGCAAAGCTACATTCAATGTTGTCCTAAGTGTAGATGGAAAGGTGAATTGAAGTTGTTAATCCTCTTGTCCGTAGTGTAGGTCGAAGGCAGTAGTTGACACAGAAATGGAGGAATGCTTTTTTTCTCTTTTTTAATACAAAATCTGAAGACGTACAGTAGAAACATCTATAATTTTAAGAAATGAAGGCTGAATTTCCTAATGTACAAACTGTGAGGAAATGTGATGACATTGTGAAATTGTCGATTTTAAATAAATCAAGATTGTATTGAATGTTTTCTGTACTACTGGCGGTATTGGTATCTAGTTGTGAACTCTAGTGAGCGCAGACTTTATTGAAGGCTCTTCTTTGTAGACATAAGAGAAATTTACATAGAAAAGTGAATTGAAGTTGTGAACTCTGCTGTTCGTAGTGTACATTGAAGGTACTAATCGATACAAATATTGATGAATGCTATTTTGTACAGTTAACAGAATGTGAGGACATAGTATAATTCTCTCTGCCTTAAGGAAAGTAAGGCTGAATACAATGCTGTCCTTAATGTAGAAGGAAAGCTGAATGCAAGTTGTGTACCCTGCTGTCTGCAAGTTAGATTGTAGGCAGTTGTTGATACAAAGATTGAAGAATGCTATTTAGTTGCAGATAACAGAATTTGAGGTCACAGAAGAATTGTGTTCGGGTCAAGGAAAGCAAGGTTGAATACAATGCTGTCCTTAATGTAGAAGGAAAGCTCAATTGAAGTTGTGAACTGAGCTGTCCGTAGTGTAGATTGAAGGCAGTTGTTGACACAAAGGTCGATGAATGGCATTTAGTTACAGATAATAGAATCTCAGGATACAGTATAATTGTGTGTGCCTTAAGTAAAGCAAGGATAAATGCATTGCTGACCTTAATGTAGAAGGAAAGTTGAATTCAAGTTGTGAACTAGGCTGTTGTAGATCGAAGGTAGTTGTTGACAGAAAGATCGGTCAATGCAAGTCGTAAACCCAGTTGTCTGCAGTGTAGATTGAAGGTAGTTGTTGATAGAAAGATTGAAGAATGCTATTTAGTTACAGATAACAGAATCTGTATTATGGTCGGATCATTTCCTAATCACTTTTAGTCTTTCTAGTGTCTCTTCCTCCAGACTGAACCCCACTACTTCTGCTAAACGTTTCTCTAGGCCTTTTCATTTGTTATCTAGCGATACGTTACTCCAGGCTTTGGCACGTTCACCATGCACTTTGTCCGGTAATGTGGAAACTGACCTACCTCTTTATACGGAATGGCTCACAACCATATTGGCGGATCTCGTGCCTGAGAAAGCCGTCAAACCTGGAAATAAACGTTTTTCTGCCCCTTGGTTTTCACCTCAGCTTAGAGAAGCTCGTCAAAATTGCAAGAGAGCAGAAAGAACTTGGAGGAAAGACTACAATCCTCGAGAGAGAGAAAAGTTTAAAACTTTGACCAAATCCTATCATAAGATGATTTGGAGTGTAAAAAAATCCTATTTTGAACGTCGGATAGACGAATCGGATAATTCTTGTAAGGAGATTTTTAAAATTGTTAAGGACTTCACTTCCCCATCTTTAGCCATCTCTGCTCAGCTCCACTCAGAATCTTGGCTGAATGAACTTGCACAATATTTTGTCGACAAAATAACTACCATTCAAGCCGATCTTGCGACTCATTCCAAACAGCCTCGGGTTGTTGATCCTGATGCCTTCTTCTCGGTTAAACCCACTCTCTGGGAATTCCCGCAGTTAAGCCTTGCTGCTTCATTAGACCACTTAACAGGTTTGAAATCGGGCTCCCCTCTAGATCCTTGCCCGGTCTCTTGTCTCAACAAGATAGCCTCTGTGCTAAATAGTCCCATTAACTCTATTTTGAATTCCTCATTGTCTTCTGGCATTGTCCCTCAGGCTTGGAAGAGCGCTCTTATTCTTCCACTAATTAAAAAAACAACTTTGGATCCCATCATACATGCCAACTATAGGCCTATTTCTCTCCTCCCCGCTCTGGCGAAGGTGGCGGAAAGACATGTGCACCGATCCATCTCTGACTTCATCGAGAATAACAACTTGTTGCACAGTACTCAATCTGGGTTTCGTGCGAATTACAGCACAGAGACCGCATTACTGGAAGTCACTACCGCCATTAGAGAGGTTTTAGACTCGGGAGGAAAGGCCATGCTGGTCATGTTAGACTTGTCGGCGGCGTTCGACACCGTTCCCCACGACACCCTCCTAATTCGACTCTGGGATTGTGGTCTTAGGGGGACGGTGTGGAACTGGCTTAAATCATTTCTAGCCAGCCGTCGACAAACGATCTGGGCGCCACCTCACTCCGCAGCTATGGCAGCCCTGGAAGTGGGGGTCCCTCAGGGGTCTATTCTTAGTCCCCTGCTTTTTAACATCTTTATGGCCCCCCTTGCAGAGGTTGCGGAGTCGTTTGGCGCTCAGATCGTGTCTTACGCTGATGACACCCAGCTCTTGTTTACTCAGAATAAGAACGAGGTGTTTGATGGGACTCGTATCAGAGGCTGTCTAGAAGCAGTCTTTGATTGGTTCAAAAGACACGGCCTGAAATGCAACTCCGATAAATCGGAGCTGCTTTTTTTCGGGTGTGTCTCTGAACCAAACTGGAAAAGTTGGTGGCCTCAGGACCTTTTTCCTCCTGCCAATGCTAGTACAAAGGCTAAAAATCTTGGCGTCATTGTTGACAATGAGTTGTCTTTTGGACCTCAAATAGCCTGTCTTGCAGGGAAATGTTTTGGAATCCTGCGGATGCTCAGGAAATTTCTCCCTTTGATTTCTGTGAACCATCGAAGGGTTATTGTCCAGGCATTGGTAGGGTCGCGCCTGGACTATGTTAATTCCCTCTATTTAGGCCTTCCTAAATATCTTGTAAGGAGACTCCAGGTTGTGCAAAATTCAGCCGCTAGGGCTATATATGGTCTCCCTAGACGAGCCAGTGCCTCTAACCTGCTGAAGGAATTGCACTGGCTCCCTATAGCTAAAAGGGTGTTGTTTAAAAGTCTGACGCTCACATACAAGGCCCTTCATGACTCGGGTCCTAGGTATATTAGAAAGCGTCTTGCTCTTTATCAACCGAGCAGAGCTCTCCGTTCTTGTCCAAAATGTTCGTTCCATCCATCAAACAAACTAGACAAGGTGGGTGCTCGTTTCACTACCTGGCCCCACGCGCTTGGAATGAACTTCCTTTTGCTCTTAGGCAGGCCCCTAGTCTGATGTCTTTTAGAAAGGCATTAAAAACTTGGCTTTTTACTAATGAATTGTGATGTCTTTTATTCTCAGTTATGTTTCCTTTCCAATAAAGGTCCTCTTCGCCAAAGTGCCGGACACTCCACTGCGAGTAGCCGTTGCGCTATAGAAGAGCCCAATTAACATAACATAACATAACAATCTGAGGACTGAGTAGAATTGTATCTGTGATAAGGAAAAGAGTGTTGAATGTAATGCGTTCCTTAATGTACAAGAAAAGCTGAATTGAAGTTGTGAACCCTGCTGTCTGCAGTGTAGATTGAAGGCAGTTGTTGACACAAAGATTGAAGAATGCTATTTAGTTACAGATAACAGAATCTGAGGACAGAGTAGAATTGTATCTGTGATAAGGAAAACAATGTTAAATGTCATGTGGTCCTTAATATAGAAGGAAAGTTGAATTCAAGTTGTGAACTCGGCTGTCCACAGTGTAGATCGAAGGTAGTTGTTGACAGAAAGATTGGTCAATGCAAGTTGTGAATCCAGTTGTCCGCAGTGTAGATTGAATAATTGATAATCCCAGGCAAGAAAGGCAGGAAGTGTGCATCTAAATCAACAAAGTTTTGTGGAGTTTGCGATGAGGAGTGGTAGAAGGAGGACGCATTCGTAACAAAGTGTTTATAATCAAGTTTTCTAATAAATATTGGTTATTTATTTACAGAAGTAAGTTGAAGTATGTCTCTGAAAAGTTTGATATATTTTTTTTCTAATTAGGTCATCTCATTCAATATGGTGATGTGGTGATGATTTGTGGTGCACTGAGTTAGTAATCTTTGGTGCTGAGGTTGAATGTAATGCGGTCCTTAATGTAGAAGGAAAGCTCAATTGAAGTTGTGAACTCTCCTGTCTGCAGTGTAGATTGAAGGCAGTTGTTGAGACAAAGATTGAAGATTGCTATTTAGTTACAGATAATAGAATCTGAGGACAGAGTAGAATGGTATCTGTGATAAGGAAAACAGTGTTGAATGTAATGCGGTCCTTAACCTCTTCGATGCTGATGACGGAACCGTTCCGTCATCAGCTGCGGTGGCGCTGTGCTGATGACGGAGCGATTCCGTCAAGGCCCGCCCGACGCGCCTGCGTGGCGCTGATTTCGTGCCTGCCCTGCCCGTTCTATTGAGCGGGCGGGGCCATGACAGAACCGCTCCGTCATCAGCACAGCTCACCCGAGGCTGGTGACAGAGCGGTTCCGTCACCAGCGTGTGAGCGCCACGTGGCCCCCCCACCCCTTTGGCATTGTGGCAAAATAGCCGCCACAGCGAAGGTGTTAATGTAGAATGAAAGGTTAATTGAAGTTGTGACCCTGCTGTCTGCAGTGTAGATCGAAGGTAGTTGTTGACAGAAAGATCAGTCAATGCAAGTTGTCAACCCAGTTGTCCGCAGTGTAGATTGAAGGTAGCTGTTGACAGAAAGATTGAAGAATGCTGTTTAGTTACAGATAACAGAATCTGAGGACATAGAATTGTATTTGTGATAATGAAAACAGTGTTGATTGTAATGCGTTCCTCAATGTAGAAGGAACGCTCAATTGAAGTTGTGAACTCCGCTGTCTGCAATGTAGATTGAAGGCTGTTGTTGAGACACAGATTGAAGAATGATATTTAGTTACAGATAACAGAATCTGAGGACATAGAATTGTATTTGTGATAAGGAAAACAGTGTTGAATATAATGCGGTTCTTAATGAAGGGGTAAGCTCAATTGAAGTTGTGAACTCTGCTGTCAGCAGTGTAGATTGAAGTCAGTTGTTGAGACAAGGATTGAAGAATGCTATTTAGTTACAGATAACAGAATCTGAGGACATAGAATTGTATTTGTGATAAGGAAAACAGTGTTGAATGTAATATGGTCCTTAATGTAGAAGGACAGCTCAATTGAAGTTGTGAACTCTGCTGTCTGCAGTGTAGATTGAAGGCGGTTGTTGAGACAAAGATTGAAGAATGCTATTTAGTTACAGATAACAGAATCTGAGGACATAGAATTGTATTTTTGATAAGGAAAACAGTGTTGAATGTAATGCGGTCCTTAATGTAGAAGGAAAGCTCAATTGAAGGTGTAAACTCTCCTGTCCACAGTGTAGATTGAAGGCAGTTGTTGAGACAAAGATTGAAGAATGCTATTTAGTTACAGATAACAGAATCTGAGGACGTAGAATTGTATTTGTGATAAGGAAAACAGTGTTGAATGTAATGCCGTCCTTAATGTAGAAGGAAAGCTCAATTGAAGTTGTGAACACTGGTGTCTGCAGTAGAGATTGAAGGCAGTTGTTGAGACAAAGATTGAAGATTGCTATTTAGTTACAGATAACAGAATCTGAGGACAGAGTAGAATTGTATCTGTGATAAGGAAAACAGTGTTGAATGTAGTGCGGTCCTAAATGTAGAAGGAAAGGTGAAGTGAAGTTGTGAACCCTGTGTCTGCAGTGTAGATTGAAGGTAGTTGTTGACAGAAAGATCGGTCAATGCACGTTGTCAACCCAGTTGTCCGCAGTGTAGATTGAAGGTAGTTGATGACAGAAAGATTGAAGAAAGCTATTTAGTTACAGATAACAGAATCTGGGGACATAGAATTGTATTTGTGATAAGGAAAACAGTGTTGAATGTAATGCGGTCTTTAACGTAGAAGGAAAGCTCAATTGAAGTTATGACATCTGCTGACTGCAGTGTCAATTGAAGGCAGTTGTTGATACAAAGATTGAAGAATGCTATTTAGTTACAGATAACAGAATGTGAGGACTGAGTAGAATTGAATCTGTGATAAGGAAAACAATGTTAAATGTCATGCGGTTCTTAATGTAGAAGGAAAGATGAATTGAGGTTGTGAACCCTGCTGTCTGCAGTGTAGATTGAAGGCAGTTGTTGAGACAAAGATTGAAGAATGCTATTAAGTTACAGATAACAAAATTTGAGGTCACAGTAGAGTTGTCTCTGCCTTAAGGAAAGCAAGGCTGAATGCAATGCTGTCCTTAATATAGAAGCTATGCTGAATTCAAGTTGTGAACTGAGCTGTCTGCAAAGTAGATTGAAGGCAGTTGTTGACACAAAGATTGGAGAATGCTATTTAGTTGTAGATAATAGAATTTGAGGTCACAGTAGAAATGTTTCTGGCTTAAGGAAAGCAAGGCTGAATACAATGTTGTCCTTAATGTAGTAGGAAAGCTCAATTGAAGTTGTGAACTGAGCTGTCTGTAGTGTAGATGAAGGCAGTTGTTTACACAAAGGTCGATGAATGCCATTTAGTCATAGATAATAGAATCTCAGGATACAGTATAATTGTGTGTGCCTTAAGGAAAGCAAGGTTAAATGTAATGCTGTCCTTAAAGTAGAAGGAAAGTTGAATTCAAGTTGTGAACATGGCTCTCCACAGTGTAGATCTAAGGTAGTTGTTGACAGAAAGATTGGTCAATGCAAGATGTGAACCCTGCTGTCTGCAGTGTAGATTGAATAATTGATAATCCCAAGCAAGAAAGGCTGGAAGTGTGCATCTAAAGCAACAAAGTTCTGTGGGTTTGCGATGAGGAGTGGTCGAAGCAGGACGCATTGGTAACAAAGTCTTTATAATCAAGTTTTCTAATAAATATTGGTTGTTTATTTACAGAAAAGTTTGATACATTTTTTTTTTAATTAAGTCATCTCATTCAATATGGTGATGTGGTGATTTTTGGTGCACTGAGTTAGTAATGTTTGGTGCCGAGGTTGAATGTACCCAGTGATGATGTGTGATTGGGCGGGATACAGTAATTGAAGTAATGTGTTATGTCGATTGAATTCTGCATGAATTTCATTTAAAAGGTACAGTATGTCTCACTGTCACATAAAACTGTTCACTCTTTTTTGTGATGATTTATGGTGCAGTGAGTAAGTAGTATGTTTGGCGCTGAGCTTGTATGTTCCCTGTTGAGTGTATATTGAAGGTAGTTGTTAACAGATATAGACAAATGGTATTTGTCACTTATTTAAAGAAAATCTGAAGACATACAGTAGAAGGATCTCTAAAATAAATAAATGAAGTCTGAATTTCCTATTCTTCAAACTTTAAGGAAATGTGAGGACATTGTGAAATTGTCTATGTTTTAAATAAATTAAGATTGTATTGAATTTTTTCTGTCGTGCTGGCGGTGTTGGTATCTAGTTGTGAACTCTACTGAGTGCAGAATTGATTGAAGGCACTTCTGAGGACACATAGGGAGGAGAAATTTACATAGAAAACTGAATTGAAGTTGTGAACCCTGCTGTCTGTAATGTAGATCGAAGGTACTAATCCATACAAACATTGATGTATGCTATTTTGTACAGTTAACAGAATTTGAGGACAGAGTACAATTGTGTCTGCCTTAAGTAAATCAAAGCTGAAAAGAATGCTGTCTTTAATGTAGAAGGTAAACTGAATTAAAGTTGTGAACTGAGCTGTCTGTAGTGTAGATTGAAGGCAGTTGTTTACACAAAGATCGATGAATGCTATTTAGTCACTGATAAAAGGAACTGAGGATACAGTATAATTGTCTCTGCCTTTAGGAAAGGAAGGCTGAATACAATGTTGTACTTAATGTTGAAGGAAGGTGAATTCAAGTTGTGAACCCAGCTGTTCGTAGTGTAGATTGAAGGCAGTTGTTGACACAAAGATTGAAGAATGCTTTCTAGACACAGATAAGAGAATCGGAGGACACAGCATAATTGTCTGTCTTAAATTAATTGAGAGTAATATGTCATACTCTGTTTTACAAATTCTTTGCATTTTTAAATGCACTAAGGCAAGCAGTAAGTTTGATACCATGCTTACGTCATCAATATTGAGAACTTTAATTTTCTTTCAGAGTCTTCACAACAAGCTTCTCCAGATAGCTTGTGGTATTGTAATTTGTTGTCATGCTCCAGAGGTAGATTAAGTAAAAAATGTAATGTAGCATTGGAAATGTTAATATTTGGTCATATTTTGAATATATGGAATTTATTACAAATATGCGACAGGCATATGATGCTAGTTATGGAAGTATTCTATAAGATATAAGAAGTTTGTAGCTATTTTTAGAATGATTGATAACCCTAGTTAAGAAACGCAGCTAGTGTGCAAATTTCAAACTGCCTTCAGCTGGGGTAGTAGCTACAACAAAAAGGCTCGTTAAAGGGTCTAGACTTTGAATCAGAATATGAAATTGAAGAATAATTGATAATCTCAGCAAAAAAGGCAACATGTAGGTGTCTGTATGTGTGGATGATGTGTTGATTGAGTGGAAGATGAATAAGGTAAAAAGTAAGAAAGGGTGCAGATGTGCAAAGTACCCACTGTTTTGTCAGGGAAGTTGTTCTTTAGGTATTCAGCTCATTACACAGACTGTGCTTGGCAAGAAAGGATTAAAGTGTGGAAATTAACCACTGCTATTTAAGGGGAGGTAGTTACGAAGAAGGCTGAATAAAGCGTCTGTACTTTGAATTTGGATTACAGGAATAATAATTCATAACCGCTGCGAAGAAAGACAGCAAATGCAACATTTTCAACTGTCTTCTGTTCGGGTAGTATCTACATAAAAAAGTTCTTAGCAGAGATACTGAAGATAAATTTGGATTCAAAGCTGAATTTAAGTTGTGAACTCTGGTGTTCGCAGTGTAGAATGAATGCAGTTGTTGACAGAAAGATTGATGAATGGTATTTTGTTACAGTTAAGTGAATATGAGGACACAGTAAAATTGTCTCGGTTATAAAAAAAACAAAGTTGGATTTAATGGTGTTCTTAGTGTAGATAGAAAGGTGAATTGAAGTTGTGAACACTGCTGTTCGTAGTGTAGATTGAAGGCTCTAGTGAGTACAGTTATAGATGAATGCTATTTGTCACATTCTTTTACAAAATCGAAGACATAGAATCCATTAGTCTGAACCTTCAATAAACAAGGTTGGATTCAATTTTTTCTGTAGTAGTGGTGCTACTGGTATGACGGTTTGAACTCTAGTGACCGCAGAATATATTGGATGCAGCTCTTGGCACAGATAGTGAAGACAAATGTAGATTGAAAGATTTATTGAAGTTGTGAACACTGCTGTCTGTGGTGTAGATTTAATGAAGAATCAGTTAAATTGCGGATGAATATGGATATGTTGTGATGGTAGGAGGTAGCGGTTACCAAGACTTCATGTGTGTGTGACAGCTGCACAATATTGTTAATTTAGTGTGTGTGAATGCAGCGCTGATAAGTGGTGGAATGAGTTAGTGGCATGTGAAGCAAGTAAGTTTGGTGGAGTCTGTAATTATCCATGTTCGAAGCAGGATGTGTTTGTAGCAAAGTCTTTAAAATTAAGTTTTCTAATAAATATTGGTTGTCCATTCACAGAAGTTAAGTTGAAGTATATCTCCATAAAGTAGGCTATTTTTTTTCCAAATATGTCATGCCATAATTGTCTCTGCTTTAAGGAAAGTAAGGCTGGATTCAATGCTGTCCTTAATGTAGAAGGAAGTTGAATTCAAGTTGTGAAACCAGCTGTCCGTAGTGTAGGTTGAAGGCAGTTGTTCACACAAAGATTGAAGAATGCTATTTATTCACAGATAAGAGAACCTGGGGACACGGTATAATTCTCTGCCTTAAGAAAAGCAAGGCTGAATGCAGTGTTGTCCTTAATGTAGAAGGAAAGCTGAATTCAAGTTGTGAACCCAGCTGTCTGCAGTGTAGATTGAAGTCAGTTGTTGACAGAACGATTGAAGAAAGCTATTTAGTCACAGATAACAGAACCTAAGGACACAGTATAATTTGTTAACCGTAGACCATACTGGCTCTTTTTTAATATTGGTAGACTTTTATTAAACTTTTTTATTACAATTATGTTATGTTGAGGCAGGATAGAGACTCCGGGAAAGGAGGGGGCATTGCTATTATTTTCAAGTCCTGTTATTTCTGTAAACTTGAAGCCCTTCCCCTATCTGGATGTGAAGCCGTGTTTTTTAAGCTAGCAATCAATCCCCAATTTACCTTGTCTGGCCTCTTGGTCTATCAATTCTCGGAGATCTAAATCTGCATCTCGAAGATCCCCTATGTACCGCCAGTAAACGTTTTTTAACCGATTTGGAAGTTCTTAACCTTATGTTGTGCAATTCTGGCTCTACTCACTCTGCTGGGCATCTACTGGACCCGATTCTTTCGACTCTTCCTTTCGATTGCTCACAGAGTGCTCGTCCGTTGGAGTGGTCTGACCATTTTACAGTCCATTTTTCCCTATTTAACACCAAGTATTCAGCTGAAAGTGGTCATGGTAAGGGCGAATTAAATAATCGGTGGGGTAAACTTGACGTAACGAAGTTTAACCAGCCCCTCTCTAGTACTCGCCCTGAGAACGAGAATGGTGACGTTCCACTCAAGGATCTGAATATTGCAGTATCACATTGGCTCGCCAATGCTGTGAAGACCCTTCTTCCTCTCACCCCGAAATATTCTAGATCTCACCGCTGCCCAGCACCTTGGTTTTCTGCCGATCTGAAGGCCTTGCGAACCAACTGCAAGGCTCTCGAAAGAAAATGGAGGCGCTCTTACTTGGTCTCCCGTAAGACCACCTATAAAGAAGCTCTGAAGGGGTATCATTCCCAATGTAAAGCTGCGAGAGCTGCGTACACTGTAAACACAGTGACGCACGCACAGAACTGCCCACGTACCCTCTTTGCGGTCGTCAAAAAACTGACAGGAGCGCCAAGGTTGAGCACATATATGACTCTATGAATGCTCCCCTGATAGTAAGTCAACATCAATCGGGACAAACTGCCGTCAATGAATTAGCACCTCCAATGGCAGTGTTAACAAATTGGCATCTGTTTGATGATATTTCATTATTGTCCTGTTTGAACAGCGTAAGATCTGGCTCACCTCGTGATCCAGTACCTGCAAAGATCTTAAAGCTGCTGGATCTCGAACCTCGGCGAGTTCTTATGAAACTCTTGAATGCTTCATTAAACGAGTCCCATGTGCTACAGGACTGGAAGCACGCAATGGTTGTCCCTCTCCTAAAAAGGGCAGGAGCTGATGTGTCCAATCTTGCCAACTTCAGACCTATATCCTTGTTGCCTGTTCTATCTAAAGTGCTGGAGAGGCACGTGAACACTCAGTTGACCCACCTCATAGAAAATCTGGGTTTTCTACATCCTTCCCAGTCCGGTTTTCGTGCGCATTATTCCACTGAGACCGCGCTACTCGGGGTGACGGAGCGGCTACGGCACGGTATCGACAGCGGGGAAATATCTGCCCTCATCCTTTTGGATTTGAGTGCGGCGTTCGATACCGTGTCTCATTCCATTCTATTATACTCTCTCTGGTCCCTAGGAGTAGATGGTCCTGCGCTGGCCTGGATTGCTTCCTTTTTAAGTGAACGCACTTTCCAGGTCTTCTCTACGAAAGCCGCATCTGCTATCTGTCCGTCGGCGTATGGCGTCCCTCAGGGGTCTATTCTCAGCCCCTTATTATTTAATATTTACATCAAACCCCTTGCTTCCATCGCAGAGGATGCCGGGCTGACTATATTTTCATACGCCGACGACACTCAAATAGTTTTTTCCCTCTCCAGCTCTGAAGGCGACAATGTGTCTAGTCTGAAAATCGGACTGTCAGGAATAGCTGAATGGATGCAGAGGCATCTCCTCAAGCTAAACGGTGACAAGACCGAGATTGTCATCCTGGGGAAACATAAAGATCTTTGGGGCCCACAACATTGGCCTTCTGCCATGGGTCCCCTTCCTCAACCGGTCCCTGTGGTTCGAAATCTTGGATTTCTCATAGATGACAAGCTCTCTATGAGGCAGCAAGCCACCAAGGTAGCTGCCATATGTTTCACCACCTTGAGATGGCTCCAGAAAATCCTCTGGATGCTGCCATACGCCACCAGGAGAACCGTTGTCCAGGCGTTAGTAACATCTCGCCTGGACTATGGTAATGTCCTCTACCTTGGTGCCGACGTAGCGACTATAAACAAATTGCAGGTCGTACAAAATTCATCAGCCCAACTTTTATGTAACATCCCGAGGAGATCTTCGGCCTCTCAGGCTCTTCGCGATTTACACTGGCTCAAGGCCTCGAGCCGCATCAAATTTAAAGCCCTTTGCTATCTCTTTAAGATTAAGCAGGGATCGGCCCCACAGTACCTCCAGAATCTTGTTCAAAGTTACAGGCCCAGCCGTACACTAAGATCTTCGGCGAACTGTGATATTGTAATTCCAAGATTTAAACTTGTGAAGATGGGGGGGTAGATCCTTCTCCCATTTAGGCCCCAAGTCCTGGAATGCGCTACCTATTGCCCTGAAATCAGAGACTAATATATTCTGTTTCCGTAAAAAACTGAAAACTCTACTCCCGAGGAGATCTTCGGCCCGACTTTTATGTAACATCCCGAGGAGATCTTCGGCCACTCAGGCTCTTCGCGATTTACACTGGCTCAAGGTCTCGAGCCGCATCAAATTTAAAACCCTGTGCTATCTCTTTAAGATTAAGCAGGGATCGGCCCCACAGTACCTCCAGAATCTTGTTCAAAGTTACAGGCCCAGCCATACACTAAGATCTTCAGCGAACTGTGATTTTGTAATTCCAAGATTTAAACTTGTGAAGATGGGGGGGTAGATCCTTCTCCCATTTAGGCCCCAAGTCCTGGAATGCGCTACCTATTGCCCTGAAATCATAGACTAATATATTCTGTTTCCGAAAAAAACTGAAAACTCTACTTTTTCAATAGGTTCTTTGCTGCTTTAGCTGTCAAGAGTATGGTTGTTGTGTCTACTCTTTCTACTCTAGTCTATCCCTTGCGCCGGGAAACCCACTGCGGGTAGCTGTTGCGCATAATAAGTTCAAATAAATAAATAAATAAATAAATTATAAATGAACGGCAGGAAGTGCGCAAATTACCCACTGCCATTGATGAGTAATAGTTACGAAGAAGGCTCAATAATGGGCTTAGACTTGGAATTTTAAGAAAAATAATTGATAAGGCCAGCAAAGAAAGGCAGGAAGTGCGCAAATGTCCCACTGCCTTCTGGCAGTGCAGTATCTACATGAAAAAGGCTTGATAAAGGGACTTGAGTTTGAATCAGAATATGAAATTCAAGAGTATTTGATAATCCCAGCCAAGAAAGGCAGGAAGTGTGCAAATTTCGCACTGCCATCGGCTGGGTTAGTAGCTATAACAACGAGCATTTGCAATGCAATAGGTCTCGCATTAGGAAAGTTTGAGCTATTGGTATTGTAAATGGCAAAGTTTTTATTTTTGTGTTGTTTTTGAAAATAGCGAAATTAATAGCTTTGTCATTTACAATGCCAATAGTTATAACTTTCGCAAATGTGATACCTATAGCATTTGTAATGCAATATGTTTTGTATTTACATGACTTAGATGTATTGATATTACAAATAACAATGGCGTTTAATTTTTTTAAATAACTAATACTTAAATAAAAGTTATTGTAATTTATAATGGCAATAGCTTAAACTTTTCTAAAGAACTTTTGTGAAATTATGTTCAGTGTATTTTATTGTGACGAAAATCCAAGAACAGAAGTGAAATATTAACATCTTTTTGTGACATTTGCAATAAAGCTTGAAACATTGATAGCGTATATTTGAACCAGTTGTTGTTGAATGGTTGCACAGATTTATTCTGTGGTGGCACTGAGTGATGCAACGGTCTTGCCTTTGCAAAAGTTAGAGCTATTGGCATTGTAAATGACAAATTTTGTATTTATGTGTTGGTTTTGAAAACAAATAAATAAATGGCATTGTCGTTTACAATGCCAATAGCGTAATCTCTTGCAAATCCGAGACCTATTGCATTTGCACCCACACTGACAGAGAGCCACACACACACAGAGCCACACACACAGAATCACACACACACACACAGAGCTACACACACACAGCCACACACACAGCCACACACACAGTCACAAACACACAGATGTGGTGGTGGATGTTGTGGTGGATGTGGTGGTGGTGGATGTGGTGGTGGTGGATGACGTGGTGGTGGATGTGGTGGTGGTGGATGTGGTGGTGGATGTGGTGGTGGTGGTGGATGTGGTTGTGGTGGATGTGGTTGTGGTGGATGTGGTGGTGGTGAATGTGGTTGTGGTGGATGTGGTGGATGTGGTGGTGGATGAGGTGGTGGATGAGGTAGTGGTGGATGAGGTAGTGGTGGACGTGGTGGTGGTGGATGTGGTGGTGGATGTGGTGGTGGTGGTGGATGTGGTGGTGGTGGATGTGGTTGTGGATGTCTTGGTGGTGGATGTGGTGGTGGATGTGGTGGTGGTGGATGTGCTGGTGGATGTGGTGGTGGATGTGGTGGTTGTGGATGTGGTGGGTGTGGATGTGGTGGTGCTGGGTGCGGTGGTGGTGGTGGATCTGGTAGTGGTGGATGTGGATGTGGTGGTGGATGTGGTGGTGTGGTGGTGGTGGATGTGGTGGTGGATGTGGTGGTGGATGTGGAGGTGGATGTGGTGGATGTGGTGGCGGTGGTGGATGATGTGGTGGTGGATGTGGTGGTGGTGGATGTGGATGTGGTGGTGGTGGATGTGGTGGTGGTGGATGTAGTGGATGTGGTGGTGGATGTGGTGGTGGTGGATGTGTTGGTGGATTAAAATATATATTTTTTAATAAATGATACTCAATTCGGGGATACATTCGTACATACTTAATCAAAACACTGAAATATGTTGAAAAATAAAGGTTTCCATTGTAAAGTCTTTATCACTTGTTTTCAAAACATTTACTGCCGGATTTGCATATGGCTCGGCACATACTCTGCTGTAAGAGCCAATCCAGATCTCTGCTTTTGCCACTGAACTAATAGCGTATCTTGGACTTCCTCCAAATTGCATGATAACCTTACGCATTGAATTCGCTGGGTAAGCAGGATAAAACATGAACAACAACCTGCGTAGAAATAAAAACAAAAAATATGTTTGCATTTGTTGGAGCAAATGTTACCCAAAACTGTCAGAGTATCCTGACATAGACACTAAGAGAGCAGAATGTATTAATGAAGCACATTTGTTAGGAAACAATGATGAGCAAACACTCGCAGTTTGGATGTGATTCACTGAGATTTTAAGCACAAGTCTTCAAGAGCCATCAAATCAAGTAGACTGGAAGTGCTGATAAACTAGCTATGCTTGGAGTTCGTTTTACATATGCCGGGTGGAAAAAATAAATTAGCGGCGGTTCTGTTCTAGCTGTTGTCGTATTGCTGTACAGCAAACTACGCCATAGAAAATAATATTGTGTTGGTGTTTTTTTTCTCCAAATCACACCATAAGAAATAATAATTATCATGTTGCGACAATCCCAGCTCCGTAACAATACTCCCCCCCCCATAGCTGAAGAAATACTTCGCCATGGCGTCAAGACTTTCGTCCTAACCCGTCCTTACACTCACATTTGTCGCAGACAATGACTGGTGTTGGAGAACTACTTCTGCTCCTCAGCCCGATAGATGCCCACAATAGAAGCACTAGATCGGTACCTAACGACAAGAACGGGCCAAAACGTAAACAGGAAGTGACCACTATCCAAAAACGACAACTTCCGCTATCAATTTAATTCACCAACCAACGGCGCCCTTATGAACTTCCACCAATCACAACGAAGCTCTGCGTGACTGTTATTTCCCCCACGTTATGCCTATCATCACTTTATTGATGCATTTGAAACAATTATTGCAACACGAAGTGAGCGTTTATATTGAACTATTATCATATAAAAATCCTCTTCGTTTATATTGAACTATTATCATATAAAAATCCTCTAATCCAGCTGCCGAGACCAATAAAAATTCACCGCCGCAGCCCGGCTTGAACAGGAAGCCAGGCAACCTGTGTTGGGACGGGGCGGGGCCGCAAAAAGACAGGAAGCAGACGCCCCGCACTCCTGTGCTGAAGCGCTCCTGTCCCCGTCAGCCGGAAGATTTGCATGTCAGCTAGCGGGGCTCCCGTGCACGGGGAGAGCCCCGCCTGCTGCTGAGGATGACCCGCTGCCTGCCGCTGAGGATGACCCGCTGCCTGCCGAGGGAGAGAGGGACACACGAAAAGAACTCGGTGAGTGGGGTGTGAGGGGGGGGATGTGTGCGCGCGCGGGTGCGTGTGTGTGCGAGTGTGTCTGTGTCTGTGTGTGTGTTTGTGTGCGTGTGTGCCTGTGTGTGCGCGTGTGTCTGTGTGTGTGTATGTATGCATGCATGCATGCGTGCGTGTGTAAAAAGAGCCGATGACTGGTGGGGGGGATGGAAAGTGAAAGTAACCAGCGCGCGTGTGTTTCAGTCTGTGTGGTGGCTGGCTGTGTGCGCACGCGTGGACGGAGCCGACGTGCGCGTTCGCGCACCCAAATCCTGGAAAAAAGCTCGTAACACCCTTTTGTCCCTCATTCCCCCGAGACCGGCAACTATAAGTCTCCAGCTGGGCGCATCCTTCGGATGCAGTACCAGCGAGACCTAAAAAGGTTCGAGAAAGGGCCGGCATTTTTAATATGGATATGAAACACAAGAATAGTTGTTAACCATAGCCAAGAAAGGTAGAAAGTAGGTGTGTGTGTGCATGTGTAGATGTTGTGTTGATTGAGTGGAAGATGAATAATGTAAAAAAACAAGAAAGGTTGAAAGAGTGGAAATTACCCACTGCCATTCACAGGTAGTAGTTACCAAGAAGGCTCAATAAAGTGCCTGTACTTTGAATTTGTATTGCAAGAAGGATAATTGATAACCGCAGTCAAGAAAGGCAGTAAGTGTGCAAATGTCCCACTGCCTTCGGCTTGGGTAGTAGCTACAACAAAAAAGCTTGAAAAAGGACCTTTACTTTGAATCAGAATATGAAATTGAAGAATGATTGATAACCCCAGAGAAGAAAGGCAGCAAGTATGCAAACGTCTTACTGTTTTCAGCTGGGGTAGTTGTTAATATAAAAAGGCTTGATAAAGGGCTTGCATTTTGAATACGAATATGAAATAGAAGAACAGTTGAGAACCATAGGTAAGAAAGGCAGCAAGTAGGTGTGTGTATGTGTAGATGTTGTGTTGATTGAGTGGAAGATGAATAATGTGAAAAAATAAGAAAGACTGCAAATGTGGAAGTTATCCACTGCCATTCACGAGTAGCAGTTACCAAGAAGGCTCAATAAAGGGTCTGTACTTTGAATTAGGATAAGAAAATAGGATATTTGATAACCTTAGACCATACTGGCTCTTTTTTTAATATTGGTAGACTTTTATTAAGGTTTTTAATATACATGAATGTCAGGAAGTGCGCAACTTTTCCACTGCTATTGATGAGTAATAGTTACAAAGAAGGCTCAATAAAGGGCCTGCACTTTGAATTCCAATTTGAAGAAAAATAATTGATAAGCCCAGCTAAGAAAGGCAGCAACTGTGCAAATTTCTCACTGCCTCCTGGCCGTGCAATATCTACATGAAAAAGGTTTGATAAAGGGACATGAGTTTGAATTAGAATATGAAATTCAAGATTATTTGATAACCCTAGGAAAGAAAGGCAGCAAGTGTGCAAATTTCCCACTGCTTTCGGCTGGGGTAGTAGCTACAACAAAAAGACTTGAAAAAGGACTTTGAATCAGAATATGAAATTGAAGAATAATTGATAATCCCAGGCAAGAAAGGCAGTAACTGTGCAAACTTCCCACTGTCTTTGGCCGCAGTAGTAGCTACAATAAAAAGGTCTGATAAACGGCCTGCATTTTTTATGTTTTTTAAAACATTTTTATTAAGTATTTACCCCCGTCCCCCCGGCCCCCCCTTGGCTGCATGGCAACTTACATACATATACTCCTAATATCATACATAGATATATTTAATAATTGAAACAAAACTTCACATGACGAAATACATGGAAAAGATAAAGAGAGCACACACGAAGAAAAAATAAGAATTCAAGCTAAGTCAGTTCATTATTTAACGCCCCCCCATTCCTTGTCTTTTCTTCCAGGATTCCTTGGGCTCCCATATTGATGGGCCTAGCTTTCTCCCCCTTCTACCTTTCCTTGCGTATATCTCCCTTTTCAGGTTATATATGGAAAGTAGCCTGGCGAGCCATTGATGAAAAGTAAGGGGTACCGGGTCTTTCCAAGCTGTCGCCACACAGAGTCTCAACACTGCCATTGCTATAAACAGGAAATTATTGGCCACACATTCCCCATCCACTCCCAGGACCACCATTGCTGGTGTGAGCACTATACTAACACCCAACGCGTTTTCCAGGAACTTTTCAATTCCTTTGTGTAAGGGAAGTAGTGGACATGTAGCAAAGATGTGGACTACCCCTGCTTCCGAGCTATTACAGCGTGGGCATGTGATTCCAGAAGTGCCTCCCCTTTGTGCAATTTTGGCCGGCGTATAATAAAGGGAGAAAATAGTTTTGTATTGTTGCGCCTGTAATGCCGCACAGCACAATATGTTCCTCCCTAATTCTAATGAGAGCTGAAAGTTTTCATGCCCTACCCCCATCCTCTCTACCCATTTATCTCTGTATTTTCCTAGATCATCCTCCCTACTTTCTAACAGTTCAAAATAGATTCTTTTGATTGTACACTTCCCTTGTTTAGCGATATATTCCAATACTGCATTTTCCTTGAATCCTTCCGGACCCCCCTTTTTCGTGCCCAAAAAACTCCTAACTTGTAGGTATTTATAAAAAGCTTTTTGTGGCAACACCATATATGTGTTGTATCTCTGAGAACTGAAACATTCCCTGCTATCCCATTAGATCTTTAATGCTCACAATACCCTGTTGACCCCAGTCTCTAAACACTGAATCAGCAAATATTTCTGCCGGGAGAGCTTTATTACCATGTACTCTTGTATAGGCGTTATATCTTCCCAATCCATATTTCTTTCTAAATGCTGCCCAGATTTTATATGCTGCAATCAGAGTTTTACATTTAGTTCTCTTTTAATATATAAAGTCGGTGTATTTTAGGAACACATTATTTATTTCTCCCCCCATCAATACTGAGTACACTGATGTAGCCTCCCCTTCTTGCTCTGATGACCCGCCAATAAGCTCAGCCATGTATTGAAGGGCCGCCGCCCAATGGTACATTTTAAAATCCGGGACTGCCCACCCACCTCTCTCTCTAAGGAGTAAGGGTGGGCGTAGTTCGCGAAGTAGCGCTACGTGAAGCTACGCGAAGTGCACTTCGCACTACGCGAACTTCACGTAGCACTACGCGAGCTGCGTAGTAGCATGGTCGCACTGTGCAAGATGTGTTTTCAATGATTGCACAGTGCGGACAAGCATCCGGCACTGTGCAAGCATTGAAAACGGCATCTTGCACAGTGCGAGCTGTAGTTTTCTGCTGCTCGAGTAGATTATTACTCGAGCGGCAGCTTTCTCAACGCGAACAGGTAGTTTCTCATTGAGAGCGGTCGCGAGCATGCGCAACCTCTCACAATGAGAAACCTGACCTCCTCGCGTTGAGAATCTCGCCAGGATGTCATTTTGCTTGCTCGCGGTCGTGAATATGACGTTCAGGACCGCGAACAAGCAAAAAATGACCGCTGCACTACGCTACGCTGCACTACGCATGTTCGCACTGTGCTACGTGCAGCTCGCGTAGTGCGAAGTTGCGGAAACTTCGCAAACTCCGCGAGCGTAGCGTAGTGCTTTGCCCAGGGTTACTAAGGAGTGTCATGTACCTCAAAGCCCGCCTTGTTTTCCCATATGCCCATAGGAACCTATTTACTATCTGCTCCGGAGCAGTATACCATTTTAGATCGAATGTTAATGGTATCGCCCTAAAGATGTATAATAATTTGGGGAGCAGCATCATTTTCACCACATTCGCCCGCCCCACTACCGACAGGTGACGATTATGCCATCTATCCAAGTCTTTCTTCGCCTTTTTAATTATTGGCTCGATGTTTCTTGCTACAACACTATCTAGATTTACAGTTATTTATACCCCCAGGTATATCCCTGAATCTATGACTCGATTGTCAAGACACAACACCTTGTTGTTTATAATAATTTGTGTTTTCGTTTTATTAAGGGAGTAGCCAGATATTCTACCAAACAGTGCGGTTTCTTTCTCTATTTCCCTTATGGCTTCTGTGGGGGCTGATGATATGACAGCTACATCGCCGGCGTATGCCAACACTTTATCTTCCCCCCATGGACTTAACCGGTGAGATTTCCCTATTTGCAGTTAATCTGCGCAGCAACGGATCCAGGTACACAGCAAAAAGCAGCAGAGAGCAGGGACAGCCCTGTCTAGTACCTCGTTTGATTTCTAGTTCATTCGTGTATTCCCCGTTAACCCTCACCCGTGCTGTTGGAGCTTGGTAAAGCACCTGTATAGCCCGTATAAATTCATTCCCTATACCAGCCCAATGTAGAGACGACCAGAGATAGTCCCAGGAGACCCGGTCAAACGCTTTCTCTGCGTCTAGAAGCATAACCGACATTGGGTCTCCTGAGACCTTTGTGGTGTCAAAGAGTGTGATGACTCTCTGTATGTATTCCGTTGTCCCCCTCCCTGGGATGAAACCATGCTGTATTTAACTTACTAATGTGTCTATCACCCTTGAGCGCCTAGAAGCCAGCACTTTAGAATACATTTTTGTGTCTGGATTTAGTAGTGTAATTGGCCTATAGGACCCTGCCTCCGTCGGTGCCTTACCTTTTTTAAGGATAATAACAATTTCTGCTCCAGCCCAAGATTTAGGAATAGACTGACACTCGTGTGCCTAGTGTAGTATTGTCTAAATGCCTCGCTTATCCCAGATGCCTCTGTAACCAAGCTCCCATTATTGTCCATAATTCCCTTTATCTCTCCCAGTGCCTCTTTTTGCCTGGTTCTGACTGGTTCTGACTGCCAAAGTGTGACCCACCCATTCGCTGTACTCATGGCAGTGCTCCCTCCTTGCTATATATACCTCAGCTGCTTTTGCTGCAGCATTTTCCCCTGTCTCGCTTTCACTCTAGCTAGTTTCACAAGAGTCTGATCTATGGGGGCCCTTGCTTGAATTAGTGCCCCCAACTCTGCCTCTACCTCTGCCACCTACTGGGATAACCTGGCGGCCTTTACCCTCTCTTTCTTTTGGCTTGATAGGCTGTAGCTAAGGGTTTCTTTACGTACCCCTGCCTTAAAAGTGTCCCAGGTGAAACCTGTAGTAGTACTATGCCAATTGATTTCTCAATAGTCTTTTATCCACTTTTCCATGAGCAAAATATATTTGCTGTCCTTTAATAATCTACGCTCAAAGGACGACTTGTGTATAGATCTGGTCTTTACTGAGATATCTAGTGAAAGTACTAACGGATTGTGATCTGATACAATACGGGGCAATTTTTCTATCTGTGATTTTACTATCAATCTATTTGAAATCATAAAATATTCTAACCTTGCGAGGACGGATGTATGACGTTACAACGCATACTTTTACAACGCCTACCTTTACATCGCAAGTTTTATAACGCATACCATTACAACGCATAGTGCTTTTGGGCGCTGGATAGTGAATAGTTTAATTTACTATTCCAACTCCAGTCCCCGTGGATAGTAGGGAAGGAGTTGGATAGTACATTAAACCTATTCCCTATCCTAGAGCGCCCCCCAGCGCAATGCGTTGTAATGGTTTGCGTTGTAAAAGTTGCGTCGTAAAGGCACTGCGTGGTAAAAGTTGTGTTGTAAAGGATGTATACCTGCGAGGACTTTATGCGGAGCAGAGAAATACGTAGGCCCATCGTCCTGCGGCTTAAGTGTATACCATACATCAGCCAATGTATTATTGCTTGCCATCTCGATGATCGCCCTACAGACCCTTTTCTTCCGCCCTTGATATTTCCCTGACAAACATGTACAGAGCCCTCCTATGCCGTTGATATTAAAATCTCCCCCCAGGACTACTACCGGGGCCCATGCCGGAAGCTCCGTGTCTAAAAATGTAAATAATTCTGGATCATCCTCCGTCGAGCCATAAATGGAGCTTATCGTAATCCAATCCCCATTAACTAAGCATTCTACTATAGCCCATCTGCCCCATGCATCTTCTAGTTTTTTCCTGACTGGTACCTGATTTTACCTAGCAAGTATTGCCACCCCCCTGATCTTTGCCCCTTGTTTTGAGTGTGCCAGCACATGAAAGCCTAACTGATCCAGAAGATACCCCGTACTGCCTTCTATATGTGTTTCTTGTAGACACATGAAATCCGCCCCCGAAGCTCTTAAATAGGCTGCCACTCGTTGTCTTTTAACGAGATCATTCAACCAACATACATTGATAGTAAATATTCTGGTGCTCATCTTTTTTTTCCCTTTATCCCCTCTGTCTTACACCCTGACAATCAGTGCTCACGTCCCTCCAGTATTTTCCTAATGAGTAACTTTACTAATGTGTCCTGTTCGTGTAATGGCCTGCATTTTGAATATGGATATGAAATAGAATATTAGTTAACCATAGCAAAGAAAGGTAGAAAGTAGGTGTGTGTGCGTGTACATGATGTGTTGATTAAGTGGAAGATAAAAAAGGTGAAAAATAAGAAAGAGAGCAGACGCACAAACTACCCACTGCTTTGTAAAGAAAGTGGGTGTTTGGATTTCCAGTCCATTACACAGACTGTGCATCGGATTGTGCAGTGGGAGCCTGAGAAATGGGTATCTCATCTAAGGAGTTTAGTGAGTGCACGAAGTACACACACTGTATGGTAGAAAGAAAGCAAAAAAGGATTCAAGTGTACAAATTACCCACTGCCATTCATGGGTAGTAGTTACGAAGAAGGTTCAATAAAGGGCCTGAACTTTGAATTACTTCAAGAATAATTGATAACCCCGGCGAAAAAAGTCTGCAGGTGTGCAAATTTCCCACTGCTTTCGGCCGCAGAAGTAGCTAGAACAGAAAGGCTCAATAAAGGGCCTTGACTTTGAATCAGTTCATCAGGTATATCTTACACATCAATTTTCTTATTAGCCGTATCGGAATTCATTTGTTCTAAAGTTTCAACATAATTTAATGTTTCTAGAAAGTGTGTATCAAAGCTTTCGTCTTTGAAATCATAGCTCATGTCTGGAGCACTAATTTCCGCGTTTCACTCTCATTGCCTGTGATAGATACGATTAGTTCTTGAATTACACTCAATGTAATATCCAAAATCTCCTCAGTATGAGGCTGTTACTTATAAGGATATTGTGTTCTTAAATTTTGAAATCAGTCATTCCTTATGACTTTAGGAAAAGGCTCAGTCTGTTATAGCAAAATACAGTAGTAAAAATTGTAGAATATGTCTACTCACCTTACCCATTCCAAAATAGTATTTTTTCCACTTTGGTTAGAACAAAAAGGCTCAATAAAGGGCATGAGTTTGAATAAGAATATAAAATTCAAGGATAATTGATAAGCCTAGCCAAAAAAAGGCAGCAAGTTGGTGTGAGTTATGTGTAGATGATGTGTTGATTGAGAAGATAAAAAAGGTGAAAAATTAGAAAGGCTGCAGCGGTGCAAAGTACCCACTGCCTTATCAGGGAAGTGGATGTTTGGTTTCACACCTCATTATACAGATAGATTGTCGAATTTCGTAGTGGAGTCTGAGAAATGACTACCATATGAAATGAAGGAATGTAAGTGTACTAAGTTACCACTGTGGCGGTAGGGCTGAAAAATTACAACACTGGGTCCATTTCAGGGACTCCATTTTGAATTACAATAATACTTGGCAAAGGCAGCAAGAAATGTAGTAGGTAGGTGTATTTGAGGTAGTGGATGTAGGATGTAGAATAAGGTGAAAAGGAAGAAAGGTAGCAGAAGAGGAAAGAATCTACTGTCTTGTAAAGGAAATGGGTGTTTTGTTTTCCAGTACATTCTGCAGTGGGAGCGTGAGAAACGGTTGCTAGCCATAGGCAAGAAAGGTAGAAAGTAGGTGTGTGTGTGTGTTCATGTAGATAATGTGTTGATTGAGTGGAAGATAAATAATGTAAAAAATAAGAACGGCTGCAGCGTCACGAAGTACATAAAGAGCAGCTCTCTAAACATGAAGTCGCACAAAAGGAAGGTCCACATTGTGGACAGTACCAACACCTATCAAGCATTGCACAACCTAGGAGTCATCCTCAACTCCTCCCTTTGTATGTGTAAGCAAGTCTACACCGTCTCCTCGTACTGCCATAACACCATCCATATTCTCTGCAACATTTACAATTGGATTGTAAACAAAAGAAAAACAGTGACACAGTCCTTCATGAGCAGCAGACTACACAGTGGCTAAACACTGTATATAGGAATTCCAGTCAAACATGTACAACAGTTACAACAAGTCCAAAAGACCTCCACCTGAGTGATTATCAATGTCCTCTGCTGCAGGCACATCATTCACCACCTGATACACCTACACTGTCTTAATACCATGCATAGGGTCATCTTCAAGCTGCTCACCCTCACTTATAAAATACTCTACAAACCGAGAGTAATTTACCTTAACAGTAGTAATCCTAAAAAGGCCAAATTTTTATCTTAAAATTTTGACTTTAAAAATATTAGGTAAGATTTTGGTAACTCTTTAGGCAAACATTGCTTAAAAACTAACTGCCTATCATTACAATGTATCCAGGCTTTCAGTGATTTTAAATAAACAGTGTAATGTCCAGATGTTGTAGAAGGTCCATTATGAAAAATAATTGCAACAGTTACAGAAGTTCTTCCTGATATTGAAACTTGACCAGCTACAAAAAATGTTATTAAAATTTCCAATATTGTTATTGGCTGCAACAGTGCAAATTTCCTAGTGTGTTTAGTTGGGGAAGTAGTTCCAACAAAAAGGCTTGATAAAGGGCCTTGTATTTGAATTAGAATATAACATTGAAGAATAATTGATAACCCCAGCCAAAAAAGGCAGCAAGTAAGTGTGTACGTGTGGATGGTGTCTAGATCGAGTAAAAGATTAATTAGGTGAAAAATAAGAAAGGCTGCAGATATGCAATCTACTGTCTGCCTTGTCAGGGAAGTGGATCTTTCGATATCCTTTTTATTATACAGAGAGGTTGTCGTATTCCGCAGTGGGAGGCTGAGAAATGACTACCACATCTAAGGAAGCAAAGCAAGTGTACTAAGTTCCCACTGTGGGCTGTAGAGTTTAAAAATAAGAACACCCAATCCTTTTCAGGGTCTCTACTTTGAATTAGAATAATAGTTGGCAAAGACAGTCAAGAAAGGCAGCAGGTATGTGTGTTTGTGCTAGTGGATGCAGAATAAGGTGAAAATTAAGAAAGGCAGCAGACGTGCAAACTACCCACTGCTTTGTAAAGGAAGTGGGTGTTTGGTTTTTCAGTCCATTACACAGACTGTGCGTCGGATACCGCAGTGGGAGCCTGAGAATTGGGTTTCACATCTAAGCAAACAGTGCAAGTACAGAAAGTACAGTCACTGTGCGGTAGAAAGGACGGAAGAAAGGACACAAGTGTGCAAATTACTCACTGGTATTCACAGTTTGTAGTTAGCATGAAGGCTGAATAAAGGGTCTGCATTTTGAATTTGAATTAATTTTAGAATAATTCATAACTCCAGCCAAGAAAGGCAGCAAGTGTGCAAATTTTCCACTGCCTTTGGACGGGGTAGTTTTTATAACAAAAAAGTTTGTCATGCAGTACACTGCTTGTGTGCTCATGACGAGCTGAGCTCGTCATGAACAATGGGAGTCCTAAAATATCAACACAGAGGGGGAATTTCTATAGCATTGATGTGGTTAGTGCTGCACTATATTTCCTGTGCCAAAGGAGGATTTTTTGGATTGATCACACCTTGAAAGAGTTGTTTGGTAAATTTAACAGGTTACTAATGGTTGCTGTGATTCAGTTAGTATGAGTGTGGACTTTGCTGGAATCTTTAACCCGTTAACCACGGCAATTTTTTCGGGCGTTTTAAAAACACGGTAGGTGCTGTGTCTGCCGTTGAACGTGTGCAGCACCAGCCGGGAAGTGCTCCCAACGTTCAACGGCCGACATCAGCAATTAACGGGTTAAGGGACACATTAGAGCTTTCATAATACAGAAACACTTTGTACTTAGTGACGTCAAATTCTATTTTGTGAAGAACTGTTGAATTCTACATCCTCCTTTAGAACTAGTGGGAGGGTAGCATTTTAAAGTGTTTGATAGGTTACACTACATGTGTGCAAGGAGCTAAATAAAACTTAGCATGGTTATGCATGGGCATCGTCTCACAGAAAACGTAGCATTCAGGATTGTAAAAGCTTGAGATAGTAATCTTTTGAGAGTTGGAGCAGAGTTCCTGTAACATTGATACTTAATTTTCGTTTTGAAATTCAGCAATCATTTTGTGTGCCTGTTGAAATATACATTTAAATGCTACTCTTTGAAGGTCAAGAAGCAACACTGCTCCTCTACACAATATTGTTCGATGGTAGTCTAAAAAGTAGTGGTACTTCCACTGTTACCAAGGTAGATATCTGACAATAGATTGAATGATATTTTTACACCACAATTTCATAGTCCTAATGCAAAAGGTGTATATAGTCTCAACAAAATGAATTTTATTTTACATATATAGGCAGTAACAGGTAAGTATGACTTACATTTCCTTTTATGGATTGAAGGTGGTCATCTGCTGCATTCGAAACATTGGGCCTGTTGAAAAGAAAGTGAAAAGTAAGTTGTAATTAATATTGCATGGTTTAAAGATAAATAGGTTGTTGAAATAAAAACTTTATAAGTATTTATATGGTAAACATAGTTCCAGGGTCAGAATATGCGGTATCATAATCTGGATATTGGCACACAAAGTTGTTTTGTTCAGTGCCAGTAACTACTGTGGAAGTTTGTGCTTTTTAAAACCAAAAATATTTTTGGGTTCTGCCAAAGTTTGTTTTAATGGTGAGGGCACAGCAGCTTCCACTGCAATAACGTTTTAGTAACACGATGCCAAAAGAAGTCACGCAATGACAAAACTAAACAGCTGACCAACAATTTTAGAGTTACTGCCTTTGCCAATGTTTGTTTAATTTTGTTTTCCCTACTCTTTTTGAAACTAGTTACAGAGATTTTCCATAATGACATTTTTGAGAAATAGTAAGGATCAACACTTTTTTTTAAATTTATTTTTGCCAAATACATGAATCGGTTGGTAAGGGTCATTCTAATACAATATACATTCTCAGAAATCATATCATAACATATAAGAATACTGCAAAAGTCAAAGCTAAACAATCCTCACAAAACAACTTATCACTGTATGTTGTGAGCAATCAAACAAAAAAAGCATAACACATTAATTTAGAGAACAATAGGAATGAAAGCAAATAGCTTGATTCTACCAGATGACACTGGAGAAGGGATGAACCCCTATTTAAGACTCTAAATACTGTGTGACTAAGCCCCATATTTGTTCTCCCAGTTTATTTTTCCGTATACCCTTGAGAGCATACAGACTATATTCCATGTTGTGAATTGCGAAGAACCTAGACCGCCATTTCTCAAATGAGGGTGGTTCCTGGCCGATGCAATACATAGTCTGTAAACAGCTGTCGTTAGAAATAATATTTTCGCATGCAGCTTCGAAGTTCCTATATCCAATAGACCCATTTCTACACCTAAAAGGATCTGTGTTGCAGACAACTGAATTTGGTTACCTGCAATTTCCGATAGACATCTTTCTATCTTCGACAAGGGGAGAGCCAAAGATGGGCACGCAAAAAAAAATATGTACATCATCTGCGGAGATATAACCGCAGCGAAAGCATTTCCCTATCGCATCGCCAGACCATTTTGACACCTTGTCAGGTGTATATTATAAATTGAAAAATGATTTAAAATGTTGCCCAGAGAGTTTTGCAGACAAGAATAAATCTCTTGCCATTCCCAAAGAGGTCTCAATTTGAATATCCTGTCTGTCTAATTTAACCCCCCATTTAAGGTTCTGTGACTCAATATCATTAGCTTTAGTACTTAACATAAGGTTATATAGCATGCCAATCTTTGCCCCTCTTATATTGCCCTCAATCAGGGGATTTGGTTGAAAAATGATACCACTGTTCTCCAAATATTCCCTGATCTGCAGATATTTAGAGAAGTTCTCTCTAGGGAGCTGATATTGTGTCCGTAATTGTTCAAAAGATTTAAGAGAACCATCGGAATACAGATCTCCCACCACTCTTATACCTCTCCCCCTCGAGTAATAGACCACTCTGTCCCATAGATCAAATGGTAGGAATATTGGCCATACCAGCGGTGTGTAGTATGAAATTTTCTCAAAACGAACATATCCCTGACTGCTCGCCAGACCCTATACGCTGCTTCCAGGGTCTTAAACCGCGTTCGCTTGTAATAACTCCATTCCAGATACAAGAATAAACAATTTTTTGCTTTTGCCCCAATAACATTTGATATATCGAGGGACATTCTGCAAGTTGCGACGGTGCTGCCCCTAATTAGTAAAATGGCCATCCCTTGTAACCTACATGCCTAATAGTATAGTACAAAATATGGTACCGACCATCCTCCTAACTCTTTTGGTAATATCATAAAGTGCTTAGCTCGTCGTGCCTTACGCCCTGACCACATGAAACTCATACAAGTTGCTTGTAATAGTGCCAGGTTAGCCTTAGGGACCTCCGATGGTATACAATGAAAAAGATATAGAATTTGTGGGAGTATCATCATTTTTAATAAATTACATCGCCCCACTAGGGAGAGGTGCAAACATTCGGCACGATCTAGTTGTTTCTTTACTCCGACCAAAAGCTGATCCCAGTTTGCTTTAACCAAAGTGGTTGTACATGTTCGTAATTTAACCCCCAAATATACAACCTCTTGGCATAACCTTGGATCGGCATACTTCGGAATATTTGCACTTAATAACTGAGTCTTGGCAGAATTCAACTTATAGCCGGATGACCTACCAAAAACCGTAGCCAATTGTTCGATTTCCAGCATCGCTACAGCTGAATTCGGTGTGACCAAAGCCACTCGTCTGCGTATGCTAGTACCTTAAATTGGTAAGACTGTATCAATAAAGGAGGTATACGCAGACTAGATTCTAGCATCCTTAAAAAGGGTTCGATGTATAACGAAAATAAAAGAGGGGAGCAAAGACAACCCTGCCTAGTACCTCTATAAATTTCTACCACTACCGACTCAAGTCCCATAGCATTAATACGAGCAACAGGTCGATAATAAAGTGTCTGCAAGGATTTAATAAAGAGCGGACCAAAGCCTCGACTCCTCCTAACATCCCATAAAAAACACCATGTAACATGGTCAAAAGCCTTTTCGGCATCTAATAAAATTAAACAAAATGGTTCTCGAGTAACTTTCACATAATCAAGAAAAGTAATCACATGATTTACATGGTTTGTTGTACCGCGTTGAGGGATAAACCCATGCTGTGGTATTGAAACTAACCCTGAAATGACTGAGGAGAGTCTATTAGCTAAAATCTTTGAATACATTTTCCCATCTGCATTTAAAAGCGAGATGGGCCGATATGATCCTGGAATATTCGCTGGTTTGCCCTTTTTGTGAAACACTACTATAGATGCCTCATTCCATGTTTTAGGGGCTGCACCTTTCTGTGCTTCTAACATTGTTAATAAGAGATCTGTCTTTAGAGCAGGGAGAAAGATTTTATATATTTCCAACGGCAACTTATCTGGCCCCGGCGCCTTCCCCAACGCTAGCTCATTTACTGCTTTTTCAAGTTCTTCTAATGAGATGGGGGCCTCTAATAGTTCAATCTCGTACGCTAGTAGATCCCGTCTACAATATTGCGTAATCAAAGTGTCAGCGCCTACCTCATCGTATGCTTCACTTTGATACAGAGTTTCGTAGAACTGTCTAAATACCTCCAAGATTCCCTGATCATCCTTAACTGAGTCATCATTCACATCTAATACTTCATCTATATGCTGGGCTGTTTCCCTTGATCTAACTTTTTGGGCAATACATCTGCCACTTGCCTCGCCGTACTAATAATGAATTTGCTTTTTAATAAAAAACTTTTTTGCTAACTCTTTAGACCAACTCAAATTTAACCTTCCCTTAAGTCGTACCACTGCCTTAACCTGATCCGTTGAATGTATCCCAGCCTGTATACTTTGCATAGGATCTTCCTCAGCTGTTATCAACTCCTGATATAACTCTTTTGTTTTGGAGGCCTGCTTTTTTTGGTTATATAGACCGAAACTCAATGCCTCTCCTCGGAAGGCGGCCTTAAAGCAGTCCCACACTCCTCTCACACTACTACTCCCTCGGTTAGTATTAAAAAAAATATTATCCATTGTTTCATATGGTTAATGAATTGCTGTTCCAATCATAATGTAGGATCAAAAGAAAAGCCCCTTAGTCGCATATCGATGTTATACTTGCAATAAACAGCACTTTCTGGCCCATGATCTGAGGTAATTCTCGGATATACTTGAATCCTTGCCTGATTTAGCAATGATTGAGAAGTAAAAAAATAATCTAAACGGACAAACGTCTGGTGTGGAAAAGAGAAAAAAGTGTATCCTGGTGCCCCCCTCCTTTAAAAGGCCCACACATCCACTAGCCCATGATCACCCGTTAATGCCTGGAATGCTTTAAACACACGCGGTTTCCTCCCAGTATACCTCATCTGTTTACTATTTAGGATATTAGGTGCTAAATTTACATTAAAGTCCCCTCATAGGATCAATGGTGTGGGCCAAGTCTTTAATTCAATGTTCAAAAAGTCAAGAGTAGTTGCTTCATCTAAATTTGCCCCGTATTCTGCGATTGCCCATCGACTTAACCCATCAGATGAAATCCTACCAGTATTGGCAATATGTTTTTTGGCAAGGATTGCTACTCCTCTCGCGGCACCCGAATATTTAGTACAAGTAATTAAATTAGATCCTAATTCTTCTAGCATTTGTCTCTTTGACCATACTATGTGAGTCTCTTGCAGACATACTATATCACATTGAAGAGCTCATAATTCCTGTGCGACCCGTCGTCGTTTCTCCAGTGAGTTCAACCCCCTCACGTTCAACGTACCTACCCTAGTTCCCCTACCTGCCATCTAGCTCTAGCTGATTTTTTCCCATTTGTCCACAATTTAATCAAAAAAACATTGCTGACTGCTCTATCAAAAAGACTCTTTCCCAACCTAACTTCATGCACTATTTTCTTTTTTCTACCCAGTTCCCTCCCACTACCCCCTACTCTCCTACCCCTCCAACCTTCACCTTCCCCCCACCCCTCCACCGCCCAGAATGAGGCTTAAGGACCATGTCCTCTGCGATGTGGACATGCCTACACCCATGCCCCTCTGTTTGACTGCCCAGACCCCCACCCTCTGGCTCTCTCCCAACTCTTCCCAATCATAAGCCTTATATCAGGCACTCTATCGCTTAGAAACTCTATTTCCCTTTACATATCTTTACAAACATTAGCCTCGAATACTCTCCCATGACAAAACACACCCTAAAAAAATTACCAAAAATCGAGAAAAGCCTTTTTGGAAAACAGAAAAATAAGTCATGTGGGACAGAGAGAGAGAGTCCATGAACTATATATTGTATCATCACATACAATCCCGGTACATGTAGAACCCAATAATCCACTAAAAAACATTGTCAAAACTAAATAAAGCCACTCTATTTTAACACACTTTCCATTAACAATTCTTTGTAGTACTCAAGTTTGGACTTTTTGATTGTTTATCCATTTCTTTTAAATATGCATGAGCCTCTGAGCTGGAAGTGAAGTATCGAGTTTGGCCTTTACAGATCGTCTTCAGTTTTGCCGGATTAAGCAAGAAACATTGAGTCCGCTTTGCTTGAAAAGGTGCAATTAACTTCTGCAATTGCCATCGCTCATGCACCATCGTGGGGCAAAAATCAGGGCGCACAAAGAATTCACATCCAGCACCTTTCCGTCTACGCTCAGGTCGGGCCAAATCATATAGTGCCTCTCTCAATAGATAGTTATTAAGGCAGATTAAGATCACCCTAGGATATTTATTCTGATCATTACCCCATTGCCGTATCACAAATGGGAACCTGTGTGCCCTGATGACTTCAATGTCCCAATTCCAGGCGTTAAGTTCCGGGAAGGCTTCTTTAAATAACTGAATGATAAATTTGCGTGGGTCTGAGCCTTCCTTTCCTTCAGCAATGCCCAATACGCGCAAATTATTGCGCCTTGCCCGGTTCTCTAAATCCGTGTACTTCCAGTCTATATCTGACTTGGATTTTTGCAGGTTCTCAATATCTGTCTGTTGTTTAGCCAAGGTGTCTTCTGCTGTGGAAATGCGTTTTTCAACTTCTACCACCCGTGTAGTAACCTCTGCACAAGTTTTCACGAGACATCTAACGGTGTTCTGGAGCTTGTGTGCGCAAGCCCTCAGCTCTAGTCTCATTCCGATGCGCCATTATACTTTTATAGACCACCCCTAGAGTTATTGAGTCCTCCTCCAAATCTTCTTCATCCAAATTAAGCTGGGGCACAGATGGGCCTTGATCCTGCCATGAGTTTTCTACAGTGTCTGCCGTCTCTGCAGCTCTCCTTACTGCTCCTTGAGACAATGTATATCCAAGCTCCTCCTGATCCTCCAGGCCAGGCGTGTCCCCCCAATCGCCTGGATTACTAAGGCAGTCTTCATCATTTTCTTTATCAGATGCCGTGGTCAAGTCCGACATGGAACAGAACTTGCCGTCTGAGCCAGTAAACTCAGAATCACTACCCATCTCAGTTATTGGACAGTTAGTGAGTTCTATATTACCATCCTCTCCTGTTATAACTCCCTTAATTTCCACTAGAGATTCTCTTACAGAGTTCTCTCCTCCTACTCCTACTATTTGGTCCACTAAAGCCTCCTGCATTAAGTGTTCGGTAGAAGGATTTGCTCTCTCAACTATTGAGGGTGCACGCTGGACAACCATTGTCACTTGAGCATTTTGGATCTCCGCGCTAGCTCCGGGCTTGACTTTAATTTTCTTTTTTTATTAAATATTGCTGGTACAACCCGTTGTTTCAATATAGCATCTCGAGGTGGTTGAATTTGGCCCCCCTTCTGAATCGGATGCTCGCTCCGCTCTCTAGAGTTCAGCATTTCATCTTTTTGTGATACATTACAACTCATATCGCCACTTGCAGTGTTATCCGGGGAAGCACTCCCGAAGTTAGTGCCTTCACCACCCCCAGCAGTCACATGCTCCGCTATAACAGTCATTGTTATCCCCTCAGCGGGAGTACTCAGAGAGGCGGACACAGCTGCTCCACCACGGTTTCTCGAGGCTCCTCTCCCCCTTGCCATTGTCGAAAGTCTGCCGGCAGCAAATACTTAATTCCAACCGCAGACCAGAGGAAAGGAGATAATCACGTCCCAGCTACTCACAAGCTCCTCTCTGGGCGCTCCACAAACCTCCACAGCCAGGTCCCGATACTGCTGGACGTGTCGAGCCGGGCTTTCCCTGCGCGAAACACCGCCGTGCCTCGATGCGCCTAAGCCGCCACAGCTGTAGCTCGTTTGCCGTTTTCCAACGGACCGGTCTGTGTAAGGAGCCAGACAACCGCCACAGAACGCCACCGCTGAGGGTTGCTAGAAATTTTGGATTACACTGTAAGCACCCACGGTCTTCCACCGCAAACTATTATCGCCTCCAGAACATTTCACTCCGGGAATAGAAAAAACCAGAGGGGTTTTTGAGGGTCTATTGGGGAGTCAAACGGAGCATAGTTTCGAGCACCTGACACAGCCACTGCTGAGGCCGCCATCTTGCCTCCTTGGTGTATGGATCAACACTTAACTAAAAGATTCTGCAAAAAAAAAGGTACGTGAAATTTTATAGTAGTTTAGCAAAATGTTTTTTTTCCTGCATCTCTTTTTTATGAGCATTTTAGTTTGAAAAGAAAGAATCATCAATCTTGCTTTTAAGCTTTTAAGCTTTTAAGCTTTTTATTTGCATCAAATCGCAGAGCATTCTGGGAGCAGGAAACATAGCCTCATAGTAGTAAACTTTGCAAATGTGTGTACACTTTTTTTTACTAGACAAGCTGTCAGTAGTGTAGTCTCAGCTTACAACATTTATTTTGAACACTCACTCTAATAATAATGAGTTTGGATCAATGTGCTGGAAGGTCATTAAAATATGGACACAAATATTACCTCGGAAGCAGACAGTTCCGATTGCTGCTCCAGAACGTTTTATTGAAAATTGGCAGCTGAAGGATTTGTGCTGCAGGGGATGGAACTACTTGTTCCAAGGACAAAGTAAATGTGATTTTTGATAGCCCTGGCCCCAATAAATATATCATGGTGATCATTGAGAGGTGCAAGAGTTCCTGATAAGTATACGTGGGTCAGACGTGTTTCAGAGCTGTATGCTTTTCTATGCTGTAGGCACTGACAGTAGTGCAGTGAGAGCTTACAACATTTACTTAGAGTGTCCAGCTGAATAATAAAGGTATTCAATGAATGAAGCATGAATACAGGTTTGAAAAGCGTTAACATATGGGCAAACATATTACCTTAACTGCAGACAGTGGTACTGCTAACTGGTAGGCAAAGGGTTTGTGCTGCTGGGAGTTGGGCCTACTTGTTCCAAGGATATTATACATATGAAAACTTGTTGACGCTGATTCCAACCAATATGTCCTTTGCATCGGGCTATAGGAATTCCACTTCCCTGACGGTGCATAGCCAGCTTTCGAACATAGTGGAGGCAACTTAGAAAAGATCCTTACCATAAAGTTTTCTGTAGAAATTGCTGAAACATTTTGGTTGTAGATAGCACAAGACTTTTCAACAGACTGTAAATGTAAAAAAGATGTATATAAGCGCATTATAATTAACCCTGGGCGTAGTGGGCGTAGTGGGGCTTCGTGGAGCTACGTGAAGTGGGCGAGAAACTACGCCCACCTCCGCACTCCGCGTAGCCCCACTACGCACCGCAGGCCTCCCTCCCGCCCTCCCTAAATACTTTAAATTAAAAGTGGAAAAGAATTAAAACGCACTTACCTTGCCCGCCGCTGCCCGCCGCTGCCTGCCGCGTCCCCGGGGCTCGCTATCTTCATGGCTGCCGTCTTGTGTACTAATGCGCATGCGCGGGCGACCGCGCATGCGCATTTCTCGTGAGAAATGCGCATGCGCGGCCGCTCGCGCATGCGCATTAGATACACAAGACGGAAGCAATGAAGATAGCGAGCCCCGGGGACGCAGCAGGCAGCGGCGGGCAAGGTAAGTGCCTTTTAATTCTTTTACACTATTAATTTAAAGTATTTAGGGAGGGCGGGAGGGAGGCGGGTGGCGGCCAGCTACGCTCCGTCTGCGGAGCGTGCATAGTGCCGGATTCTACGCCTGCTACGCAAAATGCGTAGAAGCCGGCACTACGCACACTCCGTGCACGGAACGTAGCCGCCCGCCCAGGGTTAATTATAATAACAATGCTAACCATTGGAAAGTTAATTTGCCAATTATTGTAGATGTTGCAAGTGTTTTGAAATCAACGCAATGGGACTGTGGCAACTATTCAAAACAACAATAATTATTCGTATTGGGGTTGAAAACCAATCATAGGTTTGATAGCAACTGTGTTAGGACCATAGTAGTGGTGAGACAAAATGATATGCAAATAGCAATATGGTTCCGACGGGCACTACAGATTCGTTTGGTAGACGTTCATAAATGTTATCCTTGAAAACCCTTTTTGCTATTTACGAGTATTTTAAAGAAGTAAACTATTAAGATGAGTAACTGCCATTGGTGATAGACGTGTCACTTCAATTGTTGTACGGAAACCCTTTAGAGAGATACAAATGGTTAAGTTTAATAGTTTGCTTTTTTTAATTTCATAAAGAGAAATTATATTGGCAATTTTATATTTGTGCAATATAATAAATAATAAAGAGGTAAGGAACATTTTTTGTAGTGAAATGTTACCTTCAATTTAATGAAAACTCTTGATAGGTCTGAATTTTGTTACTCCGTGAATCATGACCCATTGTCTTTGTTAAAGGTTTGGATGTGTATAGAAAAAATTGTAGAAATATGATTTTTAGTCTGGAGAGTTTACATTTTACGGTACAGATGTCTACATTAGATACATTACAAAATTATTTAAAAAGATTACCCTTTAAATTATTTGATTAAAAAACTGTAGATACTTTAAACTATTACAACCAATTATATTTTCCAAGAATAACTTTGAAAACGGACTAATAAATGTTCAAAAACGTGCACTTACCAGAAGTATCCAATGACAGGCAGTATTTGTCGGAGTAAGAAGAATGTCCATTTTCTGAAAAGGTACCTGTAGATTTAAAATGCAATCATTAATAGGTTTACCTTACAACCCAATTACATTTGTTTAGAGTTATAAGTATTAGAAAAAGTGAATATTAATGAATATATTTTCAAAAGGAACAATGTTTTATTGAAACACTTAAAAAAAATTCTAACGTTTGTCATAGTCTTCTAAATGTTACTCGATTCTACTCTTAAACATTAATTTAAAAAGAGGTCTGAGATGGCCTTATGAGGTAGCTGTAACTATTACAACCATGTACGCATCATTTTAAAGAATACAGGTTTTTAGAGTGTCACGTGACGCAGTAATAAATATTAAAACTAATGGGTGTATTAGGAGGGGGTAAATACGATGAACCAGAAAGTATATATTCCACAAAAATAAAGCAAAACAGAGCTGGGAGGGCCACGTGACGGATTAAAAAAAATAATATTCTGAACGCACAATTTATATCAATACAGGCTAAAGCACGTGACAGTTTAAAAATACGAAACTGAAATTTATGCACGGAGAATTTTTAAATTTAGAGGTCTGGAGGACCTCGTGATGCAGAAAGAAACATTTATACTATGTATATACAATTTAAAACCTTTGAGGGGTGGGAGGGTCACGTGTTGCAGAAATGTATACCATCGTGTACATACAACAAAAAGAACAGATTCCAAAGCACGTGACACTCTTCAAAAATATAACACAGAAATTCATGCACGCTCACTTTATAAAAAGAGGCCTGGGAGTGCTCCGTGACACAGAAGGAAATATTAGGATCAACAAAGGAAGATCAATAAGAATACAGGCCTGGAACGGCATGCTGAATTTATAAAAAAAAGAGGCTTGGAGAACTTCGTGACGTAGAAAGAAAAATTTCCAATATGTATGCACAATTTAAAACCATTGAGGGGTGGGAGGGCTACGTTATGCAGAAAAAAATACCATGATGCACGTTTAATTTATAACAGAGCCGAAAGCACGTGACACACTTCAAAAATACGACACAAATTCATGCACGCTCAATTTATATAAAAAGAGGCTTGGCAGTGTTCCGTGACACCAAAGAAAAAAATATTACAATTATGACCGGAAGATGAATACGAATAGAGGTATGGGAGGGGCTCGTGACACAGAAATATATAATATCATGCACGCACAATTAATAATAAAGGCCTAAGCACATGGCGTAGTACAGAAATACGACACAGAAATGTATGCACGCACAATTTATAAAAATTAGAGGTGTATAGGATCTCGTGATTTATAAAGAAACATTTCAATTATGTAAGGACGCTTTAAAATCATTGAGGGGTAGGAGGGTCATGTGTTGCAGGAAAGTATTTCATCATGTACATACAATAAAAAGAACAGATTCCAAAGCATGTGACAGTGTTAAAAAATATGACACAGTAATTCATGGACGATCAATTTATAAAAGAAAGAGGCCTGGGAGTGGTGCGTGACACAGAAGGAGATATTAGGATCAACAAAGGAAGATCAATAAGAATACGGTCGAGTGACGTAGAACAAAAATACCATCGTGCATGCACAATTAATAATAGAGGCCTAAGCGCGTGGCGTAGTAGAGAAATATGAAAAAGAAATTCATGCATGCAGAATTTATAAAAGAAGAGGCCTGGGACGGCTTCGTGATGCAGAAAAAAAAATACCATCATGCACGCACAATTACTAATAGAGGCCTGAGCACATGGTGTATTATAGAAATACTACACAGAAATTCATGGACGAACAATTTATTAAAAAAATAAAGGTGTTGAGCAAGTTGTGACGTAGAAAGAAACTTTTAAACTATGTGCATACAATTTAAAACCATTGAGGGGTAGGAAAGCTATATGAAGGAGAAAAAATAGCATTATGGATATACAATTTACAGTGGAGGCTGATGTTGTGACGTCTTCTCTTACCTTTGCTTCTGTCGTCTTTTGTCGTGTCTTCAAAGGCTGCGGTTTCGCTGAGTCTGGGGTGTTTTGCATGCGGGCAGCGCCGCCTCCGTGCCTATGGTATTGTGGCTGGGCAGCAGTGACACCACATCGAGTGTCAGGAGTCCTCCTCCGCTCGAGCAATCAGTTTGTAGTAAAATCGATGATGACAGTCTGTCTGTCACAGCAGCAGAGGCAGGCAAAAGAGAGCATGCTCATGTCAGTGCCTGCATTATATGGGAACCGCGGGGGCTGACCAAATCAAGCCGAGGGCCGTGATTGGTAGCGTTTTTGCGGTCTGCAAGAATGACGGCCCTGAGGGACATCCCATTGGCTAATGTATTGGTTTCCAGGCTTAGTGATAGCAAGCATGCTAGGTGGTGGCATGTGGGGAGTGTGGGCGGGCGTGCACCTCGCATGTGCAAGTATGAGTGTGTGCACTAACAATTAACAACAGAGAGAGATAGGGGCGGTGTTATCATGTGCGCAGAGGCAGGCCCAGAATTGGATCTGCAATGAGTCAGCACTTCTAATCATTCTCCTTAGCGCACCCTGAGCTCTGATTTGTCACTGAGAGGGTGATCGCACCATAGTTTGAACTGCTTATCACACTCAGCGCGTACCGGCGCATAGGGTACGAATATGCTTTGACAATACGCTTTGCATTAAAGCTTCAGTGTGACGTCATGTACGGCATTCTATACGCGAAAGGCGGCAATGTTTCTACTTGGTTTAAACCATTTATTTATGTATTTAATGTACATACTAAGGGCAGACATTTGGGATAACTATGATTTTTTTAATACTTGTAACAATCATGTATCACTTTTAAAAACAATTACACAAATTGTGGTAGAACATCATGCGTACTCGTATTGATAGAGCTGCGCAAGCGCATCATAAGCGTACGCAAAGCAATGTGACTTTAAAAGTAGAGATTTGATTGGTTCATAACTTTTCCTATTGCGACTGTTGAAAGTACCGTCCCATTATAATTATTCGACTTTGAGTTTCTAAGAAGACGCATTTCTTCTGAGAATCTTCTCAAATAGAAGGAAGATCACCATAATAAGAGAAATGGAGTCATCTTCCAGCAGTTCTTCAGAGGGAGATTTCATTCCTGAAGATTCTCCAAAGAAGAGGAAAGATTCCCTGTGCTCCTAGCCTTCAACGCGGCGAACTCTGTGCCACTCCTCTGTTCCTGCTTCCTGCTTGCTGTGTGCCGCCCCTCCTCGCCGGACCCGCTCCGCGGGTCCCGCTTCGCGGTTCCACAGCAGCAGGTTGTTTTAAAGGGGCTCCATTCGACCGGCAGGGCTGCGAGGGTAGAGCGGAGGACTCCACGGACCAGGAGTCCCCGCGCGCCCGTCTCCAGCTGGGCTCCTCTCCCTGCCGGCCTCGCCCCCATCTCCGGGTGAATAAATTACAGCTGAGCATATCGCTGTTGGATTCCCTGTGCTCCTAGCCTTCAACGCGGCGAACTCTGTGCCACTCCTCTGTTCCTGCTTCCTGCTTGCTGTGTGCCGCCCCTCCTCGCCGGACCCGCTCCGCTGGTCCCGCTTCGCGGTTCCACAGCAGCAGGTTGTTTTAAAGGGGCTCCATTCGACCGGCAGGGCTGCGAGGGTAGAGCGGAGGACTCCACGGACCAGGAGTCCCCGCGCGCCCGTCTCCAGCTGGGCTCCTCTCCCTGCCGGCCTCGCCCCCATCTCCGGGTGAATAAATTACAGCTGAGCATATCGCTGTTGGATTCCCTGTGCTCCTAGCCTTCAACGCGGCGAACTCTGTGCCACTCCTCTGTTCCTGCTTCCTGCTTGCTGTGTGCCGCCCCTCCTCGCCGGACCCGCTCCGCCGGACCCGCCCCCTTGGTGTTCCCAGTTTATCCTTATAAAGAGAGGAACCTCCCCGCGGCGCGGGAGCGCGCGGGAGCGCGCCGGGAGAAGCCCGGGACAAGGGCGGGACCGTCTGTGGCCGTCCGGGGCCGCTGGAGGCCGGGCCGGGCAACCCTATCAACACCCACGGTACAGGTATTGATAAAACCGACAGACTGAACAACTGATCCCTGACCTCTTAGCTTACGGTTAGGTAGAAGGGGGTTTCTCTGCCTTATGTCTTGCTCAACAAGTATTTCTACTCTGCTGCCTTCTACGGGCGAGGCCGAGGCTGCTGTCATGGGCCCTCTTGATTCGTATTTCAAACGTTTGCCCCAGGATATCGATAAAGAGATCGCTCTGGCGGAAAGACGAGCCGGGCGTAGGTTATCGATTGAGCTTTTGAAAAATCCGCTTGAGAAACACCAAGGTCAGAACTTCCCTACATTGGTTACACCTTTGTCATCTATTGTTTTACCAGCCACCCAGGATTTATTACTTGACTTGCCCTTGTTTACTGAGCTAACGGACATTCCTTCCACAGACACTGTAGCTACTAGTCAATCTGTTGAGCACTTAGATGTACCTAGCCAATTATCCAAAGGGAAAGAAGTTGTAGAAAAACTCTGTGTACAACTGGAAGTGATTAAATCTAACCCCTGCCCCAAAAGGAAATGGGGAGCTACTGTAAAAAAATCACAACCACAAAAACCCGCAAGAAAGCACAGGAAGCTGGGTACCAAATCACCCCCAAGCCATGTCTCTGCAAAGAACGGCGCTGTAATGTTAATGGGGGAGGCCGAGGCCGAGGTAGCTCCAATAGAAGTGGACCCTATAATAATGGTGCCCACTACAACATTGGCGGTACCAACCTTAGATCCAATTATTATAGCGCCCCCGGGGACACTATCTCCTAATTACGATCTTCTGGTAGAAGTGGAAAAAATAATGCGTTCCCTTCTAAATCCCGTAGAGCTTAGACTTAAAAAGCTAGCAGAACAACTTGACCATCTAGAACAAGCTAGCCTACATAATTTTTTTTCAATCAAATCCCTAATTAAGTCTGGCAATAAAATGGGTGAGAATGGGAAACACCAACAGGCAGCCGACCGAGACCAAGGAGTTGAGTTGGTTGACTCACAATCCTTGATTGCGAGTGGTGTTTCTGTGCAGGGTATCAACGGGCTGAATAGTAAGAATGTATCTGATTTAATGTCCTCCACAAGTAACAGTATCTGTGAGAAAGTCAAGCCCAATAATATTATCAACAAGGGTAGAAAGGACAGCACAAAAAACCAAGCTACCGCCACTAGTAAAAATGCCCCACTTTTGCCGACCGGTTCGAAAAAAACAATGGGTAATCCGTCAGGAAATGACAAAACCTGTTCTAGTAATGGGACAGGAAATAAGGTGGGGCCTACCACCCAGATAGTAATGGGGGGTGGTCCTATAAGGGATGCTCTTAGCATTGGAAATGGGAATAATACTATTGTGGCAGTGGAAAACATAGTTACACAGTGCCGTGTTGCCTCAGAACAAGGCCCACCAAAGCCACAAATGACTAAACTGTCGACTAGGATACCCCCAGTACAGCTCACTCCGGATTCCTACCCATATGTGGCCATACTTACCAACGTCCCACCCCTACTGGAGGGACAAAGAGAGACTTATGACACGTTAAAAAATAAGGCCATGCATTGGCTTCGTGCGAATAGACCCCTGCCAGGGGGAGTGGATGGTCTGATAATCGGGGCCAGAAGGGTCAATTGGATAGGGAACACCTTAAAAAAGCAGGTCGGTGAGTGTATTATAATTAACTTTCAGGACCCAAGGGTTGTGGGGTTGATTACGGGACCAGGTTGGAACATCAGTATTGGGGGGATTGGTGTTGTGGATCTCACCTTTTTTTATCCCAGACCGGTGGCGATCTACCCTGGGGGCTGTAGGGAACAATTGAGATCTAGCCTCTGTCCCTGGGTAGAGGCTGTCCCCCTTGCTGCTCCTATATTAAGATCAAATGATTGTTTCAAACAGGCACATTACCCTTATAATGGGCAGGGGCAGATGAGGTGGGGATGTTGACAGAAACCCGTTGAACAAACAAATTCTGAAGGGAAAATGGCTAGGGGAAGTATCCCAGATGTAACATCTATATTCAATGAAGATACAATGTGTAAAATATCTGAAGTGGCGAATGAGAGGGACTGTGTTAATATGCGGGGGCACATTATTGTTTGTTCAGAGGGCTGGGGGGGTGATCCCGGTTTATTACCAACCATTTGCACTAAGGAGGGAACAGATGTAAATTGTACAGATATTGTTTTAGGAGAGGACAGTGATTGTGGGAGGCTGATTGATTCTCCGCCCATGGCACTTAACATAACGGGGATTTGTATAGATAATACCCAGGAGAGTTTTTTGTCATGGAATATAGCGGGGCTGGGGGCTAGATTGATGTCACATCATTGGATAAACTTTGTAAGTGGGTTTGAAATGTGCCTATTTCAAGAGACGTGGGCTTGTGACCCAATCTATTTGCCGGGTTACTTACATTTTTGTATACCAGCGACCAGAGGCCCTAGGGGCAGACCTAAGGGAGGCCTCACAGTTTGGATCAAGCAGAACTCAAGAGTAAAAACAAAAATGATTGATCTAGGTTGTAAGGATATACAATTATTGAGATTATCTGTAGGAAAGGGTGGTGTGATAGACATTTATAACATTTATGCTAGGGGAACGAGTGTTGGGAACTCGGCCACCCTAGAAGTTCTATCCGCCTCCCTCGAATCCCAGTCACTTGGAAATAGAGTGATACTGGCTGGTGATTTGAATAGGACATTTGAGCCTCTAGAAAATACTGCATATCCATTAGGACTAGAAGAAGATGCCCTCTGGGGCATCCCAAGCTTAAACCTCATACCCGTGAAGCGGAGGACTAAAGATATTTTGTTGTTGAATGCGTTATGTTTGGAGTATGGTTTGAGGGCTCTCAATGGCAGGACAAAAAGCGACCAAGGAGGTAAATGTTCATTCGACAATGGACATAACAAAAGCAGGATCGACTATGTCATCTGTAGTCTTGAGTTATGGTGTGGCGTGGGGGATATGGAAATTAAGGGGAGAGTAGAAAGTGACCATAACCCCCTCTGTGTCTCCCATTCATGGTGGAGGGCCGCACGTCCCAATCTAGTGTCAGGTAGTGAGAACGTACCTGTTATGGCTAATGACTCAAGAAGGGTGAAATGGCCATATGTGCTGGCCAATTTGGCCACCTTGGACTCCATTAATTTGGAGGTAGATAATGCTATTACTGCCATGGAGATAGTTGATCCTGTAACACCAGGCTCCTCTCAAATAACTGACATACATGACACATTCTTCTCCCGGATAAAACCGCACTTCACCAAGTCAGTGACGGTTAATAGAAAAGCACCAATCACATTGGAGAGGTGGTTCAACAAACAGTGCAGGGTAAACCGATTGGAGTTGGGCAGAGCACTTAAAAGTAGGGACAAGTCTTTGATTAGTGCTACCAGGAAACACTATAATGACAGTATTCGCAAGGCTAAGAAGCGGTGGGACGAGGAGCACTGGGAGGAGCTACTCGAGGCCTCTGGGCAAAAGGATTCCAGACTTTTCTGGAAAATTGTGAAATGGGGAAGAGGTGGTACCCCCAAAAATCCCGACAACAATGTCGATGAGGCATTGTGGGTCGAGTATTTTAAACCCCAGTATGCGGAGAGTAGGGTTATAGTGGCCATAGAACCAATTCCTATGGTATTTTGCAAGGGTGATTTGTTTTTAACTAAGGATGCGGAACTTGTAATTTCAACCCTGCAGGGGGGGAAAGCCCCTGGGCTAGATGGAATCCCCTCAGACATTTTTAAGTACGACAAGGTTCGGTGGGCAAAATATGCGACCTTGCTGGGAAATGGCCTCGCCAAGGGGGCAAAAATCCCCAACATATGGAAGGGGGCAATAATAATACCGATCTTCAAGAAAGGTGACCGGTCACTCCCGGCAAATTATAGACCGATAAGTTTGCTGGCCACTATGCAAAAAGTAGTGGGGAAGATGGTGGTTGACAAACTTATGGCCTGGGTAGATGACAATAATGCTTTATCCCCCTACCAGGCAGGTTTTAGACGGGCAACCAGTACGGTCGATCAAATTTTTCGCTTCACCATGCTACGGTGGGGGACTGTACTCCTGGGTAAAGGCAGCCTTTATGTAGCATTTGTAGATCTAAGGGCGGCCTTTGATCTGGTGCCTAGGAGCAAGCTGTGGGCAGTTTTGTCCAAGATAGGGGTCCCACGTGATTTGCTCACATTGATAATGCGCCTCCATGAAAGCAACTATGCCAAGGTACAGTGGGGGAGGAATGGGGAATCTACCACCAACTTCCCAGTTGAGCGGGGGGTACGGCAGGGATGTGCTATGGCACCCCTGCTGTTCTCCCTGTTCATCAATGGCATTGTGGATAGGATGTTGGATGTAATGGTAGACGCACCTTCGCTAGCGGGCATCAGGGTCCCAATCCTGATGTTCGCTGACGATACCTTGATCGTGTCCAAGACCCCGTCGGGTCTCCAGCGAGCCCTGAACATATTTGACATGTTTTGCAAAGAACGGGGTCTCGAGGTTAATGTACATAAAACCAAGTTGATGGCCTTTGGGCAAAAGCGCCAATCCCAACCGAGGGTATTCTTGAACAACATCAAATTAGAGTTAGTAAATGCTTTTACATACCTTGGGGTGGAGATTTCAAGTAAACTTGGTTGGTCGAGACACATTGAGAAGGCGGTGCTGAAACACCAGCAGATTTCAGGAGCGCTCAGGGTAGAGCAAATAAAATCGAAAACTAGGCCTATAAAACCTGTTCTCATGGTATATGACGCAAAAGCCTTGGGCGCAACCCTCTATGGGGCTGAAGTCTGGGGCTTTGAGAGTCTTACCACTCTTCAAAGATCAGAGAACAGGTTTGTGAGAGGGATAACTGGTCTCCCCCAAAGCACCCCATTAATACCGCTTGGCTTTGATTTAGGCAGAAGATCGCTTAGTGATCGTGCCCGTCTGAGGCCTATCCTTTATTGGAGACGGCTATGGACAACCATGGAAATAAGACACTATGCTGAGGGCTTCCTAGCACTAGCCAAATTAGATGTGTTTCGCAAAATTACATGGCTAAAAGTGCTAAGGGATGTCCTTGCTGAGCTTGGCCTCTCCAAACTCTGGGAAAATCCCCTCGGGGAAGTGTTCCCTAGTAAAACCAGTATTAAAGAAATATACTGGGATTACATTGATCAGAAGCTTTGGAGGAGCGTAACCTCGGAATCCATGGGGGGTAGATTTATGGAAATCAAAACAAGACCAGCCCTAGAAAAGTTTTGGGACATTATAACTGTTCCACTAGACAGGAAATTATTTTTCCAGTTAAGGGCAGGTTCTCTCCCCTTGAGGTGTTTGACGTCCAGTTGGAGAACTAGCAGTAGTTCGTCCTGCCCGTCATGTGGGGCCCCCAAAGAAAGTATCGCACATTTCTTATTTTTATGCGAGGCCTATGTAAATCCCAGAAAATCTTGGTTGGCTCCTGTTTGTAGGAACCTTGGTGTGCTAAGTGGAGTTGAGGGGTTGAGAATTATTTGTTCCTCCACTGAATTGTCCATTGTAGTTGGAACGGCAAAATACCTGGGGTGGGCATGGTCCATTAGGAGGAGGGCTCTATCCTCTAATGTGCCTTGAATTTTATTTTTTCTGCTTGTTTGTTTTATCCTTGTTAGCACCTACTGGGAGTAAGGCATGAATTTTAACTATAAAAATGCTGCTAATATGTATGTTAAGAGCTTTGATTGTATAAATTTGGGAATGGTCCGCAAGGCGGAGGATTCTACATCTCAACATGCATTTAGTTTCTGCACTTTATGAGAAAGCTTATTTTAACCTCTCTTGGCGATCATTTTTATGTGTGTGTATTATCATGTATTTTCAATTGTGAATTTATTGCTTAAAGTTTTAAATGTATAAATTTATATGTGTGTGCTTTTATGAGTGTATAACTCGAATAAAGCTTTTTCAACCTCAACCGGAAAGAAGCTCTATGGTTTTAAATTGTATGCACATAGTTTAAAAGTTTCTTTCTACGTTTCTTTTGGAAGTTTTTTACTTTTCCAGAAGGAAAAAAAAGAGGTTGATGCTCCAAAAGTAAGCAGTAAAATTTGCGAAACAACTCTTTCAAGGGGTGATCCATGTAAAAAATACTCCTTTGGCACATCAAATATGGTGCGACACGTGAAGTACTTGCACCCCAATAACGTTTATCCAGCAGCAAGGCGCACGTTGCACGAGAACCTACCTGCTGCTACACCAAGCACATCAACTGCTGCAGGAGCATTTCCAGCAAGCAGTCCACACCCACAAATTGATTCTGACTTTGCTAAAGTTAAAATTCGATGCATTTATTGCGATAAACTTTTGTGTTATTGGGAACAGTCTATGCACCTGATGAAATTAAGGATGCAGGAGCATCACTGTCCTCGACATTAGTTTTTTTTTTTTCATTCTTTTGTTCCACTTGGAATTTGTTGAGAAAACACAAAAAAAACTACAAAAATAAAAAATAAAAAATAAACAGTTCTTTTTAGAACTACCTTCACTGGTCAAAGAAAGAACTATATTTCTATGTTAGTGTGGAAAAGTTTGTTAGAATGAATGTGCAGTTCATAAATGAATGAATGAATATCTTACTAGTGTATGGAGAATGTGAAAGTGCAGAACTATGAGGAAGTACTACACCATAAATCTATAAGGTGTTTACCTATAGTATACTGTAGTATGTCCGAAGCACATGAATGTAACATATGTACATAAATATGTTACAAGTCTATGCTTCAATTTGCGGTCCCCTTGTGCCTCTTTTACACAGCCGTTGCGTCACTCTTGTGACACAAAAGTGGTGCAAAAGATGTGCCATGGTGTGTGCTACTAACAATGTGACGCATCTAGAGGGTGCATTACATTGTAAAGCGCTGCTCCAAAAGAGGCTTTCTTGTGCAGAAGGAGGTGTAGCAACGCCTCCTAAAAGTGACTGAGTGAAATGTATAACATTTCATTCAGTCACTTCGAGCTTATGCTGCGTCAAAACCTTGCACATGCTTGAAGCAGGTGTAAGGATTGATACAGGATTGTGAGCATAGGGCCTCAAGAGCATTGCTGGAGCTGTGTTATACTTGTAACCGACGTCAAGCAATAATTCATCCAAAAATTACTTTGCAATTTAGTTTTGTTATTATTTTATAATAAGAATATGAAATATAATCTAAAAAATAAAATAAATATAACTATTTATATTAAAAATATAAGAAATTAGTATAATAATAATTAATACATTTATAAATTATCATTTACAAAACCTTTGAAATTCGCTGAAAAAACCATAGGTTTCACACGTTATAGTTAGGAATTAGCATTAAAAAAAGCATGCAAATTCTTTGAAAAAAACATAGGTTTCACACATGTTATAGTTAGCTGAACATTTCTCTCATACAAAACTTTTGAATTCCTCCGTTATAGTTAGCTCAGCTAACTATAACTTGCGCGCCCGCAATGCACTGCTGATGACATCACATATTACATCACTCATGACATGGTCAGTGACATCACTCATGACATCCCTGATGACATCACTGATGACAACATCCTTGTGGCAGACCTCTTCTCACCGTAATATAACGTTTGATACACATGATGGAGAAACCAATTCCAGTTAGAACAACCTGTTCAGTAATTCCAAAATCTACATACACATCCACTCATTCACCAACAGTTCTATATAGTCACTCATACATGTACTCACTCATCATATGAGTATATACTCGTATATACTCATACTCACTGCTGATTGGCCAGCGTCATATCACGGCCATGCCCCGTCGCGGACGCGCGCAGTGGCGCGCCGAAGCAGACCGTCGCCTGTTGCCCTAACCCCTGCTGGTTTTCCTTTGCATCGGCAGTATCGACCTAGAGGTGACCTGTGTCATAATGCTAACCTACACAAGTGGGGAATGGAAACACCTGAACCCAGGGGAACAAAGGGACCAGCGAGCTCAGGTCTTATTTTCTTCTAGCGGGCCCCCTCAGACTGTTACATTGGTTATCCCCCTCATAGACACTACAATGGGCAAAGCAAAGCCCACCCAGTTAACTAGCACACCAACCACACCTGATAGGAACTGCTCGGCAAAAGATGCGACCATCTCGGCACTGTATCTGAACGCCCGATCAATACCTAAGCATGCTATCGAGGTATGGAGCTTACTTGAGGCAGATAAACCGGAAGTCTGCTTCTTCGCGGAAACTTGGCTGCATATCCAGGTGGCACCAGACTTAGCGAATGCCTTCCCCTCGGAATACCGCATAACGAGGGTGGATAGGGAAGGGAAGAGAGGGGGAGGTCTAGCAATTGCAGCCAGATTCCCTATCGAGGTCAAGCTACTGGAATCTCGGTCCAGTCCTATGCTTGAAATCATGATAGCGAATCTACAATTTTCCAGAATGGACAGCTGGCGCGTTGCTTTTGTTTATAGGCCGCCGACCAGTAAAACAGGTTTTGTTAACCTAATATTTGAAACTATAGTGGTCCATGCCCTGGCCTCTGAGAATTTCATCCTACTGGGTGATTTCAATTACCATGGGGAACTTTCTGGGGACCCAGAAACGGGTCTCCTAATTAGCACTATGGAGAGCCTGGGTCTCACACAAAGAGTTAGGGGCCCCACCCACTGTGCGGGCCACTCTCTTGACCTAATCTTTACCAGTTGTTCTGAACTTAATATGGAAGATCCTCTCCCCATGATCTGGATGGACCACTACCTCTTAAAGTTTAGTTTTCCGTATAATATTTTAGTTCACCCTGTGAACAACATTAGAGCGCGGATCCGCCCATGGCACAAACTTACACCGGAAGCATTCCTAGCCCATTTTAAACCTGGAAATTGTCCCCTTCCTTCTTTAGAGCAAATGGTAACTAATTTGGAGTCTTCTATCTTACAAGCCTTAGACCGAACCATTCCTGAAACTGCTGTTAAAGTAAAATCGACAGCATCTCCATTGTTTACGACCAATTTAAAAAAGGATAAACTAGCTAGTAGAGCTGCTGAGCGCCACTGGCAGATATCCAGAACGGAAGTGGACAGAGCAAGGTATAAGCTGCTCCATCTTAGTTATATGAAAAATATAAAAATGGCAAAGAAGACTTACTTGACGCAGCGAATAAACACCTCGGCGAGTTCCAGTAAGGAGCTATATAAGATATTGAAGGAATTTACGTCCCCTCGCGCTGAGCAATCTTTGTTTAATCCTTCTCTAGAATGGGTTGAGTCAGAGGCTAAATTCTTTGAGAATAAAATCAAAATAATATACTCTACTTTCCCCATCTCAGACCCGGATCAACCCCGTCCCATAGTAGTCTGGTGACGCCGTCGCCCAGGGGGGTCTGTAGCCAAGCCTTCCATCTGACTGAATTTGCCCCCATCACTGTTGATGAGACCCTGAAAGGCCTTAGTAAAATAAAATCAGGATCGCCTGTGGGCCCGTTCCCGCCCCGCCGTTGTACAAAAATCATGCCCCTGCTTGCAGAACCCCTTACGGCCATATTTAATGCTTCGCTTGAGCAAGCGCATGTCCCATCCAAATGGAAGCACGCTCAAGTAAAGCCCATTCTGAAGAAACCTTCGGACGATTCGACTTTACCATCCCACTATCGGCCAATATCGCTGTTACCTTTCTTTGGGAAAGTGTTGGAACTTCTTGTTTACAACCGGCTGGCGGCCTATATAGAAGTGTGTGGTGCTCTTGACCCCTCTTAGTCTGGCTTTCGGGCCGCCCACAGTACTGAGAAGGCTGTGGTCGAGATAGTGGATAACATCAGGCACGCGGTGGATAGGGGCGACTCGGCTGTCCTCATCCTCCTGGACCTCTGCGCGGCTTTTGACACCATTTCCCACGGCATTTTGAAACATCGGCTGTGGGAGATAGGTGTCAGAGGGGGGGCCCTGGGGTGGATTGAGGACTACCTTACTGGCCGCCTTACCACCGTTCGAGTTGATTCCCTGGTCTCCGGCAGTCGTCCTGTGATTGTGGGTGTACCTCAAGGATCGATTTTGAGTAGTTGCTCTTCAACCTATACCTGACTCCCTTGGCTAAAATTATCAAATCATTTGGCTTTGAAACTGTGTCATACGCTGATGACACCCAGATGCTGATCACGTGCGGTGTAGATCCCACAGACACCTGCACTCGCTTTAAAAACTGCATGGTTGAGATCAGCAGCTGGATGCGGGATAATGAGCTCCAACTAAACGCAGGCAAGACATAAATCATCCTGTTTTACAAGGCAGAGAGGTGCTGGACCCCGGAGTGGTGGCCCGCTGAATTGGGTGTATGCCCAAACCCCAAGACGGCGGTCCGCAACCTGGGAATAATTATTGACAGCACTCTATCTATGAAAAATCATGTAGCCAGGATGACGGGTACCTGCTACGGAATAATGCGCCGCCTCAGAAAAATATTCAGGTGGCTCCCCATTGAGGCCAGAAAACCTTTGGTGCAGGGCCTTATGATTAGTCGTCTTGATATGGTAACGCCCTGTACTTGCCGCTTGAATGGGGACCTACTGGCAAAGTTGCAAATTTTGCAGAACACTGCTGCCAGACTAGTGCTGGACATGCCGCCTAGAACTGCTTCTTCGCCGTGTCTGGAAAAGTTGCACTGGCTTCCCATTCAGCAAAGAAGCCAATTTAAGATCCTGAGCCTGGCCCACAACGCACTGCATAACAAAGGGCCCCGCTACCTCCAAAAAAAACCGTAATTGGTATGTTCCGAAACGGCCCTTAAGGTCTAATAATAAGTCTCTGCTGACCCAACCTCGTGTGCCGTCCTCTAGGTATGGCCAACGCTCTTTTTCGTACCTTGCCCCGACACTTTGGAATAAACTGCCCTTCCACCTCCTTTCCATCGTGGAGCACCAGAAATTCTGTAAAGCACTGAAAACCTGGCTTTTCCCAAGTAGGACCCCCTGTGTTGTGTAAGCCCCTTTTTCTCTTCTGTCTTCTTTTTTTGGTTCCTTATGCTGCAAGCGCCTTGAGACCTCACGGTGAAAAGTTGCGCTATATAAGAACCTCTGACATTGACATTGACATTGACATACACCTATACATCCTGTTACACACCGATATTCATCCATACAGTTACTCGCACACATACTCACTCATGCAAATAAACTATCAAACATCCATTTACTTGCATATACAGATATACACCCACCACTACACTAACTTCTACAGAATCGTACACATACTTACTCTCTTAAACAATCACTTATAGAAAGACATACATATTTATACAGGAAGTCTTACACTCTCTCGCTCTGACGTATACTCACTTATATACATCAATACTCACATATACTAGTTAAAAGCATATGTAGTTACTCATAAAGATGCTTTTGAGACGGTCATTCACTCACTAACACACCGATACACACACTCATCCACCCATACAGTCCTGCACACATGCTGTCTTCAAAACACATACAAAGAGTGAGTCAGTCATTCATGCATCTGTGCGCTAAGTAATACTCCTCACCGAACCATACAGACACTCATTCTGATACTCTAAAAACCAACTAATAACCCATATCGACACTGATGTAGCTAGTCACATACCCATGCAGCCACTTATACACAAAGTGAGACACTGATACAGATATTTACATATTTAAACATTACTCGCTAATACATGTATTCACTCAGATGCACTTAATAAGTCAGTTATACAATCATTTGTTTTTAAAAACCCATCTATTTAGACACTTATTTACACATTTATTCTTCCATCGACCTTTAGATATATATATTTAAAACATATTTATTTTTCAGAAAGACACACATTCACTGGATGATGTCATCAGGGATGTCATTTGAGATGTCATCAGTGATGTCATGAATGATGTCACTGACCATGTCATGAGTGATGTAATATGTGACGTCATCAGCAGTGCATTGCGGGCGCGCAAGTTATAGTTAGCTGAGCTAACTATAACGGAGGAATTTCAAAGGTTTTGTATGAGAGAAATGTTCAGCTAACTATAACATGTGTGAAACCTATGGTTTTTTCAATGAATTTGCATGCTTTTTTAATGCTAATTCCTAACTATAACGTTTGTGAAACCTATGATTTTTTCAGTGAATATTTATATATATATATATATATATATATATATATATATATACATTACCTACTGGCAGTCGCCAGTAGGTAGTTATAGTTAGGACCTAGTTTCCATAGGAAATCCGCAACATTCTATTGGGAATAACTTTGGCGCCGGTGGACGAATTGTCGCGAATTTCTCAAATTAGATGGCCCGCTCCGCTCTGCTCCTTCCCTATAAGTTTGGGGGGGATTCGTGAAGCGGGGGCTGAGATAAAAGGGGGGTCCCAAAACGTGTTTTCTCCATATTAATTTCCATAGGGCGGTTGGACTCACTTTTAGCCCGAACGGCTGAATGGAGTCCCACCAAACTTGGCAAAATTGTAGGGACTGGTAGCCCGATGTGCCTTTGCTATGTCTCAAGATATGTGCTCCAGAGGATTTTGAGTAATTTAGGTTAAAAAAATATATATATATCTATATGCGCGCCCCGGTACGCGCACCGGGGCGCGCACCCGGCGCGCTACGCGAGTACGCGAGCGGAAAGCTGATTGGCTCTCAGGTGTCTGTCAACATTCCAAACAGTCCGGAGCAGCCGCCATCTTGTGTCTCGGTAGGATCGAGACACAAGAGGTGGCAAAAACAAAGGGGGAAATGACCAAAAGGGGGCAGTGTAGACCCTCCCTGACCCCCTAGGTTTGATGTGGGGGCTATAAAAGGGCCCCGCAAAAAACAAAAAAAAATCGATTTTCGCGGGGGGAGCGCCTGGTACGTGCACCGGGGAGCGTACCGGGGAGCGTACCATGGGGAAAACCCAGTGAAACAGTAAAATAATAATTTAAAGTGCTTAGAGGTAGGGTAGCTCTGAATAGAGTTATTGTGTTGTATGGGTGATTTAAGTACCAACATGTAGGTACCAATGCAGAGTCTTAAATTCAATGTACACTCGGTAGATATCTAGCATGTTGTTACAGAAGTTATTGTGGTATATGGAATCCATACCATAGTCTGTCAGGAAAGCAGAAACAGTTCCTTTAAGCACTCCCTGAGAAGGCCTAGGGGATCATGGGTAGTCGACCCTGCTCCCTTATGATGTTTTCAAATTGCACAGTATACTGTAAGTCTCACTTTATATTATAATCATTTTGGTACTACTTCATGAATTACATATAAAAATGAATAATGTCTCAAACAATTTTTAATTATTAAATAAAAATGTATTGTTTAGAATTTTCATAGTTTAATAAAACTTCCAGCATCAGATGATCTGGAATCTCCTCAAAATTGCATGATTCAATATTTTGTAAACAGTCAATAAATTGTTGGTCCAGAGACTCATCCATAAAATCCTTGTCCACAAAATCTTCTTGAAGAATCTCCTCATTGGTAATTTAGAAAGAAATATTGATGTTTTCTTGTTTACCTTCCATTTTCTTGCTGTAAATTGCATAAAAAATAACTATATCAGTAGAGTTAGGGCACTGTTGGGTTTAAGTTCAGAGAGGTACTTCTGAGTTTTTAACAGTGAAGTTATCTTTGAGCAGTGTTTGGTATCAGGCAGGAAGTAGAAATATAAAAAAGTGCATGTGATGAAGCCTAAGTAAATTCATAATTATACCAGAGAATTCTAACTCAATCCATAACTATAACAAAGAAGCCTATCTCAATCTATAACTATAACAGAGGGACAGTAAATAACTAACAGAAAATGTGTTTCTAAATTAACTTGAAGTGCACAACATAGTTCCCCTTACAAATTAACAACTTACCTTTCAGAAAGCAGTTGAAGTTTTCAGTGAAAATCCTTTAGAAATGTACCTCAGGTAATACTAGTCAAAATGGGCGTGTTTCCCTCTCATTTTTCATATATATTCATGTACATAACCAATCAAATGTCAGCACATAAAAATACAAAACGAAAGTAACATTTTAATTAGTTATAAATTCTAACACTTTCATATGTGTTTTTATCATGTAATTTACCTCAGGATATTACCGCCCAAATGGCTCAATGGAATTCCACCAAATTTGGGAAAATGGTAGGGACTGGTATGTAGTAGGGCCTATTCTATATTTAGTGAAAGTCTCTCCAGTGGTTTTTATGTAAATTACCTTCTAAAATTTTTGGGGAGCGCTTACCGGTGCGCGGCCTGGTACGCACACCGGCAGCGCTACGGGGGTCCTCCATCTTGTGTTTCGGAAGAATTGAGACACAAGATGGAGGACAAACAACGTTGGGAATGGGTTAAAGGGGGCATTGTAGACACCCCCTGACCCCCTAGGTTTTCTGAGGGGGGCTTACGAGGCCCATATAGGCCCCCAAAAAAATGTTTTTTAAAAATGTTTGCGGGGGGAGCGCCCGGTACGAGCACCACGAAGCGTACCGGGGAGCGTACTTTGGTGAAAAACAGTGAAAAAAGTTAGAGAAAAGTAATCATTTTGAGTGGTGAGAGGTAGGGTAGCCCTGAAAAGAGCTTTTGGGTTCTGTGGCTGATTTAGGTACCTACAAGTAGGTTCCAATGCACAGTCTTAAATTCAGGAGGAATATTCTATTCCCCTCATCTGAGAAGTGCACACCATCTCCTCTGTAGATATCTTGCATGTTGTAACGCAAGTTATTGTTGTATATTGAACCCATTCCATAGTCTCTCATGTAAGCAGAAACAAATTTATTCACATGTTTCCGTGCTTTCTCAAATTGTGGACAAAATTGGTTGGACCACTTCCATTTCTGTCTTTGGCATATATTGGAATATACCAAGGCAGTTTGTGGAAAAAGTGTCATCAATTGCCCAAAGGTGTCCTTTAAAAGCATTTCCAGACCTACCCCAGTCAAAGTGCCTAGGTCATTTCCACCACAGTGCAAAATTATGAGGTCAGAGTGTGGCAGATTGTGAATGGTTTTCACCAATGGTATCAATTGATGACATCTCAATCTTCTCTGGCCAATCCACTTGATGTTCACATTTGGTAAATCAAGGTTGTGAAAATTTCTGATAGCTGCATACCTTTGAGCCCAGTGGATGTAGCTATGTCCAATAATCCAGACAGAATACACGGTGAGAGGAGGTTCTGGTGCAGTCAGATGAAGTGTAGGAATGAAATGGCAGTTGGAACAGTAGGAGTTTGCAAAAAATAAACTGTGGAGTTTCAGTGCTCTTGAATCACAAGCAATGATTGGTGGATTCAGATAGTTGAAAACTGAAAGTTAGGGTGCACGGTTCTGTTCTGTGAAAGAAGTAATTTGAATGGTTAAGAAAAAGTCATTTAAAGAAACATTGCACCGGATAAGCTGGTGTACTGAGAGGTCAAACATCCTTGCTGAGTTTTTTTGCAACATTGTAGAATAAACTTTTAAACCTGAGAGTTCAGTGAGGAGGGAGTTGCTATGGTAACAGGTAGAAAGGGCTGAGGGGGGGAAGGGTGTTGGTTTGAAAATAGAGAGGGAAGAGTTTTAATTGGTTAACATGAGGGATATGTGTGTAGAATTAGAGGTTTTCTGTGCCATTCATGGTTGCAGTGCCTGGAGTGCATACCTTTTGCTCTGCTAAAGAAATATTGGTGTGTGTGTCTGACACTGTTCTCAATCTCCCAAAGCATTTGTAAAGGTGAGTAATGATTCACTTAATATAGATAGAGACTTGTATACTCTATGGAGAAGATTTGGAAGCAAAATGTGGTTTTTTAATGGTGCTTTGTGTCATGTTTTTTGATAATGCTTGGTAAAAAGTTTTTGATGCATAGAGGAATTGTATTTTGTAAAATTGTGAAGGATCAGTAGCGACATGCAATGCTTGTACATAGGACCTGTGCAGTGTTTCTTAAATGTGATGTGAAAAACGATTTTGGGGAAAATGAATGGCGTTTACATTTCTGAGAAGGAATAAATAGTGTCTACATGATTACATAAATATATTTGAACCTTTCACAATGATGTCACCTGTGTTATCTCAGATTAGGAAGCAGATTGAGCTTCTTTCTTGTTGGTTTGTGTCATATTTTTTGATAATGCTTGGTATGAACATTTTCAAGATAGAGGAATTGTATTTTGTGAAATAGTGAGGTTTCAGTAGTGAAATTGAATGCTTGTACATAGGACCTGTGCTCTGTTTCTAAAATGTTATTTAAAAAACGATTTTGGGGCAAATCAATGGCTTTTATATTTTTGAGAAGGAATACATAGTGTCTGCATGATTAAATAAATATTTTTGAACCTTTCACAATGATGTCACCTGTGTTACCTCAGATTAGGAAGCAGATTGAGCTTCTTTCTTGTTGGTTTGTGTCATGTTTTTTGATAATGCTTGGTATCAACATTTGCAAGATAGAGGAATTGTATTTTGTAAAATAGTCATGTTTCACTAGTGAAATTGAATGCTTGTACATAGGACCTGTGCACTGTTTCTTAAATGTTATTTAAAAAACGATCTTGGGGCAAATGAATGGCTTTTCCATTTTTGAGAAGGAATAAATACTGTCTGCATGATTAAATGAATATATTTGAAACTTTCACAATCATGTCACCTCTGTTACCTCAGATTAGGAAGCAGATTGAGTTTTTTTCTTGTTGAATTGTGTCATGGTTTTCGATAATGCTTGGTATCAATGTTTGCAAGAGAGAGGAAATGTATTTTGTAAAATAGTGAGGATTTAGTAGTGACATGGAATACTTGTACATAGGACCTGCGCTTTGTTTCTTAAATCTTATTTGAAAAACGATTTTGGAGCAAATGAATAGCTTTTACATTTTTTACTAGAAATAAATAGTGTGTGCATGATTAAATAAATATATTTGCAGTTTTCACAATCATGTCACTTGTGTTACCCTAGATTAGGGAGCAGATTGTGCTTTTTTGTGGTTGTTTTTTGTTAAGTTTAATGAAAATGTTTGGTATCAACATTTGCTAGATAGAGGAATTGTATTTTGAAAAATAGTGAGGTTTCAGTAGTTAAATGGAATGCTTGTACATAGGACCTGCGCTCTGTTTGTTAAATGTTATTGAATACACGATGTTGGGGCACATGAATGGCTTTTACATTTTTTAAAAGAAATAAATAGTGTCTGCAAGATTAAATAAATATATTTGAACCTTTTACAATCATGTCACCTGTGTTTCCTCAGATTAGGAAGTAGATTGTGCAGATGAGGTGAGGCATGTCCAGGGGTGCAAAGGAGGTGAGGCCTGTGTCCATGAGTGCAGTGGAGAGGACTCACCTCCTCTGTGCCCCCTAGACAGGCCTCAATGTATTGGGTATAATTGATGGTAACAGGGTGCAGATGAGGTGAGGCCTGTCCAGGAGTGTAGATGAGTTGAGGCCTGTCCAGGGGTGCAGATGAGGTGAGGCCTGTTCAGGGTTGTAGATGAGGTGAGGCTTGTCCAAGGGTCAGAGGAGGTGAGTCCTGTCAACAGCACTCTTGGACACAGGACTTACCTCCTCTGCACCCCTGGACAGGCCTTTCCTCCACTGCACTCTTGGACACAAGCCTCACCTCCTCTACATCCTTGAACAGGACTTATCTCCTCTGACTCCTGGACAGGCCTCACCTCCTCTGCACCCCTGGACAGGCCTCACCTTATCTACACCCTTGGAGAAGCCTCTCATCCAGTACACTCTTGGACACAGGCCTCACCTCCTCTGACCCCTGGACAAGCCTCACCTCATCTACACCCCTGGACAGGCCTCACCTTATGTGCACCCCTGGACAGGCCTTACCTTATTTGCACTCTGTTACCATCAATTATACCCAATACATTGAGACTTGTCCAGGGTGAAATGGAATGCTTGTACATAGGACCTGCACTCTGTTTCTTAAATGTTATTGAAAAAACGATTTTGGGGCAGCCCCCGACATCGCCATCGCCATCCCGGATGGATACAAAATCATCAGGAGGGACCGCGTCAACCAGACTGGGGGAGGCATCGCCATCGTCCACAAGAACACCATCCGCATCACGACCGACTCCAACGACACCCTCTCCGCCGCCGAACACCTCCACTTCCAGATTCACACCAACCCAAAGACGACCCTCAGAGGCACCCTCATCTACATACCCCCGGGACCACGCACACAATTCAGCGAAGACATCACGGACTTCATCATCCCACACGCCCTCCCCTCCGCCGACTACATCCTCCTAGGGGACCTCAACTTCCACCTGGAGAACATCAAGGACCGCAACACCGCCGCCCTGCTGGACAACCTCGCCAACCTCGGACTCAAGCAACTGGTCAACACCCCCACCCACTACGCCGGCCTCACGCTTGACCCCATCTTCTCAGCCAGCAAGCACATCGCCTTCAGCCACTCCACCGGACTTCACTGGACCGACCACAGCTGCGTCCACTACAGCTTCAGAAAAACCACTACCCACCACCACCCGCAACAGGTTCCTCACAGAAGCTGGAGCAAGATCACCACCGACCAGCTCACCACCTCCCTCAGCCAGAACCCACCTGCCAGCACACCGGACCCCAACGAAGCAGCCCGCAACTTCACACAGTGGCTGACCGCCTGCGCTGACGACCTCGCACCAATGAAGAACCCTCCCAGCAATCCCAGAAGCAAGAAGGCCCCCTGGTTCACCGACAAACTCAAGGACTCCAAGAAGACCTGCCGCACCCTCGAGAAAGCCTGGCTCCTCGACCGGACCACTGACAACATGACCGCCCTCAAACACGCGACCCGCAAGCACCACCAGCTCATCCGCACCACCAAGAAGAGATCACTAAAGGATCGACTGGACAACAACGCCCACGACAGCAAGGAACTCTTCAGCATCATCAAGGAGTTCTCCAACCCCAGCACCGGCAACAACGACATCACCCCGTCACAAGATCTCTGCGACTCCCTCGCCTCATTCTTCCACCGCAAGATTGCAGACATCCACAACAGCTTCGGCGCACCTTCCTCACACCCAACCGCCGAACCAACGCACCCCACCGCCACCCTCCGCACCTGGACCGCAGTGACCACCGAAGACACAGCCCGCACGATGAACACCATCCACTCCGGATCTCCGACTGACCCCTGCCCCCACCACGTCTTCAACAAGGCCGACTCCACCATCGCACCCCAACTCCGAGACATCATCAACACCTCCTTCGACACCGCCACCTTCCTGGAGAGCTGGAAGCATGCCGAGCTCAGCGCCCTACTGAAGAAACCAACAGCGGACCCCACCGACCTCAAAAACTTCCGCCCCATCTCGCTCCTCCCTTTTCCGGCCAAAGTCATCGAGAAGATCGCCAACAGACAGCTTGCCGCCTTCCTCGAGACTAATGGATTCCTCAACCCCTCGCAGTCCGGCTTCAGAGCAAACCACAGCACCGAAACCGCCCTCATCGCAGCCACCGGCGACATCCGAGCCCTTCTCGACAACGGGGAAACAGCGGCACTCATCCTCCTGGATCTCTCCGCCGCGTTTGACATGGTCTGCCACCGCACCCTAGTCCAACGCCTCAGCAACACCGGCATCCAAGAGATGGCATTGAAGTGGATCACCTCGTTCCTCGCCGGAAGAACACAGAGAGTCCGCCTCCCCCCGTTTCGTTCCGAGGCCACCGAAGTCATCTGCGGCGTCCCGCAAGGATCATCACTCAGCCCCACCCTCTTCAACGTCTACTTGAGACCTCTCGCAGTCATCGCACGCCAACACAACCTCAACATCATCTCCTACGCCGACGACACCCAGCTGATCCCCTCCCTCACCAGAGACCCCGACACCGTCAGAACCAGCCTTCACAAAGGGATGAAAAACGTCACAGAGTGGATGAAGAACAGCCGCTTGAAACTGAACTCAGACAAGACGGAAGTCCTCATCCTTGGACCATCACCCTCCGCCTGGGACGACTCCTGGTGGCCCCCAGCCCTGGGCACCGCCCCCAAGCCGACAGACCACGCACGCAACCTGGGTTTCATCCTGGAATCCTCCCTCTCGATGACCAGACAAGTCAACGCCGTCTCCTCTTCATGCTTTCACACCCTCCGCATGCTCGGCAAGATCTTCCGATGGATCCCGATCGAAACCAGGAAGACGGTCACCCAGGCCCTCATCACCAGCCGGCTGGACTACGGAAACACCCTCTACGTCGGAACCACAGCCAAGCTACAGAAAAGACTACAACGCATCCAGAACGCCTCCGCCCGACTCGACCTGGACATCCCTCGACGCAGCCACATCTCCGGCCATCTGAGGAACCTGCACTGGCTCCCCGTCAACAAGAGGATCACGTTCAGGCTCCTCACCCACGCACACAAGTCTCTCCACGACCTGGGCCCCAAGTACCTCAACGACCGCCTGACCTTCCACACGCCCTCCCGCCAGCTACGGTCCGCTAGCCTCGCCCTCGCCGTCGTACCACGCATCCGAAGAGCCACCGCCGGAGGCAGATCCTTCTCCTACCTGGCGGCCAAGACATGGAACTCCCTCCCCATCCACCTTCGGCTGACCCAGGACCACCTCGCTTTCAGAAGACAACTCAAGACCTGGCTGTTCGAGTAGTAGCACCCCCCTTCCCCCAAGCGCCTTGAGACCCTTCCGGGTGAGTAGCGCGCTATAAAAAATGTATGATTGATTGATTGATTGATGAATGGCTTTTACATTTTGAAGACGGAATAAATAGTGTCTGCAAGATTAAATAAATATATTTGAACCTTTCACAATCATGTCACCTGTGTTTCTTCAGATTAGGAAGTAGAATGTGTAGATGAGGTGAGGCATGTCAAGGGATGCAGTGGGGGTGAGGCCTGTGTCCATGAGTGCAGTGGAGAGGACTCACCTCCTCTGACCCTTGGACAAGCCTCACTTCTTCCGTGCTCCCTGGACAGGCCTAAATGTATTGGGTATAATTGATGGTAACAGGGTGCAGATGAGGTGAGGCCTGTCCAGGAGTGTAGATGAGTTGAGGCCTATCTAGGGGTGCAGATGAGGTGAGGCCTGTTCAGGGTTGCAGATGAGGTGAGGCTTGTCCAGGGGTGCAGAGGAGGTGAGGCCTGTGTTCAAAAGTGCAGTGGGAGAGAGGCCTGTCCAGGGGTGTAGAGGAGGTGAGGCCTGTGTCTAAGAGTGCAGTAGGGGAGAAGCTTCATGAAGTCCTATCCACTGCACTCTTGGACACAGGCCTCACCTCCTCTGTTCCCCTGGACAGGCCTCACCTCATCTGCACTCCTGGTCAGGCCTCACCTCATCTGCACCCTGTTACCATTATTTTACCCAAAAATGTGAGGCCTGTCCTGTGTGCACGGAGGAGGTGAGGCTTGTTAAAGGGTCAGAGGAGGTGAGTCCTGTCAATTGCACTCTTGGACATAGGCCTCACCTCCTCTGCACCCCTGGACTCAGGCCTCACCTCATGTGCACAATCTGCTTACTAATCTCAGGAAACACAGGTGACATGATTGTGAAATGTGCTAATATATTTTTTTAATCATGCAGATACTATCTAATCCTTGTCAATAATGTAAAATCAATTCATGTGCCCGAAATTCTTTTTTTAAAATAACATTTAAAAAACAGAGAAAAGGTCATATGTATAAGCATTTCATTACTCTACTGAAACCTCACTCATTTACAAAATACAATTCCTTTATGCACCAACATTTCTTTACCAAGTATTATCAAGCATGTATAAGTCTCTCTTATATTTTCTTCCTGACTTACTCTATTTTTTCACCTGTCCCCTTCTAACACCCTCTCTCTGACTTATTCCTTTTTACATCCTGACTCTGTGTTACACTCTCTTACACTCTCTCTTTGACTTACTTTCTCTTACACCCTGTCTCTGATTTGTTCCCTCTCTCTCATTACTCCTTGTTACATCCTCTCTCTGATTTACTTCCTCTTACACCCTCTCTCAAACTTACTCTCTCTCTCTACCTTTTACAGCCTCTCTCTGTTTTAGTCTCTTTTACATCCTTTCCCTTTCTAACACCCTCTCTCTGTCTTACATCCTCTTACACCCTCTCTCTGTCTTCCACCCTGTTACCTCCTTTTTCTGACTTACTCTCTTTGCCCCTTTCTTTGACTTACTCTCTCTTCCTATTACATCCTTTCTCTGTATTACAATATATTATACACTCTCTCTGTCTTACTCCTTCTCTATGTTTTACTCCCTGTACCTGTTTCTTTGTCTGACTCTCCCTGTCTCTTTGTGTTACTCCCTCTAGCTCTTTTTCTCTGTCTTACTCCTAGTTACATAGTTGCTGTGGTATAAACTTAGATATGTTGTAAACTAGTGTTTATATCGTTTGGTAATAGTGGTCTATAATGTGTTATTTTTTTCTTTACCACAGATTGAAATCAAGATTTCAATAGTAAGGAAATATGCCATCAAAGCAGTGGAGAAGGAAATATGCCAAGCAGAAAAAATCAAAAACAGCATTGGAATTAAAGCACTCCCCTACAACAAATACTTCAAAAAATGCAAAAAAAGCTCTTGGTAAGACAACTAAGTCTTTTTTTCGGAACATATGTAGATCACAAAAAAAATGTTAATGGAAATGTGAATATACAGAAGGAGAGAGCAAATTTGAAAAGGAAGGAGAGGCCCCCCAAAAATGTTACTACTGGAGCAGGAGAGAACAGTATGTATAGGAATAGAAGGCAAATCCAATTTAGGGACATTCGTAGAGGAATGTTTCGCAATAGGGTAGTTTTAAATTTGGTAAAAAATATTAAGAAAGGTAAACAGAGAGCTGCTTTTTACAAGAAAAAGAAAAATGTAGAGAAGATTGTTGATTAGGCTTTTGAAGTTAAGAAAAAATTATTTATTTTAGTAATCAATAGAATTAGGATATTTAACAAGACAATTGATGTTTTCAAATCAAACAGTAGATGCAAAAGCGTAATTAATCGGACTAAATTTTGTAAAGTTTTTTCTGGAGAATGGATGCATAGTTCAAGTTGTGAGCCATTTTTTAATGAGGAGAGTTACTTCCAGGAGAATGATTTGGTGCATGCAGTTGACACCAGTGGTCGAGCATATGAGGTGAAAGACGGTTGTCCGATTGAAAAAGAGAAACTTGTGTCTAGAGATGCAGAAGAGGTGATAGCTGATGAAGTTTTAGGGAGACGTACTAAGGGTCCAGTGTACACTTGGAAGTGTAGTAGTATTTGTAGTGTGCGACAGGGTTCAATCAATTAATAATTAATTAGTAATTTCTTACGGACATATCGTAAGAAAAGTCTAAAACAGAAAATGAAGATGTTGCAAGACATAGATCCTTGCAGAGTGGGAAAAAACACAGGTTTGCAGGGACATTCACTGGCTTGTCTTTCTAGAAAAGTATGTGAGAGTATTTTTCATCATTTTAGGATGTTAGCAGTACATCATACTAAAGTGAGGAAATTAGTGAGAAGGTTGTATTATGCAAAAAGTCCAGCACTTAAGCTAAAACAGTTAAACAGTGCTCTTTTGCATGGAACTGAATTAGATGTGAAGCAAATTTGTGAAGAAATTGAGTTAAATTACTTTGGTGAAAAAGAGGACAGTGTAGAAATTGACACAGTAATTCAAGGTGATGTGGAAGACAATGTGCAGATTTCAAGTACAGAAAAGTTTGACCAGGAAATTTCCAAGTTTAAGGTAGAATCAAGTGAAAGTCCAAATTTAAGTTGTGTGTGTTGTCGACGAACTCATTATAAGCACAAGACTAGATTAGTTGATTTATATGTAAAAAGCGAAAAGGTAAATAATAATGAGTGGAAGGATTTTGCAACTTATTTGTTGGTAGAAAATTGTTTTGATTTGGGTTCCGATCAACGTATTTGTAAATATTGTTATAATAAATTAAATGAAAAGAGAATGCCTGCTAGAGCTGTTCATAATATTCTGGAGTTGGTAGACATTCCTTCTGAATTGATGGATTTAAATACATATGAATCTATTTTGATTCAATGTGTCCATCCTTTTCAGGCTATTGTTCGCATGGTACCTAAGATAGGGAAATTGCCTCCTTCAGATTTACAGAGAGGATTAAAGGGAAGAGTTGTTTATTTGCCTCTAGGTTTCAAGAAAACTATTAATACAATTGGTGTAGAAAGAGTGGAAGAGGAACCTCTGGTTATTCTAGTTAATGGTGTTCCAACAAAGATTAAAAAAATCTGGCAAGAATTAGTGGATGTTAGGAAAGTCAAAAAGGCAACGTTGTATTTGGTCAAAAATAATGAGTACTACAAACATGTATATGTTGGAGCAGAGGAAACAGCTGCAGAAGAAGACAGTGATTGTTCAGTCGGCCAAATTGAAAAAGTTGATGTGTCTAAAAGTGAAGAAATATATGAACATTATACTGTTCATCCTTTGCATTCCAAAGAAGTAATGGGGAATGCAATTGACTTGTTTCAGATGAAAAAAGCCGAAGGAAGTCCCATTAGTGTATGGGAAGAAAGTTTGGAAACTCGTTGTTTTCCACAGTTATTTCCAACAGGTCGAGGTGGACGATATGACGATTGACCAGTTCAAATTCCTGCATCTGAATACCGGACTTTAAGATTATATGCTGAAGATCCAAGGTTTCGTCAATGCATTCCATATTTGTTTCATCTACTGTATGAAAGTGACTTGTCTGGGCTTTCTTATGCAGTAAACCATATACTGAAAAGTGGAGCACATCTGCAAAATGTTTAGGCAAGGGACTTTATGGAGAAAGTCAATCTGCAAGACAATATTTTGGAATCTCATCTAATCAATCTCATGGCATATCAGCGTGGTACAAATGAGTAATGGTACCGTCGTCATGGGGAATTGAAATGTATGCTAAGAAACTTAGGAACTCCTACATGGTTCCTCACTCTTAGCTGTGCTGAGTATGCATGGGACGACTTACTTCACTTTCTACGAGAGGCAAATGCAAATATACAAAATATAGAATTCAAAACACCTGAAGAACTGTGTTCTTTGGATCCAGTGAATGTATGCAGATATTTCAATCATAGATTTGAAGCAATGATGTATTTTATTACCAACAAAAAAATCCTCCTCTTCGAGAGGTTTTGGATTTCTTTTGGAGAAAGGAGTATCAAGCGAGAGGTGCTCCTCACATACATATGTTGTTATGGATTAAAGATGCACCCAAATTTGGAACCGATTCAGATGACACAGTGATGAGTTTCATTGAAGAGTATTCAACATGTGCTGTTCCAAAAAACTACCGAAGAAAACAGTTTAAGGCAACAAGTTCTACGCTTTCAATCCCATCGTTGTGGAAAGTACTGTCGTCGAAAATTCAGAAACAAGGACAAGTTCTACACAGAATGTTGTTTCGGGTTTCCACGACCAGTGATTTCTAAAGGAAGAGTAAATAATTTGATGTCTTCTCTGCGACATACTGTGACGAGGAAGTCACCAAAAAATACATACAATTTAAAAAGAAACAAAGAGTCCAAGTACATCAACGACTACAACCCAGTGATTTTGTCCATGTGGAATGCTAACATGGATATTCAGTTTGTTGCTGACAACTCTATTGCTGTGGCTCCATATGTGACGTCTCACATCACAAAAAAAGAAAAGACAGAACTGAAGGAAATGTGGGAGGGCATTTCACATGAAAAGAGTATAAGTAAAAATGATACAGTTTCAGTCTAAAGATGTTGTCGCATTGAGAAATTGAAGCATATGAATGTTCTGATCGGTTATCATCAGCAAGTCTATATGCCAAATCGAGAACAATCATTTGGGCGAGTCTAGGTCTTGCTGCAACACGAAACCGAGTTTTGAAATCTGTACAAGAAATTGAGTATTTGGCGGAGAAAGAACCAAATAGTACAGATATTTTGAAGACAAACATGTTGGATACATACTATCCAAATAGAAGTAGTCATCTTGAGAACACTTGTTTGTATGAAGTTCTGCAAAACTATACTTATAAGAGGAACATCACAGTAGATATTAATAATGGAATATATGCTATCATTGGGTGTGAAGGATATCTAGTGAAGCAGAGAAAAGGCCATTTGATTAATCATAGAAAATTGAGTTGCGAATCTCCAGACAAAAAGGAATTTTATTATTGAGGTCTTTTGCAACTCTTTAAGCCATGGCGCACAGAAGAGGAACTACTTGGAGATTTTCTCTGTTACGAAGATTCTTTTAATGCAACCAAGGATACCATAGAATGTCCTGTTTTTCCAAATTATCTGCAAATGTTGAACGAAGAAATAGAGCAAGAAGCCACAATTGCTGTAGAGATTGCTAGAGACAGTTCTCAAGACAGTCAGAGTTCTACTTCATTGAGTCAGGATCCACTAGGAGGACCAATTATTCAAAATGAAGCTGCCACTGCCATGGATGAGGTGGAAAGAGCTATGGAACAAGCTGAAGAGGATGTAATTAACTTACTAGATTTGGTGAAACAACTAAACGTTGAGCAGAAACAGATATATGACGAAGTCACAGAACAGATTGAACATGGATTCAGTCATGAGAAAAAAGAGTGCTCATGTACATCATTTAAGCTTGTCCAACTGTACGTCAGTGGAGAAGCAGGAACTGGAAAAAGTTTTCTGACTAAAGCAATTGCAACTTATCTGCAGAAAAAGACTGAATCACCACTGTCTTGTGTTGTAACCGCTCCAACTGGGCTGGCAGCACATAATATTAAAGGGATTACTTTACATCGTTTACTGATGCTACCAGTTGAGCATGATAATAAATTGCAATACCATAAGCTATCTGAAGATGCGTGTTCTGAAGTTTCCAGAGTCCTGAAGAAAATGAAACTTCTTATCATTGATGAAGTAAGCATGGTCTCAAATCTAATGCTTGCTTTTGTGTATTTGACAATGCAAGAAATTCTTAGAACAGAGTATGATGTGTTATTTGGAGGGAAACACATTATTGTTTTTGGAGATCTACTGCAGTTGACTCCAGTGAAAGGACAACCAGTGTTTAAAATGCTCACGCATGAAGATATCAGGAAGTGCCTAGGAAGCATTGGAAATGTTAATATATGGTTAAACTTCAAATATGCAGAAATGGTTCAAAATATGCGACCGACAAAGGATGAAGATTATAAAAATATTCTACAAGATGTAAGAATCGGAAAACTAAGTGAGCATGGGAAAGAAGCTTTACATGCACGATTAATTTCAAATTTGTATCCAAATGAAAACATTCTTCCAGAGAATATTTTTAAGAAAATTACTGAGAACAAATCTGGGATATGTTTGATGCCAACTGTGAAAGAATGTTCCATCTTCAACAACAAAATGTTAAAGTTAGAAAATGAAGAGATTGTGAAACTGGAAGCTATAGATAAAATAGAGCATATGGGAGCAACAATTATTTTGTCTGAAAATTTGAAATCAAAATTGGATTCATTAGATAAGAGTATATCTATAACTGCTGGTTTTGAAAAGACTCTGAATGTGTGTTTAAATTGTTGTATCATTTTGAGAAGGAATTTAAATGTTGAAAGAGGTCTGGTAAATGGAGCAATGGGTCATATTGTTGATTTTGTGAATTACAAAAATAGAGATGGAATTGAAATTTTAAAAATTAAATTTGATGGCATTGACGAAATAGAACAAATTTGTCGGTGTTCAGCTAGATTTTTGCTTGTGAAAGACTTATATGGTCGCCGAAAACAGTTTCCTGTTTGTTTGGCATATGCGGTGACAATTCCTAAATCTCAAGGATTAAGTGTAGATAGTGCTTTGGTGAACATTGGAAGTTCTGTGTTTAAAGAGGGTATGGCATATGTGGCATTATCACGAGTCAGAACTTTATCAGGATTGTACTTGATTGAGTGTGATGAAACAAAGATTTTTGCAGATCTAGATTGTGTTAAAGAATACAATAGGTTAAGAAGAGAGTATGCTCCACATTTGCCTCAATATCCTCTGTTTGACAAAAACGTGTGGTAGGCCGAAAAAGAAGAAATGAGAATAATTGCAGTGAGGTAGTAGCAAAAAGACAAAAAGTAGATGAAACTGTAATTGTAAGCAGAAAGAAAAAGGATTCTGTTGAAGATGTTGTTGGATTTCAGTTTGAAAACAGTTCTGGTGTCAACTGCTATGCTAATGTAGTGGTTAATGTTTTCAAACTTTACCAGAACAGATTGTTGAAAATCGGGATCAAAGATTCTGCTGTTTATTGAATTCTGTGTTTGAGAAATGTAGCAGTGATAGAGCAAAAATCGAAAGTGTTTCAGAAATTCGAAATCTTTTAGACATATGTTCTGGTCAAAATCAATTTTCACTGAATATTCAGCAAGATTGTCAGGAATTTTTAATGTATATGTTCGATGTATTGGAAGATGAAGGTGTAGATATAAAAAATCTTTTTAGCCTTTCTTATCAATGGCAGCATGACTGCGACAACTGTAGTTTATCAAGTAGTACTACAATAGACACCGAAAGATTCATATATTTGACTTTACCAGACTGCAAATCAGTGTCTTTTAATAATCTAGTTAAAGCAGCTGATCACAATATGGTGTGTTCCCAATGTAAGTCTGCAATGCTGTCCACATTATTTATACAAAATTATGGTCAGTATGTCATTTTAATGTTCCAACGATGTAGACCCGATGGAACTAAATTGACAACTTCTATTAAAAATGTCGTGGCTTCTCAATTATCAATTTCAGGAAGAACTTTTGCAACTGAAGCTATTATTTATCATGACGGTACTTCAACAACATCAGGGCATTATACAATTTATTTAAAATGTCGAAAAGGTTGGACTAACTGTAATGATACTCATTTGACTTTCAAACAACGCTTGCCTTTTGACTTAAAAAATTCATACCTAGTGTTTTTACAACCAAAATTTAAGTAAAGGTAATTGGCCTATGAAGACGGGAGCAGTTAATAAAAGTTAGACTGCTGTTTAAAATTATATTGTGAGTAAAAGTGTTGAAGATAATATAAAAATTCTAGTTGTCATATAGGTACTGTAAGTGGATCTCATAGTAAGTCATATCAGTATTATAGGAAATGTTGAATATCAGTGAGCCAGAGATGGAAATATGAATATTTAAACATTGTGAAAAGGTTGTATGAGCTTTTCTTTCAGAACGTTGGGAAAACGGTAATTTCAGACTTTGTTTTGAGTAATTTGAAAACATACTGATACATCTGACACTATTTGGCCTTATGGAAAAGTGAAGGAATAAGCAAAGAGTCATGACTGAACACAAGAAGGAAATGAAAACATTGAAAAATATTTCACATGTTCTTGGAGATTTTCTTATAGAAAGTCGATGAAATGGAAGTTTTAGAGAACAGTAGAGTATTTTCCAACGAAAAGGACCTTCACGATGTACTATTTGGCTTAAAAGAAAAGTAAGTGAATCAAAGATTAGTGTATATATGTGATTTGTAAGTTTATATGGTTTTTTTAAACACAATCTTTTAGATTGTGGTTTTTTTTCCCCGCTGTCATATGATGAGTAGTTTGAACTCACTATTTTTAGTGAAATTCAATATATTCTGACAACAGCAAAAATAAACTATGTAACATGTTGTACAAGTTATTCTATAGTTTATATTGTGTAATTTGAATTGTATTCCCATTGTCTCACACTCACTTTCCTTTTTCCACCCTCTTTCAGCTCTCTTTACTCACTCACACTGTCTTTCTCTCACTCTGTTTCACCCCCGTTCCTTTTCTCCACTTCTTTTACAACCCCTCATTCCCATTTCAACTGTCTGCATCCCCTCTCTCCCTTGCACCACTTTTCAGCTTTCAGTCTCTCTGCTTTACTTCCCTTTTCCGTCTTTTCCTCCTTTGCTCTTTTAGTAATTCCTCTTTACTCACTCACCTCTTTTGTCGCAGTCTGTCACTATAACTCACCCACTCTCCCTGACTTATCTTTCTTTGCTCCTTTCTTTTGTCCTATTCTCTCTGTTTTTTGTTCACTACCTCTATGTCCTCAGTCCCTCACTCTCCTTGTGTTATGCTCACTTGTGTTTATCTACCTTCTATCATTTCTCTTACAACAACTTCACTGCTCCTCTCTCATCGTTCTTCATCCCCTTTTCTTTTACTCCGGTTCCATTACTACCCCTCATTTCCTATTTTTCAGTGTCCTTCTCTTTACTTTCATCACCGAATCACATTCTCTCTGTTCCACTGCTTTAGTCCTCTACCCCTCTATTTCCTTCTCTTGCTCCCTTACTCATTTTCCTTTCCTTACTCATTGTACTCCACTTCACTCAGTCCTTCCCTTAGTCCCTCTGTCTACTAACTTCCTCACTCCTTTTCCCTCAATCCTTCTATATTATCCTCTCTCCCTTCATCCCTTCACTCTGTGACTCCCCTTTACTCACTCTCAGTCATCTTCCATTCCATATTCTTGTAAATGCATCCTCAATCAGACTCCTTTCCCTCTCAGTCATTCCCTTTTTACTTACTCCTGTTTCCAGATTTAGTTTTGCTAACTCACATTCTTTTAGTATCTTTCTTACCTTCAGTTCATTTATCTCTTCTTCTCTTCCTCTCTGTCACTGAATGTATCTGCCTTACTCTTAGTAATTGGCTCTCCTATTTATTTTTCCCTCTTTTTGTCTTTCTACATTACATTATTTCCCTTTCTGTGTCCTTCACTCTTACTTTATTTCTTAGTACACTTTTATGATTTTTAACCTCTTGACTTGTCTCTTCTATTTTAAAATATATATTTTACTAATTATAACTTATTTTTCTTCTCTCTTTCACAGATACAAAGTGTACTAAAAACATGTAATTAAAGTTACATTAATTATATGGTAAGTGTGACTAAACAAATGTAGTTTGTCATCACCCTTTGCTTTAACCTCACTACTATTCTCTCACCCTACCTCACTCCTGTTTCCTTACTCTGATTCCCTCACTTATTCTTATCCTCCATGTTCACTCCTCTTTCCGTTACTCTCCTACCACATTCAACTTCTTTCAGTCCCCCTGCTTTACTTTCCTTACCCTCTGTTCCCTTCCCTCGCTCCCTCACTCATTCCCTTACTCATTTACTTCACTCCTCTCACTCCTTCTCTCAGTCCGTCTGTCCTCAAAGTTCCTCACTTCCGTTCCCTCACTCTGTCTCTCTTACTGTCGCTGTCTCTGTCCCCTCACTCTGTCACTACTCTTTCATCATGCTCACTCCCTACAACTCACCCACACTCCCTCACTTACCTTTCTTTGCTGCTTCACTCAGACCCTTTCAGTCACTGTCCTTCCTTTTACTTTCAACACCCACTCACATTCTCCCAGTACCTCTGCTTTAGTCTTCTTCCTCTCTCTTCCCTTCTTTCGCTCCCTTATTCATTTTCCTTTTCTCACTTACACCCTATTACACCTTTTCTCTGTTTTACTATGTAATAAACAGTCCCTCTGTGTTGCTCCCTCTAGCTCTCTTTCTCTTAACATCACTCTCTCTGTGTCCTTCCCTCATGCTCACTCCTTTAATTTTTTTTTATTTTTTGTGGCGGGGAGCGCCCCGGTGCGCGTACCGGTACGCGTACCCCGGAGAAAAAAAAATGACAGTTTTTAAAAAATGTCGGTTTTTTTTATAAATTGGAGGTAGTTCTAAAAAAATTGTTTTTTAATTCTTTTTGTTGTTTTAAATTTTTTTGTTTTTTTGAACATTTTTTTACTTTTTTTGGCTTTTATGAACAGTTTTATATTTTTTTTGTAATTTTTATGGGGAGAAACAAAAAACAGGGAATTGTAAACGGCTCAACTGGAGCAAAAAAAATCAGGAAAAAAATTAAGGTTTTTTTCTGCAGATATGGTTATCTCCTGCACAGTTGATTAGGTTTATACTTTTTTCTCCATATGTAATTGTAGTCCCACAATAGATACAAACAATTTTATAACCTCCAAACTTGGTTTGTATGTTTGGGACCATCTCCCTTGCCTCTGGACCCGATGGAATGGGTTCTTTGCTTGTTGAGGTTCTGGAAGAAGATTGGGGAAGGTTTCTGCACAGTTCTCTCACCTCTGCCGCAGAATAGTTGTTAGGATGCCTGCGTTGCATGTGGCGAATCATGGTGTAAATACCAAAAGAATATTTTTTTGAAGGGTTCCCCCTGGAAAGTTCACAGCCACAGATCAGACAAGTCACTTTTGCCGCATTGACTTTCTTCTGGCCTTTTGGGAATTTAACAAAACTCCCACACAATGTGCTCTTTTGGTTTGTAAGGGGGATTGTCTTCAGGCAGGAAAGTCCTCCGCTCCTCCTCCTCCTCCTCTTGTTCACCACCAATGTGGTGTTGTTTTGGTCCTTTTGGTGGTGGTGGTGGTGGTGCAGATGCTCCTGCTGCTGCTGCTACTGTAGCCATTTCTCAATCAATGGAAACAGGTCTTCCTCACTCAAAGAACAAAGTGAGAATGAGGAAAAAAGGTGGGGGCTTTCAACATTTGGAAAACAAAACTGTTCTGAACCAATGAAAAGTGTTATTTTCAGGTCACATGACCCGGGCTTTCATCATTTGGAAACCAAAAGTGTTCTGAACCAATGAAAAGTGTTATTTTCAGGTCAAATGACCCGACGCGCTTACGCGATCGTATGCGCTCGGGCACTTCCGGGTGCGCTTACACCGTGCGTCATAAGACGCATCACGCGACTACGCGATACGTCACGATGATGTTTTCGTTCGCGGCAATAGCGCTAACGGGACGCGCACCGGGGCGCGCCGTAACACTGTGCTTACCTGGGCGCTCACGGTACGCGCACCGGGAGCGCACCAAGGCAAAACATTTTTTTTTTTAAAAAGGGAAAAATATATATAAAAAAATAGTATTACATAAATATACAATATAAAATTCATTATAAAAAATATTATATTTCATACCTATAGAGATTTGCTATTAATAAACTTTTTGAAATTCACTGAAAAAAACATAGGTTTGAGGCCCTATATATAGTTAGGAATTAGCATTTACAAAACCTATGAAATTCACTGAAAAAACCATAGGTTTCACACCAGTTATAGTTAGGAATTAGCATTTAAAAAACCAATGAAATTCACTGAAAAAACCATAGGTTTCACAATCGTTATAGTTAGGAATTAGCATTTAAAAAACCTATTAAATTCACTGAAAAAACCATAGGATTGACACCAGTTATAGTTAGCTGGAAATTTTACTCGCATAAAACCATTGAAATTCCCACGTTATAGTTAGTTGGACTCACTATAACTTGCGTGTGCAATGCACTGCTGATGACGTCACATATTACATCACTCATGACATGGTCAGTGACATCACTCATGACATCACTGATGACACCATCCTTGTGACAGAGTGACAGACCTCCTTTCACTGTAATGTGACCCTTAAAACAAATATTCAAAAATAGAAACAAAAATTTTCAACAAAATGGAGATACCCATACCAGTTACAACAACCAATTCAATAATTCCACCATTTATATACACATCCACTCATTCACCAACAGTTCTATATAGTCACTCATACATATACTCACTCATCATATGTAGTGATACACCTATACATCCTCTTACACACCGACAGTCATCCAAAAGATACTCTCACACATGCTCACACATGCAAATAAACTATTAAACATCCATTTATTTGCATATACAGCTATACACACACTACCACTTTACTTCTAAGGAAACTTACACAAAGTTACTCTCTTAAACAATCACTTATAGAAACACATACTAATTTAAACAGGAACTCTTACAATCTCTCACATATACTCACTTATATACATCAATATTCACATATACTAGATTAAAACATATGTAGTTACTGATAAAGACACTAGTGAGACAGTCATTAACTCACTAACACACACATATACACACTCATCCACCCATACAGTCCTGCACATATGCTGTCTTCAAAACACATACAAAGAGAGTCAGTCATTCATGCATCTATGTGCTAAGTAATACCTCCACCAAACCATACAAACACTCATACTGATACTAAGAAAAACATCTAATAACCCATATACATACACATGTAGCTACTCACCAACCCATGCAGCCACTTATACACAAAGTGAAACACTAATACATATATTTAAATATTTAAACATTACTCACTAATATATGTATTCACTAAGATACACTTAATAAACCAGTTAACCAATCATTTTTTTTAAAAAAAACATCCATGTAAACACTTATTTAAACATTTATTCTTCCATCAACTTTTACATATACATATATAACACATATTTATTTTTTAAAAAGACACACATTCACTGGATGGTGTCATCAGTGATGTCATGAGTGATGTCACTGACCATGTCATGAGTGATGTAATATGTGACGTCATCAGCAGTGCATTGCACGCGCAAGTTATAGTGAGTCCAACTAACTATGACGTGGGAATTTCAATGGTTTTATGTGAGTAAAATTTCCAGCTAACTATAACTGGTGTGAAACCTATGGTTTTTTCAGTGAATATATATATATATATATATTTATATGTATATATATGTATATATATATATATATATTACCTACTGGTGGTCGCCAGTAGGTATATATAGTTAGGATTTTTTCTCTATGGGATTTTTGAAAATTCTATGTCTAATAACTTTGGCGTTTGTGGACGGAATTGGCAGAAATTTACAGGAAAATGGAACATTTTGTTTCTGAGCAGCCCCTGGAAATTTGGGGGGGGTTCGTCAAGGGGGGGCCGAGAAAAAAGGGGGGTCCCAAAACGCGTTTTTCCAATGTTAATTTCCATAGGGCGGTTGGCCTCACTTTTAGCCCGAACGGCTGAATGGATTTGCACGAAACTTGGCAAAATTGTAGGGACTGGTAGCCCGATGTGCCTTTGCTAGGTCTCAATATATGTGCTCCAGTGGATTTTGAGAAATTAACGTTCAAAAAAGATATATATCTGTAACAGCGGACCGGGCAGGGCTCCGGTTTGCGTACTTTTCGCGTTACGGAGCTTTGTGAAGCGAAGCTGATTGGTTCTCCGGCGTCTGTAAACATTCCAAACAGTCCGTAGCGGCCGCCATCTTGTCTCTCGGTAGGATCGAGAGACAAGAGGAGGCCAAAGCGAAGGGGCAAATGACCATAAGGGGGCATCGTAGATCCTCCCTGACCCCCTAGGTTTGATGTGGAGGTTTTAAAAGGGCCCCGCGTGGCAAAAAAAAAAAAAAAATAATAATAATCGAACGGCTGAATGGATTTGCACGAAACTTGGCAAAATTGTAGGTACTGGTAGCCCGATGTGCCTTTGCTATGTCTCAATATATGTGCTCCAGTGGATTTTGAGAAATTAACGTTCAAAAAAAGATATATATCTGTGACAGCGGACCGGGCAGCGCTCCGCTTCGCGTACTTCTCGCGTTACGGAGCTTTGTGAAGCGAAGCTGATTGGTTCTCCGGCGTCTGTAAACATTCCAAACAGTCCGTAGCGGCCGCCATCTTGTCTCTCGGTAGGATCGAGAGACAAGAGGAGGCCAAAGCGAAGGGGCAAATGACCATAAGGGGGCATAGTAGATCCTCCCTGACTCCCTAGGTTTGATGTGGAGGTTTTAAAAGGGCCCCGCGGGCCTGGGGAGCGTACTACAAGGAAACAAGAATGATTGACTTTTAACTTATTGTATGTTTATAGACTTTTTTTTCTGCTGAGTGACGTCTCGGCCTATCTCCACGGGATGCAGTCCCTACCATCTCGGCGTTTAAGCCCAGGGGGACCGGTAGTGTGGTAGAGATAACGTCTGTTAACGTTCGATTCGAAAGAAATCAGGAAGTGTTGATAAACATTGTCTGCGCCATCTTGCCTTTTTTCAAATGCCACACTTTTGTCGTGCACGGCAGCCATTTTAGATGCCTTGACCAGACCCACTCTCTGCACGCTGTCGATCCTTAGCATGGCTCCCCACCCTCGCAAGCATCTCCCCCAGGCACTGGTCACCCCCGCTCTCTGTCTTACGCATGGGCAATAAACCTCCCCCCATCTGCGCTGCTCTTCCCTGAGAATCACACCCTGTGCCTGTTCGACACCTCCCTTTCGCCCTATTCACTACCGCACCCTCTGACACTCCTCTTCCTCTGTGTCCGATTGTCCAGGCCGGTCCCAGGCTATCAGCTAGCCCTGCAGATGTAGTTTATGGCCCCAGCTGTAAAGAATCACCCCTCTTCAAAGGAGTTATAGTAGATCAAGGCCCACACCCGATGAGATCCGTCACACCACACGCGTTCCTACTATCTGAAAACCATTCTGTATTGTGATTGGGGAGGGGACTGAGCCTGAAGCGGAAGATTCCAGGGATGCCTCTTTGTACATCAAAGTTTTTACAATTATGTGTCACATTAAAAATATATAGCACTCCAACAAAGTAGTAGGATTATAAAACTTTAATAACTTATAAATATATACAACAAAACAAAAACAGTAAAAACATTTAAACATTTTTAGGGAAAAAGAAGGAAGTAGCGGTCGGTTGTGCGAATAGTCCCAACGCAGCACAACGTCCAGATTTCTGGACGGCACCCAGGTGATGTTGCCTGGGTGCCACACTGATTCCGGTATCCGGCGTGGGGCGTCGCGGGGGGTGGGTCATCAGTAGCGGTCTGTTGTGCGAATAGTTCCAAGGCAGCAGAACGATGGCACCAAGGTGATGTCCAGTAAGTTGCCGCCCTCCGAATAACGGTGTGGGGCGCCCCGGGGGGGGGGGGGTGAGGCGGCGTGAACGGGCCTCCCCAGGTGGAGGCTCGTCTGCTGTAGTGGGGCGCCCCTTTACCGTTTCAGTTGCCATTCCGTCCGCTTTTGGTCCACTGTGTCAAAATCCGCCATTCAGCTGAGTTGCGCCCACTCTTGCGGTGCAGCGATAGGCGGCTGCCACAGGCTCTTTCCTTTTTGGGCCTGGTCCACTGAAATGGCCCTGGGACACCTTGGAAATCGGACGCTAGTCTGCTAGGTCTTGGACCCCATTCTCAAAAGCGTTCCCTCAGCCTTGAGGATTGTACAAAAGTCTTGGGGGCCCACCAACTCCTGCAGGCTTCCGGTGGGGAGCGGCTGCCATGATTGCTCGCGGAATGACCACGACGGAGCCATGAGATGGTGGTGCTTTCATGCTGACGCCAGCTTCAGTCTGAAACATCCAGAAACAAGGTGGGGCTTTCATCGTTTGGGAAAAAAAAAAGTTTTCATCCAAAGAAAAGTGTTATTTTTAGGTCATATGATCAAGCCTTCCATCATTAGGAAACCAAAAGTAAAATGAACCAATGAAAAGTTTTATAAACAAGTCACATGACCTGTTATGCGGCATAGGGTATAAAAAGCGTAGAAAATCCGTTGGCACGTGAGGCAGCGTCAGTAGCAGACCGATGTGCGAATAGGCCGAAGGCAGCACAACGCGCCAAGATCCGGATGGCACCGAGGTGGTGTCTAGCAAGTTGCCGCACTGGTGTGGCCATCGTACAATGCTGAAAGTGGGCGTGGGGCGCCCCGTTGGCCTGTGAGGTGGCGTCAGTAGCGGACCGATGTGCGAATGGGGCCAAAGGCAGCGCAACGCGCCAAGATCCGGATGGCACCGAGGTGGTGTCATAGTTGAGAGTTCTGAGCAGCGGTTGTAACACTGTGTGAAGCTTATTTGCAGCTGCTGCAGCTTCACTACGCGCCAAGATCCGGATGGCACCGAGGTGGTGTCTAGCAAGTTGCCGCACTGGTGTGGCCATCCTATAATGCTGAAAGTCGGCGTGGGGCGCCTCGTTGGCCTGTGAGTTCGCGTCAGTAGCGGACTGATGTGCGAATAGGCCGAAGGCAGCACAACGCGCCAAGATCTGGATGGCACCGAGGTGGTGTCTAGCAAGTTGCCGCACTGGTGTGGCCATCCTACAATGCTGAAAGTGGGCGTGGGGCGCCCCGTTGGCCTGTGAGGTGGCGTCAGTAGCGGACCGATGTGCGAATGGGGCCAAAGGCAGCGCAACGCGCCAAGATCCAGATGGCACCGAGGTGGTGTCTAGCAAGCTATGCAGCTGAGTTGCGTGCGCACTTGCGGCGAATAGGTCGAAGGCAGCACAACAATATTTTCTGAATAGAAGACACCACAAGGCGCTGAGATTCGGTTGGCACCGAGGTGGTGTCTAGGAAGTTGCCGCATTGGTGTGGCCATCCTACATTCCTGCTCCGAATAACGGCGTGGGGTGCCCGAAGGGGGGGGGGGGGAGGTGGCGTGAACGGGCCTTCCCAGGTGGAGGCTCGTCTGCTGTAGTGGGGCGCCCCTTTACCGTTTCAGTTGCCATTCAGCTGAGTTTCGGCCGCTCTTGATGCTACAGCGACAGGCGGCTGCAACAGGACTCTCAAAATGGCGGCCTGTCCTTTGGATTTGGGCCTGGTCCACTAAAATGGCCCTGGGACACCTTAGAACTCGGACGCTCGAATTTTTTTTCCTTTCCTCTACATGCAAAAAAGGTAAATTCCCGGTACGTTACACGCTTCATCTGCCACGATGTACTCTCCAGAGGAACCGAAAAAAAATATAGTTATGGTAACTATACCATGCATCGTCATATTGTGGTAAATAAATAAATAATACCTCTATTTTTGAATGAATAAATGAATAACAGATAGCTCAATAAATAAGAGTCAAGATTCAAGGTAGTAGGAGTTTTGCAGGTTTATTACAGCATAAAGGACAGGAACAGGACAACCTGCATAGGAATAGGATGGCAGGGCCCGGCAGCTGCCGGGGCTGGATCTGGGATGAGCGCGCTCTGGGGAAAGGACTGGCGTAACATTTAATAACAATACACAGGCATATATAGTAAAACAGTTGCATTACAGTACATATGACAGGCGGAGCAGTGGGTGGAGCAAAGGGTGTGACGCGTAGCAGTCGCGAAAGATAAGGGTGAAAAGTGGGTGTAACAGGGCGTATACATAGATATGTGATGCAAACGTAACAGAATATGTCATGAATGGGGCGGAAACATGGAGGGGGCTACCTAAGGAGCCGGGACCTCTAACCTGATGGTGCGCGCAAGCTGGCAATGACGTATTACTAGGAGAAGCTGGGGGCTACGAACTCTGTGCTAGGAGCAGAGACTGAAGTCTGGAGAGTCAGGGCGACATGTACCTAAACAGTATCTAGTATCTGATGTTTAGAGAACATGTTGATAGAATCCAAAAGCTATCGGGGTAAAGGCTAACAGACTCTAAGACTGGAGCATGCATTATTCTACATGTAGTGCGTGATGAAGAATATTAAATGACCATTAATACAGTATTTCTCTAACATGGAGACGTAGAGGCTAGACTATGACGGAAACTATTGATGCGATTCAGTAGCTTAGGAATGCAGAGAAGGAGGGCTGGACTGATAACTAGAATCATAACATACTCTTGGCAGACTCAGAGGCAGAACCAGGCTGGGCCAGGCACTGCGAGGCAGGAAGTGAGTGAAGGGTCAGGGATACAGGTGGGGGCTGTATCGCTCCTCAGCGAAGCTCAGGAGACAGGAGCTGAATCTGGTGTCCGGGCCCTTTTGAGGCCTAGAAACGGGGACTTTACAATGAAATAACGTGCACACTGAGAAACGTGGCAACGTAACTTTAAATAGGCCTGATATTCGTAGTATTCACGAGAACTGGAAATAGACATACTAGAGATGGACACAACTGTAATTGCGTCATTAATCGAACATGGGGAATACATATGCATATTAATCATGCACAGATAACATATGATGGAGGACGCGTAGGGACACAGAACATGGCAAAATTTACTTTTCCACATTCCCTCCTTGTCACTACGTTTCCATCAGGAAACATCAATATTCATGATACCATCTATCACTTCATACAGTATCATTTGCTCGTCTCGAATTTTCTTGGAACGGGATTTAGAACGGGGCTTGGAACTAGGAATACAAGAGGTAGCACAAATGCCGCAAATCGCAGGGCCACATTGTATACAGAGGCAGCAACTGAATATGATTGCTACTGTAATACCCAGAAATGACAATACTTTCCATCCCCAGGCGGAAATTATATTCCAGAACCAACCGGACCATGTCCAGGTGCCTGGGTCTTGGTGTAACAGATGGGCAATTTTATGGAGTCTGGTTATAGCTGAATAAACAGACGGCGCGTTATTTGGAATGAAAATGCAGCAACTAGATCCGATGACTCTACATGCCCCTCCCCTATCGGCCAGTATGACGTCAAGGACGAGACGATTCTGTAAAACGACAAATCTCATAGCAGATTGCTCTTCAGTCAAATTACCTAGAGCAGAGGCAGTCTCATTTACTACAGCTTCAAGGGTTCTGGTTAACCTACGGATTAGCTTACTATTCTGGATAGGTCCTATAAAAAAGAAGAAACCTCTATTGAAATCTGTATATTGTTCTAGAGCAGTTTCAGTATAATCGACAATTGGGGACTCGATCTCCCTTCTATGTCTAATGTGTACTAGATGTGTGTTTCTATGATAATCAGATGGGGCTAGGAAAACAGGTGGCAGCAGGAAGGCAATGTAACAGGTTCCCTCCCAATCGAGGGACAGACGAACATATGCAGTTTGACCACAAATAAAATAAGAATGACGTGAAGCTTTGAAAATAGATTTCCCACTGTCACTATACTTGACAATAGTAGTACAATCGCTATGTCCTACATGTACGGAACCATTATTTAGGACACATAATTCGCCTTTGACTGGTAGTACTGAAATAGCAGGTAAGTCTGGAGTAGAATCAGACTGAACATTCAGGACCATGAAATTCGAAGAATAATTTCCTAAATTGTAAACTTCATTTTCTAGATCTAACCCTGTTCTGTGGGGAAGACCTTGCTTGTCTGGAAAACATGTACTGTTAAGAAAAGACATATCTGTTGAGGATGACGTTAACGTGGACCATGCTCCACACGAACCATTATGTGAAAATGGATAAGGAAAGAGTGGCAGAACTCCCTTCGGTGTCTGGAAAGGGGGGAGTCGACCACACACCCAACAATTAGTGGCATTGCTGGTCTGGTGTGAGTAATGTAACATGCGGATAAAAGAATTGTTACGCATAGCGAGGCGGTAAGAGAGTTCATGAGGAGGCAGATCACTAAACGTGTGCTCTACTGTAACATTGGCAGACTTATTTACATGAGAAACTGGAAAATACAGATAAAACGCATAACTGGTGCAGGAAATCATAATACTGAGAAATAATACGAAACTTAGAAAAACGATACATCGGATTGAGTTTTGACTAACTCTCTCACTATGGGGGTCTATTTTATACATGTCAGAAACCGGTCTAACCGTTTCACCTAGGGGAGGACTTAGACAATCAAACTGGCTGACTTATTTTACTAGACCTTAACTTTTTCTTATACTCCTGTTGCGGAGTTGTCTCTAACAGGGAGGGTGCAGTATCATTGTCTTTTGCGGGACAGTCCTTAAGAATAGTACTTTGGCAGTCCTTTAAATGATCTGAAATGTTCTTTGAAACGGGCTTCAATCCATAAAACTTTTTGATATGCGAAAGATGTACCCAGCCTTTGCGTCCCTCCAACTTCACGGCTGTACGGGTGGCCAGGAGGACCTGTCGGGGCTCCTTCCAGCGAGGCTCCAGCGGACTTGAACGATCAAAATTTCGCACTAAGACCATGGATCCGGGAACGATTTCATGCGGTGCCACCTCGGTATTGTCTGGAAATGCGGCGGCAACCTGTGAACGACAAGAGTTGAGGGCAGACATCAAGGAAGCTAGGTAATCTGTCAGCATATTACTTGAAACATCGGTAATACTTCGAGGTCTAGGTGTACCCCACATGTTAGGGGGGCGGCCGAATACGACCTCGTACGGGGACAGACCTGATCTGGAATGTGCGACCATGCGCATGTAGAACAGAGCAACTGGCAGAGCTACTAGCCAGTCCACACCTTTCTCTTGACATACTTTGGCAATGCGAATTTTCAGGGTCTGATTATGTCTCTCTATGAGACCGGCTGCTTCAGGATGGCGTACACAATGGAACTTCCACTGGTACCCTAACAAAAGGGACACGTGTTTCATTAGCTCGGATGAGAATGGCTGGCCGTTATCAGAATATACGACTCTAGGGAGTCCATAACGGGGGAAGAACTCACGAACCAACTGCTTGGCAGTGGTCGCGGCTGTGTAATCTGGGACTGGATATGCTTCTGTCCACCTGGACAAAGCGCATACAACTACAAGGACATACTTGAAACCTCGACATCGCTCCATCTGAATGTAATCCATCTGGAGGACTTCAAAAGGGTGGTCAGGAGGCTGGAATCCCCCTTGTTCCACCGGGACACTTTTACCTGGATTAAACTGGCAACATATCATACAGGTACGGACTTTCTGCTTGGCTGCAGCTCGTAAATGCTTGTTGAACCAAATGTTCTGGATACTGTCTAACATAGCTCTTTCTCCTAAATGTGCTGGACTATGTGCGGTATTGATAATGACTTGAACCATAGAGTCGGGGAGAAACCATGTGGCTCTGCCCTTCGTTAACCATCCTTGATCTGTCTGGACCCCTCCTTGTTCGGACCATTTCTTGATTTCTTCAGGAGTAGCATGTAACTGTATGTCTATGACATCTTGTGTAGGGTCCTTAACTGTCATACATGTAGTCGGATCTGGAGTGTGTGTCGGTGTCTTATTAACTGGAATGTCTGGAGTCTGAGCTGTAAGCTTGGCTGTGCGATCTGCTAGATCATTACCCTGGGAAATAATGTCAGTAACTTTCGTATGTGCTTTGCACTTCATGATAGCAATGGATGTCGGTAAATGTATGGCATCTAACAGAGCTTGAATAAGGAGACCATGCTGAATCTTGGTTCCATGAGAAGTCATGAAACCTCTCTCCTGCCAGAGCACTCCGAAGTCGTGTACGACTCCAAATGCGTAACGTGAATCTGTGTAAACATTAACTTTCAGGTTCTTGGCATGTATGCAGGCTTGAGTCAGAGCAACTAGCTCTGCTGCTTGAGCAGACAGGGTGTCAATACGGTGTGTTTCAATAACTTCAGTGTCAGTAGTTACTGCATACGCGGCTACTAGTTCTCCTGTACTTGTTCTCATACATGAACCATCCACATAAAGTGTCAGGTCGGGATCTGGTAATGGAATATCTGTCAGATCTTGTCTTGGCTTTGTCATGATGTTAACTACTTCCACACAGTCGTGTGTGGCAGGATTCAAAGTAGCTGAAGGTAACAATGTAGCAGGGTTTAGGACGTTGCAGCGTCTGATTTCTATGTGTGGCTGAAACAGTGTCAATTCATAACCTGTTAAACGTGCAATTGTCAAGTGCTGAGTTTGTGTTCGGTTTAAAAGAACTTCCACGGAGTGTGGAACTTGTACTGTCAGAGAGTGTCCTAATACTATGGAATCACTTTGTCTGATAGCTAGTGCTGTGGCTGCAACTGACTTGAGGCACGCAGGCAGAGCCTGGGCTACAGGATCTAATGTGCTCGAAAAATAAGCACAAGGCTTGTATTGTCCTGCTTGATCTTGTGTGAGAACAGATAATGCTGTACCTTCCCGTTCTGTGACGAAAAGTGTAAAAGGCTTACTGTAGTTCGGTGTTGCTAGAACTGGAGCTTGGCATAGGGCTTTCTTTAATGCATTAAAACTAAGTGTATGTTCAGATGTCCAAGGGAGGACAGTCGATACGGCTGCCTCCTGTGTTGTTAACTGTATCAGTGGTTTAGCTAGAAATGCATACTGAGGAATCCATTGTCTGCAATAAGAAGTGAGGCCAATAAAAGCACGTACCTCCTTCTGGGTCTTGGGCTGAGGAAGACTCGCTATCAACTGGATACGGTCGGGTGTCAACTGCCTACCCCTCTTGGACAGTAAGTGGCCTAAGTAGATCACTTGCTGGACACAGAATTGAAGCTTCGAAGGGGACACCTTGTGCCCCATCTCGGCTAGGAAATACAAGACTGTAAGGGATGCTCGCTCGCAAGCACGTTCAGAACGGGCTGTGATCAGTAGATCATCGACATACTGGAGCAGGGCAGTGTCAGTTGGCATGTGAATGTTGTCTAGTTGTCTCTTGAGTGCTTGACTGTAAATACTAGGACTTTCTGTGAAACCTTGAGGAGCGCGTGTGAACATATAGCTCCTTCCATTTAAACAAAATCCGAAAAGAAACTGGCTGTCCGGATGAATGGGGACACTAAAAAACGCGTTCTTGAGGTCTATGACCGAAAAAAATGTGGCTTCGGAATCAATGGCTGTCAATAGGGAAGAGATATCTGGGACAACTGGGTACTGGGGAATAATACATTTATTGAGTTCTCGAAGGTCAATCACTAAACGATATACTGGAGGTGCATTTGGATCAGTACGTTTCATGACAGGAATGATCGGAGAATTACATACATTGGAGTCGGTTTCTACAACTACTCCTTGAGCGATGAGCTCGTCAATAATTTTGGATAAGGCTGCTACAGCCTCAGGTGGCAATCTGTACTGTCTGATTCGTGGCAGGACTATACCTGGTTTAAGAGTCACACGATGGGGTGTGATTTGCATATAACCAACATCAGTTGGACCTTGTGCCCATAGATGCTGCGGGACATTGGACAATCTCGGATCAAAATCTCGTAATACATAGTGACCCTTGAAGTCACGTAGGAACAATCGTATTCCCTCTGGGGAACAGCATATAACTGCACCTAATTCTTTCAGTGTTTTAATGCCTAATAGATTTTCTGGACATGACTTAGTAAGTAACAGATCAGTAGTGCGGGACAATGGACCTACTTCTAGAGTAACTGGCTTTGATATTTCATTTACGATAGGCTTTCCTGAAAATCCAAGGGAAACATTTCTAGAGCCTGAGAGCGGAGCCCCTGGAACTTCGGCGTGACTTATAGTGGTCCTACTTGCCCCTGTATCAATCAGAAACTTTCTGTCTTTCCCTAGTACTTGACTATGAACATAGGGACCTTCTTGATCTACAGGTATCTCGATGAGAGGCAAGCCTACCTCCCTCTCTAGGCTGTTTCATGAATATGGCTGATACTCTGGATACTCGGACTGTGCATACTGGTACATCTGCTGTGTAACATGCTGTGTTGCAGCGATGGGCTGCGGTACAGTAACTGTCTGTTGTGCATTCTGTGGCTGAGAAGTCTGTGAAACTTGTTCTTGTCTAGGCGGACGTGGTCTTTCCTTAGTCTTACCGGTAGCTATGTTGTGTTTCAGAACTGCACACTCGTTTATAAAATGACCTGGCTGTTTACAATAATTGCAGTTCCCTTTAACGGGAGCTGTAGGATGACTGGCTTGATTTGGACCCCTCTTCTGACCGTCTTGTGGGACAGATTGTGCAACTAGTACTTTCATTTTCGTGTCTTTCATACGCTTTCTCTCGTGTTCTTGCTCTTCTCTGATTCTATTCTGGTGATATTGAAGCATCTGTAACATCTGGGACGGGGTATTAGCTTGCCAGGTACTTTCGACTTTCAAAACTCGGTTTTTAATTAGTGGACTTGAATTCTCGACTAATTTAGTAACAAAAAGGTGAGGGTATGACTCGCTACTCGTCTTGAGGCCACTGTTTATAATAAAACATTTCTCGAATCTAGAATAAAAATCACTAATATCTTCATCTTGTTTCTGTTTACAGGCTGAGATTGCATCCCAGTCTTCCTTTTTAGTTGCTAATAGTCTGGGCAAAACTTGTATTAACAGTTCAGGTAATTCTTTACATTTATCTCCAAGACCGGTACCTGGTACTCGTGCCTTATCTTCAGCTTCTAGAACTGCCCAATCGATCTTTTTCTCTCCCACCTCCCATTCTTTTTCCTTGAGTTTCTCATATACCCCTGCGGGCAACAGAACCTTTAGCATTTTAATAATATCTGGATATGTGTATTCTCCCATACGGAGCATGTCTTTTAATTCTCGGTGGAACCCTGCTGGATCTTTATCATGACAGGGAATTAATTTTTTCATCTCTAAGAGTTCCATCTTTGTAATAGGGGTGTAAACAAACACTCGTTGCATTTCACCACCCTCTGTCTTAACTGGATGCACTTCTCGTAACGGATTCTGTCTGTCTATGTAAAAGGGTTTACTTTCTGGGGGTGAGACATGAACAAAATGCGGGTTCAAAAACATACTATATTTGTGGCGCTGTTCTAGAATGACACTAATTAAATCAGTACCTAAACCTTTCCATTTATACTGGAGTAACTCGTTCAGGACATCATGTAACGGACCTGGATCAGAATGTTGACCCTCATACAATGTAATGAGGTGCTGGATCATATACATACCCGCCAGTCGTTGCTCGGCTGGGGGCAATTTCAGAAACATTTGTGCCACTATTTCGTCTGGAAAAGTGGTAGAATCAGTAATCCATCGGACTGCTGATCGGACTAGTTCTTGTTCATGCATAGTACTTAACTCGTTATAACCGATTCGTGATTTCAGAATGTGGTCGGTAGCTTGAAATACTTGTTCCAGAGAACCTTGTTCTGGTGCTGGATGATGTAAAACTGACTTGTGTTCTAGGCGTAAATGGCGGTCTGGAAATCTAGATTTTCCTACATACGCTATTCTGGCGGGATTCTCGTCCTCTACTTCTTCCGCAGAGTCATTTTCTTTCTCGCTTACTTGTGCTGCCTTACGTTGATCATGTAACCTTATTATTTCCTTACGAATTTTCTTATACATACTCTCTATACTACCGATAGTTCTATGCTTACCGTCAGCTATATTATCACTCCATCTTGTCAGGGTTCTCATTTCGGCTTGATCTTTGGTCGGATAATCTTGTTCTCTTATTAGACAATTAATCAGAAACTTTAATAGCATGAGCTGGACTTCAACTTTTCTTTGGCACATAACGTCACTAATACTTTCTGGATCATTCCCTGTACGGATGAAACGATATATTCTGTCTAGATCTTCTTTCATATCTGGTAGGGTGTCTAAAAACCCGAGCACCCGTCTTACACGTATAGAATATAGAATCATACTATCATCACCTGTGACTGGATCATAGCGACATTCAGTAAGGACTCGTCGGATATCTGCAGCGGACTGATATTTGGGCGTACGCTGTGACGCACATTCATGTAACTCGGCCAACGTTTTACGTTGGTGCGGTGGTGGGGTACCAGGAGGACCTCCTCCTGCGGCCCCTAAACTGGAATCATCGACTGATGCTCTTCGTACTAGCGCGGCGGGAAATTGAAATGCGGGCTGAACTTGTATGGCGGACTGAACCTGGGGGACCGTAGCAGGTACTGCAAGGGGTGCCCCGGTGTCTGGAGGAGCAGGAAGTGCCTGATTTACAGGGACTGGCGGAGCGGGATTTGCATATTCCGGGACTGTGTCGTCCAAATAGGACGAAATGAAAATATCAGCTGCGGTCAGTTTGTGACGTAGCTTGAGCGGAACTAATGGTGGCGGGAAATTACTGGATGCCTCCGGGGTCGCTTTTGGCAAGCCCTCGGCAAGAAGAGGATACATACCCTTAATAAGGGCATGCCTCTGTCTGTCTGACTGTTCGGTTTTGACTCGTTCACCAATCTCGATTAATTCCCTTTCTTGGGCTCGTTCTAAGGATTCTCTACTTAATTCTGACTTTCTGATTTCTCTTTCGGTTCTTTTATGAGATTCTTTGCGCCATAACTCGATGGCATCTTTCTGTGACTGTCTGGCTTTCTTTTTCCATAATGCTTCTTCTACTCTCATGATGCACTCGGCATCCCACGTACCTGATACGGGCCATCTATACTTTTCTTCTAACTCCTTGGTATACTCTACCCATAAATCTAGATATAATATGGCGCTTATGCCATGTTTCTGATACATAAAATGACCTGGACTGTCCCTAGGCGGGACAGGAACTGCTTCTTCTAGCAGACCCTTTCTAGTTTTTAACTGACGTAATCTCGAAAAGAGGGACATTGCAAACTTGAATCTGAACACAATACAATACACGAGGAACAATAACAATTGAGAAAACAATTCAGGCATACCACAACATTGAAAATACATTGAATAACATTATGAAGCAACAGTTCGGACAGAATACTACCTGGAACACTGAGAACAGAAACACATGAATTTCTCGAGAACGGAACAGACTAGAATTACTGGATGCGCTGCTGAAACAGCACGGAACATACCGGTCCCATAAAGGGACGCATCAAGACCCGTATCCACCTAGGTGAACACTTCGTTTCAGATCTGCGTACCCAGACCCATCGGACCAGAGACAATTTAGATTGACCCTGTCTAGATACTACCCCAGCAACGGTACTCACCGGGCAGCAAGAACGGAAGGCCTCGGACTGGACTGGACTGCTTCGACGCCGGCCGGACGAACTTCGGACTTCTGTTACGGGTGGGCCTCCGGATACCTCGGACGTTGGACTCTCGGCTTGGGCTCTGGTCGGGACTCGCCGCGTTCCTCCACCGTCTCGTCTGGATGCTGGACCGCCTCCTCCGTCTCCTCCGTGGGCCTGAGGGATACTTAAAGCAGAAATATCTGCCGGTGCGCAGAAGAGTTCCGTCACGACTGCAGAGGGTCAGGGGGCCGGCGTGGCTTCACCGACGCGTGGGGAAAGGGCAAGTCCCTGTTCGGGCGCCATTATGTGGTAAATAAATAAATAATACCTCTATTTTTGAATGAATAAATGAATAACAGATAGCTCAATAAATAAGAGTCAAGATTCGAGGTAGTAGGAGTTTTGCAGGTTTATTACAGTATAAAGGACAGGAACAGGACAACCTGCATAGGAATAGGATGGCAGGGCCCGGCAGCTGCCGGGGCTGGATCTGGGATGAGCGCGCTCTGGGGAAAGGACTGGCGTAACATTTAATAACAATACACAGGCATATATAGTAAAACAGTTGCATTACAGTACATATGAGGAGCAGTGGGTGGAGCAAAGGGTGTGACGCGTAGCAGTCGCGAAAGATAAGGGTGAAAAGTGGGTGTAACAGGGCGTATACATAGATATGTGATGCAAACGTAACAGAATATGTCATGAATGGGGCGGAAACATGGAGGGGGCTACCTAAGGAGCCGGGACCTCTAACCTGATGGTGCGCGCAAGCTGGCAATGACGTATTACTAGGAGAAGCTGGGGGCTACGAACTCTGTGCTAGGAGCAGAGACTGAAGTCTGGAGAGTCAGGGCGACATGTACCTAAACAGTATCTAGTATCTGATGTTTAGAGAACATGTTGATAGAATCCAAAAGCTATCGGGGTAAAGGCTAACAGACTCTAAGACTGGAGCATGCATTATTCTACATGTAGTGCGTGATGAAGAATATTAAATGACCATTAATACAGTATTTCTCTAACATGGAGACGTAGAGGCTAGACTATGACGGAAACTATTGATGCGATTCAGTAGCTTAGGAATGCAGAGAAGGAGGGCTGGACTGATAACTAGAATCATAACATACTCTTGGCAGACTCAGAGGCAGAACCAGGCTGGGCCAGGCACTGCGAGGCAGGAAGTGAGTCAGGGATACAGGTGGGGGCTGTATCGCTCCTCAGCGAAGCTCAGGAGACAGGAGCTGAATCTGGTGTCCGGGCCCTTTTGAGGCCTAGAAACGGGGACTTTACAATGAAATAACGTGCACACTGAGAAACGTGGCAACGTAACTTTAAATAGGCCTGATATTCGTAGTATTCACGAGAACTGGAAATAGACATACTAGAGATGGACACAACTGTAATTGCGTCATTAATCGAACATGGGGAATACATATGCATATTAATCATGCACAGATAACATATGATGGAGGACGCGTAGGGACACAGAACATGGCAAAATTTACTTTTCCACATTATGGAGAGGTGGCACCGATTAATTATAGTGCTGCATAAAAGAGAGATTTGGAGGAGAACCCCCGACCTGCCAGTACATTCATCAAAGAACTGGCACTGACAGCATCAGAGGCAAGGGAAACGGTCCCAAATATTTAGAAGAACTTTGGAAAGATTAAAATGACATGTTTAGATTGTGGCAAATTAATTTCATGTGGACAGATGAGTGTTACTCTAATAAATACAGCATATGAACATCATCATAGTCGATGGTTGGTAGAGACATTTTGGCTATATCCTGGACCTGCCCGTCCTCGCCCAAAATGGCGCCAGAATAAATGGGAGTCGTAACTCCTTGTTGTGTACTGGTTGCAGAACATTGAAATCACGAGATACGTATGCAGTTTTGAAGCACATGGCGGGCGGGACGAGAATTGATTGAATATTTCGACATCCCTATTGATATTAAGTTCTGATGTGTTATTGATTACTGTACTATTGAAAGTTCGAATTAATGTCACCCATGGTACTTGCCCGCAAATGTATATCTAGATAATTTTATTGTAACTGGCCCTGTCGTATTTTAATTATAAAATGTACGTCCACCGATTCCGCAACTGTTAGACACCTTAGTTCTTGCAACCTAATAACCCGCCCGTTACGTTCCTCTACAGTGTAAATGTCTACTCATCATATACGATTACAGTTTGCTCCGTGGCCGGCCCACGTGGTTATAGGCCCGTATTTGTATACTGACATTTTCACAATAAAGGTTTTTAAAAGAAAACATGGTAGTAGTATTTACATTGGTAAAGTTTTTAATAATAGTCACTGTTTTAGAATCAGTAAAAGGCAAGTGAAATAAAGCATTCGAATTACATGAAGGGTAAAAGGTATAATACGAAGGAACGCAGTAAAGATAAATGGTCAAGGGTTGTTGTGTTTTCTACTCCTGCAACATAAAGTGATCGATAAGAATCTGATATTCTGGCGTATCAGCGACTAAGACAGCAGGCCGACCCTCTTTTGCTCAACGGCTCCGTCATGGGACGAAGAAACGCCCTTTTTCTCGAAAAAGGAATATATTTTACTTGCAGGACAGTTGTAAATTTTCCGGGAAAGTACATTAGCCTGGAAAATTATAACATATGTTTAAGAAAAAATAATGTTCGAAAGTAATAAAAAGCGTAATTTTTAGGTCATATGACCAAGCCTTTCATCATTAGAATAAGAAAAGTAAAATGAACCAATGAAAAGTTTTATTAACAAGTTACATGATCTGTTATGCTTACGTTACGCGCTGCGCGCCGCGCCCCGGATCACTTCCGGATGCGCTAACGCGGCGCGTCATATGACGCATTACGCGACAACGCAGGTCCAGAATATAGTCAAAATGTCTCCACCAACCAGCGGTCGGAACACAACCCCTTTCAGCAGGGTAAATAGTTCTGTTAAATGACAACAGAAGGGACAGGCAACAAGAACCATCAGTCAAAGAGGGGAGGGCAAGTTCTTCTCTACCGGGTCACGTTGGGGCGCTACCGGAACTGATCGAATTGGTAGTCTACAGAGTTTCTGGATGTTTCAGACTGAAGCTGGCGTTAGCATGAGAGCACCACCATTTCGTAGCTCCGTCGTGGCCATTCCACGAGCAATCATGCTAGCCGCTCCCCACCAGAAGCCTGCGGGAGTCGGGGGCCCCCAAGACTTTTGTAGAATCTTCAAGGCTGAGGGGACGCTTTCGAGAATGGAGCCCAAACTCTAGCAGACAAGCGTCCGAGTTCCAAGGTGTCGCAGGGCCATTTTAGTGGACCACGCCCAAATCTGAAGAGCCGGCCGCCATTTTGAGAGTCCTGTGGCAGCCGCCTATCGCTGCACCGCAAGAGCGGGAGCAACTCAACTACATGGTGAGCGAGACGTTGTAGTCGAAAGAGCGGGCGGTAAACAGCTGAATAGCGGAAGAGGCACAGTGTAGCAAAAGCGGGCGGAATGGCAACTGAAATGGTAAAGGGGCGCCCCACTACAGCGTGTCTTTAGGTGAAACGGATTGTGGGACAAGGTCAAGAATGGAAGAGTTACCAAAAGGCAAAAAGTTCCGCTTGATCCCGGGAGCCGGCCACCTATGTCGGGGGCGATCTCAGGCCACACCAGGAGAACACGACTTGGGGAGGGGGCCGGAGCCAAGCGCCCCCTCCGAGTCCGCGCCATCACACCGTCCCTCGGGGGCCTCCGTTAAGCGGTTCAGGGTGGCACCGCATCACATTGTTTACAAATGCAGTAACGTACTCAAACAGCCCCCACTTACTTTTAGAATAGTGAAGATGAAGCAAGTGCAAATAGGCTTCAGACAGTGTTACAAGCACTCTTCAAAACTTTGAATCATCAGAGTGGATGAGTTTCATGCTCGATCGATTGAGCTAGCCGGATCGGGCAACAAAAAGTTTAAAATAGTTATGTAAATAGTTGTTTAATAAAATGTTTTACCCTGTTACTTTGCTGGTGTGTTGTATATATTTGCATAGAGTTTATCGTTATTTTGGGCGGGGTGGGTGGCGGAGCCGAGCTGTCTTGCAGCCATCATGGTGTGGAGTTCAGTTCATCTCACTAGTTTCGTATTTGTCATGAGGGGTTGTTCCTAATGTTTCTATTTTAGCGAGGTCAAAAAGAGATCCCATTAGTGGCCTACTGATTTTGCTCGATTCCTTTTGTTTTTGTACACGATTTTTCGCTATCTGCAAAGACTAAACAGAGTATTGCGACTCTGTGCTTGTTTGTAAATAGAGAATGAACCAAAGAGAACCAATTCTAAAACAGTAAATGCTTGGATAACAATCAATCAAATGGAGAGAGAAGCAGGCACGACGGATTACAACGGGGGCAAAGGCCTGCGTTAACTACCCTTCACTATCTGCAAAGAGAGAGTACTCCTAATAGAAATGAGGGGGGGGGGCAGCATTCAAAGCAGATCAGTGTGCATAAACACGGAAATGTTTTTTCTTACCACGTACTTGACATTCGACAGCTTATGATATTTGCTATTGAAAAACCATTGAAATTCACTGAAAAAACCATAGGTTATAGACCATATATAGTTAGGAATTAGCATTTACAAAACCTTGAAAATTCACTGAAAAAACCATAGGTTATAGACCATATATAGTTAGGAATTAGCATTTAAAAAACCTTTTTTTACTCACACAAAACCATTGAAATTCCATATATAGTTAGTAGTACTAACTATATATCGCGCACCCGCAATCCACTGCTGATCATGTCACATATTACATCATTCATGACATGGTCAGTGACATCACTGATGACATCACTGATAACATCTCAAATGACATCACTGATGACATCACTGACTCTATTGGATGCAGAGGCTAGGCAGATGGTCCCTAATGTACAAACTAAGTTTGGGGATTATAAATTTGTTTGCAAATATTGCAACAAATCAATTTCATATGGTGAGCAAAGCATCACTTTACTCAATCGAGCTGCAGACAACCATCACTGCAGCAAGCGACCTTAATTTTTTTCTATTTTTTTTTGCTCCAGTTGAGCTGTTTGCAATTCCCTGTGTTTTGTTTGCCACCCAGAAAAAATTCAAAAAAAAAATAAAATTGTTAAGAAAAGAAAAAAAAAGTAAAATAATTTCAAAAAACAATCAAAAAATATAAAACAACAAAAAGAATAAAAAAACAGTTGCTCCTGGTTAGTGCATAATGGGGGTTCCTTACTACACACATGTCTTCCCCAACGGACATTTGTGCAGGTATATTACTATAATGTGCCTCCTTTTGCACAGTGAGTTATGGTTGGTCTTTGCAGGTACTTCGAGAGTGCTCTAGTGACATTGAGAGCGACGATGGACTTCTTGGTCAGAGGAGGAATCGGGTAGTTTTAATTCATTCTTATCCATTATTGTTGGTTAATCACTATATATATATTTTATATTTAATACATTTTTTAATTGCTTAATAATGTTATATTCCTTTGCTTCAATATTTTCTCTCTGTCGAATTATCGGCCCTATAGATTGATTCTCATGGCAATTTCACCATTACAATATGGCCGCCATATTTACATGGCATAGAACTGGGGCTGTAGATATATTATTGCTTACACCTGGCTTCCGAGCTGAGGCCACTCCCTGCTTCCCTTTAAATGATAGCGCGGCATACTTGTTCTGGTAGCTGGTAGCAGTGGAGGTTTTCCGTTTGACTTCGCTTTAAAGGAGGTAAGATCTAGGGCTTTTTTGCGTACTAAGATAGATCATGGGGAGCCCCTATTTTCTTTAGAAGGACCTGTTCATTTTTACAGAAGATATTACATTAGTACTTAGCTATTTTGGTCCATAGTCATATGTGACTTCTTTCGTGCAATTGTACTTCCCCTTAGTCATGGTATTATTATTCCCCTCATTTTGCTTTTTCCTCTTAATAGCTTAATGGTGTTAGTAGTTATATTATCCTCTCTATTATTTAGATTATACAACTTTTGTGTGTTTATTATCTTCCAGTGACTTATCATGGTCCCCTCACACATTATGAAATAGTGACTCAACCTCCATGAGGCAAGACTTCTCTAATTATTAGGTGAGTCCTCAATCTTTATATATAGCTTTGTCGTGTTTGTATTAACAGTCAAGCTAAGTAGATTTTCTCCTCTAACCTATATCACAGTAACTTTTTATATACAATAATACAATGGATCTTATGTTTTGTGATTTTTTGTCTATCACAACCTATCGTTTTTAGTTGGTATTCATGTTCCAGGTTTACTCGTCTTCCACAGCCTTAGTTCAGTGCATTATTAATCTTTTCTGTGCAGTGATACCCTACTTCGCCTACATAACACGTCTGCTAATCCTGCATTCACACATATAAATAGCGGCGTTTCTTTATATATTAGTTGTTTGGCTTATGTAGAAGCCAGATAATATGGTTAGTAACTTAGTGATTGTGTAAAGGTTGACCTCGCATTATCGATCACCTAATTTCCAAAGGATAGGACTGTTCTTGTCCTATGGATTATTATGTATGGCTAAATATTTTTTCATTTGACATATTGTTGTAGATATTTTTGCATTTATGTTTTCATTTTCCTTTAACCATACTTATGTGTGGTTTACTTCATCCCTTATTGCCTTTATTCTTAGGAACTATATCCCAACCTCAGATATGACATTGGACTACATGTTATGCCTTATGAATATTTCGTTTGACTTGACCAGGACATAAAGGATCGCTTCCACTTGGATTTTTCCAAGCGGTATGTTTTGCAACACTTCCAGCATTACTATACACACTTTCCAAACTGTGATATATGCTGAATATGTATTCTTTTCTTGTTCCTTTAGGACCTATATTGATTACGTGATTCTAGATTTTATTAATTCCTACACTGTGTGACCGGACTCGTGTTTAAATAACACCCTCTAATGATATCCTTGGGTACGTTCTATTTCATATTGTTGTATGATCTGTAACTACAATATGGGGGGTCAGTGAGTCCTAAGACAGAAGGTATCAAGATCTACACTGTAGTGGCAACCGTGGTAGCACAAGGAGGATATCCTAATGTTATGGTATAATGATCAACACATGTTAGTTATGTTTTGAACTTGTGGGGGATGACGATGCAGTGGAGAACATAGTGATCCCTTTTTCCTCTTTTTGCTAATTCTTGATTTATTAATACTTTTGACAACATTTGGATGTAATAAGGACACTGTGTGCTTGTTTCTTTTTTGTGGTTTGTCTATTAAGCTATTATGACTTTCTTTTGTTGTTTTTGTTATTTGCTTGTATATTAATGTATGTGCTTATATTCAGTGCATATTGTACGAATATTTATTGTGACATTTTTTATACTTCCAGCCTTGAAAAAGTCTCATGTTGAGACGAAACACGTGTCGGCGGTGTGAGCTGGAAAAACTTTTAATGTGTATGAAATAAAGAATTTGAAGAATAACATCGTGTCTGGATCTGTATTTTGGCATCTTACTTTTTGAAAATGGACTTTATCCCCACTAAATAATTTAAGCACAATTGTCGAATGAATAATGTGTTCCATTACCCGAAGATCTTGTGAATCATAAGTATTAACGTCTGAAATACACAATAATTTGTAAGAGTGCTTGATAAACCTGTTTTTTTTTCTTATGTATATATATATATATATATATATATATATATATATATATATATATATATATATATATATATGTATATTACCTACTGGTGGTCGCCAGTAGGTATATATAGTTAGGATTTTTTCTCAATGGGATTTTTGAAAATTCTATGTCGAATAACTTTGGCGTTTGAGGACGGAATTGGCTGAAACATTCAGGATAATGGCACATTTTGTTTCTGAGCAGCCCCTGAAAATATGGGGGGGTTTCGTTAAGGGGGGGCTGAGAAAAAAGGGGGGTCCCAAAACGTGTTTTTCCCATGCAATTTTCCATAGGGCGGTTGGCCTCACTTTTAGCTCGAACGGCTGAATGGATTTTCACGAAACTTGGCAAAATTGTAGGGACTGGTAGCCCGATGTGCCTTTGCTAGGTCTCAATATATGTGTTCCAGTGGATTTTGAGAAATTAACGTTCAAAAAAATATATATATCTGTAAGCGCGCTCCGGGCAGCGCCCCGGTTTGCGTACCTGACGCGTAACGGAACTTCGCGAAGCGAAGCTGATTGGCTCTTCGGTGTCTGTCAACATTCTAAACAGTCCGGAGCGGCCGCCATCTTGTCTCTCGGTAGGATCGAGAGACAAGAGGAGGCCAAAACAAAGGGGGAAATGACCATAAGGGGGCATAGTAGATCCTCCCTGACCCCCTAGGTTTGATGTGGAGGCTTTAAAAGGGCCCCGCGGGGCAAAAAAAATAAAAAAATTTGTTTTTTTTACTTGGGGAGCGCCCGGTACGCGCACCGGGAAGCGGTCTGGGGAGCGTACTATAAGGAAAAAAGAATGATAGACTATGATATTTTGAAATATTGTATGTTTATTGATTGTTCTTTTTGTTGTTTTTTTTTGTTTTTTTTTATTTAAGTAGCAGTATTTCTGATTATTAAATATACATTTATTTTTGTGATTGTGCACAGTATACTATAAGTCTGACTTTACATTATAATCAATTTGGTACTAGTTTATGAATTACATATAAAAATGATTAAAGACTCAAACAATTTTTCATTATTAAATATAATTTTATTTTTCTGATTCTTTTTCAAAATTTAATAGAACGTCTAACATTTGACTGTCCGATATGTCTTCTTTTTGACTGAACATAACTTCCCACATTTGACCGTCCTCATATTAAAGTAAGAAATCCACAGATTCTACATATTGTAGAAGTTCATGGTCTCGTGATTCATCCATGAATTCCAAGTCAATGGGTTCAATGATTTCCTCATTGTTCATGTCTAGGACAATTTCAAAGGAAACGTTCTGTTCTCCTTCCATTTGTGTGCTGAAATTTGCATATAAAATAAATATATCAGTAGAGATAGGGCACTTTTGGGTTTAAGTTCAGACAGGTACTTTTGAGGCGTGAAGTAGTACTATTAAAAAGTGCCTGTGAAAAAGCCTAAGTAAATTCATAATTATACCACAGAAACCTAAATCAATCCATAATTATAATAAACAAGCCTTTCTCAATGTCTAACTCTTACAGAGGGATAGTATATAACTATCTGAAAATGTTTTCAAATTTATAAAATAACATCTTACCTTTTAAAAACAAGTTTAAGTTGTGAGTGAAAATGATCTTGCAATGTAGTTCAGGAAGTAGTAGTCAAAATGGCTGTGTTTCTCTCTCTTTCTTTATATATATTCAGGTACATAACCAATCAAATGTCAGGTAAAAAAAGTAGAAAATGAAAGTAACATTTTAATTGGTTGTCAATTCCAACACTTCAGATGTGTTTTGTGAAGTAATTTACCTCAGGGTATTTAGAGAGGTCTACAGGCTAAATGGCTAAATGGAATTCCAATCAAATTTGTGAAAATGGTAGGGATTGGTTGTAGTATGAGCTAATCTATATTTGGTGAAAGTGTCTCCAGTGGTTTTTCTGTGAATTACTTTCCCACCTTTTTTGAGCAAGCGCTTCCCGGTGCGCGCCCCGGTACGTGAACCGGCAGAGTTACGGGAGTCCTCCATTTTGTGTTTCGGTAGAATTGAGATACAAGATGGAGGGCAAATAATGTTGAGAATGGGTAGAAGGGGGCACGGTAGACGTATCCTGACCCCCTAGGTTTTCTGAGGGTGGCTGAGGAGGCCCATATGTGGGGAAAAAAAACAATTTTTTTCAAATTTTTGCACGGTTCGCGTCCGGTGCGCGTACCGCGTAGCGCTCCGGGGAGCGTACTTTGGTGAAAATTAGTGGAAAAAGTTAGAGTAAAATAATAATTGTGAGTGATCAGATGTAGGGTAGCTCTGAAAAGAGCATTTGGGTCCTGTGGCTGATGTAGGTACCTACAAGTAGGTACCAATGCACAGTCTTAAATTGAGGATGAAAATTCTGTTCCCCTCATCTGAGAAGTGAACTCCATCTGCTCTGTAGATATCTTGCATGTAGTAACGCAAGTTATTGTTGTAGATGGAGCCCATTCCATGGTCTCTCATGTAAGCTGAAACAGACTTATTTACATGCTTCCTCGATTTCTCAATTTGTGGACAAAATTGGTTGGACCACCTCCATTTCTGTCTTTGGCATATATTTGAATATACCAAGGCAGTTTGAGGAAATAGTGCCATCAATTGCTCAAAGGTGTCCTTTAAAAGCATTTCCAGACCTACCCCAGTCAAAGTGCCCAAGTCATTTCCTCTACAGTGCACAATTAACAGGTCAGGTTTTGGCAAATGCAAAAAGGTTTTCACCAATGGTATCAATTGGTGACATCTTAATCCTCTGTGGCCAATCCAGTTGATTTCCACATTGTGTAAATTGAGGTTGTGTACATTTCTGTTATCAGCATACCTTTGAGCCCAGTGGATATAACTATGTCCAACAATCCAGACAGAAAACATGGTGAGAGGAGGTTCTGCTGCAGTCAGATGAAGTGTGGTAATGAAATGGCAGTTGAAACAGTAGGAGTATGTAATGAAAAAAACTGTGGAGTTTCAGTAGTAATTAAGCAGTGGCAGTGATTGGTTAATTTTGATTGCTGAAAACAGAAAGTTAGGGTGCATGGATGAGTTCTTTGAAAGATGTAATTTGAATGGTCAAGAAAAAATCATTTTATGAAAGATTGCACTGGATACGCAGGTGCACTGAGAGTTCAGAGTTCAATTGAAACATTGTTGTGTGAACTTGCAAACATGAGAGGTCTTTCAGGAGGTGGTTGCTATGGAAAAAAGGCAGAAAGGGCAGAGGGGGGAAGGGTGTTGATTTGAAAAAAGTGAGGGAAGATTTTTGATTGGGTGACATGAGAGATATGTGTGATGAATTACAGCATTTCTGTGCCATTGTTGGTTGCAGCCTCTGGAGTGCATACCTTTTGCTGTGCTGAAGACAAATTGGTGTGTGTCTGAGACTGTTTTAAAACTCAAAAAGTATTTGCTAAGGAGTGAAAAGATTCATTTAATTTAAATAGAGAATAGTATGCTTTAAGGAGTAAATTATGAAGAAAGTTGTGTACTTAAAATGTTGCTTTGTGTCAAGTGTTTTAAAAATAGATTTTGTTTCTTTGAGTTACATAGCCATGTTACATAAGCATGTTAAAAGTGACGCAAAAATGGTGCAAGGTCCTTAAAAAAAATGCTTTCATGTGTCTTAGGGCATTTTAAGTCACTTCCCCATGAATGTAGGTATATAATTACTTTACATGATGTGTTTAAAAACGTTTTTTGAAATCAATTAGGTTTCTTGATATGTACTGCTAGAGTTTCATAGGTTGCTTAGGGCATATTTACAAGGCCTTTGAGTTCCTTTGATGTTATTTTTCCCATTTTAATTTAAGACATTTCCTTGTGGTGCAAGGTCCTTGTAAATACGCCCCCATGTGTGCTTGGCAAATTTAGATTTTGATTCTTTGAGTTACATAGCCATGTTAAAAGTGACGCAAAAATGGTGCAAGGGCCTTAAAAAAACGCTTTCATGTGTCTTAGGGCATTTTAAGTCACTTCCCCATGAATGTAGGTATATAATTGCTTTACATGATGTGTTTAAAAACGTTTTTTGAAATCAATTAGGTTTCTTGATATGTACTGCTAGAGTTTCATAGGTTGCTTGGGGCATATTTGCAAGGCCTTTGAGTCCCTTTGATGTTATTTTTCCCATTTTAATTTAAGACATTTGCCCGTGGTGCAAGGTCCTTGTAAATACGCCCCCATGTGTGCTTGGCAAATTTAGATTTTGATTCTTTGAGTTACATAGCCATGTTCCATACAGTGCTCACCTTCTGCGTAGTCTTTGATATGCTAGACTCCATCTGCACAATGAGATATCTAAGCAAAGGAAACACAGGTGATGTGATTGTGAAATGAGCAAAAGAAATTCCACATTTTTCAATTACATCACCTGTTTTTCTAACATTACGAATCACATTGGATAGGCCACACCTTATCGTCATCCTGAATCAATCATTTAAAATGTTAGGGGCAGATTTATGATAGCCGTGTGCCTCTTTTGCGCCACTGTGCGTCACTTTTGTGACGCAGCGGCGGTGCAAAAGATTTGCTATGTTGCGACATATTTACAACTTGATGCATCTAGGCAGATGTGTCAGGCTGTAAAGTCCTGTGCCACATGAAACCGATGCAGCAGTGATGCAAAAGATGCACCATGTTGCAAGACAGGCCTCACTTCATCTCCAACAAGATACCATCAGTTTAAACTGTAAACATTTAGGACTGTGTAGGGGGTATGGAGAAGCTGAATCTTCTGTAAATGTCAAAATTGTTGTATACAGTGCTCAACTTCTGTGTACTCTTTGATATGCTAGACTCCATCTGCACAATGAGATACCTAAGCAAAGGAAACACAGGTGATGTGATTGTGAAATGAGGAAAAGAAATTCCACATTTTTCAATTACATCACCTGTGTTTCCTAACTTTACGAATCACATTGTGCAGATGAGGTTTAGGCCTGTCCACGGACACAGAAGAGGTCTGGCCTTTGTTCAAGAGTGAAGTGGACATGACTCACTTCATTGGTAGGCCTGCACATGTATTATCTCCTCTGTACTCTTCAACAAGCCTACATTTTATCTGCAACCCTGAGTAGGCCTCACCTCAAACAAACCTCTGGATAGGCCACACCTTATCGTCATCCTGAATCAATCATTTAAAATGTTAGGGACAGATTTATGATAGCCGTGTGCCTCTTTTGCGCCGCTGTGCATCACTTTTGTGACGCAGCGGCGGTGCAAAGGATTTGCTATGTTGCGACATATTTACAACTTGATGCATCTAGGCAGATGTGTCATGCTGTAAAGTCCTGTGCCACATGAAACCGATGCAGCAGTGATGCAAAAGATGCACCATGTTGCAAGGCAGGCCTCACTTCATCTCCAACAAGATACCGTCAGTTTAAACTGTAAACATTTAGGACTGTGTAGGGGGTATGGAGAAGCTGAATCTTCTGTAAATGTCAAAATTGTTGTATACAGTGCTCAACTTCTGTGTACTCTTTGATATGCTAGACTCCATCTGCACAATGAGATACCTAAGCAAAGGAAACACAGGTGATGTGATTGTGAAATGAGGAAAAGAAATTCCACATTTTTCAATTACATCACCTGTGTTTCCTAACTTTGCGAATCACATTGTGCAGATGAGGTTTAGGCCTGTCCACGGACACAGAAGAGGTCTGGCCTTTGTTCAAGAGTGAAGTGGACATGACTCACTTCATTGGTAGGCCTGCACATGTATTATCTCCTCTGTACTCTTCAACAAGCCTACATTTTATCTGCAACCCTGAGTAGGCCTCACCTCAAACAAACCTCTGGATAGGCCACACCTTATCGTCATCCTGAATCAATCATTTAAAATGTTAGGGACAGATTTATGATAGCCGTGTGCCTCTTTTGCGCTGCTGTGCGTCACTTTTGTGACGCAGTGGTGGTGCAAAAGATTTGCTATGTTTCGACATATTTACAACTTGATGCATCTAGGCAGATGTGTCATGCTGTAAAGTCCTGTGCCACATGAAACCAATGCAGCAGTGATGCAAAAGATGCACCATGTTGCAAGACAGGCCTCACTTCATCTCCAACAAGATACCGTCAGTTTAAAATGTAAACATTTAGGACTGTGTAGGGGGCATGGAGAAGCTGAATCTTCTGTAAATGTCAAAATTGTTGTATACAGTGCTCAACTTCTGTGTACTCTTTGATATGCTAGACTCCATCTGCACTATGAGATACCTAAGCAAAGGAAACACAGGTGATGTGATTGTGAAATGAGGAAAAGAAATTCCACATTTTTCAATTACATCACCTGTGTTTCCTAACTTTACGAATGACATTGTGCAGATGAGGTTTAGGCCTGTCCACGGACACAGAAGAGGTCTGGCCTTTGTTCAAGAGTGAAGTGGACATGACTCACTTCATTGGTAGGCCTGCACATGTATTATCTCCTCTGTACTCTTCAACAAGCCTAAATTTCATCTGCAACCCTGAGTAGGCCTCACCTCAAACAAACCTCTGGATAGGCCACACCTTATCGTCATCCTGAATCAATCATTTAAAATGTTAGGGACAGATTTATGATAGCCGTGTGCCTCTTTTGCGCCGCTGTGCGTCACTTTTGTGACGCAGCGGCGGTGCAAAAGATTTGCTATGTTGCGACATATTTACAACTTGATGCATCTAGGCAGATGTGTCATCCTGTAAAGTCCTGTGCCACATGAAACCTGCGTCAGATTTCATGTGAGCGTTTTGTTGTAGGGTGGCCAGTCATTTGCATGAAAGCCCTGTAAAACTAACACAGTAAAATTAAGAAGATTTCACTGAGTCACATTTATGGCATTGCTGAATCAAATCCTTACGCCTGTTTGAAACAGCATCGCTGGACATGGTTAAATAATATCTGCAAAATGTTACTCTTGTTAAACAATTTTACAATTATAGTCTGTGAGATTTGTCTCTTACTCTGCAACATCTCATTGTTGTTCTCTTTCTTTAAAGTTAACGACAACATCAAGCATGAGTGATAATGAGCAATCTGTTGATCTCGATATTATCATTGAAATTGTGATTGAAACATCAGTGGAAGTAGATCCCTTGGATGATTTAAATCCTGAGGATGATGAAGAACATGATGAGGATGCCGATTTGTCAGAATTGTATGACATAGGGTGGGAAGCTGACCTGCTTGAGCCTATGGAACTATAAACATTTATTTTTAAAAGTTACTGGAAATGAAAAGTAAACATGTAAACCGTTTCATTTAAAATTAAACACAACTTCAAAAACAGCTTGTGTGTAGTGTCTTTAATAAAATAGTCAAATATGCTCATAAAATTAGTTCAGATTCACATATAAAACAGCACAGGTCAAATGTAGAAGCATTCCATTTCTTTGCTACTATTTGTGACTACTAAATTTGCCAATGCACTAAAAATTATTGTATGTAAAAATGACAAGTAGTGTGTTAAATTTTTGACGACTGTTATTGATTTACTGTTTGGTAATAGTGGTTAATAACATTTTTAATTATATTTTACCACAGATTCAACTGCAGATCATTTCAAAAGTACATAATGCCATCTAAAGAACGAAACCGAAAGGCTACAAAACGTCAAAGACAGCAGCTTACTAAATGCTTGCAGCAGTCCTCTACAATAAAAACTCGTCAAGTCACCAAGTAAGCTCCGGGTAAGACAACGAAATCATTCCTAAGAAACATTTGTAGAAAAAAAAGTAGTACTACAGAAAATGTTTTAGTCCAGAAAAAGAGAACCAATTTAAACGGAAAGGAAAGGCTAATCAAAAATGTTACTGCTAGAGCAGGAGATAACTCTGTGCATGGTAGTAGAAGGAAAAATCAGTTTAGGGACATTCGTAGACGAATGTTCCGCAACAGGATAATTGGCAATTTGTTAAAAAATATTAAGAAAGGTCAAGAGAAAGTGGTTCTTTATAAGAGAAAAAAAAAGTTGAGAAACTTATTGATCAGGCATTTGAAATTAAGCGAAAGTTATTTATTTTGATAATCAATAGAATTAGGAAGCTAAACAAGGCAATTTATGATTTCAAAAGAAATAGTAGATGGAAGAGAACAGTTAATCGTTGTAATTTTTGTGAAGTTTTTTCAGGAGAATGGATGCATAGTTCAAGTTGTGAGGCATTTTTTAATGAGGAGAGGTATTTCCAGGATAATGATTTGGTGCATGCAGTTGACACCAGTGGTCGAGCTTATGAGGTGAAAGATGGTTGTCCAGTTGAAAAAGAAAAACTTGTGACAACAGAGGCAGAAGAGGTGTTAGGTAATGAGGTTTTAGGAAGACTTCCTAAGGGACCAGTGTATACCTGGAAGTGTAGTAGTATTTGCAGTGTGCGACAGGATTCCATCAATTTGCTTTGTGATTTTGTACGGACATTTAATAAGAAAACTTTAAAACAGAAAATGAAGTTGTTGCAAGAATTAGATCCTTGCAGAGTGAGAGAAGTGACTGGTTTGCATGGTCATTCACTGGCTTGTCTTTCCAGGAGAGTATGCCAGAGTGTTTTTCATCATTTCAGGATGCTAGCAGTGCATCATAATAAAGTGAGGAAATTAGTTAGAATGTTGTATTATGCTAAGAGTCCAGCCATTATGCTTAAACAATTATGCACTGCTCTTTTGCATGGTTCTGAAGTAGATGTGAAGAATATTTGTGAAGAAATTGAGTTTTGTTACTTTGCAAGTAAAGAGGAGAATGTTGAAATTGACCCAGAAGAAGAAGGTAATGTGGAAGATAGTGTACAGGTTTCCAGTACAGATAATTTTCAGAAAGAAATTGCCACGTTTCAGGTGAAATCAAGTGAGAGGCCTAATTTTACTTGTGTGTGTTGTCGACGCACTTATTATAAGAATCAGACTAAGTTAGTGGATTTATATGCGAAAAGTGAAAGTGAAAATAATAGTGAATGGAAGGATTTTGCAACATACTTGATGGTAGAAAATTGTTTTGATTTGGGATTGGATCAACGTGTGTGTACTTATTGTTGTAACAAATTAAATCAAAACCGGATGCCTGCTAGAGCGGTTCATAATAATCTGGAATTGGTTGAGATTCCTTCTGAATTGAAGGATTTAAATACTTATGAATCTATTTTGATTCAAAGTATCCATCCCTTTCAGGCTATTGTACGAATGGAGCCAAAGACAGGGAAATTGCCTCCATCAGATTTACAGAGAGGATTAAAGGGAAGAGTTGTTTATTTGCCTCTAGATTTGAAGAAAAACATTAATACAATTGGAGTAGAGAAAGTGGAAGAGGAACCTCTGGTTATCTTAGTTAATGGGGTTCCGACAAAGAGTAAGAAAATCTGGCAAGATTTAGTGGATGTTATGAAAGTCAAAAAGGCAACATTGTATTTGAAGAAAAACAATAAGTACTACAAGAATGTATATGTTGCAGAAGAGGAAGTAAGTGAAGAAGAGGATAGCGATTTGTGTGCTGATCAAATTGAGAAAGTAGAAGCCTCTAAAAATGAAGAAATATATGAACATTATAGTGTTCATCCTTTGCATTCCAAGGACGTCATGGGGAATGCTATTGAGTTGTTTCAAATGAAACAAGCCAAAGGAAGTCCCATTAGTGTTTGGGAGGAAAGTTTGGAAGCTCGGTGTTTTCCACAGCTATTTCCAACAGGTCAAGGAGGAAGATATGATGAGCGACCTGATCAAATTCCTGCTTCTGAATACCGGACTTTACGATTGTATGCAGAAGATCCTAGGTTTCGTCAATGCATTCCCTATTTGTTTCATCTACTGTTTGAAAACGATCTGTCTGGACTGTCATATGCAGTGAACCACATCTTGAAAAGTGGTGTACAGATGCAAAATATCTCGGCAAGTGACTTTATGGATAAAGTCAATGTGCAAGACAGTATTTTGGATTCTCACCTGATTAATCTCATGGCGTGTCAGCGTGGTACTAATGAGTACTGGTACCGTCGTCATGGTGATTTAAAATGTATGCTGAGGAACTTAGGAACTCCCACATGGTTCCTCACTCTCAGCTGTGCCGAGTATGGCTGGGAAGACTTACTTGAATTTCTACGAGAGGCAAATGGAAACATTGAAAATATCGAATTCAAGACACCCGGAGAACTGTGCTCCTTGGATCCAGTGAATGTATGCAGGTACTTCAATCATAGATTTGAAGCTATGATGTATTTCATCATGAACAAGAAAAATCCACCTCTTGGAGAGGTGTTGGATTTCTTCCGGAGAAAGGAGTACCAAGCAAGAGGTGCTCCTCATATACATATGCTGCTGTGGATCAAAGATGCACCCAATTTTGGAACAGATCCGGATGACTTAGTGATGAGTTTCATAGAACAGTATTCTACATGTGCTGTTCCAAAGGCAAAGAAAGACAAAAGCCTAAGAGAACACGTTTTACGCTTCCAAAGCCATCGTTGTGGAAAGTACTGTCGTCGTAAATTCAGAAACAAGGACAAGTTCTACACAAAATGTCGTTTTGCCTTTCCACGACCGGTGATTTCTAAAGGAAGAGTGAACAGTTTGATGTCTTCACTGCAACATAATGTGATGAAGAAATGACCCAAAAATACGTACAATTTGAAAAGGAACGAAGAGTCCAAGTACATCAACGACTACAACCCAGTGATTTTGTCCATGTGGAATGCTAACATGGATATACAGTTTGTGGCTGATAACTGTATGGCTGTGGCTCGGTATGTGACATCTTACATCACCAAAAAAGAAAAGACAGAATTGAAGGATATGTGGGAGGACATTTCCCATGAAAAGAGCCTCAGTAAGAAGTTGTACAGTTTCAGTCTGAAGATGTTGTCGCATCGAGAAATCGGAGCTTACGAATGTTCTGACCGGTTTTCTTCTGCAAGTCTCTATGCCAAATCCAGGAGTATCATTTGGGCGAGTCTTGGTCTTGCTGCAACGCGTAATCGAGTTCTGAAACCTGTACGGGAAATTTAGTATTTGGCGGAGAAGGAGCCAAACAGTACAGATATTTTGAAGACCAACATGTTGGATACATATTATCCAAATAGAAGCAGTCACCTCGAGAATGTTTGTCTGTATGAGGTTCTACAAAATTACATATTCAAGAGGAACATCAAAGAAGATATTGATAAAGGAGTGTATGCTGTAATTGGAAGTGAGGGATGTCTGGTCAAGCAAAGAAAATGCCACTTGGTAAACCATCGAAAATTGAGTGGCGAATCTCCTGAAAGAAAAGAGTTTTTCTATTTAGCACTTTTGCAACTTTTCAAGCCTTGGCATGCAGAAGAGGAACTGCTTGGAGATTTCCTCTGTTACGAAGACTCTTTCAATGCCGCGAAGGAGACCATAGAATGTCCTGTTTTTCCCAAATATCTAGAAATGTTGAATGCGGAAATCGCGCAGGAAGCAACGATTGCAGCCGAGATTTCTAGAGACAGTTCTCAGGACAGTCAGAGTTCTGTTTCATTGAGTCAGGATCCACTAGGAGGACCAGTTATCGAAAATGAAGCTGCCACTGCCATGATTGCAGAGGAAAATATATGACAAAGTTACCAACCAAATAGATCATGGATTAAGTCATGAGAAGAAAGAGTGCTCATGTACGCCGTTGAAGCCTGTCCGACTGTAGGTGAGTGGAGAAGCGGGAACTGGAAAAAGTTTCCTCATTAAAGCAATTTCATGTTATTTGCAGAAAAGGACTGAGTCATCGCTGTCTTGTGTTGTCACCGCTCCAACTGGACTGGCAGCACATAGCATTAAAGGTATTACTTTGCATCGTCTACTGATGCTGCCAGTGGAGCATGATAACAAATTACAATACCACAAGTTATCTGGAGATGCTTGTTGTGAAGTTTCAAGAGTCTTGAGGAAAATGAAACTTCTTATCATTGACGAAGTAAGCATGGTTTCCAATGTCATGCTTGCCTTTGTGCATTTGAGAATGCAAGAAGTTCTCAAAACAGAGTATGATGTGTTATTTGGTGGCAAACACATCATTGTTTTCAGTGACCTTCTGCAGCTGACACCAGTGAAAGGACAATCTGTGTTCAAAATGCTCACGCATGAATATACCAGGAAGTGCCTAGGGAGCATTGGCAACGTCAATATATGGTTAAACTTCAATTATGCTGAACTGCGTGAAAATATGCGTCAAGCCAAGGATGAAGATTATAAGAATATTCTACAAGATGTTAGAATCGGAAAAGTGACCGAGCATGGGAAAGAAGCTTTACATGCACGATTACTATCAAATTTGTATCCAGAAGAAGACGTTGTGCCTGAGAATATTTTTCGGAAAATTACTGAGAAGAAATCTGGAATATGTTTGATGCCAACTCTTGCAGAATGTGCCATCTTTAACAACAAAATGTTGAATTTAGAAAACCAAGAGATTGTGAAACTGGAAGCTATTGACAGAATAGAGCATATGGGAGCAACAATTATTTTGTCTGAGAATTTGAAATCAAAATTGGATTCATTAGAGAAGACTATATCTAAAACTGCAGGTTTTGAAAAGACTCTGAATGTGTGCTTACATTGCCGTATCATTTTAAGAAGGAATTTACATGTTGAAAGAGGTCTGGTAAATGGATCAATGGGTAATGTTGTTAATTTTGAGAAATACAGAAATAGAGATGGAATTGAATTTTTAAAAATTAAATTTGATGGCATTGAGGAAGTACAGCTAATTGGTCGTTGCTCTGCTAGGTTTTTGCTTGTAAAAGACTTATATGTTCGCCGTAAGCAGTTTCCTGTTTGCTTGGCATATGCGGTGACAATCCATAAATCGCAAGGTTTAAGTGTAGACAGTGCATTGGTGAATATTGGCAGTTCTGTGTTCAAGGAGGGTATGGCATATGTGGCATTGTCACGAGTCAGAACTTTATCGGGATTGTACTTGATTGAGTGTGATGTCACAAACATTTGTGCGGATCTAGATTGTGTTAAGGAATACAATAGGTTAAGAAGAGAGTATGCGCCACATTTGCCTCAATATCCTTTGTTTGAGAAACGTGTGGTAGGCCGGAAACGAAGAAATGTGACCAATAGTAGAGAGGTTGTAGCAAAAAGACGAAAAGTCGATGAACCCGAAATTATAAGCAGAAAGAAAAAGGATTTTGTTGAAGATGTTGTTGGTTTTCAATTTGAAAACAGTTCTGGTGTCAACTGCTATGCTAATGTAGTGGTTAATGTTTTGTTTTCTCTAGAAAATTTAAAAGAAGAGATTGTGGTCAATTCGGATCAAAGATTTTGCAGCTTGTTGAATTCTGTGTTAGAGAAATGTAGCACTGATAGAACAAAAATAGAAAGTGTGTCTGAAATTCGAAATCTGTTAGACAAATGTTCAGGTCAAACGCAATTCTCTCAAAATATTCAGCAAGATTGTCAGGAGTTTTTAATGTATATGCTTGATGTATTACAAGATGAAGGTGTAGATGTAGATCACCTGTTTGGTCTTTCTTATCAATGGCAGCATGACTGCGAGAACTGTAGGGTATCAAGTACTACTAGTGTAGACTCAGAAAAATTTATATATATTTAACTTTGCCAGACAGTAAATCAGTGTCCTTTAATAAGCTAGTAAAAGCAGCCGATCACAACATGGAGTGTAGCCAATGTAAGTCTGAAATGTTGTCCACATTATTTATACGAACATATGGCCAGTATGTCATTTTAATGTTCCAACGATGTAGGCCTGATGGAACAAAATTGACAACTTTAATTAAAATTTTTGTGGCTTCGCAGTTGTCAATATCAGGAAGGACTTTTGTAACTGCAGTAATTATATATCATGACGGTCCTTCAACAACAACAGGACATTACACAGCTTATTTGAAGTCTAGAAACGGCTGGTCATTCTGCAATGATTCTGTTTTAACTTTTTTTAAAAAATTGCCTTTTGACCTTAAAAATTCTTACCTGGTGTTTTTACAACCAAAATTTTAGGGAAAGAATCTCGGGATTTGCTCTGAGGAATTTCAAGAGGTTCTAATGGCTCCTACACTATTTGGCCTTGAGGATAAGTGTAGTACAGAGTCAAAAGTTATTTTTCAGTTTTAAGTAGTTCCTGAAAAAAAAGAAGGTTTTCTTACAGAAAGTGATGGGCACGGATTAGTTAAAGGACAACAGAGTATTTCCCAAAGCAAACGGTGTTCTTACCATAACACTTGACGTCATGGAAAAATAACTGAATGAGTTCAGAAAAACTGTTTCTTTTAAGAAGCTAATTCAAGCAGCCAATCAAAACATGGAGTAGAGGTAATGTAAGTCTGCAATGCTGTCAACATATTTTGAACAAACGTTTGGTTATAATGTCATTTAAAAATTCCAACTATATAAACCTGATGAAAATAAGTTTTCAACTTTAATTTCAAATGTTGTGGCTACACACTCGTTGATTTTAGAAAAAAAATTCTAACTGCAGCTATTATATGACATGATGGTCCTTTGACAACATCCACTTATTACACATCTTAATAAAAATATTCTTACTTTCTGTTTTCAGAAGAAAGAATTTAGGGTAGGTGTTGGAATTGGGGGTTGCCCAAGTCTCAAAGGGGGTAGCATGGCATCAAGCGGGCAGGCCAAACTTCGAGGACATGTGAAGCACTCACGCAGTACCCTCAGTCAACACACCAGGCACACCACAAAAGAGGCAGGACACCAGTTTGAGTTGGAAAAAGATACGTCGTTTAGTAGGGTTTCCAACCTGCAAGGCAAAAGAATGCAAAACAGTAGTGTCACACAGGACGCCAAATGGCGCCAGAGCCAAGTGAATAAAGGGGGGAATTATTTACATAGGAAGTAGTCCATGCTGAAATAAAGAACAATTGTGATTAAATAACAGTAGACCTGGGGCCAATCTGGCGGGGCCAACTCAGGCTCTCATCCTTAGGGGGTTGGCTGAAATTGTAAATTGCAACATTAGCGTAAGTACACCTCATGCGTGACCATACCAACCCAACCCCTGTTAGGGAAAGAAACCATTAGGGCATCACGGCATAACATGGGCAGGAACACCTGCAATAAATCAGCCTATCTGGCCCATCAATCTGGTACATAACAAGGGCCTGGAATAACATCAGGCCAACCCGTTGACCAACCTAGGCGGAATATACATCACCCAGCATGATATCAGGTAGGGGCCCTCCTCCTAGATCAGGAACACCTGTCAGGACTCAACTAGGCTCCCTTTACCATCACTAAGGGGTATCAACATCAGGGTGTACACAGCAGTCAACCCTCCTTACTTCGGGACTCCCTTAGACATTTCCTTCCTCAGGGTACCTTAATAACTGGGGACCTCAGGCAACCCGTTCAGCAGGGACCTATATTTGCACTAAGGGAGAATAAAACTCTCTAGCCCAAAATATGCGATAAGGACAACCGGCTTGCTCCTGAGTTGTCTAGAAGGACAGTTAGGTACAGGCGATGTAGGGCAGTTCAATACTTCTCGTGCCCAAGTTGCAGGTGCCCTCTGCCAGACGGGCCGCCTGATAAAGTAACACAGTCCCCAGGGCCGGGCACCGGCAATGTACCCCGTTGCCCTCTTTATCCCCCACACAGTTAAATGTAGGCCCCACTCACCGGGCTCAATAGGTTCTGCGGGGCATCCTTTGGGGTCTCCTCTGCAGGGGGAGACCAGGCACCGACAATGTGCCTCGAGGCCCCCCTTTCCGCGGCGTCACCCGGGGCCCAGGCGTTCCAAAACGGCCTCTGGACGGCCACTCTCGCCTCACCCGGGCCTCCTTCTCTCACAGGGGCCTGGGGCTTCAACACGGTGTCTGGGCACCCGTGGGGGAAGCCTGCCTGGCTTTCCTCCCACGTTACAAGGCTCCTGCAGCCGGCTTCGTTGGAGGGGGCGGGGCTGGCACCGACAATGTGCCCCGGCCCCTCACTTAGGACCGCAGACCGGCGGGGTGGCCTCCCGCTCCGGTCGCTCCAATTCGGGGCTCCCCATTGACCACGGGGGCCCCGCACCAATACTTCACCTGGGTCCCCTTCCCTCACGGGGACCCAGGGCTTGGCGACGCTCTCCTCGCTCTGGCGGGCCGGCACCGACAGCGTGCCCCGGCCCCGCCTTCTCCACCGGCCCCTCGCGTGGGGCACAAACCGGCGGGGTGGCCTCCCGCTCCGGTCGCTTCTCTCGGGGCTCCCTCCTCGGCACGGGGGCCCCGCAACGGAGCTTCACCCGGGTCCCCCTCCTACCTCACGGGGACCCGGGGCTTCGATTCCCCGTCTCCCGGCCTTTCCGGCCGATAGCCAATCCCTACGCGGCCTTCAGGGGTCACGGCCGTGCAGGCCAATCAGTGCGTGGCGGGGGCGGGCCGATGACGCGGTCAGGCCCCCGTCACGTGACGAGGTAGACGGCGGCTTCAGGGCCTAGCGCGGCCCTCACTCCACTTCGGCGGCCCTCTCCTGGCACCGGGGGCCGCCGCAACGAGGCCCACAGCAGTGGGGGGGGTCCCACACACGTTGGGCCGCGGCGGTGATTCCCAGCGGCGATAAGGGGTAGGCTCCCTTGTAATTAATTAATTATATAGCGGACAGCGCGCTGGAACGAGGGTAGGCTCCTCAGCGCTATTCCTCCTCACAGTTTCCTCAGCACCTGCACAGCGCGATTCTCCTCAGCAGATGGCGCTATTTACAGCGCACTGCTCCTCACACAGCTGGCAAAGGGGGCCACAGCTTCCTTGGGGGCACCAACCTCCCCAAAACAGCGCTTCCACAGCACAGCGTCCAGCAGGTACACCTCACAGGGGCTCAATCCTCCCCAGGCGGCTCCACCCGGCCCAGCACTTCCAAGGGGGGCCACAGCTCCTCCAGAGGGGGTAGACAGTCCCACTGCAGTTCCTCAGGGGCAACTCCTCACCTCCTGGGGGGAATCCAATTAGCTCCTTCCCTTCCCAGTACTCTTTCAGCGCGGCGCTGGCATGGTTCAAGATCCCAACTGTGACAGGGACCTAGTCAGGGGCCCTCCCTTGTCAGGGGCCCATGGGGACAGCAGAGGGGGGGTTCTAGGGGTGCAGGGCCCAGCTCACAGGCCCATGTGGCGGTAGCACCTCACAGCAGGTCCCCTCTCTTTCTTGTCCCTGCGCTGACTGACTCTCTGGTGACACTTCTCCCTATTTATACCCTCCTCCCAGGCAGTGCCAGGACCTTCTAGAATGTTGGCACATGTAGCCTAAACTGGTTCTAGGGGAGGGGGTGAGCACCCTGGGTGCCAGGCTATCCCTCCAAAAGCTAGGGGTAGCTGGGTAATATTATCTAGACCGCTGACCTATGTCAGTCCAGTGGCAAAACCCATGGCCATGGCATCCATTTTAAAAGCAATACATTTCAGTCAGGTGCAGTTTTAAAATGGGGGTGCAGTTTTAAAATGGGGGATTTCACAAGTGCTCACATTATGTCAGGTAATTACATTTTCACAAGGTGTCTCACACCACTCATGGCCTATACAGGTTTAATCCCATGGGGGAGACAATCTAGATAAGGGGGTCAAAAGCGAAAAATTTGGGGGGGAAAAGGCCAAGTCCAACACGACTCCCCCCCAGCCAAAAGCCAGGGTAGACATATCAATGCCTTGATGGGCTTCCCTGCTTGGGGCGGAAAAAGGTGGACGCAGGCCTGCAACTACAGGAGCACCTGCAGTCTCTCCTCCACTCTGGAACCCGATGGTTCTCTTTCGCAACCCTCCCTTCACCAACAAAACCACCCCACTGGTGTTCCCTAGTGGGATGTTTCTCCTTCCTAGAGTGGGAGGCTCTAGCCTCAGGCTTGTAATTCCCTTGGACCACTCTCTTCTCTCCAAACTGCCACTGGTCCACCCACCTGGGGTCTACACCCTCAGACTGACCAGCCCTTAGGGGCGAGGCTCTCCTCCCCCTACTTCTCCTCCTAGGGTTCCTCCATCTCCTACGCTGGGGGACACCCTCAAACAACTCTCTCCCCAACCTGGAGCCAAAACCCACAGGCTGAACCGGTGACAGGGGCGAGTCCTCCCTCTCCCTGCACCCCCTCCCAGAGTTCCGCACCCTCCTAACTGGAGTAGTACCCCTGGGAGTCACCTCCGGGGGGACTCTGGTTACAGATGTCCCTCCCACCAGGGCAGGCAACCCCTGTCCCTGGCCACCCAACCCAGGATCTGCGCCCTGTGGCTGAGCTGGTGACAGAGAAGAGACCTTCCTCCCTCTGTACCCCCTCCCAGAGTTCCGCACCCTCCCACTGGGAGTAGTACCCCTGGGAGTCAAATTGGTAGGAACCTGAATTACAGGTACCCCACCCTCCAGGTCAGGCAACCCCTTAACCTGGAACCCCAGTCCAGGATCTAAACCCTGTGACTGGTCAAACCCCCGAACCACTGGAGCTCCAATTATTGAGGCTCCGGGTCCTCCTGACATGAGGGGATCCCTTCCTCTGGATGACACATCGGGACAGCCTAGACTCCCAACCTGGGGTTCTCTTAAAGAACACTCCAGACCCGGTGACCACAGCTGGGGCATCTCGGGACACCTCCCCGTCTCACTCCCTTCAGGATCACTTCCCTCAGCCTTCCCAGACGCTCTGGCACTTACCCAGAGGTCTGCCTCCCGTGCAAGTTCCCTGGGGTCTGAGAACCCGCACTGCAACAGATGGTGACGCAGTCTTGGGACACAACTCCTCAGCATGTGCTCCCGGATAACGGCATGGCACAGCCCTTCCCAATCCTCCACTGCTCTCCTCACCACCCAATCCTCCAGTACAGTCCAACACTCCTCCTCAAACTCTCCCCAGGACTGATGGAACAGCTTTCCCCTGCCCCTAAACACTAACCCGTCCTCCTCTTCCGGGGAATCAGGCACAGTCTCTTGGGTTTCGGGAGTGGGACTCCTTGCACTGGCTCTACACTCGCTGCCACCACTGGATCCCACCCTTTTCGGTGAATCCAGACTCCTAAAACCACTCTCAGGGGACAACCTACCCACCTGAGCTGATCTCTCCCTGGCGAAGGCCCTCTCCGCCTCCGCCATCCTCTCCAGCGCTAGGACTTTTTCAGTCTCTAGTCGCTGCTCTTCTACCCTCAGCTGCGCTAAGCCCTCGGCATGCCTGAGCTTTGCCAGCGCCAGCTGATACTCCCTTACTTCTCTCCTATCTACCCATTCTTCTGGGGACAGGGAAAGGGATGGGGCAGTGCCCCGGGACTGGACCCAGTGCGAGACTCCCTATCTTCGGTGCCCTCCACAGCTACTGGCGTCTCTGCCCTGCTAGACTCTTCCTCCTCCTCATCGGAGCAATTACCTCCCAGGGTTCTGGATGGGGAGCCCTCTCTCTGGTCTCTAACCCCCTGACCCTTCAAAACTTCGGGGGGTAGTCAGACAAGTCCCCATCAATCTCTAAGGGCTCTCCCCTCTTGAGGGCCTCATAGAGAAACAAATTCCTCCTAATGTTCCCTACTGGGGGTATCCCTCTCTCCAGGAGGAAGTCTATCACCTCCTGTTCGGTGTACTCCATCAGTTCCACTTCCTGGTAAATCAACCCCATTGTGGCGAGATACACCCGGGACACACCCTCCCAGTGGAACAAGGGGACAGTTCAGAACACCCTTCAGGAGGAAGCAATTTAGCAAACAATCTTCCAAACAATAATCCCCACCACAAGGCTCTACTTGTGGTGTAACCTGTGGCCGCTGTGGTACTGCGCAAACACAAGTCCTATCCCACCGCTTTGCCACCAAATGTTGGAATTGGGGGTTGCCCAAGTCTCAAAGGGGGTAGCATGGCATCAAGCGGGCAGGCCAAACTTCGAGGACATGTGAAGCACTCACGCAGTACCCTCAGTCAACACACCAGGCACACCACAAAAGAGGCAGGACACCAGTTTGAGTTGGAAAAAGATACGTCGTTTAGTAGGGTTTCCAACCTGCAAGGCAAAAGAATGCAAAACAGTAGTGTCACACAGGACGCCAAATGGCGCCAGAGCCAAGTGAATAAATGGGGGAATTATTTACATAGGAAGTAGTCCATGCTGAAATAAAGAACAATTGTGATTAAATAACAGTAGACCTGGGGCCAATCTGGCGGGGCCAACTCAGGCTCTCATCCTTAGGGGGTTGGCTGAAATTGTAAATTGCAACATTAGCGTAAGTACACCTCATGCGTGACCATACCAACCCAACCCCTGTTAGGGAAAGAAAACATTAGGGCATCACGGCATAACATGGGCAGGAACACCTGCAATAAATCAGCCTATCTGGCCCATCAATCTGGTACATAACAAGGGCCTGGAATAACATCAGGCCAACCCGTTGACCAACCTAGGCGGAATATACATCACCCAGCATGATATCAGGTAGGGGCCCTCCTCCTAGATCAGGAAAACCTGTCAGTACTCAACTAGGCTCCCTTTACCATCACTAAGGGGTATCAACATCAGGGTGTACACAGCAGTCAACCCTCCTTACTTCGGGACTCCCTTAGACATTTCCTTCCTCAGGGTACCTTAATAACTGGGGACCTCAGGGCAACCCGTTCAGCAGGGACCTATATTTGCACTAAGGGAGAATAAAACTCTCTACCCCAAAATATGCGATAAGGACAACCGGCTTGCTCCTGAGTTGTCTAGAAGGACAGTTAGGTACAGGCGATGTAGGGCAGTTCAATACTTCTCGTGCCCAAGTTGCAGGTGCCCTCTGCCAGACGGGCCGCCTGATAAAGTAACACAGTCCCCGGGGGCGGGCACCGGCAATGTACCCCGTTGCCCTCTTTATCCCCCACACAGTTAAATGTAGGCCCCACTCACCGGGCTCAATAGGTTCTGCGGGGCGTCCTTTGGGGTCTCCTCTGCAGGGGGAGACCAGGCACCGACAATGTGCCTCAAGGCCCCCCTTTCCGCGGCGTCACCCGGGGCCCAGGGGTTCCAAAACGGCCTCTGGATGGCCACTCTCGCCTCACCCGGGCCTCCTTCTCTCACAGGGGCCTGGGGCTTCAACACGGTGTCTGGGCACCCGTGGGGGAAGCCTGCCTGGCTTTCCTCCCACGTTACAAGGCTCCTGCAGCCGGCTTCGTTGGAGGGGGCGGGGCTGGCACCGACAATGTGCCCCGGCCCCTCACTTAGGACCGCAGACCGGCGGGGTGGCCTCCCGCTCCGGTCGCTCCAATTCGGGGCTCCCCATTGACCACGGGGGCCCCGCACCAACACTTCACCTGGGTCCCCTTCCCTCACGGGGACCCAGGGCTTGGCGACGCTCTCCTCGCTCTGGCGGGCCGGCACCGACAGCGTGCCCCGGCCCCGCCTTCTCCACCGGCCCCTCGCGTGGGGCACAGACCGGCGGGGTGGCCTCCCGCTCCGGTCGCTTCTCTCGGGGCTCCCTCCTCGGCACGGGGGCCCCGCAACGGAGCTTCACCCGGGTCCCCCTCCTACCTCACGGGGACCCGGGGCTTCGATTCCCCTTCTCCCGGCCTTTCCGGCCGATAGCCAATCCCTACGCGGCCTTCAGGGGTCACGGCCGTGCAGGCCAATCAGTGCGTGGCGGGGGCGGGCCGATGACGCGGTCAGGCCCCCGTCACGTGACGAGGTAGACGGCGGCTTCAGGGCCTAGCGCGGCCCTCACTCCACTTCGGCGGCCCTCTCCTGGCACCGGGGGCCGCCGCAACGAGGCCCACAGCAGTGGGGGGGGTCCCACACACGTTGGGCCGCGGCGGTGATTCCCAGCGGCGATAAGGGGTAGGCTCCCTTGTAATTAATTAATTATATAGCGGACAGCGCGCTGGAACGAGGGTAGGCTCCTCAGCGCTATTCCTCCTCACAGTTTCCTCAGCACCTGCACAGCGCGATTCTCCTCAGCAGATGGCGCTATTTACAGCGCACTGCTCCTCACACAGCTGGCAAAGGGGGCCACAGCTTCCTTGGGGGCACCAACCTCCCCAAAACAGCGCTTCCACAGCACAGCGTCCAGCAGGTACACCTCACAGGGGCTCAATCCTCCCCAGGCGGCTCCACCCGGCCCAGCACTTCCAAGGGGGGCCACAGCTCCTCCAGAGGGGGTAGACAGTCCCACTGCAGTTCCTCAGGGGCAACTCCTCACCTCCTGGGGGGAATCCAATTAGCTCCTTCCCTTCCCAGTACTCTTTCAGCGCGGCGCTGGCATGGTTCAAGATCCCAACTGTGACAGGGACCTAGTCAGGGGCCCTCCCTTGTCAGGGGCCCATGGGGACAGCAGAGGGGGGGGGGTTCTAGGGGTGCAGGGCCCAGCTCACAGGCCCATTTGGCGGTAGCACCTCACAGCAGGTCCCCTCTCTTTCTTGTCCCTGCGCTGACTGACTCTCTGGTGACACTTCTCCCTATTTATACCCTCCTCCCAGGCAGTGCCAGGACCTTCTAGAATGTTGGCACATCTAGCCTAAACTGGTTCTAGGGGAGGGGGTGAGCACCCTGGGTGCCAGGCTTTCCCTCCAAAAGCTAGGGGTAGCTGGGTAATATTATCTAGACCGCTGACCTATGTCAGTCCAGTGGCAAAACCCATGGCCATGGCATCCATTTTAAAAGCAATACATTTCAGTCAGGTGCAGTTTTAAAATGGGGGTGCAGTTTTAAAATGGGGGATTTCACAAGTGCTCACATTATGTCAGGTAATTACATTTTCACAAGGTGTCTCACACCACTCATGGCCTATACAGGTTTAATCCCATGGGGGAGACAATCTAGATAAGGGGGTCAAAAGCGAAAAATTTTGGGGGGAAAAGGCCAAGTCCAACAGTAGGTAAGTGGCCTATAATGATTCTAGGGGTTGATGTAATTTTATGTACTGTTTTAAATTGCTTTGTGATTAAAAGTGATGTAGAGAATTAAATAATTGTAGTAGTCATAGAGGTAGTGTAAGTCTGCTTCATAGTAAGCAGTATCAGTGTCATAGGAAATGTGGAACATGAGTGAGCAAGAAGGGTGAGATATTACTAGTACAGAATTGTGAAAGTGATCTTGAACGTTTTCTTTCTGAAAGTTGCGGAAAAAGAAAATGACGGGATTTGCTTAGAAGAATTCCAAGAGTTATAAATGGCTCTTACACGATTTGGCCTTGTGGAAAAGTGTGGTAGAGAGCGAGAAGTCATTTATTGTATGTAACATATTTGTCAAAACGATGGAGCTTTTCTTTCAGAAAGTGGCGGGCTGAAAATAATAACAGCACAACAGAGTGTAAGCTGTTCATAGGATATCCTTCGACGTCATGGAAAGTAAGTTAATTTTAAGGAGTTCTGATTTTTGATTGGTTATGTTATATGTGTTTTTTAAACACAATCATTTTGATTGTGTTTTTTTCCCCCGCTGTTATATGATGAATACCTTCAAGTCACTGTTTTTAGTGAAATTTGATATATTCTGAGAACAGCAAAAATAAACCATTTAACATGTATAATTAATTCTGTACTTTTTGTATTTATGATATACATTTAGAATTGTGTAGGAGGCATGGAGAAGCTGAGGCTTCTGTAAGCGTCAAAGTTGTTGCATGCAGTGCTCACCTTCTGCGTAGTCTTTCATATGATAGACTACATCTGCACAATGAGATACCTAAGCAAAGGAAACACAGGTGATGTGATTGTGGAATGAGCAAAAAAAATTGCACGTTTTTCAATTACATTACCTGTGTTTCCTAACATTACGCATCACATTGTGTAGATGAGGTTTAGGCCTGTTCCAGGAGACAGAGGAGGTCTGACGTTTGTTCAAGAGTGCAGTGGACATGACTCACTTCGTTGGTAGGCCTGCACATGTATTATCTCCTCTGTACTCTTCAACAAGACTAAATTTCATCTGCAACCCTGAGTAGGACTCACCTGAAACACATCTGTGGATAGGCCACACCTTATCAGCATCTAGAAACAATCATTTAAAATGTTAAGGGCAGATTTATGATGGCCGTGCGCCTCTTTTGCGCCGCTGTTCCGTCACTTTTGTGACGCAGCAGCAGTGTAAAAGATGCACCATGTTGCAAGATAGGCCTCACTTCATCTCCAACAAGATACTGTCAGTTTAAAATGTATGTAATTAGGACTGTGTAGGGGGCATGGAGAAGCTGAGGCTTCAGTAAGTGTCAAAGTTGTTGCATGCAGTGCTGAACTTCTGCGTACTCTTTCATATGCTGGACTACATCTGCACAATGAGATACCTAAGCAAAGGAAACACAAGTGATGTGATTGTGAAATGAGCAAAAGAAATTGCACGTTTTTCAATTACATCACCTGTGTTTCCTAACATTACGAATCACAATGTGCAGATCAGGTTTAGGCCTGTCCAGGGAGACAGAGGAGGTCTGGCCTTTGTTAAAGAGTGCAGTGGACAGGACTCACTTCATTGGTAGGCATGGACATGTATAATCTCCTCTGTACTCTTCAACAAGTCTAAATTTCATCTGTAACCCTGAGTAGGCCTCACCTCAAACAAACCTCTGGATAGGCCACACCTTATCGTCATCCTGAATCAATCATTTAAAATGTTAGGGACAGATTTATGATAGCCGTGTGCCTCTTTTGCGCCGCTGTGCGTCACTTTTGTGACGCAGCGGCGGTGCAAAAGATTTGCTATGTTGCGACATATTTACAACTTGATGGATCTAGGCAGATGTGTCATGCTGTAAAGTCCTGTGCCACATGAAACCGATGCAGCAGTGATGCAAAAGATGCACCATGTTGCAAGACAGGCCTCACTTCATCTCCAACAAGATACCGTCAGTTTAAACTGTAAACATTTAGGACTGTGTAGGGGGCATGGAGAAGCTGAATCTTCTGTAAATGTCAAAATTGTTGTATACAGTGCTCAACTTCTGTGTACTCTTTGATATGCTAGACTCCATCTGCACTATGAGATACCTAAGCAAAGGAAACACAGGTGATGTGATTGTGAAATGAGGAAAAGAAATTCCACATTTTTCAATTACATCACCTGTGTTTCCTAACTTTACGAATCACATTGTGCAGATGAGGTTTAGGCCTGTCCACGGACACAGAAGAGGTCTGGCCTTTGTTCAAGAGTGAAGTGGCCATGACTCACTTCATTGGTAGGCCTGCACATGTATTATCTCCTCTGTACTCTTGAATAAGCCTAAATTTCATCTGCAACCCTGAGTAGGCCTCACCTCAAACAAACCTCTGGATAGGCCACACCTTATCGTCATCCTGAATCAATCATTTAAAATGTTAGGGACAGATTTATGATGGCGGTGCGCCTCTTTTGTGCCGCTGTTGCATCACTTATGTGATGCAGCAGTGATGCAAAAGATGCACCATGTTGCAAGATAGGCCTCACTTCATCTGCAACAAGATACTGTTAGTTTAAAATGTATATATTTAGGACTGTGTAGGGGGCATGGAGAAGCAGAGGCTACTGTAAGTGTCAAAGTTGTTGAAAAACTGTTTGTCCTTCAATCTTTTCCCTTGTCTTTTCAAATTTTTAAATACATGTTTTAATATTTTTCAAATTTTTGTTCTTTCTTTCACAGATTGAAAGTATAAAAATAACAAGTGACTAAGTTAACGACAATTATAAGGTAAATGTTTTGTGCTCTTTTCATTACATTTCTATCACATTTAATTTCTATTAGTTCCACTGCTTCATTTCTTTAACCCTCAGTTTCCTGCCTTTGCTACTTCTCTCATTCCTTTCTCTATTACTTACTTACTCTACTCCTTCCACTCCTTTTCTCAGTCCCTCTGTTCTCATAGTTCCTCACTCCTGTTCACTCACTCCGTCTCTATTACTCTCACTGTCTCTGACTGATCACTCTTTCACTACTAGTTCTTTATGCTTTCTCCCTGTAGTTCAAGCACACTAAGGGGCATATTATCAACACAGGCAATAAAATTATCGCTGCTTTTATCGGCAGAAAACTGCTGCAAAAGCGGCTTTAGCGGCAGTTTTCTGCCGCAAAAGCGACTTTAGCGGCAGATTTCTGCCGATAAAAGCAGCGATTATCGGCAGAAAATTGCTGCAAAAGCGGCTTTAGCGGCAGTTTTCTGCCGCAAAAGCGGCTTTAGCGGCAGATTTCTGCTGATAAAAGCAGCGATAATTTTATCACCTATGTTGATAATATGCCCCTATGTTATTTACATTTCTTTGCTGTTTCAATCATTCCTTTTCTGTTACTTCTTCTTTTCTGCTTTCTGTTTTTTCTCTCTGTTATTCCACATGTTTTAATCTTATTTTGAACATTCACTCACATTCTGTAAGAAACTCTTGTTTATTATTCTTCTACTCTCCTTTTTTTTTTTCACTTCCTTATCTATTTTGTTTTTCACAATTATACCCTCTTCCATCTTTTCTTCGGTAAATAGATCTATTAAACAGTATCTCTGTGTTACTCCCTATAGCTGTCTTTCTTTTAACATTACTCTCTGTTTCCTTCCCTTATACTTACTCTTCTTTTTAAAAAAAAAAAAATTTGTTTCGCTTCCGGTTCGCGTACCGGCGAGCGAACCGGGAAGCGAACCAAAAGAAATAGAGGGTGCCAGAGTGCTAAACATTCTAGCAATTTTTTTATAAAGGGGAGGTAGTTCTGAAAATAACTTTTTTTTAAATTATTTTTGTTGTTTTATATTTTTTTATTATTTTTCTGAATTTTTTTTTACTTTTTTTGTATTTTTTGAACGGTTTTATATATTTTTTGTTTTTTTTGGGGGGGAAACGAAAACGATTCATTGTAAAGGGCTCAACAGGAGCAACAAAAAAAAAAGAATTTATTCTCTGGGGCGTTTCGGACAATCATGATTATCAATTGCTAAGTTGATTAAATTGATGCTACTTTCTCTGTAGCAAATCAACTGACCGCAACGCACGCACACTTGTTTAATTGTCCCGAACCTCATCTGTATATTTGGGACCATGTCCCTAGCCTCTGGTCCCGTCACTTCCTCTACATTTGATCTTTGGGCCACAGGAGGGGGGTTGTCCTGCAGGTCACGTAGCTGCGCAGCACTGTAGTTGATAGGGTGCCACCTCTCCATATGGCGATGCATCGTATAATTGCCATAACTGTATTTTTTATTTGTCCCTCTGGACAGATCTTTCTTGCATATAAGGCAAGTTACATACCGGGCATTCACTTTTTTTTGGCCCCGGGGATATTTAAAAAATTGCCAAATAAAACTCTCTTTGACACGGGACGTCCTAGGCTCTTCTTCCAAAAACTGCCTTGTCTCTTGCTCCTCTTCTTCTTCTTCCTCTTCTTCCTCCTCTTGATTGAGGATTACCTGAGGAGGTGGTCCTCTCTTGCTAGGAGGTGGTGGTGGTGGTGGGGGTGCACCAGCTGAAGCTACAACACTTGCCATTGCTAAGTGATGAAAAAAGGTCTTCCTCTCACAAAGATGAAAGTCAGAGTGAGAAAACAAGGAGGGGTTTTTATCATTTGGGAAAAAAAATAGTTCTGAACCAATGAAAAGTGTTATTTTTAGGTTACATGACCTAGCCTTACATCATTAGGAAACCAAAAGTGAAATGAACCAATGAAAGGTTTTATTAACAAGTCACATGACCTGTTATGCTTACGTTACGCGCTCCGCGCCGCGTCCCGGATCGCTTCCGGGAAGCTGCGCTTCGCACCTCGCTTCGCGTACCGGAGCACTTCCGGGTGCGCTAACGCGACGCGTCATATGACGCATTACGCGACAACGCGATAGGTCGCGGTTACACGACGCGTCACCATGTTGTTGTTTTTTTTCACAACCATGTACCATGTTGTTTTTTAACGCGGCAGTTGCGCAAACGGAACGTTTACCGGTTTGCGGACCTGGTCGCGGCAGCAAATTGAGCTAACGGGACGCTACCCGGTTCGCGGACCGGGAGCGAAACAAAAAAAAATATTAAAAAAAAATACATAAAAAAATTGTATTAAAAACATATAAAATATATTTTTCGATTTAAAGAAGAATATATTTTAAAGCTTTTGATATTTACTATTAAAAAAACATTGAAATTCACTGAAAAAACAATAGGTTATAGACCATATATAGTTAGGCATTAGCATTTACAAAACCTTGAAAATTCACTGAAAAAACCATAGGTTATAGACCATATATAGTTAGGAATTAGCATTTACAAAACCTTATTTTACTCACACAAAACCATTGAAATTCCATATATAGTTAGTTGCACTAACTATATATCGCGCACCCGCAATCCACTGCTGATGATGTCACATATTACATCATTCATGACATGGTCAGTGACATCACTGATGCCATCGCTGATGACATCTCAAATGACATCACTGATGACATCACTGATGACATCTCATTTGACATCAATGATCACATCACTGATGATATCATTCATGTGACAATACAATGCATCTCCTCACACTTTAATATAACCTCTGTTACACCCAGTGTTTAATACAGAGTATAATTTTTGAAACCATTGACACACCAATACTAGTTACTACATACGCACTCACTGATTCCTACTTCTACACACACATTCACTCATTCACCCATACAATCATTCATACATACAATGACTCATCTTTACAACACTATCATATGCACTCATACACCTATACAGACACTCACACTCTGCCACTCATCCATGGAGTTACTAACACACCTAGTCAGTCCTGTAAAGAATCAACCACACTTCCATTTTCTAATCTATACAGTTAAACATAGAGCACATAACATTTTCAAACATATACTAACACATACTTACTCTCTTATACAATCATTGATACAAGTACACATTGATCTGCACAGAGTCACACACCTCCCAGCCAGCCACACACACACTCAGTCTCCCATACAAATAATTGGGCAACCAATCAATAACCCATATAGTTACTCATATAGCTACTGATCAACACATGCAGCAGTTTACAGAACAACAGAAATAATGATGCACAAATTAAGACAGTTTAGTCACTAACCCATGCACTTAGTGAGACACATTTAATCACTCACTCATACAGTCAGTCATGCACCTACTAAATCCTTCGTCCAGACACTTATACATCCACTCATTCTTCAATATGTAAGACATATTTTAACTTTACAGAAACATACAGTCACTGGATGTAGTCATCAGTGATGTCATCAGTGATGTCATTTGAGATGTCATCAGTGATGTCACCAGTGATGTCCCTGACCATGTCATGAATGATGTAATATGTGACATCATCAGCAGTGGATTGCGGGTGCGCGATATATAGTTAGTGCAACTAACTATATATGGAATTTCAATGGTTTTGTGTGAGTAAAATAAGGTTTTGTAAATGCTAATTCCTAACTATATATGGTCTATAACCTATGGTTTTTCCAGTGAATTTTCAAGGTTTTGTAAATGCTAATTCCTAACTATATATGGTCTATAACCTATGGTTTTTTTCAGTGAATATATATATATATATATGTATATATATATATATATATGTATGTATATATATATATATATATATATATATATATATATATATATATATATATATATATATATATATATATATAATATTATACAGAGTCTTATGTTTACATTTCCCCTTTTGCGAATTTGCACATATTTTAACATTCAAACATTTATGTAATTGAATGTGATTGGTGCTATAAGCTATCGTTTTTTATTTGAAAAACTATAAAACTCATTAGGAGGGTTTTTAAGATGCTTTTACCATAATTTATGCTTATTTATATGTATTATAGAAATGTTGGTAATATTTATTTATTAACATCTATTATATAAAGCATAATTGCAGAGGTATTAGAATTTGACTCTGTTTGTAATAAGGAAATGACTGATTATGTTTTTCACGTTTATGCCTATGACGTGGTAACTTTTGCACTTGAACTGTCACTTTAAATATGGGAGGCACTCCACATGCGCGTCATGTGATCAAGGGCACTGTGTTGGCCGAAACGCGTCATGGAGGTGGTGCAGGGCGTTATTGCAAGAAAATAAAATAGCATTGCACCAAACCTTGGTGTCAGCCGACACACTGAGGAGTCGTGAGGCAGCAGCGACGGATATGTCTAATGACTCTCCCAGTGGGGAGACATTGATGATAGCAAGCTCGACTTTAGCCCCCATAGCTAACCAAACCGCCGCAGAGCTGTTAAAAAAACTGGAGAAGTTTAGTCGAATGGAACAATCAAAATGGTGGAGCACAAGTCACTTACGCGCTATCTGGAGGTGGGAAGAGTCCTGAGGGGGTTAAGAATAAAGCTAGCCCCTAGCTACCAAAATTCCGGACCCCTGCATGCTATCTGAATGGGCTGAGACAAATTTAGAATCTTCACGACGTTTGTTAGAGATTGTGGTCAATACGCTGAAAGTGACCGATTAACTCTGCAACGCAATATCAAAGAAACCAATGATGAAATTTCTAAGTTGGAACAAACAGAAGTAATACAAAGACACAGAAATGAAATGTTGGTCAGATTACAAAAGGAAGAGGATATAATAAAATAGAGAAAGACCTTTAAGTTTCACCGAGACAAATGCAATTATGAGCAGGGGCGTGTGTTCATATTCACTAAAAAGTATGACAATGCCAAAACAATCAGCACTGCAAGAGGGATTAGAGAACAACAACCGAGTACTAGCGGAAATCCCACTATGCAGTCCTCTGCATCCGACCTCAGCTCTGCTATTGACAGTGAATCAGAATTGGACCAAGCGGGAGCATCAAAGGCGATGGGGTTTCCGAAACGATCCCTGGCAGGCAACAAACCCTCAGGTCCAATGCAAGAAATGCAGATGTGGCAAGAGCAGGAATGAAAAACGGAGAGCAAGATGCAGATGCAGCAAAACCTAACAAAAAGAAAAATGTGAACAAAAGGTGGCAACGGAAGCATTAATGAAAGATGCAAACTCTAGTACAATCATCAATCTGACAAACATTGTCATACTTAGCATAGAGGAAACAGAAACCTTGTCTCTTGGATTATCATACAGCCCACAAGCGAATTTTGACTATGCTAACACCAGGATCGATGTGTATAAATTTGTACGTAAACTGAAGCTACGCAAATATCACACATTGCGAGGGGCAAGCACAGGAACTCAAGGGCCAGCATATGCATTGCCTGCTGTTAATCTCGAAGAGTTATCAACACAAGATGGCATGTTATTAAATGATTTGGAGAAATTGCATGTAGAGAGCAGTACAACCACACAAGGATTCCAGCCTATGGAAATGGGAACAAGAGAAAATGTGCGCACTCTATTCAATCCCAAATCAACTTTTTGCCCCCTAATGCTGAGAGACAATCTGGACTTGTTTAGTGAAAAAGTTACTAAGGAGTTAAAATCACTTTACTACAAGACAATGCACTCAACAAGAAAATGTAACCAGCAAAATAATGAGTATCGCAAATTGGTGAAGAAGTTACAAAAAATTATAATTCGCCAATCTGACAAAGGGGACAACATTGTGTTGTGGCCACACGACATGTACATGAAAGAAGCACTGGGTCAACTGAACAACAGAGATTGCTACAGACGCTGTAGTCAATTACAAGTCAATGCAGCACGCAATGAGTTCTATGGAAAACTTATAGCATGGAAGTCAGCAGGTTTACTTTCTATGGATGAATTTAAATTTTAAAAAAGTTATCACCCCAAACTTCCGGCAATTTACTTTATCCTAAAAGTTCACAAATGTATTTTAACCCCCCTGGTAGGCTTATTATATCTGCTTGTCGTGGGCTGCTAGAGAACACATTACGGTATGTGGACTTCTTTCTACAGAACCACATCAAAAGTCTCCCATCGTATATATAGGACACAAGTGACTATTTGAGAAAAATGAGTGGAGTACAATGGCAAGCGGATTATCTATTGATAACTCTGGACGTTACAACTTTGTACACCAGCATTAATCACTGTGATGGAATCAGGGCACTGGAGTATTATTTCAATACAAGATCAGAGGACATGCATTTGCAAACAAAATGTTATCTAACATGATTTTAACCTGTCTTGAAAACAATTTCTTTTTATTTAACAACCAGATTTTTAACCATATCAGGGGAGTAGCTATGGGGGCCTGTTTTTCTCCCAGTTACGCGTGCCTCCATATGGGTTACAGGGAGGAACAGGTCCTAAGAAATGAATATCTGGAAGTTTTAGAAAGTCAGGTTTTATGCTGGTACATATTTATTGATGATATTTTTTGATTTGGAGGGGAACTGAAGAAAGTGCTCAAAGATTTGTGAAAGGTATTAACTGTAATTCTTTTAATCTGGGTTTTACAACGCACATGAGCAGAGAGACTATGACGTGGAAGTGTATATTTCAGAAAACAGGGTGAAAACCAAATTACATAGAAAGGTAACAGCTGGAAACTCTATTTTACATGCTACAAGCCATCACCCTGCTCATTTGATTAACAGCATTCCATACGGGGAGATGCTACGAATACGCAGGGTATGCAATGATGACAATAAGTGCAGGATAGCTCAGTTAAAGAGCAAGAATAGGTTCCTGGACAGGGGCTATTCAGAAAAAATACTTGATACTGCCATGAGAAAAACAGCTATCCTTAACCAAACACAGGCACTCACGACCCGTGAAAAACTAGTGACTGCACAAGATGTGCCCTCAACTAGACTTATTATAATATACAGTTTACAACACAAAGCTATACGCAAAATCGTGAACAAGAATTGGCCTTTGGTACAAAGTGACCCAGTCTTGAATAACCAATCTATCCGGTCACCAAATCTAACTTTTAGGAAGGCTCAATCAATGAGCAATTCCCTTGTAAAAAGTAGTCCGGAGATTTTGGTGACTAAAACCTGGTTAAGTCCAAAAAATGGATTTCCACGCTGTAAAACATGCAAAGCATGTAAATATGGGGTTGACCAAACAAACTACAATACACCGTTCAAACCGAATCCAGTACCAATAAACAAGAGTCTCAACTGCAAAACTGAATACGCAGTATATGTATTGGAGTGCTCATGCAAACTGCAATATATAGGAAGCACTAAATTGCAGGTACACAAGCGAGTACTCCAATATCTGAGAGCAATCGTTAACCACGATGTAAGTTACCCGGTTGCACGCCACTTTAAAGAATATCATGACAGCAAGTTGGACAATTTTAAATATTTTGTCATAGATTCCATTCTGCCCCAGAAACGAGGGGGGAACCGGGAGGCTTTACTGCGTAGGTCAGAAACACGGTACATTTTGGAACTGGGCAGTAAGATACCCCAGGGCTTAAATTCAAGTAAAGATTTTTATACATGTCTGTGATCTGAATTTAGCTTTTAAATTAATTTTTTTATTAGATCTTAAAAACTCCATATTTAACTGCTGCCTGCACAATAATATGTTTTTTTCGTTCCTGTTTCTTTCATGCACATTTGCACATTATTAGGTTGCGGCTGTGACCATTATATGTCAACACATTTCTTTAGCACAAGCACTTTTAGGCTGTTTAAATCTTGAAAACATCATTAATTATGGCCCACTTGGGCAATATTATACAAAGTCTTATGTTTACATTTCCCCTTTTGCGAATTTGCACATATTTTAACATTCAAACAATTATGTAATTGAATGTGATTTGTGCTATAAGCTATGTTTTTTTATTTGAAAAACTTTAAAACTCATTACGAGGGTTTTTAAGATGCTTTTACTATAATTTATGCTTATTTATATGTATTATAGAAATGTTGGTAATATGTATTTATTAACATCTATTGTATAAAGCATAATTGCAGAGGGATTAGAATTTGACTCTGTTTGTAATCAGGAAATGACTGAGTATGTTTTTCATGTCTATGCCTATGACGTGGTAACTTTTGCCCTTGCACTGTCACTTTAAATATCGGAGGCACTCCACATGCGCGTCATGTGATCAAGGGCACTGTGTTGCCCAAAGCGCATCATGGCGGTGGTGCAGGGCGTTATCGCAAGAAAATAATATAGCATTGCACCAAACCTGGGTCTACGTCCGTTGTTTTGGAGTGAAACAGTGTCACGAAATGGAGTAAGCAGCATATATATATGATCAAGACCCAGTGGGGGTCGAAACGCGTCATGGCGGACTGGCTGGTCGGAGAAATAAAAAATTCAAATTTGTTGGCACCAGAGTTGTGGGTCGACTTTTCATTTCTTGCCTGGAATCAAGGCGGTGGAAAGCAACGATTGAAATTTATATATATATCTATATATATATATATTCACTGAAAAAACCATAGGTTATAGACCATATATAGTTAGGAATTTGCATTTACAAAACCTTGAAAATTCACTGAAAAAACCATAGGTTAGAGACCATATATAGTTAGCTGGACATTTTGTTGACATAAAACCAATGAAATTCCATATATAGTTAGTTGCACTAACTATATATCGCGCACCCGCAATCCACTGCTGATGATGTCACATATTACATCATTCATGACATGGTCAGTGACATCACTGATGACATCACTGATGACATCTCAAATGACATCACTGATGACATCACTGATGACATCTCAAATGACATCACTGATGACATAATCTAGTGTCTGTGTGTTTTTGTAAAGTTTAAATATGTTTTACATATTGAAGAATGAGTGGATGTATGGAAGACTGAGTGTGTGTGTGGCTGGCTGGGAGGTGTGTGACTCTGTGCATATCAATGTGTACTTGTATCAGTGATTGTATAAGAGAGTAAGTATGTGTTAGTATATGTGTGAAAAGTAGGGTGTTCTGTGTTTAACTGTATAGATGAGGAAATCGAAGTGTGATTGATTCTTCACAGGACTGACTAGGTGTATGAGTGCATATGATAGTGTTGTAATAATGAGTGACTGTATGTATGATTGATTGTATGGGTGAATGAGTGAATGTGTGTGTAGACGTAGGAATCAGTGAGTGCGTATGTAGTAACTGGAATTGGTGTGCCATGATGTCATCAGTGATGTCATTTGAGATGTCATCAGTGTTGTCATTTGAGATGTCATCAGTGATGTCATCAGTGATGTCACTGAAGTATGGTGTTCTGTGTTTAACTGTATAGATGAGGAAATGGAACTGTGATTGATTCTTTACAGGACTGACTAGGTGTGTGAGTAACTCCATGGATGAGTGGCAGTGTGTGAGTGTCTGCATAGGTGTATGAGTGCATATGATAGTGTTGTAATAATGAGTGACTGTATGTATGAGTGATTGTATGGGTGAATGAGTAAATGTTTGTGTAGACGTAGGAATCAGTGAGTGCGTATGTAGTAACTGGTATTGGTGTGTCATGATGTCATCAGTGATGTCATTTGAGATGTCATTTGAGATGTCATCAGTGATGTCATCAGTGATGTCACTGACCATGTCATGAATGATGTAATATGTGACATCATCAGCAGTGGATTGCGGGTGCGCGATATATAGTTAGTGCAACTAACTATATATGGAATTTCATTGGTTTTATGTCAATAAAATGTCCAGCTAACTATATATGGTCTCTAACCTATGGTTTTTTCAGTGAATTTTCAAGGTTTTGTAAATGCAAATTCCTAACTATATATGGTCTATAACCTATGGTTTTTTCAGTGAATTTCATTGGTTTTTTAAAAGCTAATATCTATAGCTGTAAAATATATTCTTTATTACGTGACGTATCACGTAGCCACGTGAGACGCCTCATGACGCGTCGCATAACCGTGACGTATCGGCTCTGCAGCGCAAACAAAACCCGTAACGTAAGCGTGCTGGAGCACGCTTACAGATATATATATTTTTTTTAACCTTAATTAGACAAAATCCACACGTGCACATATCTTGAGGCCTTGCAAAGGCACATCAAACAAACAGTCCCTACAATTTTGCCAAGTTTGCTGGAAATCTATTCCCTTAATTTTTTTTTTACTGTTTCTCTTGATTTTCCCCTTGTTACGCTTACCGGGACGCTACCCGGTACGCGAACCGGACGCTCCAAAAACACAAGATGGCGGACTCCCGCTACGCTGCCGGTTAGCTGCCCGGTTCGCGTACCGGGAAGCGCCTCTACCGCGAAAAATCGCGGGGGACTTTAATATCCCCCTCATCAATCCTAGGGGGTCAGGAGGGGTTTACCTTGCCCCCTTTCCTTCATTTCCCCCTTCTTTTTTCACCACATCTTGTCTCTCGAACCTACCGAGAGACAAGATGGTGGCCGCTCCGGACTGTTTACAATGTTGACAGCTACGCTGCCGGTTAGCTGCCCGGTTAGCTGCCCGGTGAGCTGCCCGGTGAGCTGCCCGGTTCCCGTACCGGGACGCGCCTCTACGGCGTAAAATCGCAAAAAAAATTTTTTTTTTATTTTTTGCCCCGCGGGGCACTTTAATATCCCCCTCATCAATCCTAGGGGGTCAGGAGTGGTCTACCTTGCCCCCTTTCCTTCATTTCCCCCTTCGTTTTTCACCACATCTTGTCTCTCGATTGTACCGAGAGACAAGATGGCGGACGCTCCGGACTGTTTAGAATGTTGACAGACACCGGAGAGCCAATCAGCTTCGCTTCGCGAAGTTCCGTTACGCGTCAGGTATGCGAACCGGGGCGCTAACCGGAGCGCTGTCACAGATATATATATTTTTTTAAACGTTAATTTCTCAAAATCCACTGGAGCACATATATTGAGACATAGCAAAGGCACGTCGGGCAAACCATATCTACAATTTTGCCAAGTTTCATGTAAATCTATTCAGCCGTTCGAGCTAAAAGTGAGTCCAACCGCCCTATGGAAAAATGAATGGGAAAAACGCGTTTTGGGACCCCCCTTTTTTCTCGGCCCCCCCTTGACAAAACCCCCCCAAACTTTCAGGGGCTGCTCAGAAACAAAATGTGCCATTTTCCTGAAAATTTCAGCCAATTCCGTCCACAAACGCCAAAGTTATTAGACATAGAATTTTCAGAAATCCCATAGAGAAAAAATCCTAACTATATATACCCACTGGCTATCGCCAGTAGGTAATATACATATATAAACATATATAATCTGCATATCTATATAAATATAAATGCATGCATACATATACATATATGCATACATATGCATGTTATTTACATGAAAGTTTTAAAAACACTAATAAAAGCAAAGCTAAAAAGCCACCTCATTACAAACAGAATGGCTTTAACTTAAACGAGGGCGAGATCTATTGCATTTTCAATGCTTGTTTACTTTGGTTCTATCAAGAAGGCATTCAGATGTGTCACACATTTGCCATAAATTCTGAATGTTAGCACTCTAGTTGCTCATTAGATCACTGTAGTAAAGCTAGTGCTCACCAGGGAAGTCTGCTGCTAATCATGGTTTGCAGCCATTTTCCCGCATTTTTTATTCCGCAGACTTTCAGTCCGCATACCATTATCCCGCAAGGTCATTGACCTCGCATACCATTATCCCGCATTTTTTCAAAACGCATGTGCATTTATCGCGCATGCCTTTACAAAGAATTACGTTTTAAAGGCATGTATGGCCAAAAGGAGGAGCCTAGCTCGCGTCCGAGATGGCCGCGTTTTAGCTCGGCTCCGTCCGCCTGCCTGTTTTACTCGTCTATCCTGTCGTTATCCTGCCCCGGGAAGCCCTCCTTGCTGTGCTGTAGTGCTACGACGCCTCGCAGGCACTTACCCTTTGCTCCGGTGGTCCTGGGTGCCGTGGATCCTGTGCAGCGCTCCCGCTCGCTTCGGAGCCTCCGGGGCGGGCTGGCCTGGACCTCTCGGCGGCGCCCGGACGGGACGGAGCACGATGATCGGCCCTTGATGGCGCGGTGGCCGTGGTCGTGGAGGCCGTTGTGCGTGTAGGCCGGCTGTGCTTGCTGGCCGACCCCGGTGGGCCGGGGGCCTTGGGGTGGAGGCGCTGCCTTCCATTGACGGGGCTACTCATATATCCGGCTTGATCCCCCCCTTTGTTCTCCGGTCCGGCCATTTTGATTTCTTCCGCCCGGACTCGGAGAACGGGGCCGGCGGCACTGGGGGGCCGGTGATTCCCCTTCTTCTGGTGGGCCTCCTTCCTGCCCCGGGGTGCCCTGCCGCCGGTCGGCTGGTCTTCATTTGCCTTGCTGTTGCCCCGACGGGGGTGGCCGACCGCTGCGGCCTCGCTGGGCTTCTAAGATGGCGGCCGACCCTGAGTGTCTCAGCCGGGCCTGGACGAGCGCTGGAGGCCCGCCGCATGGCCCGGGTGCCGGATATTGTGAAAGTTTTCCTACTCTTCGAGATATCCTGGATGCCCTGCACTCCTGGCGAACCTCTGTGGCTGCACCCGTCTCCGCTCTGGAGGTGGAACCTCTTTTCGGGCCGTTTGGGCCCTCAGCATCGGGTGTGGCCTCCTCGTTGCAGGGTGCGGCTGGAACTATCCTAGGAACTATGGCCCCGGCGACGGCCGCATCCGTGGGTGTGCGGAGCTCCGTCACCCTTCATCGTCCTGTGCTGTCTCCTTTGCCACTGGTCCGGGGGCCGGCTCCAGTTTGGCCTGGCCTTGATGACTCTTCCTGCTCCTTCTCGCCTCGGCTGCCCGGCCATGGCTCCTGCGCCGACCTAGCTGGGTCTGCCTCTCTTGAACTGTCCCTGGAACTGTGCCTGCGATGTGTGCGATATACCATGACTTTCCTGGATCTTCCGTATTTTCCACCACGTTTCTTCTCCGGACTGCCGCCAGATCCCCCTGTTCTATGCCCTCGGTTCTTCGCTGTCTGGTTCTTGTTAGATCGGACGACTACAACTTTGGACAAACGAGGACAGGGCTGATACGAATTTGCCCTTGTGTGCGATAGTCTTGTATTGGTTTGATGATCGGCATGTACTGGTATGATTATGTTTGACTTTACGGGGCTCCTGAACTGTATCCTGATACTTTTTGACTTCCCGTGGGCCCGGTCCCCTTTCTCTCAGGCGGGTGGGCGGGTGCAAATAATACTGTCCCTTGGCCCTCTCCCGTGCGTGATACTTCCCTTTCTCCCTTCCCCTCTCCCGTTTTTGTCCTTTGTTTCTGTCTTGTCCTCGCTCTTCTATATTTCGGGTTCTAATTAGGGCGACAGGCACGCTGCTGGGGGGTAGGCCATAGCCTTCTGCAGGGGTGCAGGGTGGGCTTGTGGGGTGGGTGGGGGGGTCTGTCATTTTGGGGGGTCTTTTTCCTCCCCCTTTTTCTCCCTTCTTTTGTTCTATGGCTCTTGAGTATCCCCTTTTTTCGGGGCTCTGTCTCGTCATGTATCCCCCTGGCGTGTTTCTGAGGTATTTACCTTCCGGTAGTACTGTGATTATGGTTAGCTATGTGTTCTATCATCGACTTTTACTGTATACTTTATACCGGATTTTGTTTTCCTGCTTTGTCGCCGGGGGGCGCGTGATTGGATAGGAGTCCCTTCTTTTTCCTTTTTCCTCCTTCCCCTCCCCCCTTTATGGGGGGTTTCCTTTCTTTAGTTGGGGTGCGTTTTGTATTGTTTTTCACGATGGGGTCTTTTTTCATTGATGTTTGGTATGTCGGGAGGTTGCTGTGGTGGGTGAGCGTTGGACGGCGAGCGCAATTGCCTCTCCTTGTGGACCTCTGATTGGGCCTGTGTTTATTGATATGTTTCCTTCATGTTGGTTTTATCCTGTATTTTTATGACCGCCGGATCGCGGCGCACCACGGTCCCTCCCTTGTGGTTTGCCTCACTGCCCGTCATGATCCTGTACTCCCCGCCCCATTTAAAAAAAAAAGAGAAAACTACCCTTCTAATTTCCTGTTCCTGCGATTGCTCTATGGCTTTTGGTGTTTCTCCTGTCTCCTTGCCGTCATATTCTGTGGACACTTTTGTATTGCTACTAATGCTTTTGCTATGTGGTGGCCAGCCCGTTGGGTTGTAGGCCCGTATTTGTGAGCATTCTCTGTACAATAAAGGTTTTCAAAAAAAAAAAAAAAAATAAATAAAAATAAAGGCATGTATGGTAAATGCATTTGCGTTGTGAAAACCACGATGACGAGAGAGGTAAGTGGGTTTGTGTTAATTTTTTCGTGGGTTAGTGATTGTGTAGTGTAGTGTAGTGTTGTGTCAGTGTAGTGTAGAGTTGTGGTGGTTGTTTAGTGTAGGGTCATGCTGGGGGTAGTGTTTTAGGGTTTAGGGTTGTGTTGTAGTGTTTGCGTAGTGTAGGGTCATGCTGGGGGTAGTGTTTTAGGGTTTAGGGTAGTGTTGTAGTGTTTGCGTAGTGTAGGGTCATGCTGGGGGTAGTGTTTTAGGGTTTAGGGTTGTGTTGTAGTGTTTGCGTAGTGTAGGGTCATGCTGGGGCTAGTGTTTTAGGGTTTAGGGTAGTGTTGTAGTGTTTGCGTAGTGTAGGGTCATGCTGGGCGTAGTGTTTTAGGGTTTAGGGTAGTGTTGTAGTGTTTGCGTAGTGTAGGGTCATGCTGGGGGTAGTGTTTTAGGGTTTTGGGTAGTGTTGTAGTGTTTGCGTAGTGTAGGGTCATGCTGGGGTGTAGTATTTTAGGGTTTAGGGTAGTGTTGTAGTGTTTGCATAGTGTAGGGTCATGCTGGGGGTAGTGTTTTAGGGTTTTGGGTAGTGTTGTAGTGTTTGCGTAGTGTAGGGTCATGCTGGGGTGTAGTGTTTTAGGGTTTTGGGTAGTGTTGTAGTGTTTGCGTAGTGTAGGGTCATGCTGGGGTGTAGTGTTTTAGGGTTTTGGGTAGTGTTGTAGTGTTTGCGTAGTGTAGGGTCATGCTGGGGGTAGTGTTTTAGGGTTTTGGGTAGTGTTGTAGTGTTTCCGTAGTGTAGGGTCATGCTGGGGGTAGTGTTCTAGGGTTTTGGGTAGTGTTGTAGTGTTTGCGTAGTGTAGGGTCATGCTGGGGGGTAGTGTTTTAGGGTTTTGGGTAGTGTTGTAGTGTTTGCGTAGTGTAGGGTCATGCTGGGGGTAGTGTTTTAGGGTTTTGGGTAGTGTTGTAGTGTTTGCGTAGTGTAGGGTCATGCTGGGGGTAGTGTTTTAGGGTTTTGGGTAGTGTTGTAGTGTTTGCGTAGTGTAGGGTCATGCTGGGGGTAGTATTTTAGGATTTAGGGTAGTGTTGTAGTGTTTGCGTAGTGTAGGGTCATGCTGGGGGTAGTGTTTTAGGGTTTAGGGTAGTGTTGTAGTGTTTGCGTAGCGTAGGGTCATGCTGGGGGTAGTGTTTTAGGGTTTAGGGTAGTGTTGTAGTGTTTGCGTAGTGTAGGGTCATGCTGGGGTGTAGTGTTTTAGGGTTTTGGGTAGTGTTGTAGTGTTTGCGTAGTGTAGGGTCATGCTGGGGGTAGTGTTTTAGGGTTTAGGGTAGTGTTGTAGTGTTTGCGTAGTGTAGGGTCATGCTGGGGTGTAGTGTTTTAGGGTTTTGGGTAGTGTTGTAGTGTTTGCGTAGTGTAGGGTCATGCTGGGGGTAGTGTTTTAGGGTTTAGGGTAGTGTTGTAGTGTTTGCGTAGTGTAGGGTCATGCTGGGGGTAGTGTTTTAGGGTTTAGGGTTGTGTTGTAGTGTTTGCGTAGTGTAGGGTCATGCTGGGGGTAGTGTTTTAGGGTTTAGGGTTGTGTTGTAGTGTTTGTGTAGTGTAGGGTCATGCTGGGGGTAGTGTTTTAGGGTTTAGGGTAGTGTTGTAGTGTTTGCGTAGTGTAGGGTCATGCTGGGGTATAGTGTTTTAGGGTTTTGGGTAGGGTTGTAGTGTTTGCGTAGAGTAGGGTCATGCTGGGGGTAGTGTTTTAGGGTTTAGGGTAGTGTTGTAGTGTTTGTGTAGTGTAGGGTCATGCTGGGGGTAGTGATTTAGGGTTTAGGGTAGTGTTGTACTGTTTGTGTAGTGTAGGGTCATGCTGGGGGTAGTGTTTTAGGGTTTAGGGTAGTTTAGTTGTTTAGTGTATGCTAAAGGCATATTCGTTCTAAAAGTTTTCGTTATTTTAATTTGCGGCCTAATAGTACATGCAGGAGTTTTTTTGCGGACTGATGGTATGCGGGATTTTGTCATATATTCGCTAATCATACTTTCTATGGCAAAATGAACCCCCTCATTTTGTTCATTTTTAAATTAAATGTTTTAAGAGTTACCACTTTATTCCAATCAAGATGGCTTCAGGTGTGCCATACCTTTGTAATAAGTAGGACTGTTAGCACTCTAGTTGTTCTTTAGAACACTCTGGGACATTCTGTCATTGGGCTATAGTTGGGCTACATCTGGCTGATATTTGGGCTACATTTGTTTTTTTTGTCTCTGGTGGCCATCTTTGGGCTACATTGGGCTACATTGGGCTACATTGGGCTACATTGGGCTACATTTGGGCTCCAACATATATATAGCCCAATGTAGCCCAATATATATTTTTCAAAGTTAATTTTCGTAAAAACCACTGGAGCCTATATCTTGAGACATAGCAAAGGCACATCGGGCTACCAGTCCCTACAATTTTGCCAAGTTTGGTGTAAATCCATTCAGCCGTTCAGGCTAAAAGTGAGGCCAACCGCCCTATGGAAAATTGCATGGGAAAAACACGTTTTGGGACCCCCCTTTTTTCTCAGCCCCCCCTTGACAAAACCCCCCCAAATTTTCAGGGGCTGCTCAGAAACAAAATGTTCCATTTTCCTGAAAATTTCAGCCAATTCTGTCCTCAAACGCCAAAGTTATTCGACATAGAATTTTCAAAAATCCCATAGGAAAAAAATCCTAACTATATATACCTACTGGCTATCGCCAGTAGGTAATATATATATATATATATATATATATATATATATATATTTTGTCGCTCCAAGGTTGTCCACCTTTGAGTGGCACACGAGCAGCAGCTTGATTTATGTATCGGTGAGGACGGGGATCCGCTTGACCCTCTAATCAACAGCTGCAAAGCAGGGCATGCGCCCGCCCAGACTCTGCTTCAACCCACTTGGGATTTCACTCGTCTTTATGTTGAAAGAAATGGTCGCACCCACTTGGGATCTTATCCGGCACTACATTATCCATAATGCCAAGCACTGGACACGCCCACTGAGGCAGGCACGAACAAATTCAGTGCGTTACGAACTATGCTGCCATTTCTGAAATAGACTTCCGCCACTGACGAAGGGAGACTACATTCCCGAAACGCGTTTGGCGTTTTTATTTGGAAGTGCTTTCTGGGCTAGGAGCCTGCCGGCAAGCTGTTGACAAATAAAGAGTGTGCTGATGCAATTCCTCGTGGCTTTCACTCAATGGGGTTCCTGCTCTGGATGGATATATAACGGCCTACCCGGTCGTGAGAGAAAGCCCTCTGCTATCAACAGGTCCGTTCTGAAGTTACCTGTGCTTCAGAACTCTGGAAGGAATGCAAGTTGGCGCTTTGCAGGGAGCGACCTGCTTGACCCTCTAATCAACAGCTGCAAAGCAGGGCATGCGCCCGCCCAGACTCTGCTTCAACCCACTTGGGATTTCACTCGTCTTTATGTTGAAAGAAATGGTCGCACCCACTTGGGATCTTATCCGGCACTACATTATCCATAATGCCAAGCACTGGACACGCCCACTGAGGCAGGCACGAACAAATTCAGTGCGTTACGAACTATGCTGCCATTTCTGAAATAGACTTCCGCCACTGACGAAGGGAGACTACATTCCCGAAACGCGTTTGGCGTTTTTATTTGGAAGTGCTTTCTGGGCTAGGAGCCTGCCGGCAAGCTGTTGACAAATAAAGAGTGTACTGATGCAATTCCTCGTGGCTTTCACTCAATGGGGTTCCTGCTCTGGATGGATATATATATATATATATATATTTTGTCGCTCCAAGGTTGTCCACCTTTGAGTGGCACACGAGCAGCAGCTTGATTTATGTATCGGTGAGGACGGGGATTTATTTATTTATTTATTTATTTATTTATTAGTATTTATAAAGCGCAGCATATACCCTAGGGTGTCTTGGCGCTGATAAATTTGCCAGCTTGATGTTGAGTAAGCTGCCATGCTCAGACCTCTGTTCTATACCTTGATCTTATTTATTGAACAGCCAGGTTTTCAGTTTTTTGCGGAATTGGAGTAGTGTGGGACATGCTCTGATGTCCTGGGGTAGAGTATTCCAGAGCTTGGAAGCTGCTACCACAAACCGTCGGTCTCCCCACATCACTGTTCTGGTGCGCGGTACCGTTAGTTGGTTGCTGTTGGTAGAGCGCAACTGGCGTATAGGTTGGTAAGGACATAGGTGGTCTTGAAGAAACTGCGGGCCCTGTTTATTTAGTGCCTTGTAAACAATGCACTGTGATTTAAATCTGGCTCTGTTCTGAATCGTCAGCCAGTGTAGTTTTGGAATAGCATCAGAGAGTGGGGCAAACTTAGGAATTCCCAGAATAAGACGTGCTGCCGCATTCTGTATGATCTGCAGTTTTTTTATAACTCTAACTTGGGCGTTAATAAAAAGCCCATTGCAATAGTCTAGGGATGTCAAGACTAATGAGCTCACCAGAGTTTTGATGGCAGTAGTAGGGAGATAAGGACTTATTTTCCGGATCATGCGTAGTTTATAATGAGCTGTTGAGGCCACTTTGCTAGCATGATCCATGAAATTTAGATGGTCATCAAAAAGTATTCCTAGGTTTCTTACTTTGGTCACCGGATTGGGGGGAGCACCAAAAATTTGGGGCCACCACGAGGCGGGCCATTCTGGTGAGAGTTGTCCAAAAATCATTACCTCGGTTTTCTCCGAGTTAAGTTTTAGGCAGTTCACTGCCATCCACTCGCCTATTTCCGTCAAACCTCTCTGGAATCTTTTAGCTACCTCTTCTCCATCACCTCTTATTGCCATCACCAATTGAGTGTCATCCGCGTAGGAGGTTAGGCTCATCCCATGGGCTTTGATGACATTGGCCAGGTCCGACACATAGATATTAAAAAGTGTCGGACTCAGGGATGAGCCTTGAGGTACCCCACACGGTTGTGACAACTTAGCGGATTGGTAAGGGCCCAGAGTGACGGCCTGCGTTCTCTCAGAGAGAAATGAGGCGAGAAGAGCTCTAGCCGTGGACGAGATGCCCATTTTTCCGACACGGTCGACCAAAGTACTATGGTCGACCGTGTCGAAAGCTGCTGAAAGGTCCAGCAGTACCAACACCGCTGTACCGCCTTGATCTCTTATTATTCTTACATCTTCAGATGCTTTAATAAGGGCGGTTTCAGTCCCATGGTATTTCCGGAAACCATACTGAGTGTCGTCCAACTTTTTATGGGTTTCTATATACTCAGTCAGTTGTATGTTCATGGCCTTTTCCACCACCTTGGCCATGAACGGGAGACTGGCAATGGGTCGATAGTTCTTTAATTCTAGCTTATCGGCTCCAGGTTTTTTTAACTGTGGTTTGAGCAGTGTGGTTTTTAGGTTAAGTGGATATATCCCTGATTGCAGGATGGAGTTACAGACTTGTGTCAGGACTGGTATGATCGAGTCCATCACCGGTAAGAGCGCTGACAATGGACAAGGATCCAGCTTGGATCCAGCTTTAATTGTCGATACAATTTTTAATACCTGATCTTCTGTAAGTGGTGTGAAATTAGTGAAAGATGATGTTTCTGTAGATTTAGGGGCCTCCAGAATAATGTTGGGAACCTTGGTATGCATGGTTTTATCCAAAAAAGATTGATAAATATCATCCACTTTAGAGAAGAAGAAGTTAGCCAGGGCATTACACATGTCTTGGGTTTGAGGTGGGGCCAAATCGGGGGTGTTGCCCGAAAGCGCTTTAGTTATGTCATACAGTTTTTTGCTAGAGTTCTTTGCCTGCTCAATTTGCATCATGTAATACTCTTTTTTTGCCTTTATAATCATGGCTTTGTATGTTGTCAAAGCATCCTTATATTTGGTTTTATTTATTGGATCATAAGACTTTCTCCATTGTCTTTCCCAGTATCTATTCTGTTGTTTTTGTATTTTTAGTTCATCTGTGTACCATGGTGCGGTAGGGGTGGACCTGTTCTTAGATAGTTTCTTAATAGGGGCTAATGAGTTCATGGCATGTCCCAACCAGTCATGGAATTGTTGTATGGCCAGGTTGGGATTAGCCGAGATTAGCGGGCAAGTATTATCCAGGTGGTTTTTTAGGTCCAACTTGTTGACATTATGCCATGCTTTAAAGGATATAGACTGGGGGAGAGAAGTGACTCTTGCTGGTCTTTTTTCCATAGCCAAGGTACAGAAAACCGCATAGTGGTCTGTCCATGGAAGCGGAAGGATGTCACGTACCTGGAGCCCCTGGACACTTGAGAATATAGCATCTAGAATGTGTCCAGCTTGATGAGTAGGTGATGTCACCAACTGCTGTAACCCCAAGACTTCCATATCCGCAATGAGAGCTTGAGTCTCCTTATGGTTAGTATCATCTAGGTGGAAGTTCAGATCACCTAATACTGTGATCGAGTCCTCTAGTGCTAATGATTCCAAGTGTGTACTAATATTCGTTAAGAAGCCAGTTTTGCCTCCTGGGGGCCTATATATAAGAAGCCCTTTAAAGTTGAATTGTGGGCTTAGTTTGATTGAGAACATCAAGGCCTCGCACGAAATGTCCTGTATTTGAGTCACTGTTACCTCCAGATTTTCTCTTGCTATGATCGCGATCCCTCCACCTTTCTGTCTAGGTCTATCTTGTCTATAGGCTTTGTAGCCTGTAGGTGTGGCAATGACCACGTCCGGATCGGACGAGTCATCTGTCCAGGTCTCAGTAATAAAAAGTAAATCAAGTTTTGAATCTGTTATCAGGTCAGCGATTTCCTGGCTATGTTTGCATAAGGACCGTGCATTAATGAGGGCTATGGCAACATTATTCGAAATAGGTTTCAGTTTTAGGGGGTTATTCTTGCCTTGACTCAATGTCGTAAAAAGGCAGTGAGGACAACATTGTTCGATTTCATTATGCGTTTTACAGAAATCGAATATAGTGCAGGCATGATTCCTCGGAATTCTTAAATTGAGGAGAGCGTCCTCTGGATATACCATAATGGAATCTTTAAGAGTTGGGCCAGGGGTCGTGGCCCTCGGCCCGGTCCCGGCGCGGACGGGCGCAGACGGGCTTGCCTTTGGCGCGCCTTCGGCGCGCCGCCGGCGCGCCCGCTGCGCCCGCCCGCTGCGCGGACGGGATGGTGCCATGTTTTTATTCGTGATTGGGTAGAGGAGGGTGGGGGGGTTCTATCCACTGCAGCGCTGACCTTCCCTCACCACGATGGCGCCTCGGGAGGGTCAGGTGAGGTCAGGGCGCCTTCTAGCAGCGCGCTTTGCCTGGCAACTACACAGAGACCTCTGGTGAAGTAATCTCACCCACGAGGTAATGTCAGGTTAAAAAAGCACTTTTTAAAATATTTTACACTTTTTAAAATCGTCGTTTGTGAGTCAGCGACTAGATGTGAAATTAGCAGTAATTACAGGTATAGGAAGATTCCCCCGGCTTTCCGCCTCAGGGGAGAGCAAAATAGCAAATTACCTTCACCAACCCTGTCCCTGCCTTAAATACCTGGGAGGGCGGGAGGGTTCTATCCACTGCAGCGCTGACCTTCCCTCACCAAGATGGCGCCTCGGGAGGGTCAGGTGAGGTCAGGGCGCCTTCTAGCAGCGCGCTTTGCCTGGCAACTACACAGAGACCTCTGGTGAAGTAATCTCACCCACGAGGTAATGTCAGGTTAAAAAAGCACTTTTTAAAATATTTTACACTTTTTAAAATCGTCGTTTGTGAGTCAGCGACTAGATGTGAAATTAGCAGTAATTACAGGTATAGGAAGATTCCCCCGGCTTTCCGCCTCAGGGGAGAGCAAAATAGCAAATTACCTTCACCAACCCTGTCCCTGCCTTAAGTACCTGGGAGGGCGGGAGGGTTCTATCCACTGCAGCGCTGACCTTCCCTCACCAAGATGGCGCCTCGGGAGGGTCAGGTGAGGTCAGGGCGCCTTCTAGCAGCGCGCTTTGCCTGGCAACTACACAGAGACCTCTGGTGAAGTAATCTCACCCACGAGGTAATGTCAGGTTAAAAAAGCACTTTTTAAAATATTTTACACTTTTTAAAATCGTCGTTTGTGAGTCAGCGACTAGATGTGAAATTAGCAGTAATTACAGGTATAGGAAGATTCCCCCGGCTTTCCGCCTCAGGGGAGAGCAAAATAGCAAATTGGATCCGCTTGAAGATCCGCTTGAAGATGCCGCTCCGTAATGGATCTGCCTGACGCGTTTCGAAGCTCCATATGCTTCTCTTCAGAGGCTTTAACGGAAGCGGTGTGCGCAACCGCTAACCAACTTCTCCATTTTCCATATGACACACTCACCAATGGGAGGCTCAGATGAGACTGTGTATTCTGGGAAGTGTGGTGTGGGAAGCACATAATCAAGTCCTGTATGAACCCCACAAGTGGGCCCATCCTCGATCCTGTGTACGGCTGCTGTTTCGCTTCTGTGACCCCCAAGGATAACGGGGTGGTGCATACTCCACGGCTGGACGGCCGCGTATAAATTGTCGCTCCAAGTTTGTCCACCTTTGAGTAGCACACAAGCAGCAGCTTGATTTATGTATCGGTGAGGACGGGGATCCGCTTGTAGATGCCGCTCCGTAATGGATCTGCCTGACGCGTTTCGAAGCTCCATATGCTTCTCTTCAGAGGCTTTAACGGAAGCGGTGTGCGAAACCACTAACCATCTTCTCCATTTTCCATATGACACACCCACCAATGGGAGGCTCAGATGAGACTGTGTATTCTGGGAAGTGTGGTGCGGAAAGCACATAATCAAGTCCTGTATGGACCCCACAAGCGGGCCCGTCCTTGATCCCATGTACGGCTGCTGTTTCACTTCCGTGACCCCCAAGGATAACGGAGTGGTGCATACTCCGCGGATGGACGGCCGCGTATAAATTGTCGTTCCAAGGTTGTCCACCTTTGAGTAGCACACAAGCTGCAGCTTGATTTATGTATCGTGAGGACTGGGATCCGCTTACAGATGCCGCTCCGTAATGGATCTGCCTGACGCGATTCGAAGCTCCATATGCTTCTCTTCAGAGGCTTTAATGGAAGCGGTGTGCGCAACCACTAACCAACCTCTCCATTTTCTATATGACACACCCACCAATGGGAGGCTCAAATAAGACTGTGTATTCTGGGAAGTGTGGTGCGGAAAGCACATAATCAAGTCCTGTATGGACCCCACAAGTTGGCCCGTCCTCGATCCCGTGTACGGCTGCTGTTTCACTTCCTTGACCCCCAAGGATAACGGGGTGGTGTACTCCGCAGCTGGACGGCCGCGTATAAATTGTCGCTCCAAGGTTGTCCACCTTTGAGTAGCACACGAGCAGCAGCTTGATTTATGTATTGGTGAGGACAGGGATCCGCTTGTAGATGCCGCTCCGTAATGGATTTGCCTGACGTGTTTCGAAGCTCCATATGCATCTCTTCAGAGGCTTTAACGGAAGCGGTGTGCGCAACCGCTAACCAACTTCTCCATTTTCCATATGACACACCCACCAATGTGAGGCTCAGATGAGACTTTGTATTCTGGGTAGTGTGTTGCAGAAAGCACATAATCAAGTCCTGTATGGACCCCACAAGTGAGCCCATCATCGATCCCGTGTACGGCTGCTGTTTCTCTTCCGTGAACCCCAAGGATAACGGGGTGGTGCATACTACACAGCTGGACGGCCATGTATAAATTGTCGCTCCAAGGTTGTCCACCTTTGAGTAGCACACGATCAGCAGCTTGATTAATGTAACGGTGAGGACGGGGATCCGCTTGTAGATGCCGCTCCGTAATGGATCTGCCTGACGCGATTCGAAGCTCCATATGCTTCTCTTTAGAGGCTTTAATGGAAGCGGTGTGCGCAACCACTAACCAACTTCTCCATTTTCTATATGACACACCCACCAATGGGAGGCTCAGATAAGACTGTGTATTCTGGGAAGTGTGGTGCGGAAAGCATATAATAAAGTCCTGTATGTACCCCACAAGTGGGCCCGTCCTCGATCACATGTACGGCTGCTGTCTCACTTCCGTGACCCCCAAGGATAACGGGGTGGTGCATACTCCGCGGCTGGACGGACGCATATAAATTGTCGCTCCAAGGTTGTCCACCTTTGAGTAGCACACGAGCAGCAGCTTGATTTATGTATCGGTGAGGATGGGGATGGGGATCCGCTGGTAGATGCCGCTCCGTAATGGATCTGCCTGACGCGTTTCGAAGCTCCATATGCTTCTCTTCAGAGGCTTTAACGGAAGTGGTGTGCGCAACCGCTAACCAACTTCTCCATTTTCCATTTGACACACCCACCAATGAAAGGCTCAGATGAGACTGTGTATTCTGGAAAGTGTGGTGCGGAAAGCACATAATCAAGTCCTGTATGGACCCCACAAGTGGGCCCGTCCGCGATCCCGTGTACGGCTGCTGTTTCACTTCCATGACCCCCAAGGAGAACGGGGTGGTGCATACTCCGCGGCTGGACGGCCGCGTATAAATTGTCGCTCCAAGGTTGTCCACCTTTGAGTAGCACATGAGCAGCAGCTTGATTTATGTATCGGTGAGGATGGGGATCCGCTTGTAGATGCCGCTCCGTAATGGATCTGCCTGACGCGTTTCGAAGCTCCATATGCTTCTCTTCAGAGGCTTTAACGGAAGCGGTGTGCGCAACCGCTAACCAACTTCTCCATTTTCCATATGATACACCCACCAATGGGAGGCTCAGATGAGACTGTGTATTCTGGGAAGTGTGGTGTGGAAAGCACATAATCAAGTCCTGTATGGACCCCACAAGTGGGCCCGTCCTCGATCCCGTGAACGGCTGTTTCACTTCGGTGACCCCCAAGGATAACGGGGTGGTGCATACTCCGCGGCTGGACGGCCGAGTATAAATTGTCGCTCCAAGGTTGTCCACCTTTGAGTAGCACACGAGCAGCAGCTTGATTCATGTATCGGTGAGGATGGGGATCCGCTTGTAGATGCCGCCCCGTAATGGATCTGCCTGACACGTTTCGAAGCTCCATATGCTTCTCTTCAGAGGCTTTTACAGAAGCGGTGTGCGCAACCACCAGCCAACTTTTCCATTTTCCATATGACACACCCACCAATGGGAGGCTCAGATGAGACTGTGTATTCTGGGAAGTGTGGTGCCGAAAGCACATAATCAAGTCCTGTATGGACCTCACAAGTGGGCCCGTCCTCGATCCTGTGTACAGCTGCTGTTTCACTTCCGTGACCCCCAAAGATACCGGGGTGGTACATATTCCGTGGCTGGACGGCCGCATATAAATAGTCGCTCAAGGTTGTCCACCTTTGAGTAGCACACGAGCAGCAGCTTGATTTATGTATCGGTGAGGACGGGGATCCGCTTGTAGATGCCGCTCCGTAATGGATCTGCCTGACGCGTTTCGAAGCTCCATATGCTTCTCTTCTGAGGCTTTAACGGAAGCGGTGTGCGCAACCACTAACCAACTTCTCCATTTTCCATATGACACACCCACCAATGGGAGGCTCAGATGAGACTGTGTATTCTGGTGCGGAATTAGCATTTAAAAAACCTTAAAAATTCACTGAAAAACTGTAGGTTTTAGGGGTGTTATAGTTAGCTGGACATTTCATTTGTACAAAACCATTGAAATTCCTCCGATATAGTTAGTTGTACTAACTATATCTCGCGCGCCCGCAATCTACTGCTGATGATGTCACATATTACATCATTCATGACACTGTCAGTGACATCACTGATGACATCTCAAATGACCAGACAATGGATTCCTATGATAGGAAATTCAAGTTACTGGTAAGTATGGTTAGAATTACATTGCAGGATCAGTACTGGGCTCAAAGATGCAGCCCTGAGGTCTCTCCTGATAACAGGTGAGTAAATCGGAATTTGTAGTTCGGCTGATTTTAGAGGAATTTTTTAAAGTTCCAAAACTCCACACTTAGAAAAACTTTCAAGTGAAACCAGTCAATGTTTGCCTATGGAAGGAAATTCAAGTTACTGTAACTATGATTAGAATTACTTTTCAGGATCAGTATTGGGCTGAAAGATACAGGACTGAGGTGTCTCCTGATAACAGGTGAGTAAATCGGAATTCAGAGTTCGGCTGATTTTATAGGAATTTTTTAAAGTGAAACAAGTCAATGTTAGCCTATGGAAGGAAATTCAAGTTACTGTAAGTATTGTTAGAATTACTTTTCAGGATCAGTAGTGGGCTGAAAGATGCAGCACTGAGGTCTCTCCTGATAACAGGTGAGTAAATTGGAATTCGTACTTCGGCTGATTTTACAGGAATATTTGTACGTTTCAAAAATAGACACTTAGAAACTTTTCTGGTGAAAACCACACACTAGATTCCTATGGAAGGAAATACACGTTACTGGTAAGTACGCTTACATTTACTTTTCAGGGTCTGTACTGGGCTCAAAGATGCAGCACTGACGTCTCTCGTGATAACAGGTGAGTAAATCGGAATTCGTAGGTCCGCTGATTTTAGAGGAATATTGTGCTTAATAGTAAAGGAAGGGGGCAGAGCCTGAGGTGACATGTGTGCAAACATGCCCTGTGGCGTGTTGTAGGTAGGGGAATTAATTCCTCTTCAAACCTAAGGTACCCTGTGAGCAAACTAGCCCAGCAGGTACCTCCAGTATGCGCCAGGGAGCTGCGTTGCAGAGAGGTGTTCAGAGGGCACACCCCCTTTTTACAACACTCTGCAATGCAGCTCCGTGGCGCTTACTGGAGGTACCTGTTGGACTAGTTGGCCCCAAGGGGACCTATGGATTGAAGAGGAATTAATTTCCCAACTTACAATGCGCTACAGGGCATGTTTGCACACATATCACCTCAAGCCCCGCCCCCTACCTTCACCACTGTGCAAACACGCTCCGTAGCACGTTCTAAGTTGGGGGATTAAGTCCCCTTGCATACTGGGGGTCCCTGGGGGCCAACTAGCCCACCAGGAATCTCCAGTATGCGCCAGAGGGCTGCGTTGCAGAGAGGTATAAAAAGGAGCATGGCCTCATTTCACCTCTCTGCAATGCAGCCCCCTGGCACGTTCCCAGAGGGGAAACTAATTCCCCTTGCATACTAGGGGTCCCTGGGGGCCAACTAGCCCACCAGGAACCTCCAGTATGTGCCAGGGGCCTGAGTTGCAGAGAGGTGTAATGAGGCCACGCCCCTTTTTACACCTCTCTGTAAGGCAGTCCCCTGGTGCGCTTGCAGAGGGGGAACTAATTCCCCTTGCATACTGGGGGTCCCTGGGGGGCAACTAGCCCACCAGGAACATCCAGTATGCGCCAGGGGGCTGCGTTGCAGAGAGGTGTTCTGAGGCCATGCCCCTTTTTACACCTCTCTGCAACGCAGCCCCCTGGCACATTTGCAGAGGGGGAACTAATTCCCCTTGCATATTGGGGGTCCCTGGAGGCCAACTAGCCCACCAGGAACCTCCAGTATGTGCCAGGGGGCAGCATTGCAGAGAGGTGTAATGAAGCCACACCCCTTTTTACAACACTCTGCAACGCAGCTCTGTGGCGCTTACTGGAGGTACCTGGTGGGATAGTTGGTCCCCAGGGACCCCCAGTATTCAAGGGGAATTACTTCCCCCTCTGCAAATGCGCCAGGGGGCATGTTTGCAAAGTGGTGCAGGGATGGGGTGGGGCTTGAGGTGAGGGATTGCACCACTCTGCAAACACGCCCCCTGGCGCATTTGCAGAGGGGGAACTAATTCCCCTTGAATACTGGGGATCCACGGGGGCCAACTAGCCCACAAAGAAATTCCAGTATGCGCCAGGGGGAGGCCTTGCAGAGAGGTGTAAAAAGGGGCATGGCCTCAGAACACCTCTCAGCAAGGCAGCCTCCTGGCGCGTTTGCAGAGGGGGAACTAATTCCCCTTGAATACTGGGGGTCCCTGGGGCCAACTAGTCCACCAGGAACCTCTAGTATGCGACAGGGGGCTGCGTTGCAGAGAGGTGTTATAAGGGGCGTGGCCTCTTTACACGTCTCTGCAAGGCAGCCCCCTGGCACATACTGGAGGTTCCTGGTGGGCTACTTGGCCCCCAGGGACCCCCAGTATTCAATGGGAATTATTTCCCCCTCTGCAAACGGGCCAGAGGGCGCGTTTGCAGAGTGGTGCAGGGAGGGAGCAGGGCTTGAGGTGATAGATTGCACCACTCTGCAAAGGCACCCCCTGGCCAGGAGGCAGGGGGGGCACTAATTCCCCCTGAATACTGGGGGTCCCCAGGGCCAACTAGCCCACCAGGAACCTCCAGTATTCGCCAGGGGGCTGCCTTGCATAGAGGTGTAAAAAGGGGCATGGCCTCTTTACACATCTCTGCAAGGCAGCGCCCTGGCGCGTTTGCAGAGGGGGGACTAATTCCCCTTGAATACTGGGGGTCCCTGGGGGCCAAGTAGTCCACCAGTAACCTCCAGTATGCGCCAGGGGGCTGCATTGCAGAGAGGTGTAAAAAGGGGCGTGGCCTCTTTTCAAGTCTCTGCAAGGCAGCCCCCTGGCACATACTGGAGGTTCCTGGTGGGCTACTTGGCCTCCAGGGACCACCAGTATTCAAGGGGAATTATTTCCCCCTCTGCAAATGCGCCAGGGGGCGCATTTGCAGAGTGGTGCCTTACATTTTTGGGGGGGATTGGCATGGTACCCATACCCCACGATTTTTCCAACAAAAAAAATAATTTTGGGGGGTCCTTGGGGGTCCTTATGGGACCCCCTGAGCAGGCCTAGGGGGTCAGGGTGTTTCTACCCTGCCCCCTTTTCGCGTTTTTCGCATTTCTTTTTCTGTTTTCTTGTGCCTCGGTTCTAGCACAAGATGGCTGCCAACTCTTCCTAGTTTGGAGTGTTGACAGACAGTTGACACCCAATCAGCATGCAGCTCGTGCTCCGGAAGGTACGCTTACTGTACAGACTTCTGAAATCTGTGCCTAGATATCGCTATGATTTTACTTTTGATTTTCTCAGGAACTACTGAACGGATTTACACCATTTAACAAAAAGCACAATCTGCGACCCGAACATTACCTCTCTGTCAAATTTGGTGTAATTCCGTTCAGCCGTTCGGAGTGTAGCCCTGGCTAAAGGTCCCTATGGAAAATTGCATTGGGAAAACACATTTTGGGACCCCCCTTTTTTCTTGGCCCCCACTTGACGAATCACCCCCAAACCTTCAGGGAAGGAGCGGAGCCGAGCAGGCCATTTTCTTGGAGAAATTCACAAAGATTCATCCAACGGCGCCAAAGTTATTCCAAATAGAATGTTGCAGATTTCCTAAGGAAACTAGGTCCTAACTATATCTACCTACTGGCGACCGCCAGTAGGTAATATATATTGCACCTAAGTGCAAGTATGTATATATTGCACCTAATAAACCAATTTCTTGCATTGAGCTACATTAGCTGATGACTGTTCTCAAATGTTCAGAACCCATATCCCTACAACCTACCTTCTCATTATTTTTGCTTGGTGCCAAGCCCCCGAAAATAAATGCTCCTAGCTCCAGCCCTGCATATTCTCCAAGGAAAGTGGCTTATGTAAAACAATGCAATCATCATAACAAACAGAGAAGCAAGCACCTTCTTTAGAAATTGTTCTGCTTTCAGCCCACAGTGACGATAATGGCGCACTGTTGTTGTAAATGCAATGATCGGATGGAAAGCAACATTAATAAGCATGTAATTATGTCAAACTGTTTGTCTGTAATTGTTCGAGTTGGTGGGCGCATCTGAGTAAGGTTATAGAAGTCATCACTGTGCTCAGTGAAAAGAAAAACAATTGGGTCGAGAAATCCCTTCCTCTTAATTACTTGAGTATTTTGTAGAAACCAGCACTGTACATGGTTAGGTGCAATTTTATCCAATTTAGCTATAATTGTGTGTGAATTGACCCATTTACCATTTAATTTCTACCCTTGCTGCTATTTACTCTTCATTGTCTTCACACCTGCTGCATTTCCTTTTTCAAACGTACCTCAACAGTTGTCTTTCATTATATGAATCAAGACAAGGTTTAATCTGTCAGTTTTAAACAATAGAAAATCTATTTTCCGAAAACTGTGTCATTTTTTGATTACTGACGTATAATTTCAATAATCAGACTTTCAGTTTGATTTATGCGTGGCTTCAGCTGGAAGCGAAATAAGCTAGCATATGTAAAAGCGTTAGTAAGATAAAATAAAAGTAAAGCAGTTAAGTACCAAGGTATTAAAAAAAACTTTTGAAAAACAAACCAAGAAAAATGAAAAGCTTTATTAGTTTGATTTTATTTTACCTGTAAGCCATCAAGGGCTTTCAGTGGGCCGGATCCCCACGGGTCACAGACCCAGTAATACTTTAAAACTGACATTGAAATTGTTCCCTGTCGGTCCTATATTCATGTCCTCAAAATGTTCTGGTAAAAACGTTGATCAATTTGGGAACACTAAATGTAAAAAACACTAAGGTAATCTATGTCACAGATTTTGTTCCAGTTTATATTTCACATGTTTTACTTAAACTTCATTCCCTAGGAGGGTTAGCAGTTTCCAGGATGTTGTGTTGCTGTACTTTTCTGTGTAGCATATTACTCTTGCATAGTGTATACTTTGAAATTAGTTTCCCACAGTTGTTTATAACAGGCCAGATTGAGAGCTCCGAAGGAAGTGCAGGTTTCTCAAAATGCTTGTCAATGGGAAAAAAAGATGTTCGGAATATGGGGTTTTCCCACCCTTGGCCTCTCAGCAGAGAGCACAGACCAATGGTCATGACTACAAGCTGTAATTGTATAAATGTGTGCTGTTAGAAATGTGGTTTCTGTTTGGCAGAGTATGCACCCTGTCCAAGCAGGAATCACAATCCTAGTCAGGGTAAGTCAGTAACACACTTTAAAAAAATTATTCCTGTGGCACATCTTCAATGCGAAAACATCTGGAAGCCGTCCATCTAACTTGTCTTTCACAAGAAATAATGGCACAGACTTGCTTTTCTACCCTCCATATATCTTTTCAATCCTTTGTTTCTAAAACCTTTTTTCTGATCTTTTTATTTATTATCTATTTATCTCTATTCCTAAATGTATATTTTGCGTTTTTTCTACTTTTTGTGTGTTTTTATTGTGTTTTTCTATTACTGGCTTTTTATTTTTTTTTACTTCCTTTCTTTACTTCCTACATTTTCTTTTCTGCACCCCAGTTCTGATAGGACCATGACTAATAACTTGAAGATGACTAGTAAGCAGGGGAGGAGGAGGATGGAGAGCGGCTGCCGCCTGCCTTGCGAAATAGTATAAAGAACAATGTCTCAACAGGTACATCATTCAGGGGGATTGTTCATAGAAGGTGTAGCAATCACACAGGAGTCGGGAAAAAAGGGCCAAGGGAGACCAAGGTAGAGTGGAAGGGTTGTTATTTGCATATAGTTATATCAGCACTATGATGCAACTAGATTGCAGTAACCATAACAACCAATTGTGCACTGGAAGTGTTGGTGTGAGTGAACGGAGCAGTGAAACAAGTGATTAGAGAACAACATGAGGTGGCAAAAAAACAGTACAAGCAATAAATTGTAGGGGTCAAACAAATGATTTTAGCAATTGCAGGTACAGTTTCTTTTTTGCGAATGACCCTCTAACAGCCGCGAATGGCGTTGTGGAGTTGACGGCGTTTCGACCTATTTACTTAAAGGTCATCATCAGGACGATGGTTACTTAGTTTCTTGATATAGCGCTGTATAGGATTAGAAAGGAAATGAGGAGTATTCAAAATTGAGTTAGCCTCAGGAGATGAGTAAAGAAGAGAAGGCGCTAGGTAAGTGATTTGGGGATACCTGGTTGCACTATGAAAGAGGAAGTATCCTGGAAAGAAAATCCATGTAAAAGGAACTGCTGTAGAAATAGAGGTGACAAGCAGTTAGGGAAATAGGATTATAGGTGTACGCTGGGTGTAGATATAGAGCAGGTGTCGGCTTGGGAAGTACCTGCGCGTCGTCAATGCAGACCGGAGGGTTGGGAGTTGCAGTCTAAAAGAAGAAGGAAGGGGACACGAGCAAGGGATCATGGCAGGAAAGGAGCGATAAGCCAGTCAAAGTATGGACAGGAACTGTCCGCATGGCGGTCTTACCTCGGCATGTAGAAGTCATGGGCAGGAGGGGTTGCTGAGGCGATCAGTGCTGGGGTTCGCACAATCGGGCAGGTTGGGATCAAGGAATCCGGTCTGAGTCCGGAGGGCCGAATAAAATGTCTCAACAAGTACGAGGGACATGTCAGGTAGGCAGCCCAGTCACGTGTAAGGGGAGGCATTTGGGAGCTAGTGTGTATGGGATGACGTATCGCGTACCACTGGGTGACTAGTAGAGGAAAATACGGCCAAAGCAAGATGGCCGTCAGAGTAAAGACACCGAATTAGTGTGCCATCTTACATTGCAGAATAGAAATAAACCGGAAACAATGGCGATGCATTGATATTTCTGTTAAACAATTGAAGAAGTTGATAAAAACAAAAACAAATGAATAGCTTATGCAGAAATAGCATAAATAGCAGATAATAAGAATTAACTTAAAATCACAATTTCGGCAAAATAAAAACGGATTGTAATGTATTTAAACCGTGGTAAATTGGAAAAACAAATTGGCCCACTGGATAGGCAGCATTAGATGGGCATGCATAAGAACCTGAAGTAGTATTAAATGTACATGAACATCATGAAATTCCAATTGACCTGTAGAAATGGATAGAAAAACAATCACATGGGTATCTCTTTTACGCGGAAATGGAAAACGGTGGTTCCAAAATTACGTGCATATTGATCTGCATCAAGTTGCCATGCACACAAATGAAATTATAAAGGTCATAAATTAACAGGTTCCAAATACATGCACATGGCAAATGAAATTTGAATTGGGTTGCAGGCTAAGTCGCAGGTGTAAGGAAACATGTACGTTCAAAAAAGGTAATTTATAACAAGCTTTCCGGGAAATTTTTACCCGAGGGGGTCTGTCAGATACATGGACGGTGGTTACAAGGGATACTTCCATATAAACAAGTACAAGTGGACCAAGTGGATTTGGACAAGGTACAGCTACAACAAGGTTCATGGTTGCAAGGTAGGGCAGAGCATTGCTCACAAGGTATGGCTTCTAATATGCTGTGATCGCTGTGTTTCACTCATCGAGAGAGTTGAGTCCCTGCGCGACAGAGTTGCAGCGTGTGATCCATCTACATTTACATTTATTCAGTATTAGTTGGAGGTTGCCGCCACGGATGGGTAGTAGTGAACGTTCTATGACCTGCCATGTCATGTCTGTCTCAGAGTGGTTGTGTTCTTTAAAATGGGTCACCAGGGGTGCTGTAGTGACGTTGCATATAATGCGGCTCTTGTGTTGGGCAATGCGTTGCTTCACCATTTGGGTAGTTTGGCCAATATAAAGTAAATTGCATGAGCAACGGATCGCATAAATAACGTTGTTTGTGCGGCAATTGGAAATCTGTTTGCGCTGATAGGTATGTTCTGTGGTGACAAATACTTTGGTGTTACTGGTAAGGTCACAAATGCTGCACGTCTGCCATTTAATATGGCTTATGATGGGTGGAAGCCCCCATAAAGATGTTACTGATTGACTGTTCTTTTCTTTTCGTGGACACGTGATGGCGTGGGCAAGTTTGTCCGAGAGGTTGTTGCCTCTTCTGTATGAGAGTAAGGGAGGTTCCTTGAAATATGGAAAAGTCCAGAGCAAGGTCCAGTTTTTTATGATTATCTTGCCGATCTTGTTCCTGGAAGGGCTGTAAGTAGAGACAAATAGAATGCATACATTTTGGCGTTTGGTTGATGGTGTCAGAAGTATGTCTCTATGGCTGGCTCTCAAGCCAACACCTGCTCTATATCTACACCCAGCGTACACCCTTAATTCTATTACCCTGACCGCTTGTCCCCTCTGTTTCTACAGCTGTTCCTGTCAAGCAGTTTCTATTCCCTGAATACTTCCTCTCTCATAGTGCAACCAGGTATCCTCAAATCCCTTACCTGCGCCTTCTCTTTTTTACTCCTCTCCTGGGGAAGCTAAATGGATTTCTCGGCTAACGGCGATTATCTGGGGCCATAATACGGATGATGAATTTCATTAATTTCTGAGTTAACTGAAGGAGGTTAAGATTAAACTTTGAGCAGTGATAATCAGAATATTATGTTCTTTGTCAATTCAACACTAAGACTACTGTATGTAATCTACCATACTAGTGGCCCTTTACTTTAGTTTTCAATCATTCCTAACTTTGTTCACAAGAGGGTACAACTTGTTTCGAGTATAACTGTATTCTTTACTGCGACATGCAAGTAGGTCTTTTTGTTTATTTGTTGATTCCTGCAACACATATGTTTATCAAACAAGTCTTGTGTCACCTATAATGTTGGGTCACGATTGCTGGGTATACTTACATTTCGATTGTAACCAGCACAACTCAATGGTAGGTGTGTTATTTCTACTGGTTAAGCTTATTTAGCTGTCATTGAACTGTGTCTATTCTTTAATGCGACATGCAAGAAGGCCTTTATTGTTCATTTAGTAAGTCCTGCATTACACATAATGTTTATTTATACATTTTTGTGTCACCTGTATTGTTAGGTCTCAATTGCTAGTTATAATTCTATACCGATTCTAAACAGCGCTACTCAAGGGCAGGTGTGTCATATATACTAGTTAAGCTCCTTTAACTGTCACTGTACTTCTATCTCCTTTTACGTTTTTTCACTTATCATCTTCTGGTCTGTTTCCCCTTATTACGTTCACCCTGCTCTCTCCCTTTTTTGGGGGTTATTGTCCTTAGTTTATTTGCAAGGATTTTGCTGTTTGCACATTCAAAGATGGCCACAATATTCGATTGCTTACTTAAAGAGATGTGGCCAATGTTGGCAGGCAATTAAGAGTATACTGTCTTTGTTTCGTGTTATTAATTTAGTATAAATATAGGTATTGGTGTTGCATTTTTTGTTAGATTTCGGACAGTAGCATCTAGCAGCTTGACTCTATTGAATGGGGGACTCTCCACAGTGTGCATGTTTAAAGATGGCCGCACGTCGCACTGTACGCTCTGTGATGAGCTGATGCTTTGGGTCGGATTTCTCTTTTAAACTTGAGCAATTGTATTCTTAATGGATGTGGCAGTGGTATTGTTTCATAGTGGTTTGGGCTATGAGGGTCCAGTTTTAGGGAATGCTCTCAAGTGCACAGTTGGGATGTAAGATGGATTTCTCTTTTCCCACATGTCGTCAGTCCTTTTGGTGCACAATTTGAGTTCATACGTTTATGCGAAGGCAAATATTAACCACTTGGCTGCTAAGGCACCTGATGAGCTTCCATTGACTTTCCATTGAAATCAATGGAAAGTCCATGACGAGTTACCCTTGTCATTAGCGCTGAAGTGGTTAATCATCATTGATATTGCATTGTTAAAGTTTGTATGTATGTACTTGAATGTAGATGATGATTTTATGTGATTTATTAGCTTGTCCATCACTGCTGCTATTCTCCCAGAATCATTTGCACTTTGCACTTTGGCACTTTATCATATGATGCTGCTACCAGACATACCTGTGAAAATTCTGTGATGTTTCACTGAACTGTTTTATATAGTAAAAGTTTTTTAAGTACGTTTTTAAACCTAGATGATGCTTTGATGCATATGTTTGTGATTAAAATATGTGAGAAATGTTTGTGCTTTTATGGATACTGCATATTTTAATAAAGATCATTGAATTGAATTGATATCGCATTGAGCTTTAAAACGCGTTGATCTCTGATTATGTAAATGGCTTTGAGGGTGGTGTGGGGGGTAGGTAGGCATAAGTGTGATGCCAGTGAGGATCCACTCATTCGATTCTGTGTATGGCGGAGATTTGGTGTCCTTTTTCTAGACATTAATGTCCTAAGCTCCAATATTGTTTTTCTATTGGTTTTACTATTGCTTTGGTCTTTATTAAAAAACTATCCCAACCCACCCTTAATTGAAGTGTGTTTAATTGTTTTCTAGACATTCATTTCCTTAGCCCCAGTATCATTTTCCTACGGGGTTTACTATTGCCTTTTCTAAAATGATCTCGACCAGAGCTTTATTGAAGTGTGTTCAATAGTTTTCACACTAGGTGGCATACTTCGGGCCTGGGCTTTCCCATTTATACTAATGGTTGCTGCTGGATCACTAAGGATACTTATGGCATATTAGCCTACTCTAATATAAAGCTAAGAGTTCATGTTGAGATTTTAAATCCACTATTATACTGCTTTATGTATGTAGATACAACCTTAATTAGTTACACATCTCGCTTACTAGGCTCATGCAGACTCCCTGTTTTTCTATTTGGTGTTCATTCACTTTTTCTTCTATTCTATTCTGCTGTGCAATGTATCTGCTATAATTTTAATTATATTGATTTTCACTGTCCTATTTTTCATAGTTAAGAGTCATATCTTCTTTGTTCTAAGGAGAAATCCCCAGCAGTTTTTGGATAATCAATGGGCAGGTATGTGGGTATAAGTATGAACGTATGAATTATTTGTAATATGTTTTCAACATTTATAAGTTATGTATCTTCTCTGCTTTGTAGGTCTATGTTATTTAAATGTTCAAAATATGTGGTTCTATCAAGTTGGCATTATTTTGCTGCCTTTTATTGTGTTCATGGTGCATCCTATGTGCCTCCTTACAATTTTAGTTTACGGTTATTAGTGTGGTATTTTTAAATGTTTTGATAATGTATGGTATTGTCTGGTATGTATTTATGTGTTTTATGTGATTCATTACAGCCCCGATGAAGTTCCATGAGTGTTTATTTGGAACGAAACGTGTTGGCTGGTTTGCATTTACTGTAAATGAATTTGGACTAAAGAATCTTTTTATACTAGATACTGGACTGGATCAGTGCACCTCCTTTCTCTCATCATAATGGTAGTTAGTTAGTTAGTTAGTTAGTTGTATTATTTGTAATTAAGTGGCTTGCGAGACTCGTCTTCTCATGTGGCTTCAATCCTAAAATAACCTTTTGTAGTTCATATAGTGCGTGAATAGCACCCAACCAATTTGGTGTATGCAATATGCATGCATCCATCTATGCATTTAAGAAGACTAAAGGCAGACTTAGTGAATTGGCCCTTCAAAGGGGGTTGAAACTGAGAGATTGTTGCGAATGAGATCGGAACTTAGTAGCAGATATAATTTTTTCGCAATTAATTCCTTTAAGTCTTTGGAATAGGTGGGCTAGGTAGTTTTAGGATTTAGGAATCAGAATGGAACGGTGGAATAATAAAGATAGGACGGTCCATGACCACAATACTAGTCTACTACTAGTTGATCTGATTTAGGATAGGTCAATCTTATTGCAATAGCCGTTTCCTGTCTAAAAATCTTTTTTGAGCGATTAGTTAATATTTATTTATTTAACACCAATTATTTCTTGTCCCTTTAATTATGTCTTACACGATCAGCATCCAGGGGCAAGAAGAAGACTGGGTCTGCTGAGTCGGGTGTAAGAGCCAGAAACAGGAAGTGACCTCAGATGGCTCTGCTGGCCCCAGTAAGTCTCCATGTGTTAATATTAATATATATTTCCTTATCTTTTACCGCTTTATTGTTTACATTTCCTAATTTACATTTTTTGGTATTGCTCCAATTACTTACTAACATTGTTATTTATATTTTTGTGTCTGTTTTAAAAAAATTGTTTTTACATCAAATCAAACTGCCTCTGACTCTGTATTAGTCTGTCTGTAGCTTGCTCTTTCTTCTGGATTTACACTCAACTTTCCCTCTCCCTATATATATTTTGTAGATTGCCTAGTGGTGGTACTGTAAGACTCAGAGAACCCATTGGCCCTGCTACTAGTACTAGTAGTAAGGACACCTAACTATTTTTTTTACTAGTGGTACTAATCTGCTGTGCAGATTGCATTCCCAAGTGAGATATTTTACGCATGTTTGGTGAGATGAGAAGGCTTTCTTTTACTGTCTCATGCTCTATCAGTAAATAATGGTCACTCACGTTGGAAACCTCCAAAGTGGTGTATTTCACTTAGTGTCATCTAGGCCTAGTACTTTATTTATTAGCAGCAGTTGATGGTGAACACTTAACAATTGATTACCGTGCACCATGGCTGGAAATGTATGAGGAGGACAGCACCATTATGTTCCAACCAACAGAGACCTCATGTCCGATTGTCCGCCCACTTGGCCACTCTTTTTGTTCTTTTCATAAAATCATATGCACCAATAGCTCTAGCCACTGAGTCCAGTCCTTTGGGTTGTCCTCTTCTCGAAATGTTGTAAAAAATTGGCACCAACAGAATGCACAACCTAATATTTAGTTATTTTTGATAGGACATACTGTCTACTCTACTCTAGTACCGAATTGTGGTGATGTGTGTGTGGTGTATGTTTTGTACTATGTATTTTCAATCTTGCTAATGAAAAGTATGAATAGGGAAGGCGTATATGGCATCTAAAAAATTTGAAATGTTTTTTTCCAGTCGTACCGACCACCAGTGTCGGGGCCAGCAGCGAAGGCCATGCCACTCCGGAGGGAGCAGATTCTTCAGCTGCTGGGGGTGAACCAGCAACAGTGGCGAGCGGTGATAAGTCATATTCCTTACTTATTGCCAATGATAAATACACTCGCTGCAAGGTTGTACACTCAGTACACTGTACTGCTGCTGAGACTAACTTTTTGTGTACAGTTGAAGAAGACACCCTTTACTTAACATTAGCATTAGCAGGAGTTGAGGAACTAATGGCCATTTCGATTCTATCTTAAACTCAGCAGAGAAAGTTTTATGATGAAGACAAAGAGTCGGACGACATGTAATACATGACTGGAAGAGAAGGATGCGTGTGTAAAAGAAGGGGCCCCAGGATGCATATAGGTGGCTGATAGGATGCTTGGGTGGTAGAAGGATGGGTCAAAGGTGAAAGAAAGGATGCCTGCCTTAGTGAGTGAAACTGTATTGGCAAAAGGAATCCTCTGGGGGTTTGATGGGTAAGACTTAAAGGCAAGCAAGGAAGCATGGGTGGTGGTTTAAATGGCAAATGAACGCTGTTGGTGAAAGGTTTGTTGAGATATACAGGTAGATTAATGAAAGAAAAATCGGCTCGCAAAGGGCCAGATTCTGCGAATCTGGCGCTTTGCGAGCGCATTTTTTGCAATTGGGATTCATCATCCCAAATGCAAAAATCGCTATTACAGAACTCGCCAAGTTGCGAAGAATCGCATTTAAGGAATCTCAATTAGAGATTCCTTAAATGCTATTCATGAACCTTTTAAAAATTACGAATTCGCAATATGGGGCCGCTATTTACCGCGAAGTGTAACTTCGTGGTAAATGGCGAAAACTTAGACAAATGCACTTTAGTGCATTTTTCTAAGTTGTATGTTACACATACACATGTCCTTTGGACATGTGTGTGCGCAACACCTGTGTAAATCACCATTTCAGGGGTGCTCCAGGGTGTCCTTTGGACACCCTGGCACCCTTGAAATCGCTTCCTTATTTGTGATTCGCTAATTGCTAATCGCAAATAAGGATTGACTCCCCATTCCTTCCTATGGGCCTTTGCCCCATAGGAAGGAATGGGAAGTCATTCCTTATTTGCGATTAGCAATTAGCGAATCGCAAATAAGGAAGATGTAGAAATCGCTATTAATTTTGCGATTTCTACATGCATCCCGTTTTGCGAGTCCTTAATAGCGATTCCTTAATAATCGCTATTAAGGACTCGCAAATCGGGACATTGATAAATCTGGGGGTAAGAATCCTAGCCATTTTTGGATGCATGGATGCCTGGATGGTATCATAGTAGGTGAAGAGTCAGACTGGTTGAAGAGAATGTAACGAAAAATTAAACCTTGCCAGAATAGAAAAACCAAGGGTGGAGACAGCAATGCAATGATAAATGGAAAAACCCCGGAAAAAATAAACAAGGACTGTTTTTTTTCAAGGTTTTTGATTCATAGGTTTGAGGTAGTATTTCAGAATACTCCCTTGACTCACAGTAGTTTGCAAGCACAACATATATATTGTGTATGACTATGTACCCACCCATCATCAATCACCTCCCTCCGACTCCAAGGCACACTCCCACTCTCTACCCATGTCGTTTTGATTGTGTCAGCCCTGAGTGGCCTATCGACTGCATGGTTAACTTACAATCAAACAATTGTAGTATGTCATGTCATCATCACGTGACGTGATGTTGTGCCGTACATCATAATCATTTATTTTAAGCATATCATGTGCCTTGTTGTAGTAGTCATTGTGAAAGTGAAATTGAGCATTTGCTATTAATATAATAGAGCATGGCCCTAATGGAAAAATAGATACTTGTGTAGTACAGCTGCCCCACCTGCCGACAGTAGTAAAGTAACGTGAGTCTGTGACTCACGTATGTCAGTCTAGGGAACAAGCTGACTGAGCTGACATGCCTAAAAGATGAATTGAGCTAAACAAGAGAGAGCAGAAGAATTCTTGCCTACACAATAGTGCCTAATGCCTGAAAGTCTAATCATCATCACATCCAAATCTTAGGCGCCAAGGAAGTCTGGATACCACAAATGTTATGTACTGCTAGTGCTACTGTGCCACTATCATTTTATGTGTTTCATTTTGTGTTACTGTTTTGCTAAGAGTGTTGATTACAACTTTCTTTTTTCTTTCTTGATATAGCTACTGCAGGCAAGAGTTAGCAGCCAGGATATGGCAACAGAAGCTGGAGGCCATCTGGGCATAATTTCGCTGATTGGTTGACCTGGCAGAGGAGGAGGATGAGGCAGATGCAGCTTCCTCCAATGCCAAAGGCCCCAGCTAGGCACCCCTGTGCCTCCAGTGGTAAGGTGCTGTGTTCTGAATGCCACCTGCCGCAACTCATCCTCAACCGCTGCTGCCCACCCCTGTTGTTCCTCAGGAACGTTTGGCGCTGCATGCTCTTCTGGATAGCGCATCTAGAAGCCAGGCTGGAGGAGGTCCTGGAGCGCACTAGCCTGCACTCCCACAGTTGGACTTGGCCTTTCCCCCGAAATTTTTCGCTTTTGCCCCCCTAAATGTCTCCCCATGGTAATAAACCAGTATAGGCCATGTGTGGTGTGAGACACCTTGTAAATATGTAATGCCATGTAATGGTGTGAGCACTTGTAAATTTCCCCCATTGTAAAATGTACCCTGGTGAAATGTTCTGTATTTAAAATGGTTGCCAAGGCCATGGGTTTTGCCACCTGACTGCCGTAGGTCAGCAGTCTAGATATTATTACCCAGCCACCCCTAGCTTTTGGAGGGAAGCCTGGCACCCAGGGTGCTCAACCCCTCCCCTTGAGCCAGTTTAGGCCAGCTTTGCCAACATTCTAGAAGGTTCTGGCACTGCCTGGGAGGAGGGTATAAGTAAGGGGGATGTGTCACCAGAGAGTCAGACAGAGCTGGGACAGGAACGTGAGGGGACCTGCTGCGAGGTGTTACCGCCACACGTGCCTCTGAGCTGGGCCCTGCAACCCTCAAAACCCCCCCTCTACTGTCCCTGGGGCCCCTGCCAAAGGAGGGCCCCTCTCCCTAGGTCCCTGACACCGTGGGGACCGTGAATTACACCAGCGCTGCGCGACAGAAGCCCCAGGAGGTGAGGAGCGTGCCCCTGAGGAACTGCTGTGGGACTGTCCGCCTCCCTTGTGAAGCTGTGGCCCCTTTGAAGCGCCGGGCTGTGAGGAGCTGCCTTTGAAGCACCGCATGGGGAAGATTATGCCCATAGGAACTGTTGCTGGCTGAAGTGCTGTGAGGCCCCTTGTGCGCCAGGGCCCCGAAGTGCTATGAAGCCCTGAGCACCACAATTTGCGAGGTGCCAACCTGCCACCGGAAGCGCTGTGCCTGGCAGCGCTGAAGCGCTGTGTGGCCTGAGGGAACTGTGAGGGGAATAGCGCCACAGGAGCCTACCCCTCGTTTTGGTGCGCTTGCCGCAATATAAATATTTAAATAAAAGGGAGCCTACCCCTTACTGCCGCTGACATCACCACCGCATCCCGGGGAGTGTTGGCGCTGCCTCGCGCCGGTTGTATATAGCCGGAAATCACAGCCGCGGCCCAGCGCTGTATGATGAGACCCCCGCGGCTGGGGGTGTTATGTTGCGGCGGCCCCCGGAACCAGGAGAGGGCCGCCGAAGTGGAGTGAGAACCGCGATAGGCCTGAAGCCGGAGAGGCCGGCATCACGTGGCTGGGGCGCTGGTGACATCACCGACCGCACCCCCAGCCCGCCGCGCACCGATTGGTTGGCGCTGCCGCGCCCCTGGGAGCCGCGTCCTGACTGGCTCCCGGGCTGAGACCAGCCCCAGCAGCAGGGAGAGGCCTCGCGGAGGCCGCTTTAGAAGTCCCAGGCCCAGTGAGGAAGAGGGGCCCGGGTGAAGGCGAAGGAGGTGCTGCGGGGCCCGCAGTGAGTGGAGGGGAGCCCCGGGTTTGAGAAGGCCGGAAGAACCCAGCCAGCGGTGCTGCGGGGCTCCCATGGGAAAGAGGGAGCCCCAATTACCCCTGTGAACCGGTGAGTGCCCCGGGTTCCTGTGAGGGAGGAGGGGCCTGGGTGAAGAAGGAGAGCCGCGCTGGGATTGGGCCCCAGGCGCGGCGTGGGCAGAAGTCCCACCCTGTGAATGCGGTAGCGGGGACAGCCGGGTATCCTCGCCGGAGGGCTTAGAGCAGCCCGAGAACCCCCATCGGCCAGCCCATGCCCCAGAGGGCCTGAGATTGCGAGGAGGTCGCGTGAGGCCTACCTGAGGAGCCTCTGCAGAAGGGAAGCAGGCCGGAGGAAGTCTGCACTCCGGAGGGGGGGGCTCCCATCTTGTGGGGAGAGCCCCGCCCCGCTTGTGCAGAGAAGCCAGAGGCCCTGAAGACGCCGGAAAGCCATCAGGAGCCCGGTGAGTGGGGCCTTAAGCAAACTGTGTGGGGGGTAGAGAGGGCAACGGGACACAGGGTCGGTGTCCGCCCCCCCCCCCTTGTTGACTGAAAAGGGCCCGAGTGCCCAGAACTCGAGTAAAAGCCGCTAGTGACCGCTGGGGGATTGGTTAACCACCGGAATGCCAGTTAGGCCCTTCTGATCTGCCTACAGAGTCCCCTGCTCATCATAAAGGCCACGGGGGAAAGGTAGAATGTTGTAGTGGCCCCCAGGGAAAGGTTCGATATGTATAGCCAAGTGATATGCTCAATGAAATGCACATTTTTACCTGTTGTCTGATTTTCCCTGAAATGTTTAGGCCTGACATCCAATCTACCTGTCTATGCCCCGAGGAGGGATTGCCCTATGTTGAGGTTCATAGGCCTAGAGTCAGGCACATGTTAAATGCATAAATCCCCCCAGGTTCAATGTGATTCGGGCCTAGTGTTTAGGTGACTGCTACCGGCATGACCTCCATGAGTTAGGTCCAAGTCTTATGTTAATGCTGGGTGGATGTTTAGGCAGATGGTTTTGCGCCCAGTGTGCTGATGGCCTAGTATTATTGCCCCTGTTAATGGTGGGTGTCCCCATGCGTTATGCTGCTGAGAATGTAAATGTAAATGTAAATGTGTTTCGATTTATATAGCGCACTAATCACCCAGGGGTCTCAAGGCGCTTGCTTAGGGAACCCGTCCTGGTATTCCCCTGTGAGATACCCCGGCAGGGTATTCACAAGGTGAAAGCCAGGCATCCCGCCGCGAGGGGCCATAGTGGAGATTAAGCAAGCTATTGCCCAGAGTCGCAGAGTGTGACCCCGTGAGTCGAGTAGGCACCGGAGCGAGAATTGTCGAGTCCGTGGAATTTTTGTGCCCGAGACCCGCCGAGGCGGGGAATCGAACCCTGGTCCACGGCTGATCTCAGCTTCCGGGTCTGCCGCCTCTAACCACTGAGCCACGCTGCTCCAAGACGCCCATAGGTCAGGCCTACTGCCCCTACGCCAAGGATGGTCCTAATGGTCACAGTGGTGACTTGCACCCAGTTACGGCGCCCCCTGTCCCTGATTGAGGGTGTCCTGTGGCTAATGTTACTGATGCCAAGGTATCCTGAGGTTTTACACTTGATGGTTGATCGTATGCTCTTGTGCCCACAGGGCAAGTGAATGTGCCTTTTCTTACAGGTTTGGGCCTGGTGAGCCCCTATGCTGGCCGGACGTGTTATTCCTGGCCCTTGTTATGCCCCATGTTAATGAGCAAGCTTTGCTGATTTATTACAGGTGCTCCTGTCTGTTAATATGTGCTGTGATACCATGAAGATTTCCCTTACAGGGGTCGTGTTGGAGTTATAGTGCATGGTGTGTACTTATGCTAATGTTGTATTTTGCAAATTACAGCCTACTACTAAGGATTAGAGCCTGAGTTGGCCCCGCCATATTGACCCCAGGTTTCATGACAATTTGATCACATTCTTTTCATTTCAGCCATGGACATACGGACTGAACCTCTTTCCCATTGTCCCCCTTGTAAATAATCCCCCCTGATACACTTGGCTCTGGCGCCAGTTGGCGCCGTGTTGTGATTACCACTGTTTTTGCATTTTTGCCTAGCATGTTGGAGATATACTAAACTACTTCTTATTTTTCCAACTCAAGCTGGTGTCCTGCCTCTTTTGTGGTGTGCCTGATGAGTCGTATGTGGGTACTGCGTGGATGCTTCACATGTCCTCCGAATTTGGCCTGCCCGCTTGGTTCCGTGCTACCCTCCTGGAGATTTGGTAACCCCATTTCTTACACCCACCATTAGACCTCAGTCTTCTTGACCGTAGCCCCTTTCTTAATCTTTTTTATGGTGGGTGAGATGTGTTGGGAAGAGGGTGGGAATGTTGGGAGAAGGGGAACATGTGTCTGTTGTTCTTTTTTATGGACATTTAGAGTGGACATGGACATTTACTGGACATTGGTTGGGGTTAGGGAGAGGGGTGGGTCAGGTGTTGTACGTTTCTTCTAGTATTTTTGGTAGGGTAACACATTATGTATAGTTTTACAATACATATGATGTAAACCTCTTCTGGGTTGGTCAATCTTTTACTTCACCTTGTTTGCTCTTTTGGAGGGCCGCAGTCAGTTTTAGAAATCCACTGATAGTATAACACACCAACAGATAGATGCGGAACACTCACTTTTCCTACTACTGTCAGTTTCTCCTCCTAGTCTATGCAGTCTGCAACTAAAAACCCTACCTACTCAGAAGGATGTGTATGTGTGAATTAATAATTTCCATAGTATATACAGTATTGCCTCCCCCATACTTCTTCTCTTACCTGTGATTAATGTTTAGGCAAAGCAATGGCTGCATGGTGATGGTTTGGTTTCCCAAGGTGCCATGGTGTTGGTGGTAGCAGTAGTAGACAGTAGCATTAGCTAAAAAAAAGAGACAGTCAGTCACCTGAGGGAGACTAGAGAATGAGTAGTAGAAGTACAGTACACAAGAAGAAGACTGGCAAATAAGAAACCATGTTGATGATAAGCAATGCTAAAGTAAAATAAAACATAATTGTGGCGGGGATAGCCTAGTGCAAGTTACAAACTGAAGTTGACTCGACCTATGAAGTGGGCAAGCATAACCTTTAGTGCTGGAAGGATGATGAATCAATGCCAGCAATTAGCTATGATTGATTATGTTCCTCTGGAAAAAAATTGAACATATATACATATACTTAGAGCAGAAGATCCTCACCTTGCCCAGAGTTAGTGTTGCTTTCACCACATTTGCCCCAGCAAGTCTGTGATCAATTATTGGGGTAAACTTAATTTAGTCACACCTCAATATAAATCACACATCCCGGGGGAAGAGGGTTTCATGAATGGTTGGGAAGGAGGTTTTGAGGGAAAGCTTAGACAAAGTCAAACACTGCACATTTAACTTGGCAGCTGACTGTCATAAATCTGTCAAGCGAGAAAAATGAAATGCATGCATGATGAGGAGTAGTACTAGACTAGTACAGGGCAGTATGTTAATAATGCAATTGCATGTCTGCCCCAGAGACACCCAAGTTACATACATACATTATGTTGTTGTACCAGGCTTCCTTTGAAAGATAGCAAATAAAGGTAAAATATCTGTTGGAGTAAAATATAAGCAAACAAAACAACAAACACAACTGTAATGAGTGAAGAGAACCAAAATAAATGAATCAAATGAAGAAGATATGGTTACTGTAATATATTTTTGCCAAGTCTGGAATTGCATCTCCCCGCATTCATCTTGGTCCTTCCTTGGACTCTTCGTCCATCAATTTTGGGTGCCTGGCAGATGCGGTTTGAAAGGGTAAGTCTGAGTTTATTTTCTCAGTAAGGAGTGGGGTAAAGTTATTTTTCCCAGTATGGATCAGGGTAAAGGGCCTGTAGATGTAAAAACAAAAAGGATATTGAAAAATCAAGGAGAAAAATTAAACTGCATAATTAAGGAGGAGTGAAACAAAAAGACTTTCAGAGGCAGCATGGCTAAATCATGTCTGTTTCCGGCAGTTAGTTACCTCCAACAACAGGAACTGGGCCCCCCATCCAACCTCCACTTAGCTTCAAATTTGAGCTAGACAATAGGAGCACTGAGCACACACACAGCAACATAGCAGTTTTAATTAAGTAAAAAAAATCAATGCACCACTGTCAGCCAAACCACCACCACTACACAGACATGTAAGTCTGGTCTGGTGTTTATGTTTGCCTTTAGGTCATTTCATCCCCTAAGTTATGCTTTCCATCAATCATCTAAGATCCTCTTGACTCTGACTGCGAGTATGGTATGGTAGCCAACTCTGTACCAACAGTGTCCCGACTCCCAATCAAGTCCTCCAGACTTCAGACTCCAGACTCATCCTGACTCAAAAATGCAATGGAACTACCTGCAGTAGTTCAATTTTGTTATTGAACAACAAGAATAGAAAGATTGACTTGAGTCACTTTTTGTGTGTAGATTTAGAATAGTAGACATCAAGCACAACAAACAGCAATCACTCAGTGTGCAATGCATGCAATCATTTACCTGTTCTTCTGGGTCAGTCCCTCTAGTCTCAGAAGGGATATATATATAGTCTGGGCCCAGGTTTAGAGGTATGTACGAATTCAAATTTGTTGTATTATTAATCCAATGTCTGTCGTGAGGGAAATGGAAAAGGTTAACTTGAGTCAACACAAAAGCCTAGCTGTCAGGAAAGTAGAGCTCATCCTCAAAATCGGGTGGTTCACCCACCAGAAGTAGGTCACCTAATGTACTACTTTACTTTACGTATGGTGTAATCCGGTGGATACAGTGATGATTCATTTTGATCATGGTTAACCTCCCCATGTTTTGGGGCAAGAGACTCGTCCTTCTGACTCTCAGACCGGCACCAGCAGCACTGAAAACACGCTAAGAAGAGACACTTGCGACAGGGCAAGCCAGATAGTTTATCACCAGCCTATTGCGCACTGGCCATTAGCGCCTTTTCCCATAACAATACAGCAATGGGTTTTGATCAAAGTAGACCTCATCTGGGTCATCCAGAAAGGCCTGGACCATTTACTCAGTGCTCATGGGTGCTCCGATTTGCTCAGCCTCTTTTGCCTTTGCCTCAACACTGGACTTAAGCCCTTGCTGCAGAAACAATTCCTGTGTTGATTTTGGGGCTGATGCTCCTGTTCTTTTTCTTGTTGGTGATGGATTTGGCTGCTGTGAGCCAACCGCACTGCCCTAAGCTGCTGAAGTTGAACTTGAAGCCAGCTGTCCTGCAGTACTTGTTGTGCCATGGAGGAGTGGGCCTCAAATTCCTGGCCATTCCTTTTCTACTTGACTGGAACTTTGCATTTGTGCCGAGACACCTAACTCCATTTTACCTGCTGCTGGATTCCTAAAGATCCCGCTCCCTGCCATGCTGCAATAGCCCACCTCCCGCCGCCACACATTACCTACATCATTGTGTGGCCGCTGAGTGGAGGGGGGGGGCCCTGGTGCGAGACTACATATCCCATCACCATTTGCGCAGCACCTGGGATCAGCGCGCCAAGCGGCGTTTAAATCACGGCATCATCTCTGGTGGAGCGGGGAACTTTGCATTTGTGCCGAGACACCTAACTTGATTCTACCTGCTGCTGGATTCCTGAAGATCCCGCTCCCTGCCCTGCTGCAATAGCCCGCCTCCCGCCGCCGCACATTACCTACGTCATTGTGTGGCCGCCGAGTGGAGGGGGGGCCCCTGGTGCGAGACTACATATCCCATTACCCTTTGCGCAGCACCTGGGATCAGCGCGCCAAGCGGCACTTAAATCACGGCATCATCTCCGGTGGAGCGGGGAACTTTGCATTTGTGCCGAGACACCTAACTCGATTCTACCTGCTGCTGGATTCCTGAAGATCCCGCTCCCTGCCCTGCTGCAATAGCCCGCCGCCCGCCGCCGCACATTACCTACCTCATTGTGTGGCCGCCAAGTGGAGGGGGGGCCCCTGGTGCGAGACTACAGTTTCCATCACCCTTTGTGCAGCACCTGGGATCAGCGCGCAAAGCGGCGCTTAAATCAAGGCATCATCTCTGGTGGAGTGGGGAACTTTGCATTTGTGCCGAGACACCTAACTCGATTCTACCTGCTGCTGGATTCCTGAAGATCCCGCTCCCTGCCCTGCTGCAATAGCCCGCCTCCCGCCGCCGCACATTACCTACATCAGTGTGTGGCCGCCGAGTGGAGGGAGGGCCCCTGGTGCGAGACTACATATCCCATCACCCTTTGCGCAGCACCTGGGATCAGCGCGCCAAGCGGCGCTTAAATCACGGCATCATCTCCGGTGGAGCGGGGAACTTTGCATTTGTGCCCAGACACCTAACTCGATTCTACCTGCTGCTGGATTCCTAAAGATCCCGCTCCCTGCCATGCTGCAATAGCCCGCCTCCCGCCGCCACACATTACCTACATCATTGTGTGGCCGCTGAGTGGAGGGGGGGGCCCCTGGTGCGAGACTACATATCCCATCACCATTTGCGCAGCACCTGGGATCAGCGCGCCAAGCGGCGTTTAAATCACGGCATCATCTCTGGTGGAGCGGGGAACTTTGCATTTGTGCCGAGACACCTAACTTGATTCTACCTGCTGCTGGATTCCTGAAGATCCCGCTCCCTGCCCTGCTGCAATAGCCCGCCTCCCGCCGCCGCACATTACCTACGTCATTGTGTGGCCGCCGAGTGGAGGGGGGCCCCTGGTGCGAGACTACATATCCCATTACCCTTTGCGCAGCACCTGGGATCAGCGCGCCAAGCGGCACTTAAATCACGGCATCATCTCCGGTGGAGCGGGGAACTTTGCATTTGTGCCGAGACACCTAACTCGATTCTACCTGCTGCTGGATTCCTGAAGATCCCGCTCCCTGCCCTGCTGCAATAGCCCGCCGCCCGCCGCCGCACATTACCTACATCATTGTGTGGCCGCCGAGTGGAGGGGGGGCCCCTGGTGCGAGACTACAGTTTCCATCACCCTTTGTGCAGCACCTGGGATCAGCGCGCAAAGCGGCGCTTAAATCACGGCATCATCTCTGGTGGAGTGGGGAACTTTGCATTTGTGCCGAGACACCTAACTCGATTCTACCTGCTGCTGGATTCCTGAAGATCCCGCTCCCTGCCCTGCTGCAATAGCCCGCCTCCCGCCGCCGCACATTACCTACATCAGTGTGTGGCCGCCGAGTGGAGGGAGGGCCCCTGGTGCGAGACTACATATCCCATCACCCTTTGCGCAGCACCTGGGATCAGCGCGCCAAGCGGCGCTTAAATCACAGCATCATCTCCGGTGGAGCGGGGAACTTTGCATTTGTGCCGAGACACCTAACTCGATTCTACCTGCTGCTGGATTCCTAAAGATCCCGCTCCCTGCCCTGCTGCAATAGCCCGCCTCCCGCCGACACACATTACCTACATCATTGTGTGACCGCCGAGTGGAGGGGGGGCCCCTGGTGCGAGACTACATATCCCATCACCCTTTGCGCAGCACCTAGGATCAGCGCGCCAAGCGGCGCTTAAATCACGGCATTATCTCCCGCGTCGCGGGACCGCGCGCGGGCTAAGCCTGGGCAAAGGGCGAGCTGTCTATGGCCGTCCAGGGCTGGCTGAAGCTGGGCTGGGCCCGTCTTGTTATCGGATTGTACAGGACCCATCTATTGGATTTTACAGTAAGCCAACATTTCTAAAGATTGGTGTCATTTCCTTAGACCTCTTTTCTTGCACTTAGAGTAAGCGCTGCCCGCTTGTTCTCCTCTTTAGTGTATACCGTGTTCATTTGTTGCAACTGATTAGATAATATCATGACCTCCCGCTTTCCTAAAGGTAGACCCTCTCGAGTGGGAGGGTCAGTTAGAGGGACTCTGGATAATTTTATTACCAGAGCCACCTCAGTCTTAGAAAGGGAGATAGTCTTAGCGGAAAGACGCTTGTCGGCGGAACTTTTAAGCAATAAGCGCTCGTCTTTGGGCTCAATCAGGCAGGCAACTACACCAGATCCTATCAGACAAGTAGATAGTTCAGCCCATATTTCAACAAGTGACAGTAGTATTCCCTTACTTTTGCAAGACAGGTTATCATCAACTAGTACACACAGTGAACAAAGTATGGATTTTTTACGTTCCCCTTCCAACCTAAACTCACCCGTGGTAGTCCTATCAGGAGATTCCACGCAGAAGGCAAAGACCCCACAAGTTGAGACCCAGAAGCCTAAAAATAAAAGATCAGTCCAAGGCCCTCCACCGAAAAAAAAGGAAGAAGGTGGAGGGGAGTCATCTCAGTAACTGTGGTAAAAGAACAAAAAACTCGATGGGGTCCTTAAAAGATCTATATGTAACACCCACTGGAAAAGGCGACCACAAATAACACTAGCTCATTTAAAAAACTTTCAACGTATAGTGCTTTACATTCGTCTAGTGTAATTTCCACTAAACCAAACACACACATAGTACCTCCCCCTACAAAGAAAGACATCAACAGAGATCCTACCCTTTCTAATACTATAGCTCAGAGGCAGAAAGAAACAACGGGGACAAAGTCAAAGAGATAGAGGCAGGTGAACAACTCCGCGTTTTAAAGCCTCCCCAGATAATACACCTAAATCCCCTCCCCCTGGAAGGTTGGACAAGGCAAAAAAGGTACAAATAAACTTACCACCAGAAGCAGTGCCTTTTGTCGTGATACTAGCAGGGGTCCCAGTCTTAGAGAACGAAGCAAAAGAAGGCTATTATCAACTAAAAAATAAAGTCGTATTTTGGCTGCGACAAAACAGACCCTTCCTCCAAACATTAATGGTGAAATCTTAAACGTACAACGGGTGGACTGGGTGGGACAAAGATCAAAAAACATTCAGGGAGATCTAATCATCATCAATTTTAGAGACCATGGGGCAGTTTCACATATCACCGACTGCTTTCAAATGAAAGGAAGTGTTGGCATCACACCATATGGTTTAACATACTTTTATCCTAGGACTTTCTTAAATAACTCTCTGATTCCCATGGTTCCTTCTGTATTTAACATGCATGGGCATAGTTTCAACATTCCCACTTATAATCGCTTTTTTCCCCTATCGGGTTTGGAGGGAGTGGATTGACCCGCTCCCCCAAAAGATGTAAATGGAATTATAGACGCCACCCCTAGAGAAATACATACCACTAGTCACCCCAAAGTCTCTTTTGAAAAGAGTATAGGTCATCCCAGACCCGCATTTGTATCGTAACATGACATACACCTATCAGAGGGGGATATAGAAAACATTAGAAATTATCACAATGCACCCTTTAAAGCATGTACTGGTCATTTAAAGCCTATACACGAGCAAGAACAAGATATCAGTCTACTGGAGGGGGATTTAGGACAGTATCTGTTACCCCCTCTCTAGGGGTTATTAACTGTATCTAAACCAGAATTGGTTCAAATATTACCATCGGGTATTGAGGGGTGTAGCACTGAGGAGAACACTTCAAATTTGGATGTCTTATTCTGGAACATTGCAGGCCAGCGCTCTAAAATAACAAATGAGGTTTGGCTTGATTTCACCCATAGGTTTAAATTACTATGTTTTCAGGAAACGTGGGCAGTAGAAGAGATACATATGGAAGGATATAAAACCTATTTTTCACCAGCCCAAAGAAGTCCCTCTGAGAGAGCAAAGGGAGGTTTGACGATCTATATATCAAATCTATTACAAACAGTTGAAATAAAATCTATTAAACTGGAACCCAATTTTCAGATTCTTGATATCGGTGTAAATAAAACGGAGACCCTCCTTTTGGTAAATTTTTATAATAACCTCCTTGAGGGCAAATCAGCGAACTTAGTATCTCTTATTGGTGCATTATTACTATCTAAAACAAGGAGGTCACCAACAAAGGTTATAACTATCTGGGGTGGAGACTTTAACTTGGGCCCATGCCAGGATAATAATAGAAATATTTGTGGAATCCATGATGAGAGTAATAACCCCATTCTACATTTTAGACATACGACTCTAGGGAGCAGAATTAATGAAACTATGTTTGAACTGGATCTGGCAGTAGCGAACAAGCTCACTACTTCAGACACAGTGATGGCTACCACCTTTCATGGGCGGGGTCTTCAAAGTTCTATTGATCATATTCTTGTCTCCAATGGAGTGAGGAATATAGATTCATTACTCACTATACACACTACTGCGCTGAGCGACCATTACCCCCTTAGCGTTAGCCTGCCGACGACACAAAATTCTAAAATTAATATTTGCAGTACTTTAACACAAAACAACCTGACGTTGGCCAAGCTTAATGGATATTCGCTAAAGTGGGGAAAGATTGACCCCCTATAAATAACTAAAACAGTGCTAGCAAGTACCCTCCTCCCCATCCAGAAATGTCTGGACAAGGATACACCAGACACAGAGGTTATCGCTAACTTCGGTGAGGTGGTAAAAGCCGTAAATAAAGCATTGTGGGTAAAAGCAAACCGATCTTCAAAGAAGAGGAAGGGTTGGTTTGACCACAGTTGCACGGTAGCCTATTCGAAGTTAAAACAGGCATTATGGAGGACAGTTAGGGTCCCCCATGAGATCACCACCCTAAGAAAATTATACAACTCTGCAATAAAGACTAAAAAAAATTAGTTAAAACAGCAACTTTGGGACCAACTATATGTGACTTCCACTCAAAAAAACAACGCTGCCTTTTGGCTAGTGGTCAAGTCCCCTTTTTTGAATAACGATGCAGACTCACCAAGAATAGAGGTTGGTATTAGCGAAAAGGAATGGGTTGAGCATTTCTCCAAGATTTTCTCTAATGTGAGTGGGGATGCAAACACTGAGGAAGTGACACCCCATGCCCAGGCCTGCACCCCTTATCCCATTAACTTGGTATTCACAGTAGACCAGGTTGCTCATGCCCTGAAAGCTAGTAAAAGTGGGAAGGCCCCAGGCCCAGACGGGGTGCCTGTAGATTTCTTTAAAGTCCAGATGGAACTCTGGACCCCTCTATTGACTAGGGTGCTGAATGCATCATGTGTGGTAGGCCTTATGGACTCATGGTCCAAGTCAATATTGGTCCCCATTTTTTAAAAAAGGGGACCGGGGTCGGTAACTTGTTATCGTCCAATTTCGCTTTTAGACTCCCTTGGCAAAGAGGCGGGCCGTGTAATCCTCGAGCATCTACAGGACTGGGCGGATGAGGGCAGGATTATATCTGATCTCCAATATGGGTTCCGCGAGGGGCTGGGGACCAATGATCAAGCCTTTAACCTGTCACTCCTGATAGACAAATATGCTAATATTAAAGGAGGAGTCCTCTATATGGTCTTCGTGGATTTATCAGCCGCGTTTGACTGTGTCTCCCACGCTAAACTGTGGTCTGTTTTGGCAGAGATGGGGGTCCAGTCGAACCTGGTAACTTTCCTAAGGGAATTATATTCAGATGCGACTGCAAGGGTGAGGTTCGGGCTTGGGGGAGAGCTAACCGCGCCGTTCAAAGTGGAGAAGGGTGTCAGGCAAGGTTGTGTCCTGGCCCCCTTCCTCTTCACACTTTACACCAACGGCCTGGAGAAGAAAATGATTAAGGGGAGCCAGGACCTTCCGACAGCAAACAACCGCCGGATTCCCGCATTGCTATACGCGGACGACGCGGTAATACTAGCCCGTACCCCCTTGAACTTCAAAAGGCACTGAACAGATATTCCACCTTCATGGCAGGTCTAGACCTAAATATTAATATTGGGAAAACATTTGTCATGAGGGCGGGGATTGGACACAAAACTAAAATGAGGAATATATATCTAAATCAGGAAAAACTTGTGACCACACAAAAATATCCCTATTTAGGAGTAATGATCGATAACAAACTTACTTGGAAATCGGCAACCGAAACCAGGAAACTCCTTTTTATTAGAACTACCACAGCACTTGTCAATTTTTCCCGGAAACTGGGGAAAAGACCTCCTTTGGAATTAGCAAAGATCTATAAAGCCAAATGTCTTTCGGTGGCACTGTACGGGGCAGGTGTTTGGGGCCATGTAGCAACAGATGCACTACAGATTGTGGAAAATGTTTTTCTAAGGTACCTTCTATTGGTTCCAAAGAGTACAGCTACTTTTTCATGTCACGCAGAGCTGGGACACCCCTACATGTCTGATATAGTGAGAATCCAACCACTCTTACTGTGGCGTCGTATTTGGACGTCTGATAAAGCCACTTTCTCACAGATGATAATCTCTGATTGTATGGCCCTAGAGAATGAACAAAGATTCAGATGGTTATCATTTGTGAAAAACTTAGACATAAGATGGGAACAATTCTATCATGATCCCCTATCAGTCCGTGAGGTAACCATGAAGGACTTCCAGGCAAAATGTCTTAACCATCTCGAAGAACTGCGTCTTACGAGCGAGGTTATGAAACCATCGGTCAGACACACTTTGGTTATTCAAACTACTTTTGATATTCAACCATACCTAACCTATAACACTACTAGCTACGAACGCTTTCTTTTGGTACGGTTTAGGTTGAACTTTTTCCACCGATTAGTTGCTTTTCCAACGAAAAATAACTGGGTAAAAGATCTTCCCCCCTGTTCGTGTGACGGTACTTCCAACCAGTCTACAATACACACTATTCTTTTTTGTAAGTTCTATAGTGAGTTTAGAACAAAGTGGCTTTTACCATTGTTAAAGCAGATGGGGTTCAGTAGATGTCTCCCCGCATTTCTCTTTCTACAATTTTTGGAGGGAGAAAAACTTGTTATTATAATTGCCAGTCTTTTGAAATGCATTGTCCGGCACAGAAATAACTTACAATGATTAAGCGGGACTAAGAGCTTTTATCCAATTATGTATCTGCGGGTTATCGAGACTACCCTCTGTTAAACGAGTCCGGCTTACCAATTCTTTAAGTCATTTCCCCTATTTTTAATCCTTTATTTTATTCTTGTAACAAAGTGTTTCAATTAAGCATTATAAGCTGCTATAACCGTAATGGAAGAACGATCCCAACAAGGTTGTACATATTTTTTGAGATGCGCAGTAAACCTATTAAGGAGTACCCATAAAAGTATACTGAAATTGTAAATTGTAAAGTCTTTTTTTTAACTACTGAACTGTGCTGAATGATATCCTCGATGAAATTTGTGACATCTCCACTTTTTATATTGCAATTTGGCTTTTTTAATTCTACTTTTAAATTGTATATTTTTATTTATTCATTGTAAATAACTGAAAGATTGTATGCTTTTATGATTTTGCAACTTAAAGTCGAATAAAGCTTAATTGAATTGAATTGGACTGGCTTCCACAGCTATCCAAGTTTTGTAGTTGACAATATCCCTGTCTGAAAAAGGAATGAAAGTGTACAGTAATGGTTTGAACCGTAGATCCAGAATTGTGGCACAAATGTAATGGTTGGATGACACAATGCATCTTTGAACCCTTGCATTTTCAGATAAGTGAAAGGTTAAGCTCTCCACCAACTCCTATGCTTCTTTTTTTGCTCCACACCTGCCTACATTGTAGACACCACCTTCAGCTATTCCTGTAGCATGTGCAACAATGGGATAGCTTGGCCCATTGTACAGTCCTCCTTGCTTACCTCATGTGTGAAGACCTCGAAAGGAAGTAGCATCTCTGTCAGGCATTTAACTAGGCCCTCTTGGTCCATCTCAATGATCATCCCTTTCACAGTAGCATCCCCTCTTTGCATGACATATTCATTGATTGGTCTGTACTGCTTAAACAGACGTTCTAGCATGCAATAAGTTGAGTTCCAACACGTTGGCACCTCATGTATAACTTCTTAAGCTGCCATTCTATTATCACGTTGAATGATCCTCAGCTGCTGGGCTTTAAAAGAATGGCTGAAATGTGTGCAGATTCTTCTGCAGGTGGTTAGTACGTTGTTTACTCGGTCTTCCTTTTCTAGAAAGTCTTGAACAATGATGTTAATACAGTGTGCCAAACACAGGACCCGGAAATAGCCATAAACGGCCATGGCCTTAACTATATTACTGCCATTGTCCGTGGCAACAAAACCAATGTTAGGCCCTCTTGGTCATAGCCATTCAAAGACCATGCTTTCAAAGTCTTCCAGAATGTTTGCGCAATATTAGATTTCTTCATGGCGAACATGGCTACAGTAAACACTAGGAGATAATGGAAGGAGCGCTGAAACTTTTCAGATACTCTCCCCTAGTCACAGACCTGGGTTGAATCCATCATCATTCTTTAGCTCACTTCGCCACCTCAGTTCAGACCCAGCTATATGCAAATCAGTCTTGACACTGTGCCTTATGGGAACAGTCCAGCCTGAACTGCAAAGTCAGGTCTTCCCTGAACCGGAAACAAGAATCCTGGGTCTGGTTTCTGGGTAGCAGCCAGGCTAGCTTGAATCTTTTTTCATGTGTCACCCTGAGTGGGGCGTGTATACCCAGACATGGGTCCAGTGCTCCCCATGCCACTGGAGTCAAGCTATCCTGGCTGAGGAGGGTTGAAAACCCGAAACCGGTCCTATGACGCTTGTTTCCAGTCCAGAGAGGACCTGGCCTGGCAGTTTGGGCTGGACTGTTCCCATTGGGCACAGGGTCAAGACTGATTTGCATATGGCTGGGTCCAAACTTGAAGGACATAGTGAGCAAAAAAACGATGGAATTAGGCCCAGATCTCTGTACTGGGGTGAATGTATGACATTGTTCTGCATTTTGTCCATCAATTGTTTTTTTGCATTTGTCACCCCAAGTGGGACGGGTATGCCCAGACATAGGTCCCGTGCCCTCCATGCCACTGTAGTCAAGGTAGCCTGGCTGTTGAGGGCTGAAAGCCCGAAACCAATCCTAGGATGCTTGTTTCCAGTCCAGGGAGGACCTGCCCTGGCAGTTCGAGCTGGACTGTTCCCATTGGGTACAGGGTCAAGACTGATTCGCATATGTATAGGTTCAAAGTGGAGTGGCATGGTGAGCAAAACAATGATGGATTTAGGCCCAGGTCTCTGTACTAGGGTGAATGTATGACATTGTTCAGCATTCTGTCCATCAATTGTTCTTTTTGAACATGGCTACAGTTGCATGTTTCTGAGAAGCATTAAAAATCTCAGCAGTGTCAACAACATCTGCTGCAGATATATTTTCTCTAACCCCCACAAAAGAGATCCAGTGTGTAGTGATGCACATGTAATCAGTGGCTTGACAACTGGTCCACATGTCTGTTGTCAGGTGGACAGTGTGAATAGCACTCTGCTGCAGAGCTTGTTCAAGCTATACCAGAACGTCGTGATGTAGTGCTGGAAGAGCAACTCTGACGAAATAGGACCAGTTGGGTGCCTTCCATTTCGGGCAGGTGGCTGTCACAAATTTAAAAAAAACAACCCTTCCACCAAATTAAAAAGGAAGGAGGTCCAGTCTTAACATTTTAGCCAACTTCGCATTGTACAAACGTGCCATTGGGTGATTCCGTTTGTACAGCTCCTCCGACCTAAACATGCTGAGAAGGGTAGCCTGGACTTTTTTCTTTTCTGGTACACTGTTGCAAGTGACTTCTTGACGCCAGATGTTAGGCTCAATGTGCTTTTTTGTTGTGGTACTCTCTTGCCTGTGACCCCTTGCTGTCTTAGCCTGACTCTTGTGCCATTAAGGAGTTGCTTATGATGATGTGGGTGGTACCACTGCTCTCCTGGGGACAGGGCTGCTTTGTGTAACAGAGCAAATGTCTCCCTCTTTTTCACCTTTCCACCGTAATCGCTTCTTCTTCTTCATCCCTTCCACAAACAACACGTGCAGTATTTGGCCGCTATGGTGGCCTCCAACCGTATCAAGTGTTGTTTACTCAGATGGGTTGTTTGGCCCAAGATTACCCCGACTAACACTGTGTCCACAAATGGACCATATAGCAATATTTACCTCCTTCTTGCTAGCAGAAAAAAAGTCCCAAACTGAGGAGGTCAATTTTCTGGCGCTGCTGGTGCCACTTGCAATATAGGTGGGCGTGACGTTTGACTCTCTGCAGTACCTGCTTCTACTGAGGTGGTTGTGGTGGATGTAGGTCGCTGCTGGCAAAATATGGAAGCTGGAGGTGGTGCTGGTGGTATCACCTGTGTTGGTGGTATCTGTGCCACATTCCTCACGGCAATATGGGATGGGGTAATGTCGGTCTCCACTGGGGCAGGACTAAAGTCCATGATGACTGGCTTATCATCATCCTTCTCTTGTACATCCACCTCCATAACTCAAAGGCTTTCTGGAACCTTCCTTTTTCCCAGCCTTGTCTCGAGGCGTGTCTCAGTCTCAGACTGAGGTGGCTTCAAAGTGGCATTTAGATAATCAGAATGGGGGCTTTCAGAAAAAGTTGATGGACAAACCCTCCTTTTCCTTGCTAGGGATCTGATAGATAATGGATCTTCGGAAAGAGTGGCTTGTTCTTCTTCTTCCTCTGCAGGAAGCTTGATCTCCTGAACTGCCCTAATTTGGGAGGAACAACTGCTATTGGGGGTGGTTGCAGCTGTTGTTGCCCACTTAGCTGAGTTTCCTGCATTGATTTGGGTACTACTTTGCAATAACGACAAGGCAATTTCAACATCAATGCTCGTTGGCTGTCGGATTCATGATTAGACTGGCTGCCTCTGCGACAGACATGGGCTTGATCCTAGGTTGGTGGGGTGGGTCCAATGATGTGGGGATGCTGCTCCCAGTCTCATCCCCGGACACCTCTACTGCAGGTGCAATTTTTGGTTTTCGACTAAAGGTCTTGGGTGACATACCAGTCTTGGTAGGTGGTAGTGGCTTCTTCTCACTGGCACCTTTCTTAGTACTGGGCCTGGTACCTTTCTTTGGGGACATCCTAAAGATGTCAGCAGCACACATTGGCACAAGTTAAAGAGATGTCTGTGGGCACACTTCACGAGACGTTGTGGGCAATAAGACCTCTGTCTAGCAGTACAATGGGTGATGTTGTCTCCTCCTCTTTTGTGCAACTAAAAGCAAAGAAGCAAGAAGAACATCAGTGAAACGTGGCATTCATTGATATGGGTTCAATTACTACTAGTAGAAACAAAATATAATATATAACTTAGTGTGTGGTCACACTTGTTAGTAATAATATTACATATATTACCTCAGTAATTAAAAAAACATAACAATACAGTGTAGCCATTTGCGAGACTTTAAAAACAACAAGGGCTTTCATGGTTGGTGTACTGTAGTGTACAGTACACTCAGAAAGGATAGTAAAGAAGAAGAACAGCAACAGAAATACAAATGTAACTGACCTGGTTTGGCATTGTGATTCACCTGGGATTCAGCATTCAGGGAGCTGCAGCTGGCAATTGATGGAAGCGATAAGCCAAGACAAACAAAGCAAAGAAATGTAGGCCTATGGCAAAGGCACACTAACTACCACCACAAAATGGCCACCAGCCACATGGTTACTCACAACAACAACAAGCAGGAGGCCTGGAAAACAATGAACTCAAGCAGGCGTATATGGACACAGAGTTTACAAAATGGCCCCTTGCCACATGGGGAGGCTCAGCCAAGGCAAATGCTGGCCCATGCACTATTACGAACCAACTCATACTCTGGCCTGACAAAGGAGGAATGCTAAACAACAAAGCTTTAATGCAACGATGCCAAAAACGAAAATCCACAGTGCTAAAAAGGTTTGCAAGTTACAACCACGCACATCCAACAAAGGCATTTATTTAACACACATGAGAAAAGTGAAATACCCCCAAAAAATCATTTTGCATTTCAACTCAATGCCAACCATGCCCGAAATGATGTTCACATTCAACTGTATACTAAGGCAGCATTTCAGCACCGCAATGTTAGCGTTTATACTAATCATCATGAGAACAATCATATTTGGAACAGCGCCTTGAACATCATGGTACTGTAACCAATAACCTAATGAAGCACATATATGAAATTGAGAATGACTTAGTTAAACATCTCACTAATGCCCACATAGAATTTTGAGAATGAGAGAGTTGACGCGTAATATGAATGTGACTTTGAGTAAAGTACTGCATAACTCGTATTTTTAATTACATTTTTTATTTCTAATTACATGTTTTCAATCACATGTTTTTTAAGTTTTTCCATTTGTCATTGTGCATTCCTGAAGTGTCTTTTTCTATTATCTTGCTATAAGTTTGGCTGCACTATCCCCCCCCCCTTTTTCTCATTACAGGTACAATGTGACCAACTACCACAAACGAATCAGGTTATAATTTACCTTTTTCTCTTTTCCACCTACCCACTTTATGGTCCTGAAGAAAGCCAACTGACCAATCGGCAATTAAGGCTGAAACATGTCGACCACTTTTAACCTCACTTAACTAGTGCGCTAGAATTCCTAAATAATTCCATAGCCGCACAACTATAACTCTATACCCGAATCCAGAAACATTAAAGCTCAACCTCTGGCTGTCCGGGTATTTTTAAAGCACTACCTCACTTATTCACTATTCACCATCAGTACTGTTTTAACCAAAAGGTCAAACCTCCTGGCGGAGGGTGCAAACAAAAACTGACCCAAGGATTACGCACGAACACGTGTTACAATAAGCGGGGACACATCATATACCGCTACACGGCTCAGTAAAAACACGTGTATGAGGGTCTTTTATTGGGAGACACCTACCGATTCACCTGCAGACCTTGGTTATGCAGGACCAGTGACCCTTTCTACTTTGATTTATAATTACTGAAAGGAGACTGAAAGGATCTCTACTCTTTCTCCCTCCACCATTTGATGATACGTGTCAAGCAGCGTGCAGCTGTGGGAGTTAAAAAAAAAACAATACGTGAGTCCTTCTAACGTCAACCCACTGTGGAAATTGACCATGGCGGGAAGTTTTAGACTCAGCTATACGAGTGAAGAAATAGAAGCAATTCTTGCCAGACTACCATTGCTCATAGAAGGCGACCTTTCTCAAACTCTTTCTTCTACTGCAGAATGGGACGAGTTGAGCGAAATGAAAAAAGAACAAGTAAGAACGGCGGTACACGGCATTATAATGACCGAATACCTTCGGGTTAATGCGGCTCCAAGAGGACTGTGGGTGACAAATGCCCCCCCGGATATTCCTTAAGGATCTAGCCTTCAGGAAAGATTGGTCGTCCATTTCATGGAAGTGTACCAGAGATTACTTGGTACTCATAATAAAAACTGCCACGAGACTTACAGAGGAACTGACGGTAAAAATAGAATTCCTTGAAACCAAATTGAACAATACGGTAAATATAACCATCTACAAGACTCGGCTGGAAGAAATCAATAAAGAGATGAAAGAAAGTCAGGAATACCTTACACAAACGAAACTGCAAAAACTAGCGAAAGAACTAAAAAGGTTCTCGCTAGAACGTATCCACCCATATAGCAGTAAGGATTACAAACCAAATGATAATTCATCCAATAATGATTCCAACAGCATATCCTCAAATGACAGCTCTGATCAGAGTGGGGATGATTCCACAAACTGTGGGAGAGGAATCTACCGCAATAGGAGGGGCAACAGGAGGGGACAGAATAACTTTTGGCGACCACCATACTTTCAAAATGGGGGCCCAAACATACCTTTCCTCCCTTTTAACCCACAATTTCAAGGATGGCCTAATCCGTATTTTGAAGTACCCATGAGCCACCAGATGCAACAAGGAGGCCACAACTATCACTAAGGACGTCCTTTTTTAGGGAATGGCCAGTCCAACCGTCGATCCAGACAAAAAGGGATAACCTGGTCCGACCAAACAAGACAAGTCGAAACCAGGAGCATAACGAAGGCCAAGACGGGATCGGGCCCAACAACCTCGTCATTAACTTGACTGACAGAATTTTGACAAAGGACCAGCTCAGTGTCTTGAACAAAGGACTTGGGTATGTCCCCACCCCAAGAACTGATATCTTCAAAACAAAATGCGAACTAGCAGCTTTCTGTCGTACCCTAAAATTGAAAGCCTTTTTGAAAGATAACCAACAATTGACACCAGAAGGCGACACGACTTTGAGGAACAAGTCGACATTCTGTCCTCTCAACTCTCAAGTCCCAATTGAAATATGCACTGAACAGGCAATAATGAAGGAGGTAGACCAATTGTATTACCAACCTCAGAAACTCTTTCAAAATATCACCAAGGCAGAACAACTGGCCCTCACTGAACTCAAGAACGACAGAGAGATCGTAATAAAACCGGTGGACAAAGGGGGAGGAATAGTCCTATTAACAACAGCAGGATATGACAAACAGTGTATGGATCTCCTTGCAGACACAACATTTTATGAAGTACTAACAAGAGACCCAACTGCACGTCTACAAAGAACAATATCCATGATGGTAGAAGAAGCGGAAGATAACAATTGGGTGTCCAAAAAGGAGGCAGAATATCTGGAAGTAAGAACACCAGTTACACCATACTTCTACTCCTTACCAAAAACGCATAAAGGTAAAATGCCACCACCAGGGAGACCAATTGTGTCCGGCATTAACTCAATTTTGGAACCACTCTATGAGTTTGCAGACCAATACTTAAGACCACTGGTCCAAAAGACACCGACCTACTTGAAGGACACAAGAGACCTCTTAAATATGTTAAAGAATTTTGAGTACTCAGAAGGAACAATGCTCTTAGTGGGCTTAGACGTAGAGAGTCTCTACACTAGTTTGCCACAACAAAAACACTAGACACTCTGGAGACAATTCTTTTTGACATTGACTGGCCAAACAAAACCCCCAGACATTTCGTATTGGAATGCTGTAGAGTAGCCCTAACAGAAAACTTTTTCCAGTACAACGATGCCCTCTTCCTTCAACGCCATGGAACATCTATGGGCAGTACATTTGCCCCTAGTGTGGCGGGTTTGTACGTTAGCACCTTTGAACGCACTTTCGTTCAGAATGAGAGCAACCCCTTTCTTCATCATATTCTCTTTTGGAAGAGATATATAGATGATATCTTTTTAATATGGAAGGGAGACAAGGAATCCTTGATGAATTTCCATCGTTGGCTTAATACCCAAGATGAGTGCCTGAAATTTACATACACTGCCAATGAAAACTCTTTGGACTTCCTAGATATTACCATTTTCTCTAAAGACAATACTTTACAGACCCGAACCTTTTTTAAAACAACGGCCAAGAACAGCCTGCTGTCTTTCCAAAGCTTTCATCCGAGACCCTTACGGGAAAATCTCCCGTATAGTGAATTCCTTCGTTTAAAAAGGAATTGCAGCTCAATCTCTGATTACAAAAGTCAAGCAAGTGATCTATATGAGAAACTACTGGTTCGCCAATACCCAAAAAAGGTGATCAACACATGCAAGAAACTTGCCCGCAAAGCACTTTTAGAGACTTGTCCAAGACTGAAGGAAGAAAGGATCACATGCGTAACTATCTATAGCCCAGTCACTAATCAAGTGAAAAAAATAATCAACAGAAACTGGAGAATAGTGACCTCCAACGATCTGAATTGGCCCAAACCGATGTTTGCCAATAAGAGAAGTCGCAACCTCAAGGACTTATTGGTACACACAAGACCCCCGCCAAAGAAAAATAAAGAGATACCAGGATTGTGGAATAACAGTCCAGTAACAGGCCATTTCCCATGTGGAACGTGTACAGCCTGCGATACTACAAAACCCACAAAGGAACTACAGCTGCTTCCTGATTTTAATTGGAAATTAAAAAGACACACGAACTGCAACACAAGTCATGTCATTTATATGATAACTTGTGCGTGCCAAATGAGATACATCGGCATGACTTGCCGAAAAGCTAAACAAAGGCTTTGTGAACATCGCAGTAATGTGAACTGTAAGAAAACAACCACAAAGATGTCAACCCACTATAAAGAATCAGGCCACACTGTGAATGATCTACAGTGGGTAATTTTGGAGACTCTAGAAACTGTGGACAGGAATGCCGCAAAAATTTTGTTCGGAATCAGTGGGGCAGGCAGACTATTGGGCGCAAGCGAGGGTGCTCCCTGTCCAGCTCAGATGCCCCACTGCACCCTAAAAAAATAGCGAAGGTAGCGGAAGTAGACCCTGCTAGGGGGGTCCCGAATTCGCAAAATGGTGGGCTTTGCACGTTGAAGCGGGAATACTCCGCGAGGGATCTGATCCATAATATGCAGATGCACAGACTCCTCAAATGCGGGCCACATCTCCCCACACCAGCAAGACGCCACGTAGAGGCATAGTGTCTACAGAGAGCAGCGGAAAGATTCTGATGCCCTGCGGCCGGAGTGGATCGAGTCCTGGGGGCACCTATCTAATGACTCGTACATGGCAAGGACAGTAAAAAGGGGGCACTGAGTTGTGCTGGCAGGTGGGGTCCCGAGATCACAAGCAATTACTGGGAGGAGCTCCCAGAGGCCCCCGTTAAGATTGATCTTAAGCTGCCTGGTGCCTGACCCTAACATGGCCGCCGTGCTGTGGAAAGCACAACACTGAAGGCCACTGGCAGTACTCCGGTGGATACTAGGCCGGTCCCCCTGCTGACTCAGCATTGAAAGTGTGACCCCAGGGCCCTACCAGGCCAGGGTGCCCAGAAGAGTCACCAAGGAGACCCATTGGGCGGACAGCACGACAGTGGATCAGAGGTTGGAAGAGATCCCCTACGAGGGAAAAGAGGCAGCCTGAGGCTCATCTGTGACCACGAACGCTCCGTGCTAGTTTTGCGAGACAGAGGGTTGATTGGTGCTCATAAGCAATGGCCAGATTGCAACATGTTATGATTATGTTGATTTTTAAAAGTGTAGTCGCCACAGACCTCATGAAGAAGCTGTTACCTACATGTGTGATCTGTAACTCTGGGCTGTTTTTTCCTTGACTAATGTTGCGTATGTCATGCTTTGTGTTTCAATCTCAAAGGGAATTCTAATAAATAGAATTTGAAATAAAAACAAAAATCCACAGGGTTAAAAAAGTTTTGCAAATTACACAACCATACACATCCAACAAAGGCATTTTTTAACAGACATGAAAAAAAGTGAAATACCAAATAAAATACATTTTGCACTTCCATTCAATGCCACTCATGCCCTACATGATGTTTAAATTCAACAGATACCACAGAGACAGTTGTTTCATACACCCATATGTAGCTCTGGGCCTATTGGCTGAAAGGCTTATTGGCAGACTACTGGGCTAGTGAATTAAATAGTTATTGCAAATTGATTTCAAAAGTTGGAGAAAATGTAGTGAACTGTGCAACATGTTTCCTTTATAAACAAAGAAAAATTACTTACAAAGAAACAAATAGCCCCCTACTGAAAGTATAGGCCACCCACCAGAACAAATAAAAAAAAAACAATGAAAAGAACAAACAAGGATACCAGCGATTTTTTTCTGGCAGCATGGAAGAATGGAGATACAGCGCATTGAGAATGCGAGGGCGCTGAGGTTCGGGATGTCTCCCGAACCTCAGCGACTTGAGGTGGTTTTGCGGCGGCCGAGGCAACAGTGGGGAAGTCGGCGTGCAAGCAGCCTGTGGGACACAGTTGGTGTGCGGCCCTTCAGAGCCCTTCAGAGCTTTGCTGTGTATCCTGGATCAGGTTTTCCTCCCCTCTGTGGCTGCTATCATTCTAGCAGCAGGAAGATGCGTGAGGCAGTTTTTTTCACTGACACATAGATAAAACCGGAGTAAGGAGACAGGAAAGGAGGTGAGGAGACTGTGGGAGGACGCTTGTGATTAAGAAAGGGAAAAAAATAGATTTTTTTTAAAAATCCCTGGCAAGTTATTAACAATTTGATGGCAATCTAGTGCCAGATTCAAGTGGAAAGAGAGATTACAAGGGCAGCTGCAGAAGTACAGAAGAACAGAAGATTACTGCATTTTGAAGATAAGGGTGTAGTGGGTGTAGTGAGGGAAAATTGGCAAGCCCCAGAAAGATGGAAATGCTGTTAGTAAATCTAATAAACAGATGCTGAATCTCGCCTTAAAGTGATAACACACCGAGCATTGGTAACAAAATCTTCACTGCAAGCACCCAAGGATAAAGACAAAGATAACAACTCCTCCTCCCATGGTATTGACAGCACTCTTGAGAGTTCAGAGGATGAACCCTCCACCACCTTAGCCTTAGCCTCTCCCCAGTGTGAGGGACGGGGACAGGGACAGGGGCAGCCTGAACTAGTAGAATCAGTGGTTTAACAGGAGAACGATACGTTGGAGCAGACAAAAGCAGTTGCTCTATCAACTAGTCCAGTTCAAGGCATCCCGAAGAAAAGTGCAAAAGAAGTGAAGACATTTCCACTGTTTATAAAAAAAAACTACCTCAGAAACTCTACAACTTCCACACCAACAATCCTCCTCCCCACCCTCTTCATTGATCTTGGGCTCAGCTTTAATATCACCCAAAACTCCACTGCCAGAGATAAGATCAATCTCACCAGGATCATTGGCGCCTAAAGACCAGGCAGCGATGCAGCAACATTTTGATACCGAGCACTTAGGAGTCAAATAGCAACAGCAACAGCAGGATCCAACTCAAGGGCAAGCCATAGCAGCACCCTATGCACGTTCTGCCTCTTTGAGTGCAATAGAAAAGGCTGTGGGGTCGATTATGATTGCGGTTTTTCCGCATCCTCCGGGCCGGCGGAAGCCACCGCCGGCCCGGAGGATGCGGAAAAACCGCTGCGGAGCCTCCAAAGACCCACCGCCAAATTAGGATGGCTGGTGGGTCTGGAATTCTGTCCGCAGCTTTTCCGCCGCGGTCGCCTTCCGACCGCGGCGGAAAAGCTCTAACATGGCTGGCGGTGTCTATCAGACACCGCCAGCCATATTAGGATGGTGGTGAATACATGCTTTTCCGCGGCGGCTTTTCCGCCGTGGAAAAGCATACGGACTTTCACTTTGGGGGCCCGTTGCGGGCCTCCTGGGTGAAAGGGGGTGGGGGGTGCACATGGGGGGTACCTATGGTACCCCCCTGCATTTGCATGCACAAAGCAGCAGGCACTGCACAGTGCCTGCTGCTTTGTGCATGCAAATGCGATGCATGCATTTTTAACATTGCGGCGGGTGCAGCTTGAAGCTGCATCCGCCACAATGTTAAATATAGAGGATGTGACCGCCACACTGGCGGTCACATCCTAATCTGCTCGGAGGGAACGCCGCAGCCCTTGCGGACGTTCCCTCCTCCTCAGGGGTCGCGGACGGACTCAAGTCCGTCCGCGATCCTAATCGGCCCCATAGTCTAGGTAAATTCCCTAGCAGGCCTTAGATTCAGCAGATAAAGTTAAAAAGAACATGATTGAAACCTCTGCGAACTCGTTGTCATCACAGCCGCATCAACAATTCCAACTCCATCCTCAATCAGGACCTCAAGGACAGGAATGGCCAGAAGCTGCATTAGTACAGGTAAATCCTAAGGTGGGCAGTTTGAGGATTGGCACTGATGACTAGCTAAGTAACTCCAGTCAAAATATGGAGACCACGGGGGTTTATCAACTAGACATCAGAGACATGTTGAATTTAATCTTGGAAGAAATACATGAAATGAAAAAAGCGCAGCAAATAAATTCCTTGCCCTGCACCAAAGATTGGGAAAAATTGAGGATGTAATATCTGGCTTTCCCATTAGATTGCAGGAGGCAGAAGTCAGAATTTCCGCATTGGAGGATCAAATGAATGTGGTCATGGGAGAGGCAAAAGAGGCGGCTAAAAAGAAAAACTACCTCGAGAATAAATCGGAGGAACTGGAGATTCATTCTCGGAGATCCAACCTCCGGATTGTTGGTGTTCCAGAAGGGATAGAAGGCTCCCAACCCCTCCAATGGGTCAACACATTTATTAAACAGAAGGTTCTGCCTGACTTTGAGGGTGACCTCACTCTTACACAAGCTCACCGTGTTCCAGCGCAACCTTTTCCTAATTCTACAATACCTAGAACTATTCTGCTTAATTTCGCGGACTTTCACATCTAGGAGAGTGTTCTGACAAGAGCCATTCAGCAAAGACAGTTTCCTGTGGATGGGACTAACAAATGCCGCATATTTTCAGATATGACTGCTGCCGCTGCATGCAGGAGAAAAGAATTTGTTAAAATCTTGCATTTGTTTAAAACCCATGGTGCGCAAGCATCAATTGCTCAACAGTCAAAACTAAGAGTTCTAGTTAAAGGAAAGTTTTTTACCTTTTCAGACCTGTAATAAGCACAGGCTTTGCTAAAAGAGAATTCAACAGGGTCTAGCATGTGAATATTGACTTATATATATATATATATATATATATATAGAGTTATCAGTGGCAATGGCAATATTTAGCGTATTGACTCTGGTATACACTTACATGGATTATTTTTCTTTAAGATTGCCGGGGGCCAGGGATCTGCAGGGTCACTGTGGGTGTAATTTTATGACACCCAGGAAGTCTGATGGGAGGTGTGAAATGTGGGTAGCCTGGGTGGTGGGGTTTTTTCCACATTTGAAGGGGTGAGTATTTCTTTTCTGGGGTGGGAAGCGGGGCACAGCATGAAAAGAGGATGAGTAAAAGGTTCGGAAAGTATAGGAATTGCACAAGTTAGGGCTAATTATGGAGACCAGTTAATGTAAGATCCTGTCAGTCAACACTAATGGTGTATTAAACAAAAGGAAATATGGTGCTCTCATTAGATGGTTATCTTCACTAAATTGTTTTTACAGAAGCATTTTAAATCTAATTCTCCTAATCAGTTTATACCTAAGATTTTTTCTAAAGCTTTTTTTGCTTCTTCAGGTTTTGCAGTTAGAGGGGTAGCAATCTACTTTTCTAAAAAACTTCTCTGGGAATTCACACAAGTACATAGGGATATACATGGGAGGTGGATATGGGTAGTAGCCAAGTTACAGGGGGAAACGTTACATTTTATAAATTGTTATGGTCCTGATTCAGATGAAATTTTACCCCTGACTCAGATTAATGCTTTATTGATCGGATCCCCCGGGTAGGTGGTATTTAGTGGGGACTAATTATATACAGGATATTAGGAAAGACACCTCGAATAAAAATAAAAAACAACTAAAAACCTAATACAAAGAAAATAATGGGAACCATTGTTCAAGAATATCAATTGGTGGTCCCATGGCGGAAAGTCCATCTAGATAAAGAATTCTACACCTGCTCCTCACACCGCTTTCGGACAGCATCTCGAATAGATTATTTTCTCACTTCCAGATCCCTTCTGATTCAAGATGCATGGATAGGCTGTAACCCGTTTTCAGACCATGCCTATGTTGGGACAGATTTGGTGCTTGGGGGAAGAGGTAGGGAACGTCCAAGGTGTCAGGTGGATCATCTCCTATTGGAAAATGAAGAATGTGTTCAGGGATTTAGAAAGTGGATCTTGGAATATTTTCTGATTAATGAGAATACTGCTTCTGGGATTTCTCTGTGGGGGGGATTTAAGGCAGCAGCTCGTGAACAGATAATAGCTTACACGGCCGCCCAGTCCAGTACCCAGAGGACTAAGATGGCCCAGTTGCAAACTGAAGTGGATCGAGAGTATGCTCTCCAACTTCAGCTTCTTCCAAATCGATATGAGCAGGCAAGAACAGCGCTGAGGGACTTTTTTATTTTAGAAGAGGTTTGCAATTCACACATTTTTTTAACAGAAGGTTTATGAAGAAGCCAGTTAATTGGTACATTTCTGGCAAATTCCAGAAGGAAAAAACAAGAATTATCTATGATAACTAAAATTATGGATCCTCTGACTTGCCAAGAAATAGCTGATAGCAGTAATATTTCACAGATTTTTTGAAACATTTTCGCCAGCTATACTCTACTGAGTATTTAGTGGAGGAGGACTAAATCTAGTATTCTTTTAGTAATATGAATGTCCCCAAATTATCAGATAATCAGATTGGTGAATTAGGAAGGGAAGTAGAAGCTATTGAGATTTTAGCAGCCATTAAATCAACTGCCGGGGCAAAAGCTTGTGGGCAGGACGGCTTTCCTATTGAGTGTTATAAACTTATTTAACTTTGTTAAGAAAGGTGGTGAAGTCCCAGAGGTTTTTAAAGAAGCAATAATTGTTTCTTCGTAAAAAAGGATAAAACCCCAGAAGATGTGAATTCATATAGGCCCATTAGTCTGTTAAATTCTGACTATAAAACTTTGATGAAGGTATGGGCAGAATGCTTTTTACTGGCCGCCCAAGAAATAATTCACAGTGATCAAACCGGCTTTATAGCCGGGAGATCAATGGCGGCTAATACCCAGTTATTAATATATGCACTGGATTATTTTAACACGAATTCCGTCCCGGCTAGTATAATAATGGTTGATGCGGAGAAAGCCTTCGATCTTGTGAACTGGAAGACTTTATTTTTTGCCTTGGGCCGGTTCGGGTTTCCTGCACAGGTAGTTTATATGCTATGAAATATATACCAAGGAGCCTCCGCCCAGGTTATAATTAACTCAAACTGTGCAGGAGCCATAAATATCAACCGTGGAACCCGGTAGGGCTGCCCGCTCTCGCCTTTACTTTTTAGCTTTTTTATAGAACCTCTGGTTTTAAAGATTCGAAATAATGCTGCTATCCAACCCCCTATACCTGGTATGGCTAAAGTAAAACTTTTTGCCAATGAAATTATTTTATATCTGATTCCTGATAGAGAGAACCTCGAAACAGCTCTGAGGGAATTCTCAGAGTTTGAGCAAATAGGTGGATATAAAATAAATGCCAGAAAAACCGAGGTTCTGGCCCTTAATGCTGATGTGAATTCTTTTTCATCTTGTCTAAGGATACAAGAAACAAAAACTGATCCCATGAGATATCTTGGGATATACATATCTAATCAGCATCATCAGTTATTTGAGTTGAATTATCTAAAAATGAAGGGCAAGGTTAAGAAGCTGCTAGAACAATGGACATTACTCACACTTTCGATTGTGGGTAGAGTCTCAATGATTCAAATGTCTGTACTCCCTCTGCTTATTTTTCTATTTTTTTATGTCCTGATTAAAATAAATCAGTTATATTTTAATCAAATTTATACTATCCTTCGGGAATTTATTTGGGGTAGGAAAGCTCCGAAGGTGAAATTAAATGTAGTCCAATTACCTGTAGGACAAGGGGGCTTAGCGCTACCTCACTTGAGGACTTACTATGAGGCTGTCTTATTGAATTTAGTGTCTGGCTTCATAGGATCTAATTGTACTAATGACAGCTTTTTTATAGACAAAATGACACAAGAAATTGGATCTCTAACCCGAGTGTTTTTAAAAACTTCCAGACTTCCAAAAAAGACACGCTATAAAACTTTAAAAGATTATTCTCTTAGACTCCAATCCTTTTTTGAGAAGACTGGCTGATCTGGTCTCCAGTACTTAAAATTAGGAGAATGTATGAGTCTCGGCCTCCAGTTACAATCGACAGTTTAAAGAAACAAGGGAACCCTCTAGGTAGTCAAGGACCAGGGGTGATAGTATTATAAGGCAACAAAGGTCTTTAACTTAATATAATACGCAAAAAGCAAATAATAAATTATAGACAACGATGTGTGCTATAAGCAAAAATGTTTCCAGCCGGACACTGATTTAATCAATGTAAGAAAATCAATAAGGGTAAGGTGAACAATTATACAGTGGGATACAGTCCTGTATCCAATACATATAACACATAAAGGACAAAACCAAATGAAATAAAAAGGAGGTGAATCCAGGCAATTTTATAGCGAGGGGACGCTTGCTAAAGAATTTGAGAGTAGCCTAGCTAACCCCATGTAGTAAACACAAATAGGTGACACAATGGAAAGACTGGTGTGTGACTACATTAACAGTGGACGGCGTTTTGATCCTGTACATAAATAAAAGGATCATCATCAGGACTAAAATTACATTGCCTGAGTATTTAGATATGCAAGCCTTGAGTACAGGCAAGGGTGGTAAGGTTGCAGTGGACCTAAGTAGGTCGGCGTGGCTGTGGCCAATGATACTGGAAGAGGAAGGTTTCACAAGGTCCTTGGAGAAAAGAGAACCTGGCGTGCCTAGGATCCGACGGTCAACGTAACTTGACCGGTTGCTGGCGGGGGAATGGGCCCCGGGTGGATGTGAAGGGTCAATGCCCGTGGCAGAGCCTGCCACCGGGGAGCGTGGTTCAAGGAGGATATAAGGGGGAGGACCGGCGGGGATCCCGTGTTGCGGTTATAGATAAACCGATGTCTCAATGCTCCGAATGGAGTGGTCTTTTTAAGCTGCTGGGCACGATGGCTTGTGTCAGCGGTGACATCCTCCTTAAACCTTATCCAGAATGCAGGCGTCGGTTCCAGAGGTCGTTGCAGGAGTTGTCAGGCCCTTGAAATCACACGCATTGCAGCTCGAACTCCTCGTGGTTGTAGTCAGGAGCGCTGGCATCGGCGGGCATCGGGTGCTGCAGTGTAAAGTGCAGCGGTTCGGCGTACGATGCCCTCAGGTTGCAGTGGGAGCAGCAGCTCGTTGGTGGCATCAGGTGGCATTGTCGATGAGACGAGGGTCACGTGTCAAGTGATGCGGTGCTTGTCATGGTGCTAGCAGCTCAGATTGCAGGCAGCTGTGTCATCATTGCTAAAGTGCTGTCGTCGGCTGATGAACTGGAGTCGAGGGCGCTGCCGTCGGTAGGCCATGGCTACAGTGCGGGATGAGGGCGGTGCATCGTATAATGTTAAAAGTGGTTCCCTCAAACCACGGTGCAGGCAGCAGCGTCAATGTCAGCATGAAGTGGCGTTGTCGGAGATACCAAGGTGGCATCGTGAAGCGAGGCTGTGTGGTGTGCAGTGCCTACAGGTCGCGGTGAGAGCGGCTGCTCGGTGGCGGCATTGGATGGCATCGTCGGGGAGACCAGGGTTTCGGTGGGGAATTACGGTGCTGCCCTCTGCCATGCCTTCAGGACAAGGAGTTGGCAGCAGCATCATAGGTGGCGTCAGGTTGCTTTTTCTTCTGTTGCAGCACAAAACACACAGTCCCCAGTGCTGATGACAGAAGAACTTGAAGTCTTTGCTGTTCCTGAGACTTCTTGAACAGGGGGCAAGCTCTACTCAAGCCCTTGGAGATACTCAAAGAAAGACATTATAGAAAGTTCAGTCCAATCCTCTCACTGCCCAAGACAGAAGCAGCCACAGCAAGCCAACACAACAAAGCACTCAGTAAAGTGGTACTTCTTCTTGGTCCAAAATAGTTCTTAAGTTCTTGGGTCTGGGCCCCAATATTTATACTCCGAATTCCTTTGTCCTCTCAGGCAGGGAGTTTCTGTGCTTAGTCAAAAACAGTTTGGTCCTCTCTGGTCTAGCTTCCCAGCAGGAGGTGGGGACAGCATTGTCCAAGGCAGACAGGGCCTACTCAGGTACAAGGGAAATCTCCAACCACCACTCTAAAAGCAGACCAGCCCTATTCAGGTGCTAGTGACAACTTCTCCCACAACTCTGAATGCAGCCCAGGTCGATTCAGATCATCCCTGACCCATTTAGACTCTGTGGAGCCACTGCTTCTCCCCAGCCCCTATCACTCCAAAGCCAGACAGTCAATACACATTGGCACAGAAGATGGCTAAGAAAGAAAATACCTACTTTCTAAAAGTGGTATTCTGAAACACAGAATGTAAAAATCAGCTTTACAAAAAGATGCTCTTTAGATTCTGAGTTCAGTCATACTAAACTGTATTTCTCTACCTTGTTCCCAGGGCCAGTTATGTTCATAAGATGTTATAAACAAACTCCCCATTCTGTCCTATGGGAACCGGTAGCCTTGCAGTAGTGTAAAACTAAATTGGCAGTAATTCACTATCAGGAAATGCCACACACACCAGGGCATATCCTACCTTTCACATACACTGCACCCTGCCCACAGGGGTACCTTGGGCTTACCCTAGGGGTGACTGACATGTAGGAAAAGGGAAGTTTAGGGCCTGGCAAGTGGGTACACTTGCCAAGTCGACCTGACAGTCCCAGACTGCACAGAGCTCTGCAATGGCAGGCCAGAGTTACATTTACATGCTGATTATGTGGGTGGCACAATCCAGTGCTGCAGCCCACTAACAGCATTTGATTTACAGACCCTGGCACACTCAGTGCACTTTACAAGGGACAAACATGTAAGTCAAATATGCCAGTCATGGAAACACCAATCCATAACACAATTTACAACTGGAGTACTTGAACTTTAACTCTGATCAGCAGTGAGAAAGTGCGCAGAGACAATAAGCCAGCAAAAACAGAGTCCAAATCGGGAGGTAGGAAAACAAAATCTCAGGGGAAACATTGCATAAGATGCCAAGTCTAAAAGAAATTATAATACTATATATTTTTGGGAACACAACATAAATTTAGAATTACATAATATTCTCAGTTTCACTTTTTTGCTGTTCTCAGATTCTACTTAAGTTCACCATACACAGTAAGTCCAATGTAGTGTCATCATTGAACAGAGGGGGAAAAAACCTATCAAATTGATTGTAGAAAAAACAAATCAGCATAGAACATCATTATAAATATGTGTAGCTATCTGTTTTCCTATCTACAGTTTGATAATCACTTCCTTCATCTACATTAACTCTATAATTTATATGAAATACATTTCACAAATGTATTACCTTCTTTACATCTGCTACAATATGGACAACAAATATATACACTATTTGCTTGCAAACACAATTTTCTATAAGTAATATCAAGTGGGTCAAATTATAATTATAACATTAAACATAAACACTGATACTTTGCAGTGATCTTTACTTTCTTTTGACATCTTCCCCATATGTTGAACAATGCACTCAAAACTTTGGCTGCAGAAATAACATATAACTATTTGGTAGTTGACAAGGCAATCCAGGTTTGAATTCCAGGTGGGCACTGCAAAGCGTCCATCCCTTGTTACACTTCAAATAAACAGTATAGTATCCAGATGTTGTAGTGGGTCCATCATGAAAAATAATAGCCACTGGTGTAAAAGTTCTTCCTGAAATAGATATTTGACTTCTTTTAAAATCTATAATTTTGAAATTCAGTTTTCTTTTATGTGCTCTACAGTGTTGTAACATGAAAATTAGATATTTTCCAAATGTTTTTAAATGTAACTTAGACAATATCTTTGACTTACATTGTGAGCATGTCATATCCTGATTTGCTGTTTTTGTCAATTTGTTAAAAGGTACTGATTAACAGGCTGGTACTCTTAAGTAAAGGAATTGTTCTGCTTGTATTTGAGTAGTAGAACAAAATGAACACTCTTCACAGTTATGCTCCCATTAATAATGTACTCCAAATAAGTTATTAATGTCTATTCCGTCATCTTTTAATGCTCCAAGCATCAGCATTAATAATTTTTGGCATCTTTTTGTATGTTGAAAGTAAATGTCACTGAACCACTACATATATCTAAAAGATGCCGAATGCCAGAAACACTGAGAGTTTTACTTCTGTCACTAACCAACTGTACAAATAGATGTTGTAGTGCAGAACAGAATAATTTTTCACAATTATCCATGGAATCATGGTGAAGATCTGCTAGATGAAACACAACATTCAGAATTACATTAACATAACAGTTGATACCTGAACTGTTTTCCAACTGGTATCCTACAATGTCATCAACACTTTCCATTTTTTTCTTTACACTTTGAACTTTCTCTTCAGTTGTTTTCTTTTCTTGAACCTCAGTTGCATTTTTGACATATTTTCATTTTGGACACACTACACGTTTCTCTTATATGAGATTTTCACCTAAATCAGGAGCATAAAGTCTTCTTAAGTGATTGTACTCTCTCTTACACAATTTGCATCAGCAGTAACATTTTTCTCACCAAAATCTATCAAATACAAACCAAAGTTCCAACTCAAGGCAATGCAACGTATGCTATTCCTTCTTTAAACACTGTATTTCCAATATCATCAAAAGCTCTGTCTACCCCAAACCTTGAGATTTATGAATAGTTACTGCATGTGCTAGAGGCACAGAAAACTCTTGTCTGCGAACATACAAGTCTTTTACAAGCAAAAACGTACAATACAACACCCAATCTGTCTCACCTCATTAATCTGATCAAATTTTATAAGCAACATTTCTATTCCATCTCAATTTTGAACATTTACAAAATCTATAGCTTTACCCATTGCTCCATTTAATAATCCCTCTTCTACATTCAAATTACACCGCAAAATTACTTGACAGTTTCTACATACATGTAAAGTCTTTTCTAATCCTTAAGTTTTAGATACAGAATTTTCCAACGAGTGAAATTTAGCCTGTAGTGTGTCAGTAAGAAGAATTGTCACTCCCGGATGTTCAATTTTGTCAATAGCTTCACACAAGTGATGTTTTGTCCAGTTTGAGAAGTTGTTGAATAAATGTAGAACACTTTTACAGTGTAGGCATTAGACAAACTACAGACTTGTTTTCAGCAAGCATATTGCACTTTTCTTCAGCTGCTGTATTTCCAGTTGTAAACAATTTTTTTAGTAATCTTGTTTCTAAAAGTTGTTTACCACATTTCATCAAGCCACAAATTCTTATATATTTAAGAAGATTTCCATAATCTTCATCATTTGCTTGTCACATATTCTTAACAAATTCTTTATATTCAAAGGTTATCCACATATTTACATTTCCAATACTTCCCAAAGAGTTCCTTGTGTCATCATGCAGAAGTGTTTTAAAAACAGTTTGTCCTGAGGCAAGATGGTGGCCGCTTGATCTGAGTGAGGGTCACTCCCTGTCTGAGGTCGTGTGAAGGAGCAGTTGTAGTCCATGAGCGAGAGATTTGCCTGATTTTGTAGCTCTGAGTCCCGGTTTATTTAACTGGCGTTAAGGAGGCGAACTGCGAGTGAGAAAACCCCATGCTGGTCGATCTTAGTACGAAGAAACTCTGGCTCCGGTCAGCACGGCTGGCAATCACCGCCCTTCGGAGCCGTGTACACCTGGGGGTGTGGCGGGTGTGGCGTGCAGAGAGAACACGGAGAACACGGAATACTAGCAGCAGGACGGCCGAAATCACCGCGATGCCTCACCGCAAGAATGGGAACACTCTATCAGCGACCGGGAAAATGCCGGGAGAATTTCCCGCAACTGGCGCTACCGCGTGAAAGAACCTGCCCACCGAGAAAGCGGAGAAGGTGGAGAAAGCGGAGAAAGCGGGGAGACCTGACATGATGGAGAAGACTGTAGTTAAAACTGCAGCGGCGGTGAGTGGTAAAAAGTCCGAGTTGGTGAAAGGGAAGCAAATAGAGAAACCAGCGGACAAAACTGTGGGGAAAGTGCCTTCCAGCGCCGCCTCCAGAATCAAGGACTCTGCACAATTGGGGGCACAGGTGGGGGCAATTGATGGAACTGCAAGGGGGAAAGCTGTAACGGTCCCGGATATGTTTACGGGAATAACTGTCTCTGTAAAAAATGGGACACAGGTTCCCCTTTTAACAATAACCTCTCCTGCTGATACACATATTATTGATAAAAAAAACTGGATGCAGCGATGATTGAGGTATTATCTTTGAGCTAGTTAAAAAGGGTGATGGGGCGATAAGAGTGCTGGAGACCAGGAAAAAGCCATTTTAGTCGCGGAACCTGCAACAAGAGATGGTGAGGGGCTTGAGGGTCTTATTAACACAGGGGTATCAAGCTCCCCTCAGAGACCGTTGCTGGAGGAGGGGGTGTCAGGTATCTTCCAGACCCCCGCTGGGGAGAAAGCAGGGGGAAAGAGGAGCCGAAAGAAGGTAGCCTGCTGGAGGTTTTGGATGTGGATAACTTCTTCTCAGTGGCTGAGGAGTCTGAGGGGGAGTCCACTGGGGGCTTCATCAGTGGGGATTTGTCATCGGACGAGGAGAGTGTTAGTCCACCAAATACAGCGGATACACTTAAAAGGGCTACACCCCGCCATTGTAAAGCAAAGCTGTCACTTATCCAGGTTTCAGGGGATGGAGACAGTGAAGGCTCTGAAGTAAGTAACAACCTTCAGTGGGACTACGCCCAGGCTACTACTAGTCTTACAGGATCAGGGAGATCTAGGGCCCATGGAAAAGAGAAAGACCGCAATTAAACTTACTCTCCCCCATCCAATACCCTGATTTATGCTATGTTTAAATCGATACAAAGTGAAGCTCGACAGGAACACAAGAGGGCCCAGTTGGCTACAATGAAGATCCAGGGGGCTATCCGGAAAAACACCAAAGCATGCTCCGAAGTCATTGCTAGGACAGCTGCGCTCGAGGAAAGGATTGTGGAGCTAGAGTCAGGGCTACAGAAGACTGAGACTCAAACAACGGCCAATGACGATAGACTGACAGACATATTGTGGAAGTTGGAAGACTCCGAAAATAGGCTTCGAAGGAATAACCTTAGACTTTTAGGAATCGAAGAGAAAAAAGAGGGTCAGGATATTAGAGGTTTTGTGATAAAGCTGTTTCAAGCCGCTTTTCCGGAGCTCTCTCATGGGTCATGGGACACTGAGATTCAAAGAGCGCATCGTTTTCCCCTTATCTAAAAAAAGTATCCTGATCCGGGAGCAAAGCCTAGGGCTATCTTGATTTTTTTTGGCACTTTTTTGCTACGGCAAGCCATCTTTGAAAAAGAACGTCCTGATGCCAAAAGAACTGCTGAAGGTCATACTTTTTTTGTGCGCCTTGATTTTTGCCACGCAACAGTGGAACGGAGGTGGCGGCTCCGTTCATTGATCACCCCCTTTCAAAAGAAGGGGTGCGAGGTGTTCTTAATGAACCCCGCACGGCTTAAAGTTATTTTTCGTGGCAAAATCCGGGTTTTTACTTCTGAGATACAGGCTGAGGACTATTTGAAAGAACTACCTATTGGCTAAAAGGCTCTTGGTTTGTCAGTTTAAATGTAGATTTAACCTGGTGTGGTATTTGATCAAGATTTAACTAGGGAGGGAGGGGGAAAACGGCCTAGAGGGGTATATTCTGGTGGCTTATGTATTGGTTGTTTTTCCCCCTAGTAGACGTATATGGGATTCAATCTTATTTGTGTTCTTTCGCTCACTTTTGCATTTAAGGGCACATAGACAGGGAGTGACCAGGGCACACTCGGGAAGTGGGAGGCATCACACGGGTCTGACGGAGTCCAATGAACAACCACTGCCGCGGACGGAAATGACCGCGGAAAATAAAACATGTACCGCCATCCCTGAGAATACTCCGTGGCCGCAATTAGGATAAATCCGCCCGTACAACGGAACTCACAGCCATCCACGTCCGCGGCGGAAACAATGCAATGAGAACCACAGCATCAGGGCGGAAGGCCAACACGCACAACATCCCTAGCGCCTAACAAATGTATGAAAGTGCACCGCAAGTCCTAAGCAAACATACGAACATTGACAAGGCCCCCCCCCCAGCACAAGCCACCATGACACGTCCCAATTATCCAATAATGCACACAAGTCAACACGCCCACCTACCACCTGACTGCCAACAACCATCGAGACACGACTATAAAAAGACACCCCCACACAACCACAATCCCTTGCACCACAGCATTGCTGCCAGCAAGAGGGCCATTCGAGACACTGCTAACTCACATAAAATCACATAGAAGACACCCACCCACCACCCTACCACACAAACACCCACCACACAAATCCTACACATCACACACCACACACCTGCACCTCCCAACTCACTCAACTCACACACTGAGCACCACACACCATGGCACCCAAAAAAACCCCCAAATTCACGGAGACAGAGTTGCGGGTAATGGTAGATGAAATTATCCGTGTGGAGCCCAACATCTTCGGGGCCCAAGTCCAGCAGACGACCGTGGCGCAAAAGAACCACATGTGGGACAGGATCGTCACTCGTGTGAATGCGTCGGGGACTGTGCCGAGGACCAAGCACGACATTCAGAGGCGGTGGCATGACCGTAAGACCAGGGTCAAGGGCATCCGAGCGAAAAACCACGCCAGAGCCAATCTTACTGGCGGTGGCACACCCCCGGAGCCCATACCCTACACCGATTGGGAGGAGAAGGTGCTGGTGATACTACACCCAGAGAGCCTAGACGGCCTTGACGAAGGAGAAGAGACTGGTGAGTACAAACCAAGCACCACGATCAGCACGACATGGTCAGGCTCACACAACTGAGAAGAAACATCCCCCACGCCCCAACCCATGCACGTCGGACACCAACACACTAACATGTCCATGGCTCCCAACAGGCCCCCATGTTCACGGGGAGGGTGGTGGTGGTGGTGGCGGTGGTGGAGGGTGGGGTGTGTGAGAGGCCCAAACTACAACTCCCAACAGGCCCCCATGTTCACGGGGAGGGTGGTGGTGGTGGTGGCGGTGGTGGAGGGTGGGGTGTGTGAGAGGCCCAAACTACAACTCCCAACAGGCCCCCATGTGCACGGGGAGGGTGGCGGTGGTGGAGGGTGGGGTGTGTGAGAGGCCCAAACTACAACTCCCAACAGGCCCCCATGTGCACGGGGAGGGTGGCGGTGGTGGAGGGTGGGGTGTGTGAGAGGCCCAAACTACAACTCCCAACAGGCCCCCATGTGCACGGGGAGGGTGGCGGTGGTGGAGGGTGGGGTGTGTGAGAGGCCCAAACTACAACTCCCAACAGGCCCCCATGTGCACGGGGAGGGTGGCGGTGGTGGAGGGTGGGGTGTGTGAGAGGCCCAAACTACAACTCCCAACAGGCCCCCATGTGCACGGGGAGGGTGGCGGTGGTGGTGGCGGTGGTGGAGGGTGGGGTGTGTGAGAGGCCCAAACTACAACTCCCAACAGGCCCCCATGTGCACGGGGAGGGTGGCGGTGGTGGAGGGTGGGGTGTGTGAGAGGCCCAAACTACAACTCCCAACAGGCCCCCATGTGCACGGGGAGGGTGGCGGTGGTGGAGGGTGGGGTGTGTGAGAGGCCCAAACTACAACTCCCAACAGGCCCCCATGTGCACGGGGAGGGTGGCGGTGGTGGAGGGTGGGGTGTGTGAGAGGCCCAAACTACAACTCCCAACAGGCCCCCATGTGCACGGGGAGGGTGGCGGTGGTGGTGGAGGGTGGGGTGTGTGCGACAGGAAACAGAAATGTCTACAAATCAATGTAACCATGTACTGTCCACATTACTGACCTGCTCGATCTTGTCCCTCAGGTGATCGTCAACTGACTGGGGAAAGCAGTACCCGGCCGCCAGCCTCGCCTCCCACACCTACAGGACTCTCTGCCGACGACGACACAGGCAGCTCCGGGGCGGAGGATGGAGCGGGACCAAGCACGCAGCCAGGGCCATCTGGCTCACAGGGACTCCCGGGACCGACCAACGTCGCATGTGTGACTCCCGCGGCACCCGTCTCTGTGATCTGCACAGTCCCCACCACCACCAGTACCACCAGTACCACCAGTACCACCACTACCACCACTACCACCAGCACCACGACTCCTGCCGGTGCCACCCAGCATGACCCAGCGCGCAACGCTGGTCCAACGGCCCCACACACAAGCAGGGTGAGTGGGCCACAAACACAGGCAACGGGACAACTGCCAATCAGGCGACCCACACACCGCCGGTCAGAGGAGGGACAGCTACCCGAGCCAGTGGCACAGTCCCTACAAGCTCTTGCCAGGTGCCAGGCCTCATACGACCGGTCCCAGGCAAACGCTGATCGTGTTCACGAGGACTCAGTGGACAACACCAACAGCCTGCGCGAGATCTCTGGCATCCTTGGCCAGATGTTGGTGATCATGGGCCAGCAGGCAACGATGTGGAGGGAATGGGTTGCCCGGAACAACCCCCCCCCTCCACCATGTGTGTCAGCGCCACCGCCACCGTCACCTCCGCCTCCCCCGTCACCTCCGCCTCCGCCTCCACCGCCGCCACCACCACCTGAGCCCCTGGCGACGGATGTGGCCCATCACCAACCTGCCCTCCCAGCTGCCTCTGTACCACCTCCGAGACGGAGGGGGCGGCCGAGGCAGGAAGTTGCTGAGAGCAGTGTTGGAGCGCCAGGCACACGCTCCAAGAGGGGACGACCTTGACAATGCCACTGCCTGTGCCAGACATTCACCCTGCAAACCATTCTGTCCCACATAGACAATCATTGCCACTGGTCTGCTGGACTAGCCTGACACCCCCCAATGTGGTGTCAGCACGGACATTTCATCTGCCATTACCTACAACTCCAACTCCCTCCCTCCCACTTACTTGTAAATATTCACCAGCACAAAAGCACAACCTGTCAATAAATTGCATTTACTCACACAATGATGTTTTGCCTCCATGTTTATTCACATGATTGCCATCAGATACAGACGTAAACAGGTACAGGGATCATAGTCGCACATGATCATGGCGCTGCGGGAGTGACCTAGAGAAAACCAGAGACAGCAAACACACGTCAGTAAAGAGATTCACACACATCACAACACAATGCACAGCAACATTACACAAACGACAACCATCACACAAGCATGGGATGGGAGCACACACATCATGGACACTCCTATGTCCAAAGACATGAAGACACACATGTGCAACCATCACAAACCACACCCAGCTGAATAACCCCATATCCACACAACACCAGAAAACATACATGAGGCATTGTCAACCGCCACTAGAGGTAGATACTCACATTCAAGGGAAGTAGCGATCAATGAGCTGGCGCCTCTGGTCCACACCTTCCTCCTCACCACTATCCTCATCAGTCGACATGGGTGGGATGGGAGGCCGAGGAACTCCTTCGTCTTCAGGGTCCAACAGCAGTTCAATGTCATTGCGTACTGCCAGGTTGTGGAGCATGCAGCAGGCAATCACGATCTTGCATACTTTTCCTGGTGAGTAAGGCAGTGCCCCTCCGGTCTTATCGAGGCACCGAAACCTAGACTTCAGCAGTCCAAAGGTACGTTCGATGACTCTCCGTGTCCTTCCATGTGCCTCATTGTACCGCATTTCACCCGCCGTCCTCGGATTACGTAGGGGACTGAGGAGCCAGGGCCGGTTTGGGTAAGCCGAGTCGCCTATGTAGGGGGATGACAGAGACAAACATCAGAACAAGATATGGTGGGTACCCCATGCAACACAGAGATCACAAGAGTCCCCACTGCACACTCACCAACAAGCCACGCTTGACCGGGTGGCAGATTTGCCATGAGTCGTGGGACATTGCTGGTTCGCATGATGTGGGCGTCATGTGCGGATCCAGGAAATCTTGCACACACATGGGAGATGATGTTGCTCGCCAGGCACACCACCTGCACGTTCAGCGAATGAAAGTGTTTGCGATTCCTGAACACTTGTTCGCGTGCCCGTGGTGGAATGAGCGCGATGTGCGTGCCATCAATTGAGCCCACAACGTGAGGTATGTGGCCCAGTGCATAGAAACCAGCTTTGACAGCTGGCAACTCTTCCGGACGTGGGAAATGTATGTACTCATCCTTGTACAGCATCATAGCTGTTAACACATCCCGAAGAACCGTGCTGAACATTGCCTGTGACATACCCCCGGCACCTCCAACTGTATACTGAAATGTGCCAGTAGCGAAGAAATGTAGTACCGCCATGACCTTTGCAGTGGGTGTAAACGAGCCAGGATACGTTCTACGTGGCTGCAGATGAGGAGCCAATTGAGCCACAAGCTCCAGCAACCGACGTCGATCCAGCCTGAATTTCCGAATCACCTCCTCGTCTACCATATCCTCCAGCTGAGTGTATGGGCGATGCACATTTGGAGCCCTCCTGTGTGGGAGAGAGATGTAACTTAGGTCAACGTACAAACGACGCATACGTGTACAACTCCATCACATGTGTACCTTACTGACATAACTCCAGTCGTCACCCTAATGTATCGTAGACACATCACAGACACTCATGCAGCTGCATGCACACAAACGATAAGTTTACACACGCCATGTCATCAAGCACAAATGCCACCACCAATGATGATGTGCATACGGTAATGACATGCATGGTGACAGAACGTATAAATCACATACACGGAATGCATGTGTACCACCACCACTGTAGTCACCTCGACACAACAATAAACCGACAACAGATGCATGAATTGGCCACACAGCCGTGATGTACTGTGTAGTTGTGAAGATGTAACAACGTCTGTAGGGTCAAACCCGACGTCAACACGTACGAATGCACATCTGTTGGCCATTGTGTGCCGACCGATGTCCATTGTATGGACACACATGCTATATTGTATGACATATGACCTTTCACAATCACGCTCACATCCCTCCTGACGCAACTGCACACAACACATCACGGTGCAGCGTCTGACAAGATCACATATTTGGCGCCGCCATGGCGGTGCTCAACTTCCGCTACTTCCCAAAGGCAGAATGCGGCCTGCGTCCCTCTTCCCATTGGCTGCATGTGCAGGGACCGTGACGGGCACACATCGGCAACCGCACGTGCAAGCTTCAGGCACGGATGCTTCAGTTGCAACAATGTACTATCACTGGCGCCTCCATGGCGGGGCACGTACACAGCGGGGGAGGTGCAGGCCTATACACCCTGCAGATGTACTCAATGGACATGCCAGTTCATGACCCCCCTTACAGTCACCTTGCATCATCCACCGTACACCGGCCGGAGCGGCCGGCCCATGAACAACCGCCGTGCCCGGCCATGAACACAACCGCCATGGCCGTGCCCGGCCATGAACAACCGCCGTGCCCGGCCATGAACACAACCGCCATGGCCGTGCCCGGCCATGAACAACCGCCGTGCCCGGCCATGAACACAACCGCCATGGCCGTGCCCGGCCATGAACAACCGCCGTGCCCGGCCATGGCGGTTGTGTTCATGGCCGGGCACGGCGGATGTTCATGGGCCGGCCGCTCCGGCCGGTGTACGGTGGATGATGCAAGGTGACTGTAAGGGGGGTCATGAACTGGCATGTCCATTGAGTACATCTGCAGGGTGTATAGGCCTGCACCTCCCCCGCTGTGTACGTGCACCGCCATGGAGGCGCCAGTGATAGTACATTGTTGCAACTGAAGCATCCGTGCCTGAAGCTTGCACGTGCGGTTGCCGATGTGTGCCCGTCACGGTCCCTGCACATGCAGCCAATGGGAAGAGGGACGCTGGCCGCATACGGCCAATCGCAAGTAGCGGAAGCTGTGCACCGCAACAACAGGGCCAGTCATTGGCCCATTTCACGATCACGCTTCCAGGGCTGACCAATTGCTGGCGACGTATGCCACTGACACGTGCTGAGGGCCCTATATATGTGTCTTGGCCAACATGAAACTTCCTACCCTGGGGACCAGTGCTGCCTGTGACCATCACCTCGACCTGCTGCTGCTGCTGAGCTGACCACCGACTGCTGCCTGTGACCATCACCTCGACCTGCTGCTGCTGCTGCTGAGCTGACCACCGACTGCTGCCTGTGACCATCACCTCGACCTGCTGCTGCTGCTGCTGAGCTGACCACCGACTGCTGCTCTAGTGCCATACTCCGTGATCTTGCCATGTCGAGAGGCAAAGAGATCCGGTCTCGACCCTTCACCGCCGCGGAGCTTGATGTCCTCGTGGACGGTGTACTCCGCAACTATGGACGCCTCTACGGCGCACCGGGACGGGTGGTAAGTGCAGTGTGGGACATGTTGGTGTGCATGAGGGGGCCAAATGATCAGGCCTATTTATATCTTAGCTGTGTAGTGTGGGCTAGACATATGTTCCTGATTGTGCATGGCTGCTGACAGTAACGTCTTGCCCCTATGTGTGTGACAGGCCACCTGTCCACTGACTTAAACCCTTTTGTCTCCCATCATGGTAGGTCAAGCTGCACCTTCGCAAGGACCTGTGGAGGACCATAGCACGGGAAGTACGGGCATTGGGGGTGTGCAACAGACGACATACACACTGCCACAAACGCTGGGACGACATTTCCAGGCTGAGCAAGAATGTAGCGGAAGTAACACTGGGCCTGATTCCAAGGACGCCCCGTCTGGCCCGACGCTCCATGACCCCTCTCATGCACCGTATCATTGCAGTGACGCATCCTGAACTGGCCGAAAGTCTGAGTGCCGATCAACAGCAAACTAGCGGTGAGCATACTGTCTGTGTAGGAAACTTGTGAGTGCTATGCATGTATTGGTGCACAGACACACTATTGAGTTCCGTGTTGCGTATGTATGCCTGTGATGGCATTTTGGTCCCATTGGGTGGTACTCATTTGACATCCAGGTCCGCCATGTTGACACGCCACTTGCTTAGTAGTTGAGTGTTAAAGCACATCCCCTAGTGGTCCATGTCCCCATGGCAGAAAATGTGAGGATGACTGGTAGGGGTGGGCCATGTGCAGGCTGAGGGCTCATGAACCTTTGTCTGCTATGTGATTTGGCTATCCTGTTCCTTCTGTACGTGAGTGTGCCCATGACTCACACATCTTTTCTGTGCATTTCAGCTTTGACAGAGGACACTCAGCCACAGACGGTGGAGAGTAGCCGAGGAAATGAGTCCGGCTCAGACTTCGCACACACGCAGACTGACACGGAGGAGGCCAGCGCCGGAGAGGGGGACAGGACCGTCCCTGAAGACTCGCATGTGGAGACACCATCGTCCTCCTCGTCGGACACTCTTGGTGAGCCTGCACTGTTGTCACAGACTGGGAGTGGGCACTCATCACCTTCTGTCGGAAGACAGCACACAGGGCCCACACTCCCGCCAACTGCACCATGTACTGTTCGTGGCCGGAGGAGTAGGGGGAGCAGAGTGGCGTTCGGTGCAGGCACCGCTGCCCCTGCCACGGTGAGCCAAAATGCACTGTGTGCTGAGGCCGTTGATCTGCTGCGACAGCTGTGTGTGGGTCAGACCAATATGACAAATGCTTTCCAGGATCATGATAGGAAGTTGGGGCAGGTGGTGGCATTCATGGAAGGGATGCATGGCGATCTTGCAGGTCTACACAGGACAGTGCAGTCATTGGCAAGCAGTGTGTCGTCTGCAATAGTACAGTCGAATGAACAGGGTGCTACTTCTGTTTCCCCATCTACACCGCTGGATGTCTCAGGGGGTAGTGATTATTCAGAGCAGGACTCAAATACAGGTTATTGCACTAGAAGCAGCGTCAGACAGCACGTCAGGGCACGCAGGGCACAGACCCCATCCCCTAGATCAGCTAAATCTGTTCACGTAGACGACGTCAGATGCACTGGAGTACACACACAGGATCCACAAGTGTTGTTGGGGGACATGCCTTCCGGAGCTACACAGGCATTCAACACGAAAGGTACTCCGAAGGCAAGGGATACTCACATGTCCATGGACTGTTCCTTGGACAAGGCCAGTCAGAAGACAAAGGCACCTACTGAGAGCAGGGAGACTCCCAAGAGCAGGCCCACAGCAGAGGTAAGGGACACTCCCAAGGACAGTGAGAAGACTAAGGCACCTACTAAGAGCAGGGAGACTCCCAAGAGCAGGCCCACAGCAGTGGATAGGAACACTCCCAAGGGCAGCGACACACACAGGGAGCAGGTGTCTGCTGGAGGCAGGTGCACCACAGACGACAAGTCTGCTGGCAGGAACAGGGCGGCGAGCAGGGCACAGGCTACATCCAGAGACAACACTCCACCTAAGGATAAGGCACATCCTACGGACAAGGCATCTAGCATGGACAATGGCGCAATCAAGGACAGGCATACTTCACCCCTGGCTGCACTGAGGCTGATGTTTTCTACTAAACGCCAAACTGATGTCTCCGCGGCGGAGTCCCCCCATACCTCCACTCCCATCCAGGCCAGTCAGAAGCAGAGGAGGGTGTCCCCTGTTGTTGCATCCCCCATTACACATCATTCCGAGTCCAGGCGGCAGGCACAGAGCAAACGACAAGCAGGCTCCAGCACGTCCCCCGAAACCAGATCCCCGGCAGCAGTTGCTCCACCTATACTGGGTGGTGATTCTTTGGAGTCCCCACCACTTGGCAGTCCTGTCCTGTCCAGGGTGCACTCACACCTCCCTAAGAAACGCAGACACACACCATTGACACCTGCAAACCCCGATTTGGCTCTAGGTGAGCTATCCCCAGCTCCCAGGCCCACCCTGCCTCCTGGCCCATACAGCCCTGTGGCTCATCATTTCAGTTGTCCCAGTGGCGCCGGTGCAGTTGACTCTCATGTATCAGATGGTGGCACAGTGTCAGTTGTGCCCTCTCCTGTTGCAGGTCCTGGCAGTGTATCTGGGTCTATGGCTCACGTGTCAGTTAGAAGATCTGTGGCTGTGTTGCACACTCCTGTTTCTGGTGCTGGCAGTCTGTCTGGGTCAGTGGCTCACGTGTCAGTGACTACATCTGTGGCTGTGTCTCACACTCCTGTTGCTGGTGCTGCCAGTGTGTCTGGGTCCGTGGCACATGTGTGTGTCACTCGGGCTGTGGCTGTGTCTCACACTCCTGTTGCTGGTGCTGCCAGTGTGTCTGGGTCCGTGGCCCATGTGTGTGTCACTCGGGCTGTGGCTGTGTCTCACACTCCTGTTGCTGGTGCTGCCAGTGTGTCTGGGTCCGTGGCCCATGTGTGTGTCACTCGGGCTGTGGCTGTGTCTCACACTCCTGTTGCTGGTGCTGCCAGTGTGTCTGGGTCCGTGGCCCATGTGTGTGTCACTCGGGCTGTGGCTGTGTCTCACACTCCTGTTGCTGGTGCTGCCAGTGTGTCCGAGGCAGGTAGTTCACGCAGTCCCCCCTGATTCTGTGATGTGACGTGCTGTACACTTCACTCAAATGTTAATTCACATGGTGTGTCCATTGAGAACTGCGTGGCACTCTTGTGGTCCCTGTGACGGGTTGGTAGGGACACGTAGTTGTGCTGCCTCTGATGTACCTGCTCTGTACTCTACAATGCCCTGTTGATGCTCTGATACTGCAACCTGCCCTCTCGTTACCTGCCTCTGATGTACCTGCTCTGTAATGCACAATGCCCTGTTGATGCTCTGATACTGCATGCTGCCCTCTCGTTACCTGCCTCTGATGTACCTGCTCTGTAATGCACAATGCCCTGTTGATGCTCTGATACTGCATGCTGCCCTCTCGTTACCTGCCTCTGATGTACCTGCTCTGTAATGCACAATGCCCTGTTGATGCTCTGATACTGCAACCTGCCCTCTCGTTACCTGCCTCTGATGTACCTGCTCTGTAATGCACAATGCCCTGTTGATGCTCTGATACTGCATGCTGCCCTCTCGTTACCTGCCTCTGATGTACCTGCTCTGTAATGCACAATGCCCTGTTGATGCTCTGATACTGCATACTGCCCCTCTCACGTGCTGCCTCTGATGGGCCTGTTCTGTGCAATGGACTGTTGATGCACTTAGCCCCTCTCACGTGCTGCCTCTGATGGGCCTGTTCTGTGCAATGGACTGTTGATGCACTTAGCCCCTCTCACGTGCTGCCTATGATGGGCCTGTTCTGTGCAATGGACTGTTGATGCACTTTGCCCCTCTCACGTGCTGCCTATGATGTACCTGCTCTGTACTCTACAATGCCCTGTTGATGCTCTGATGCTGCATTCTGCACTCTCATGTGCTGCCTTTTATCAACCTGTTCTGTGCAATGGACTGTTGATGCACTTAGCCCCTCTCACGTGCTGCCTATGATGGGCCTGTTCTGTGCAATGGACTGTTGATGCACTTTGCCCCTCTCACGTGCTGCCTATGATGTACCTGCTCTGTACTCTACAATGCCCTGTTGATGCTCTGATACTGCCCTCTCGTTACCTGCCTCTGATGTACCTGCTCTGTAATGCACAATGCCCTGTTGATGCTCTGATACTGCATACTGGCCTCTCGTTACCTGCCTCTGATGTACCTGCTCTGTAATGCACAATGCCCTGTTGATGCTCTGATACTGCCCTCTCGTTACCTGCCTCTGATGTACCTGCTCTGTAATGCACAATGCCCTGTTGATGCTCTGATACTGCATACTGGCCTCTCGTTACCTGCCTCTGATGTACCTGCTCTGTAATGCACAATGCCCTGTTGATGCTCTGATACTGCATGCTGCCCTCTCGTTACCTGCTATGTTGTACCTGCTCTGGTGCCCACTTTGCCCATGTTCACGCATACACTGTGATTTGACCCCTATTATTTGACAATAAAGGTAGTCTATCAAGTCTCGTGGTCTGTCGTTGTCATTCCTGCTTGCGTACTGCTAATGTGTATTCGTATATGCTTCTCATCAGTGGTTTCGGTAACATGACACTCCCCCTCCCTACGTCACGTCCCTTGCTGGTGTTCCCCTCCAGACAGCCAATGGTTTGTACCTTACCTGCGTCGTCGTCCATAGTAGGCCATGACTAGGACGTGGTGGATCGCGAAGAGCATCGGGAAAGCGTGTAGCGCCGGGTCCATGGTGGTGGTCAGCTTGCGGTGGGTATCTCGGCTGTGTCACCTATGTTCGCTGTGGGGATTCCGCCGTGTTAAGACAGGTTGTTTTTCCGCAGCGGTTTTATGTGTGTTTTACGCCATCTTGATTTGGGGGACGGTCTTCGACGTCAGTGCGTACGGCGGAGCGTTTGGATGTGTTCCGTCCGCCGCGTGGTCGTGTGTAGTTGGCCGGCGGAGCGTGTTTTTCCGTCGCGGACGGAAATTTGACACGTTTTCCTATCCTGATATGGCGGACGGAGTATCCGCGGCAGGCGGACACGGAAAAGGCTTTTTCCGCCTACTCCAGGGCCGCGGTGGCTCTTCCGTCCGCCATCCTGATCGACCCCTATGTCTTTATCAATCAGCTCTCTGTATGCGAAGCACTATCACGTTTCTGTTATGCTATTGTGTAAGGGAAAAAAAACGCGCCAAAACGGACAAAATGGCGAGAGGTGCATGTATGTAATCAAAATATTTCAGTTTATGGAAAATTAAATGATCAGAGGTGTCTGAGGCGGAATTAAGCAGTTCAAATGCGAAATGGCGTTTACAGTTATAAAAAACTCATTCTATATTTACACATTAATTAGGGCAGATGTAGCATATATTAGCGAGTTTTGGTTCGAGTACGTTTGAAATAACATAAGATAAGATATACAATAGAATTGTTGAGATTAGACTTTAATAAAAAATAAAGTTCAAAATCGAGTAGCTGAAGAAAAAAAATTTTGTCCACATAAAAGATCAAAATTTAACCAGTAGGAAATCATAATGTCCACTGTTAGTAAAGCCAATAGGTCTGCTCATGTTAAGAAAGTATCCAAGAAAACGTGAAAAATATAGGGAGGCAAAACGAAATGTGGACGTCAATGGCTTGCATAACAGTCAACCCAGGATTGTATAGGCAAAGTAGGCAGCAACTGCTTCTAACAAGAAGTCACTGTTATGATCCGAAAACATGTCAGCCATCCAATTGAAAAGAGGAAAGCAGCATTCATGATCTGTTATTATCGGAGCCTCTAGTACCATCAGAGGACAGCTCGGTGGGTTTTCAATGTAGCTGTCTGTCAGGAAATCTTGCGCCGCTGCGAATATATCCCAATGACCCGGAACTCCTTGTATCGCTGCAAAGGCCATAATCCCTCCGTTGCAACAAAGCTGTTCATGATCAATTAACGGATTCATGAGATGATTGTAATTCACTTCAGGAGGTACCAAGTTGCAGAGACATAAGTCCAGGGCCCACATGAAATCACAGCTCAGGCAATGAAATACAGGCTGCACACAGGTGAAATAGGAATATCGAAATGATAATCGATATGAAGTATTCAGAGTCGAGAGTGCTAAGATGCCGTAGTAGTCAAGCATCTTCTGGCGAAATAGTTCTAAGTGTTCCGGCTTGTTTGCGAAGACAGGAGGGACATCCATTTTGAAATAAACGAGATGGGAACACAAACGTCGCAGCACTGGCAGTTCAACAGGAAGTCCACAGAAATAGGTCGCAGAGCATGGAGTGAATAGTAGCAGAATGACTTGATATAATTTTTGGCAGTCCGGTCACTAAACCATTGGTTAGTAGTTATAAAAAAAATAGTGTGTCTTGAAGTGGAGGATGTGTTTAAAATTAAGGGAGTCACCTTAGTACATTGTAAAGGAAGGCCACTCTTTTATAAGGAATGGTGTTGTCTGTGAATATTAGCTAAGTGAAAGATATGTTCGCAAACAGATGCTACGCTAACTTGTTTTTGTGACAATAAGGCTGTTGTTCATTTCTTGTGATTCAAGGCCGGAATTCGCTGCCAGATGAAAACATCAAGGTTCACATGCGTGGGGTAGATAAACTACATTCTTAAAGGGAAGCAAATGCAGAGTGATTTTTACCGCGTAAGCTTTGTCGTTTAAAAAGTCATAGTGATTTTCATTATATGTAAAAAATAATATCACTGATGAAGAATGAAAAAAAATCGTTATAATAATAGGCACTGGTGTATTTTTGGAAAGATATGCAACATTACAGGGATTCCACTTAAATAAGTCATGTAATTGAAAGTGCCTGCATGTGGACGACTAAATATATGTTTAGGCGTTTAATATGCAGCTTTGAAAAAAAACGTGCGTTTGTTTTAAAAATGAAATGTAAAGGTTTAGAGCAGGAGTTTCCAAAGCGGTCGTGGAGGGCTAGATGCATGGCAGATTAAAAAAATTACTACATGTTTTTCAATGGGGTTATCTTAAACATATGGGGGCATATTACCAAGCAATAGCGATAATTATCGCTATTGCTTGGTTGGAGACAAAAATGTACCGCTGCGCTGCGGTAATTTTTATCGCAGATAAACCTTGGTATTACCAAGGTTTATCGCAAATGCGATAAAAAACGGCCGCAATGCATGAATATCGCTGAAAAGTCAGCGATATTTATGCATTACCGAGCTAATGCTCTTAGCCATGTTATCCACCTCCCATTGGATAACATGGCTAAGAACTGCTCAGGGCAGGTGTTAGCTTTTGGAGATATTCGCGCCTAGCACGAATATCTTCAAAAGTTGGTAATAGGAGATAGCGATGTTAGCGACTGTTTCCAGTCGCTAACATCTTGGCACGCCCACTTTGCATGTCATTAGTGATAAATATCACTGACATGCAAAGTGGGGCCCAAGATGGATGCTATCTCCTACTAGCTGTCGCTAACTGGTGTTAGCGACAGCTAGGTAATAGGGAGATAATTTTATCTCCGCTTTCTTGGCTTTTAAAGCCAAACAAGCGGAGATAAACCCCCTTGATAATATGCCCCTCGTTTCTTTATCTACTGTGTAGTTTTTCTGCATGTTGCCTATTCTTTGATTTTTACTGTTGCTGTGTCTTACACATTTTCCAGGGGCGGGTATAGGGTCATGGCAGCCCTGTGCAGGGAGCGTAGGTAGGGGGTTCTGTAACAGGGGGTTTGGGCGGGGCGGAGCGTGCAGCCCACTGAAGAGGGGGGGTGGATCAAGGTGTTTGGAAGTGGAACAGAGGCAGAGCACGCCAAATTCCTGCCATGGTCCGCTACGCAAATATGTATGCATCCTTAGAGGATTATTATATTAAGGATATATATTAATATGGTGGCTCCTGGGGTTTGGTGGTTCTGTGCAGGTGTACTGCTTGCATATGCCCATGGTTGGCCCTGTATTTTCTGTCTATGCACTTGTTCTCCGTCACATGGGCTTTTAGTTATGAAGGCCTTGTGTCGCTGATGCATGAGTTTTAACATGGGAAAAAGTGATATATCTGTGGCGCAATGGTTTCATAAATGAGACATTTTGTATCTTATTGTAATGATAGAGAATCTTGGGGAATTTATCTGTTATGCTTGTTCTTTGCTATAATGGCTCTATGTTGTGTAAGAAATAAGTCTGTAATAAGTTAATTAAATTTTATTATTTTCTTTTTTACAGTGTTTGGTGCTGAAAAGCAACAACGTGCCTTCTGAATTACAGAATTTGAGGAATTATATTCTTTTTTTCAGGTGAGTTGGTATTTTTGCATAGGCAATTTTTTTGGGTGCACATGAAAATAATGGAGAAGATTTTTTTAAATGTTTGTAAAATTTCATTTTGGAATATGATTTTATCTTGAATTATTCACATGGGTTGTATCTGCTTATACTAGATATGTATTTTGAGATATTCTCCACTGACAGTTGAAATTATCTTTTAATGGGCTTCGTGCATGTGTTCTTTTTGATTAAGTTCAGATTTACGGATCATTGGAGTATAATTCTTTCATGTTTCCATTACTTAAATCTTGTGAAGTGCTCATGATTTTTGAAATCTTGTTGCATTATGTTTGGCAGTTTTTCTCCTTTATTTACAAAGAGGTATTATGATATGGTTCTAGGTGTGATGGGTATCTTTCCTGCATATCTGTGATTATACTATGTATAGGCATTGTTTTACATATTCATGCAGAGGTTTATTATGAGGTTGTTCTTCATGCTTAGTATGACATTTTGTATATGCTATGACTTTTACATGGTGAGTATGCTGTTGAAACATAAAAGGAACTGTCTCTGTGAGAAGTAGTAATCTGTTAAGTGAATGCTATGGTTTGTATAGTGTGAGCCTTCTCTTCAGAGTGCATATAGTTTACATAGTTCTTTGTACTGGTGAACTGAAAAAATGGGTCTCTAAAAATTAATTCTACAGATTATCAATATTTGTGATATCTAGAAAATCTAAAAAGAAATTGTACAGTAAAATGTCTTTTAACAACAGTAATTATTTAATGGAAAAAAAAGATCAGTGTTAATGTTTAGGGTTATATTGCCAATTTCTTTTCAAAAGAAGAGGAACGTGATATCTTAAAATATATAGAGTTAATAAGTTAGAAATTATAAAAATATATGTAGTTTAAAAATTAGTAAAGGTACTTTTAAGTTATACATTTATGAAAAAAGATATAATTTAGTCTCTATATTTTTTTAAAAGGATACAGAAGAATAAACTGAGTCTAGTTATGGAGAATTCCTCAGAAGAGAAACAAATTCATTTTGAAATCATTAACGAAGTGATGGAGGAAATTTTAGACGCAGTCTTTCAAGAGGAAATAGATGAAAAAAATATTTTATGGACATGTCTTTAGACTCTGCTTACTTAGAGATGGTTGAAGGAGATGAGGACTTTGGACTTGAAGAAGTCCCTGATGATATAATGGTGGAAGTTCTACAAAATTATGAAGATTTCAATAAATACATTTTTTTTTGATAGTAAAGCATTCTTGAAGACAGTTTTCTTGTCCTATTCGTCGTTGATGTGCTTTAGGAGAGTGATAAGACATGTTCTCATGAAGTGTAAAAGAGATTGTAGTAAAAAAGATTAAAACATCTACGATGACCCATAGTTCTTGAAAAAAGTGTACTGTTTGTATGCTTTAAAAATTAGAATTAAAAACTGTCTATAATGTTAAAACAGATATGGAGTGTGATAAAATTAAGAACCAACATTCACTACAGGATTTCCTACTCTGTTCAGAGACTTTCTGTTATTTTCTTAATTCTACTTAGAAAATGAATCTGTGGTTTAAATGTGTACGTTATATGCTAGTAGTCAACTATAATATTTGTTATGTTTGTGTTTTACAGATTGAGAATTTCATCAAAATCTTAAATTAAGATGCCGACCAGAACTGAAAAAAGAAAGCTCTATAAACGGACTTACAATTTGAAGAAGAAAGGAATTGAAGAAGTATCAAAAGAACATAGGACGGATAAAAAGAAGAGTGCTCCTGGTAAGCAAACCAAAAAGTTTTTGAGAGCAATATGTGGAAGGAAAAATGTTAGTATTGAAGTGGACAAGGAAAAAAGTATACCAGTATCGAGAAGGAGACATGGAACCAAAGATAAAAATGTTTCTGGAATCAGGAGACAGGAAAATCTGTACAGTAAAACTCGGATGAATCAATTTAGCCAAATCAGGAAGCGTATGTTTTACAACAGAGTAGTTTCGAATTTATTACAAAAGGAGAAAGTTTCTAAAAGAAGATCTGCTTTTCTTAAGAAGAAACAATATATAGAGGGTATTGTTGAGCGCGCGTTTGAGACAAAAAGAAAATTATTTATTTTAGTACTTAATAGAATAAATACGCTAAATAAGGCAATACAAGTTTTAAAAGCTAAAAGTAAATGGAAGAGACACATAAATTGGAGTAATTTTTGTAAAGTGTTTTCTGGGAAGTGGATGCATACTTCAACGTCTGAACCATTTTTTAATGAAGAGAGTTACTTTCAAAGTAACGATTTGTTGCATGCAGTTGACACCAGTGGTCGAGGATACGAGGTGAAGGAGGGATGTGTAATTGAGAAAGAGAAAATTGTGGTTAGAAATGCAGAAGAGGTGATGGCTGGAGAAGCTTCAGGGGGACGTGCTAATGTTCCTGTTTACAGTTGGAATTGTAGTAGCATTTGTAGTGTACGACAGGATTCAATTGATTTCTTTCGCAATTTCTTACGTAAGTACACTAAAGAAAGTCTTAGAAAAAAAATTGTTATGTTGCAAGAATTAGATCATTGCAGAGTGCGAGAAAAAATAGGTCTGCAAGGTCATTCTCTGGCTTGTCTTTCTAAAAAAATATGCCAGAGTGTGTTTCATCACTTCAGGATGTTAGCAGTGCATCATACTAAAATGAGAAAATTGGTGAGAAAGTTGTATTATGCAAAAAGTCCAGCACTTAAACTTAAACAGTTAAATACTGCTCTTTTGTATGGATGTGAATTAGATGTTAAGAAGATTTGTGCAGAAATTGAGGTAAGTTATTTTGGTCCAGAGGAAGGTAATGCAGAAACTGATATAATTATAGAAGGAAATGTGTTAGAAAATGTTGGACATGTTAATATTGAAAATTTTGAACAGGAAATAATAAAGTTTAAGGTAATTGCAGGTGAGAAACCAAATTTTTCTTGTGTCTGTTGTCGACGCATTTATTACAAAAGTCAAACTAGGTTAGTTGATTTATATTTAAAAAGTGAAGATGAAAGTAATGGTCAATGGAAAGATTTTGCAACTTATTTGTTGGTGGAAAACTATTTTGATTTGGGTTTTGAGCAACGTATTTGTAAATATTGTTATAATAAATTAAATGAAAATAAAATGCCTGCTAGAGCTGTTCATAATAATCTAGAGTTGATAAATATTCCATCAGAATTGATGGATTTAAATACTTATGAGACTATTCTGATCCAATGTGTACATCCTTTTCAGGCTATTGTTCGTATGGAGCCTAAGACTGGTAAATTAAATCCTTCAGATTTACAAAGAGGATTAAAGGGTAGAGTTGTATATTTGCCACTTGATTTAAAAAGAAATATGGAAACAATTGGTGTTGAAAATGTAGAAGAGGAACCTCTAGTTATTCTAGTTAATGGTGTACCTACAAAGAGTAAGAAAATCTGGCAAGATTTAGTGGATGTTAGAAAAGTCAAAAAGGCAACGTTGTATTTAGTTCAAAACAATAAGTACTATAAAGATGTATACGTAGAAGAAGAAGATGTAAGTGAAGAAGAGGAGAGTGATTTGTCTATTGGACAAATTGAAAAAGTTGACCTATCCAGAAGTGAAGAAATTTATGAACATTACAGTGTTCATCCACTGCATTCCAAAGAAGCAATAGGGAATGCTATTGAATTATTTCAGATGAAAAAGGCAAAAGGAAATCCGATTAGTGTGTGGGAAGAAAGTTTGGAAGGTCGTTGTTTCCCACAGTTATTCCCTACAGGTGAAGGTACACTATATGATGATCGACCTATGAAGATTCCTGCATCTGAATACCGGACAACAAGATTATATGCAGAAGATCCGAGGTTTCGCCAATGCATTCCATATTTGTTTCATCTTCTGTTTGAGAGTGACTTATCTGGTCCCTCTTATGCAGTAAATCATATCTTAAAAAGTGGAGTTCATCTGCATAATATTTCAGCAAAGGAATTTATGGATAAAGTGCAACAGAAAGATAGTGTTTTGTATTCACACCTAATTAATTTAATGGCTTGTCAGCGTGGTACTAATGAGTATTGGTACCGTCGTCATGGAGATTTGAAGTGCATGCTTAGAAACTTAGGAGCACCAACATGGTTTTTAACTCTAAGCTGTGCAGAGTATGCTTGGGAAGATTTACTTGAAT